>NC_083640.1:25088945-25688945 GCF_963576545.1 Limanda limanda | reverse complement strand
CTGTTTTCTCAACCGTTTTTACTGAATTCAGTTTGTATTTCTCCTGTAAAGTCAGGTTCAACGGTCATAGAGTTTTTAAAGTCTCTTGATAGTCTGGGGAAAAGCTTTATCATTATTGTTATTATTAATTGTCATGCAGTGACTGTGACTAATACACTGCTTATGTAAGAAAGAACACATGTTATTGATTTGAACAAACCATTGTGTGTGTCTTAATTGAGATTGACTGTTTGGCTTGAGAAGCTGTCAATGTATTTTACATCTAGCTTTTAGATTACAAATCGAAATAAAAAACAATATATTATGGTTCTACCGGATTTGTTGTATCTTTAGTATCTCTTTAAATTGTTCTTTCGGTCTAGCAAATCAGTTTCAATATAAATGTACGTTCTGTGCAGTGCTTTTACTTTGAAAGCGCGTGTCCAAACAGGAAGAGAAATGACTGGAATTCCCTGCTGACCTTAAAGCTAACTAGCTAGCTGGGTTATCTGCTTGGTTTAAAGTTGCTGTCTGGTCTCTACCATGGCAGCACTGACAGCTGCTCACTCAGCACAGTGGACCGGTGGTCTTCAACTACAGGTTTGGCTGATCACGTGTGTAACCGTGTGTCTGAAGGAGAAATTGTGGGGGCTAGCGTTAGCTGCGGCGCTAGGGTGGGTGGGTGGGTGTAGCCAAGAACAATGTAAATGTGCCCCCCACCCTGAGGGGAGTCACCAGTGGACTGATGGTGCAGCTTTCCACTGTTTCCTGTGTGTGGTTCAAGCTCTTCACTAGTGCAGAGCTCCCACCTGTGTGTGTGTGTGCGTGTGTGTGTGTGTGTGTGTGTGTGAGACTTAATCATCCTCACACACTCAGTCCATCATCTCTTTTTTTAAAACCAGTGGTAACCACAGATGTTCTCCAGCTTTCCTGGAAAAGAGCAATATTCCCCAGCCCACGCTTTAACTCAGGGTTCAGGAGATGTGACTTCAGGAAGATCTTCCCACTCGGCCTGATCTCCCCTTTTAGAGAGAAGTACTCTGAGGGAAACTCAGCAGTGAACTGACCCTAAGTGACATTGAAGGAAAAAGATGGGAAGGGAACTTATCTCCATGACAGATTTAACACAATCACACTCTTACATAAGTTTAAAGTTAGATTGTGATAAACATGCAAAAAACACACAAGGGAAAAATAGATAGCAGTTATGTATACAGTGTTAACAGAGGATATATTAGCAGAATATGTGGTTGGAAATTAGCCATTGAATTGCACTGATAGAAATGACAGCTGATTGGACAGCGTTTATGCTTTTAAAGTCTTCATTTATACAAATCTTAAGTCCTGTGGATGGTCATTCTCTTCCAAATTTTATGCTGATGTTGCAAATTTTTTTCCAAATGTTTCTATACATCGTCAGTGTTCTTTCACAGTAGGATTGAAATATTGAAATTGGTAATTTTCATTATATCAGAATGTTACAGGCTGTCTGTATTAATAGTGAGGTATATTTTGCAAATAGGAATTAAATAGACTGAAACATTTATATTGGTCTTTTCTAAATATATCGACCACTCAACTGACTTTACAGTACATTTTACCCATTCACACATTCATTCACTATATGCTACACTTTTTCTATCACACACCATTCTCACACTGCCAATTTTGGCCGTGGATCGAACCACCAAACGTCTGGTAATTGGACGACCCGTCCTGAGCCACATGAGCCGTATCAATTCGAGGGTTGACGTTGTCTGCTCCGTCTCAGGAAGACTGGAGCCTGCTTGTCCTTGCACACACAGTCACCCTTGTGAGGTTTACTTTTTTTTGTTGTATTTCTTTATGGGAGACGCCCCCACAGGAAGCTGTTGTTATGGCAAGGAAGTGCCTCCCCACAGTTAAAGCACGCATAAGGCAGGAGAGCAGGGAAGGGGTATTTATGGGTTACTCGACCACTACCACCCCCACCTCCTCCTCTTCCTAGACAGTTGTTTCTTTGGCCTCAGTCTCAGTGGCATGCTTTTGTTCAGCTGTCCTTGCAGGAACAGAACAAACACTTGTTCCTTTGGCGGGCCTTGGATCGAATCCATTGCATTCATTCACACTGTAATCAAATAGTGGAGCTCTATTTAGTTTGAATCTGGGAAAGTCTTAATGGCTTCTGACCTAGTGTTTTTTCTAAATTGGCGTTTCACAATGTTGTCATGTTTTCAAAAGTAAATAAAAGGCTTCTACGACATATTACCAGTAGATGGAGATCTTTTTTTAAAAATGATTGATAAACAAAATTAGAACATTTAAGATATTTGTATCTTCGTGGCGACTTAAATGTAGATTCTGATTATTCCAAAATAGATTTTCCTCCTTATCAGATTTATGTATTTGGCAAAAAATCCCCTAGGCTAATATATAAGGAAATGTCTCTGTGTCACACGGACCTGAAGGACAATGACCTTTTTTTTTTTGTGCAGTTTATCAAAGATAGTAGCTATTTTTATCACAATGTCATGAACAGTGCAATAATGCAGTCACCAGGAATGTTGCTTTTCTCTATCACACAAACAACACTGTTTTGACACAGTGTGATTCATCACAGATGTAAACTACAGTACTGCAAGAGGAACAAGTCGTTAAAAATTACATTTTACTACACTAAATCTAAAGGGACAGGCCAGTGTATATAAATCTGTATATGTATGTATGAATTATTGAATTGGCTCTAAAACGGGATGCACAGGCTTTGTGTCGCAGGTCATGTAGACCAACATGCTAAAGTGTGCACTGCCTTGCCGAGCAGAAGAGTGAAAGAAAAGGCAGCTGACTCTGCCCCATTTTGCTGCTCTGTTGGTCCCCAGCCTGCGCTCCCATGTCTATTCAGATCCAATGAAAAGAGTTGCGCTCTAGCAAGCATCGCTCTGTTTCAGACCTCTGCTTTGACACTCATTCAGCTATTCAGAAAGCTGGCTGCTTGCTGAGAGCACATGTCAGTACTTAGGGAAAACGCCCTGCACAATTGAAACATCTGTGTTATGGATAAATGGATAAATAGAGAGATACAAATATTACAGTAGTACATAGTTAGCAATGTAAAGACAGATGAGATTGAAAGGTAATTGAATTTCTAACCATGACATCATACGCACAAGGTATTAAGAATAAGCCCATTTAAGCATTACTGTAATATTTCATTTCTAGAACAATGTTGTGATTATAACATAGCAAGCTGAGTCCCAGTGATTGTACTGTCTCTTATGCTGGAGCAGAGTTAACTTTGTATGCTAATACAATGGGGCTTTAGACAGTTTGATCTTTATATTTATACCCAAAAGGTTCTTGTGTCAGGGCTGTAACTAATGATTATTTGCATGGATGCCTAATCAGTAAATTATTTTCTTGACTGACAATTTGGTCTGTAAATTGTCAAAAATAGTAGAAAATGCTTATTAACATATTCTAAAGCTGAGGCTGATGTCACCAAATTCCTTGGGTTGTCTAGTCAACACTATCAAACCTAAAGATACTCAGTTAGTTTAGTTATCATATAACAAAAATCATCTTGATTGAGAAGCTAGACTTGTTCTAATATTTAATGGAAAAATTGCTCAAGTAATCAATTATCATCAAAAAGCTCATGATTAAATACATCACGTGAACTACTTGATTAATTGACTTACATTTCAGCCAGTTGGTGAAATGCACACAAAGCAGAGAAGTGCTAAAGTCATGGAACATTGAAGCACAATAATAGCTTTCCAGGAAACTATTTATAGCTCCAGATCATAAACAATCCGTCAACATGTAATGTCTTGTTCTGGCTAAGATGTATTGATTTCTGTACATATGTGTGAAAACATGTTCTTAAAGTATGGCCATTACATAAAGCTTTCAAACTAGGAGAAGATATATATGGCCAACAAATTCCAACCTCGATGAAACATTTTGTATTAATCAATATCGATAATTATCACGATAAATGTCTTAGAATGCTTTCTTAAAGGTTTAAATACTTTTTAAAGAGATTGGCAGCTGAATAAATGTTGTGATTTCAAACTCTTCTTCATGAGCAGATAAAGACTTGATAAATACATCTGAGGCAGATCAAGTGTTATACCTCCTCACTATGCTTACACAATGCATAAACATTATATCGATATATATCAAACTTCTGTTATGATGCTGTTGACGACAACTGTTTTATTGCTCTGCCCTAGTCCAAGCCTGGTGGGGATGAAGACGCATTAAAAAGAGTATCAAATAAAACTGGAATGTTGACTGGAAAAAATATGCACAAAACAAGACTCCTCTGAGTATTATTTAAAAGTTGACTTTATATGATGACCTTTTCCCTGAAGTACAGGTCTGTTTTAGTGAATATAATATACCTCTGACCTACAGAGCTGTTCAGGCTGACCAGCTGACACAGTATTTGCTATGGACTATGGACTTCTATTGGTTTCTTTTGTGCAGCTCTTTGTAAACTTACACATAACTATCTATGGTCTCATGTGACTCATATTTTATAGCTGTGTTTTGCAAGGATGTTATTTTGAGTTCTTGATCCCCCTATTTTTATCTGTCAGTGTAATCATAAAACTCTTAGTAACTTTTCCTAAAGCTGTGTGTGTGTGTGTGTGTGTGTGTGTGTGTGTGTGTGTGTGTGTGTGTGTGTGTGTGTGTGTGTGTGTGTGTGTGTGTGTGTGTGTGTGTGTGTGTGTGTGTGTGTGTGTGTGTGTGTGTGTGTGTGTGTGTGTGTGTCTGTGTCTCTGTGTCTCTGTGTGTGTTGTGGTTTGCTCTGATGACGTAGGTGGAGCTAAACCCTCAGCATCTACGTCACTGGAGGCAAAGGTTGCCCTGACAGAAATAACAAGCCAAATAAATATATTGTCAACACAGAAAAAACAAAACACCTTAAGAAGTCACTTACAGAAGAAGACGTGGTGGTGGTTTACAGATTTAGAGTGACACATGTTCAGAGGGAACAGATGAAATCAATTAGTAAAGTGTTTGTCTTGAATACTATTGTGGTTTGGTAGCAGTTTTTTATGTTCTCTGGAAGTTTCAGCAGAGAGAACGAGCACATTATGTGACTGATGTCCGCTCATGTGTGCAGACTGCTCTGGCTGTATCAGATTTTAATTGTTGATTCATTTTGTGTGGATTCATTTAGATAAGCTTTCAAAGAAAAGTTTCAGTCAGTGAGTTGTCTAAACATTTATGCTGCTGCAACAAAATACTAGCATCGCAGCTTCCTCTTAAAAGTCTGCTTTACTGCTGATATCTGATTATGTTTATTTCACATCCAAACAACAAACTTCTGCTGAGGAAACAAGAGCTCTGTCTCTGAGTCAGATCGGAGCTGGGTTTCCTGCGTTTAATAAATCTCTTCTGTTCATTTTTTTCCTCTTTCAACAACTCCAAGATATCCAAGTCTGTGCTAAAGTACTTACTCTTTGTCTCCGGCCGAGTCCCAAATCCCTTTTTCTCGCTATCGTCGTGGCATCGATTCTTGGTCCCTGCAGACCGTAACACATGTGAAACACACTGGATAAGGCCTCCTGTGTTTTATACAAGGTTTTGTTGTATGGTTACAGTTGCAACACCTTGTTTACTGCCAAATGAATATTGGCAACATTTGCACAGATGACTCCAACACAGTTATAGGTGCTTCATGTTTCTGCATCACATGTTACTAATTCAATACAACCGTTAAAGAAATCAAGCTCCTACCCTTATTACATTTCTACTAGGAATGTTTGCAGGGTCATCAGGTTGTTTATACAGAGTAATGGTAATTGGGACCTGGTATGAATACATCTTGTTCAAACATGGCACTAAATGATTCTTTGGCAGTGAAAAATTAAATGTAGTGCATCGGAGCGGATTAGCCGGGAACCGAATCACATTTTTTGCCTCACAAAATATGACGTTGAGTTGTAAAGGTTCGAGCTTTCACTTTGACGTGTGAGGGAATAAACTTTTCCTTTTTTGGCTCTGTGGTTGGCTCAGCACAAAGCTAGTAACAAGAAAAACAGTTTGTTTCCCACAAGACCGCATTGTCCCCACAATATACACGAATGACTGCGGCAACCCACATAGATTAATAATAATCAGTGTTTATTAGGGTCATCATTGTTCCAGCCCGGAGCTGAGAGGCTCCACTGACTGTACTATCAAAAACACACGAGAGCCATCTAGTGGAGACATTGGTTGGCCAGTGGAAGCTGAGTTCACTGTTTATCTTGCATTCCTGTATCTCGGGTGGTCTCACATCTGCCTTAAGAGCTCCCAAATGTAACAGCAGTGAAGACAGAGTGATTGGATCACAAGCAGCAGAAATGTATCCTAGAATCATGGTACAAATATGAATAAGCAACATTTCTAACACTATTATCTAATACTCAAACTCTTTTGAATACACGTGAAATCAGAGACATGCAGATATTTCAGCCTTTCTGTCCCAGCTATTGAGGAGTGAGGCAGACTCTGCTCTCTAGTGTTTTGGGAACAGCCTCTGTGGAAAAAATTCCTCTTCCTCCCCTTCCAGGGAAAACTGGAGCTATCACTCTGCACACTGACATACATTACCCCCCCCCCTCTTTGTGCACAGATTGTACTGTAAATGTATCGACATCAGAGAACTCAGTATGAAGAAGTCAGTGCGGCCGGCGGTGAGTAAGGTGAGCGGCGATCGAGGGAAGGCTGAGGCCGCGGCCACCGCTGGCACCGGGAAGCCTGCAGCCAAGACCAGCAACACAGCATCACTGTCCAAGGTGAAACTCAACCTGTGGTGGAGCATTCAGCAGCGCATACATGTCATTGTTTTACCCTGCTTCCTTTTCTTGTATTTAAGTGAACGTGTCAAATATTTTGTGCTTTCAGGTGAAAAGCAATGATGATCTTTTAGCAGCTATGGCTGGAGGGAATCCTCAGTCAAGTAATGCTGTCGCCAAGACCAAGAGAACTGCCTCTGTCGGGATTAGTGCTAACAACCTAGACAGCAAGCCAAAGACAACATCAGGTATATCCAAAAAATCTTCCCCAGATACTGATTCAATACAATGGAAACTGCTTACAGTGATCTCTCTCTCTCTCTGTCTCTCTCTCTCTCTCCCTCCCTCCCTCCCTCCCTCTCTCCTGACTCTCTGATTGATGTCTCTGACCCGCTACAGTTTAAACAGCCTTTGACATGGCCGCCACATAATGATCTATACTTTTCTTGAATGAGTCAAATATTTCTGCGCTCACTCATTAATTCAGCCTGTCTGTCACGCTGACACACACAGTGTCATCGGACACATGTGTAAACTCAGACTGGGTAAAAACAACAGAATTTGTCCGTTTGGTGTGGTTAGGCTGGCAGTGTGCAGAGCAAATGATAGACACAAAGAGGAGCAGTAAATTACTGCCAGAGCCAGTAAAAACTGTAAAAAGTTTTTGTACCAGTGCAGGCCCCCCACCCCCGGGGCAGACACCCAGGGAGCCATGCGCAGCTCCACTAAGTCCGCTTACAGTGCTAATTTGGGGTCTTTTCATACATGTTTGGACTGAAATAAATTGCTTTTACAGTTTTTACCAGATTTGTCCGTTATTCACGCTGTGCACTGCCAACTGAAACAAGCCAAACCGAGTATGCCATCTCCTCTGACACTCCATAACCCTAACCCCACTTGAACAACGTTCAGGAGATTTTCCGACTCAGACCTGGAGAAAGTCTGGAGTTTCTCACTGTGACATTTGCGCTCACCCGTACGGCTCCTCTGGAGAATGCCAGAAGATTAGTTCAGTGCATGTGTTAAAGCAGATTATGTAAGAATTGTAAAGACAACCCTTTCCTCTCTTCCTAGGTACAGCATCCAAGCGTACAACATCTTCAACTTCCAAAGAGCCAAATTCATCACGAGACCGTCTTCGGACATCCAGAACATCAGCCACTAAGAAGCAGTCGGTATCAGGGACTGTAGCCGGGGATTTGGCGTCTGGGAAGCGCTCTCGCAGCCAGATTCTTACAGAGTCTGAGGGCCGCATGAGCAAGTCTAAATCAGACGGCCAGATCAGTGATAAGGTAGCTTTGGAGTCTAAAGTTAAAGACCTACTGGGTTTGGCTAAAAGCAAAGAAGTGGAAATCCTACACCTGCGTAGTGAACTGAGGGACATGAGGGCCCAGCTTGGGTTTGGAGGGAAAGAAGAGCCACCGCAGGAAGAAGCTAGTGAGGAAGAGAAGCCCCACGTGTCAGCCATCACAGCAGCTGATGTGGAGTCGACTCTGATTCTTCTACAAGAGCAGAACCAGGCCATCAGAGGGGAGCTTAACCTGCTGAAGAGTGAGAACCGCATGCTGAAAGACCGACTCAATGCACTGGGCTTCTCTCTGGAGCAGAGGCTGGACAGTGCTGACAAACTGTTTAACTACGCCTCGCTGAGCCCGGACCTGGCAGCAGGCAGTGGGCAGAGTGATGGTGGAGGCACAGGGACGCTGACCTCCTCAGTGGAAGGCTCCGCCCCGGGCTCTTTGGAGGATCTGCTCACGGGACACCAACATGGAGGCTCGGCGGACAACCTGGACAGTGAATCGAGTGAGGTCTACCAGGCTGTCACCTCCAGCGACGACGCTCTGGATGCCCCCTCTGGAGCCTCCTCGTCATCTGAGTCTGAGTGCGCCCCCAGCAGGGAGTGCTCACGGAGGGGCAGCAGTGGCAATGCCAGTGAGGTGTCCGTGGCCTGTCTGACTGAGCGCATCCATCAGATGGAAGAGAACCAGCACAGCACTGCGGAGGAGCTCCAGGCCACACTACAGGAGCTGTCCGACCTGCAGCAAATCACCCAGGAGCTGAACGGGGAGAACGAGCGGCTCGGCGAGGAGAAGGTGATCCTCATGGACTCCTTGTGCCAGCAGAGCGACAAGCTGGAGCTCTACGGTCGCCAGATTGAGTACCTGCGCTGTTTGCTGGATGAGCATCACATATCTTATGTGCTAGAGGAGGACATCAAGAGTGGCCGGTACCTGGAGCTGGAGCAGCGCTACGGTGACCTGGCAGATAACGCCCGCTTTGAGAGAGAGCAGCTGCTGGGGGTGCAGCAACACCTGTCCAACACGTTAAAAATGGCCGAACAGGACAACGCCGAAGCCCAGGAGATGATTGGAGCGCTGAAGGAGAGGAACCACCAGATGGAGCGCATCATGGAATCAGAGCGACAGGACCGGATGGCCATGGTGGCCGTACTGGATGAGTACAAGGTGGCGGTGAGCAGTGACCAGGCAGAGCTGAGCCGCTGCAGAGCCCAGCTGGACCAGGAGAGGCACAGGGTGGCCGAGCTGTACTCTCTGCATACTGCAGGGGACAAGAATGACATCTGCCAGCTGCTGGAGGGTGTTCGGCTGGCCAAGGAAGAGGCCGAGGCCAAAGCTGCAAAAATGCAGAAAGAGCTGGAGCAAGCCCACGTTGAACTCAAAAGGATGCAGGAGACTTTCAGTAAGGTCAGTTGAAATTGAATGTGTGGGTTAAAGATGCTAAGGAGTAGGGACGGAAATCGGCAGGGACCTCCCGATACGATACTATCACGATACTTCGGTGGCGATACGATATGTATTGCGATTTCTGTAAGTATTGCGATTCGATATTACGATTTCCTGGGATTTCCTTTGGTTATTTATTTTTTAAATACTGGACCATGGAAAAATGTTGAATCATTCCTTCAAATAAAACAGTCAAATTCACTTAGAGCTTTACCAGTTTTATTTCAAGTATTAACATTAACTTAATGACTGCTGGGCAGCCAATAGAGAAAATAAATAAAAATGTGCCCTATTATTGTATAGCCCCTGTCAACTGCACACAAACTGACAGATTAAGAAATGTATGCCACTTAGGCTACTTTTAAACAATAAAGAAAAGGTAAATTAAATAGAATGAATAAAATTTTACTTAAAATATAAACTTTGAAATAAACAAAAAGTAGGCTATAGTTGTTTGCATGTAGCCGATGCAAAGCTAGTGCTTGGCTATGTTTAGATTCTTGTGCAAAAACAAGAGCTGGTCAACATGCTCTGGGGTGATGTTGCTCCCCCAATATATCCCCCCTGGTATAAACCAATAAATATGTTGTTTTTTTTTAAATCGATTTGGGAGGCAGCATATCGATTTAAAATCGTCATTCACAAGAATCGCGATTTGTAACTGAATCGATTTTTCCACCCATCCCTACTAAGGAGGATGCAAGACGTTTTGTGTAACCAAAATAAGGGCATCATTGTCAATGATCAATACATGGTTTTACTTTGACAATCGCACAAATATCTATACTCTACAACACTCCCCATTTGTACCTCATCTGTGTACCACCAGAGAGAGAATAACTGTGCACATGTATAATCAAGACTGTACGCAATCCATCTTGTTGTGCTATAATATGACATTCCTGAAGCTTTGCTGCACATTAGTTAGATCATTTCTTCATGGCCTGTTAATAATGAAAATACTCTTCATCCTGTGTTTGCAGCTGGACAGGGAATACAGAGAGTTCCAGCAGCAGGTGCAGCAGCAGATGGCCGAGCAGGATCACGCTCTAGAGAAGCAGCGTGTGGACCTGCAGGAGAAGGAGACGGAGATCGCAGACATGAAGGAAACCATCTTTGAGCTGGAGGACGAGGTCGAGCAGCACCGAGCTCTCAAACTGCACGACAACCTCATCATCACAGACCTCGAGAGTAAGTGGGTCGGAAACGCACTCTGCAGATAACCTGAGTGCAAAACTTCTTCTAAAGGCCTAACGTTGACTGGGTCGTAGGTTTATACACCCTCAAGTTCAGTCATTTAGAAATTCATTTGTGTAAAAGCAAAACCAGCATATTCTAACACCTTCATTCTGCTCTGTACCACAGAAGATTTAATCTCCTGAGGCGTGTGTTTCTCTGTCTGTTTCTCTTGATTCTTAACCGCTAAGCGTCAACTTGTTTCTTCTCGTTTCAGACTCTGTTAAGAAGCTTCAAGACCATAAGCACGACATGGAGAGAGAGATTAAGATTCTTCACCGCAGACTGAGGGTAAGGATGCCGCTCCGGGGGGGAGGGGGGGTGGAGGGGGGGGGTGGGGTGGCGCAGTGTGGTTTAAAGACTGAGTTAACCTCGAGTCAAATACTTTTTGCGTAGAAATGGTTTGCTGTGAATTAGGGCTGCAAACCAGTGGTAGCAAATCTGCCATGCCTTGCTGCTTACGATACAGTGGAGACAATTATATGACCCAAGTCATCAATAGTTTGGGAACACTTTACATTAAATCTTTCAAACAAAGCTGATTTCAAGTGACACAATTCAAGCTAATGTCTATATATAACACTATTCTGACTAGTTTACACTTAATTCAAGGTATATTGAATTGAGGCAAATTTAAGAACATGAACTAAGACTAGTCAGAATGAATAGGTAGATATCTGAATCTGAAATTATATTCATAATTAAGTTGCCGATATGTGTAATGCATATAAAAAGAGCATTCTACAAGAAGACAAGGAAGTTGCTCTTCAAATAAACTGATGAAAAGACAAAAGTACAAACTACAACGTTTTCTTCTCACTAACTAGTAAATGTATCTGAAAACCAGTATCTAGTTTCACAGGAAACCAGTATGTAGTTTCACAGGAAACCAGTATCTTGATGATCTGATTTAGTATAAGTGTTGTTAAATCTGCTTCATCACCAGTGGATTAAATTAGTTTGAGAGATGTTGATTGTAGTGACAAACACACAGGGAATTATCACCTGAATTTGCAGTTTCCCTCCACAGAGCTTCATAGCATCTTATGTTTTAATTTACTGTCACTAATCCAATCAGCCTATTCTCAGACCCGACTGGTCAAATGAGCGATTATATAATTTAGCCGCAATAATGTTCAATTCTCGAATGTTATGTGTGTGTGTGTGTGCGTCTGCAGGAGGAGTCAATGGAGTGGCGTCAGTTCCAGGCTGACCTGCAGACAGCCGTCGTCATTGCTAATGACATCAAGTCGGAAGCGCAGGAGGAGATTGGAGACTTACGGCGCCGGCTGCAGGAAGCACAGGAGAAGAATGAGAAGCTCGGCAAGGAGCTAGACGAGGTCAAGACCCGCAAGTAAGAGCCACAGAGAGACGCCTGGAGTCTATCCAGCATTCAAGCTGACTTTGTCTGTCTAATGTTTCTACAAACAAAAGGAGGGGACATGTAACTGCTTATTCGATAATTATGCTGGATGCTCAGCAGTGAGGTTCACATCCATTTATCTGAGATAAACAGTAGAAAAATTACCTTCGCCAACCAAAAGACAGACTAATTCATAATATATTTTAATAATTTTTTATCTACATCATAATATAAGTTCCAGGGATGAGCCATTCTCAAACCATAGTGTAAGGTGTGTATGTGCTCTGAGTAGATACTGTATGCTTCCCAGGCAGGACGAGGAGAGAGGCAGAGTGTATAACTACATGAATGCAGTGGAGAGAGACCTGGCTGCTCTCAGACAGGGGATGGGGCTCAGCCGGCGTTCTTCCACCTCCTCAGAGCCTTCGCCCACCGTCAAAACCCTCATCAAGAGCTTCGACAGCGCCTCACAAGGTACCACACAACTCTGATTTGAAATTTTCTTGCTAATTGTTTTTTCGTATTTAAAACATGTGTGTGTGGTTGCTACTTAATCCTTATTCTTCCCGATGCTCTTTGATCTTTAATTTAAGCTTTGAGTGTGTATTACTGTTTCAAAGAGTGAAGGAACACAATGACAGCCTTAGGAACGAGTGCAGTGCCTGTTCTAACCTGCCTGTTGTGAATGGGTTGTTAACTTGTACTGTGGTGATGCTGGTTGCAGCTTTCTGTCTGAAACTGTAAAAGTGACCTGCGGTAAACTTAGAGCGGCTTGACTCAGCACGTTGCTCCTCTGAACCTGCCCTTTGTCATGAACTGCTGTTGTCGTGCCTGATCATGTCACCTACTTGGATGAGTCCCAGCAGCTGCTGGTACAGAGAGCTGGTCGCCTGTTTAGTCAAGGTCTATTAGTAATGAATGCGCGCATGTACAAATCGCACCAAATTTGACATTGCTCTTCCTTGGGCCCTTAATAACACCATGCCAAGTGTGAAGCCGATAGATGTGCGTTCCACATACAGACAGAAACACATTTCTTGAATTAGTAGACAAATGCTAATAACAATTTTAGTAATCTCACACAAATGTAGGGTTCTTTTTATTTCTTACCTAGAGTTAAACCTGTTCCACAGCCACATACTAACTGTCCTGTCCATGTGTTGACTTAGGACCTCCTACAAACGGGGCCTGTGTTACTCCCACAGCCTCAGCTGCCCCAATACCACGCACCCCCCTCAGCCCCAGTCCCATGAAGACGCCTCCAGCAGCGGCTGTTTCTCCCATACAGGTACAGGAGGGAAGACTTTGTCTTTATATGTTACTAAAATGTCATTTTCACCTGTTTTACAAAGCTGTACTTTTTAGATGTTATTTAGTGATGACATTTATTATATGGCCTCACTCTACAGCATGTAAAACAACATCCCTTTAGATAATTCTGTCAACACAATGTGAATACACAATCGAGAATGCACAGTGTAGTTTTCCACAGACCAAAGATGCCAGAACACAGAGATGTTGAGTTTACTATCATGTATGACAAACAAAAGAATCAAATCCTCACATTTTTGAGTTTTTGCTTGAAGACTGAATCAAATGATGAGTCAGTTACCCAGCACTGCCCTGTGAGAGTTACACATCCAAAACATGAGCCAGCTATAGCAGCTGTTTGTAGCTTTCTGACATTTGCTCTTTCAGATAATCTAATGATTCTTTTATCATTTTGCTTTTTATCTGAAGAAATGCAATGTCATACTGGCAATTCGGCAAAACTTTAAATCACTAACTTTGGAGATACTAAGTGGTCGGTGTCAAAAATAACAAAACAACCAAATATTTAACATACTTCATTTAACATTGTATTTATCTCTCAACACTATTCATGGGATTTGTTACACAGACAACTATTAATTATTATTTATTTCATGTTGTTTCAGAGACACTCCATAGCAGGGTCTATGTCAGCAGCCAAGCCGCTCTCGTCACTGAGTGATAAGAGGCCCAGCTACACAGACATCACCATGCCAGGTGAGTCAGCCGTCACCATGATGATTCAATAATAATGACACCTACTTCATTTCAGAACTATTGTTCTCAGTAATTTAAGAAAAACTGTCAAAAGGAAAAGGGCAGAATTGTGTACTTTGAGTTATGAGTCACACACAGGATATGGCTGTCCTCTGCTGTTCTTCTGTTCCTCACAGTGAACTATCCAAATGTTAAACGTGAATGGACGGGACAATCTCATGAGAAATAGAGGAAGTGTGTTTCCCCAGAGGCCTGGAGTTGGGAGTTAGCAGGTTTACAGAATGCTGATGTTATTTTTTAAGTTCATCAAAACACTAGAGTGGATGATAAGAGGGAAATAATGAGCCACCACGTACTATAGATTTTCCCTCGGTTCATTCTCACCAGTGATGAGTTCAAGTATTTCATGTGAACGTGCAGACTGGGCTGTAGCCTCCCAAGTTCCGTTTATTTTCCTCTGATTTATAGTTTTCTTGCCGAGCGAGTCGGCCTCGTGCGTCGGCCTCGTGCGTCGGTAGTGCCTGAACTCTGAGGAGCTGGAATGTGACCCTGTAACATCTTGTTTCAGAGGAAGTCGCTTACAGAAACACTCTCTATATGATGTAAATACTGTGATGTATCCACAGCTGAGCACCTTCTCAGGGGAACCCCGGCCGGCCGACCACCAGCAGCCCTCCAGAGGGTCTCCACCATGGACTCCACCAAGACAATCTCAGGTTTGTGATGCAGGTTAAATAACACACAGTACCGCTCTCTCCATTTGAGTTTAAAAAGCAGCCTGTAATGGTCTCCCCTGTCCCTAACAGTGTCCCGCAGGAGCAGTGAAGAGATAAAGAGGGAAATGTCGGCCCAAGACGGGGCCTCCTCATCCTCCCTGATGGCTTTGAGTGCAGCTTCCTCTCCGCTCTCGCTGTCCTCCTCCTCTCCCACCGCCTCCATCACCCCCACAGCACGCAGCCGTCTGAGGTACATCCACCCAGAGCACTGCCTCACCTGCATGTGGGGATACTGGTAGAAGTGAATCATGTTTTCAGCAAATGTGCTCAAGCTGCTAGTTTATATTCAGTGTGTTTCCATTCTCGTCAGAGATTTTAATCTGTCAACTGCTTGTGTGACATCGTGTCTTTGTACTGTGGTTGCGATTGGTCTACCGACAAAACATAAAACCCAAGTGATGCCAGCTTCCCTAGCTTACTAAGCACACAAGCTTACCGTATAATATATTTTCTGCTCCAATTTGATACATCTTCGTAAACGGTGGTAAAGTTTGTTTATATGTCTTTTGTGTGTGTCTACTACAGAGAGGAGAGAAAGGACCCGTTGTCGGCACTGGCCAGAGAATACGGAGGCTCCAAAAGGAATGCTTTGCTTAAGTGGTGCCAGAAGAAGTCTGAGGGATACCAGGTAGATTACCATCCTGTGGCTGGTTTGCACCAGACAGTCAAATATAACGCTTCTGCAGGAAAGTTAATTAGTCTGTAGAGTTCCAAAGACATGAGCTAACAAAACTTGTTTTCTGGTCCTCATTGAAGCTAGTGGTTTGAAGCTAAAACCCAAATCCAGTGGCGGCTCTATGATCTTTCTAAAGCAGGGGCCAAAGGGACCACAATTTATACAGGGGGGGAATTACATGTCTAACGTCCATGCACATTTCCTGTTTAAGTAAGGTGCACATTTACGTCATTCCTTGTTTCCTGTTAGATCTACAGATTTGAACAAAGCCACACATCATTAAATATATTTAGTTCCTTTTAATTCTGCACAAAAAAATCTTAATAAATTGTCGTATTCATTGTTATTATTGTTTTTTTTAAGTCGAATCACATGACAGACCAGGGCATATTGTTTTGTTGTACTCGAAACTGTGAAACAATTAATCAGGACTGCCAATCATAGCGATCTGTTTTACTGTCGTTAGCGACAGGTAGTAACATAGGATCAACAGCCTGATTAAAAATGGTAGAAGAGTGTAATGATGAATAAAAGGTCACTCGTTCCTTCATGACAAGATGAAGTGGCCTATACCAAATCTGTATTTTGTGGCATAATGCCAGTTCCCATCAACAGAAACAAGATGATTTATTGTTAAGTTAAGATGCAGCGGTTGATTGAGCGACAAAAACAATCAGCAGCACATAAAGTCAGCACCAGACTCTCTACCACTGGTTTATGATTTTTACGGTAGAGTTATTATAATTTTAATTATTTTAGATATTTGCTACTGATGTTCATGTCTGTTTGGGTGCTTAGTTACAATTCTGCAAAATATGAAAAGCAGGTATACATTGTCTCTGGTAGTAATTAGAGCTGATTGTGATAACTTTGTGCTAAACTGTCTCTCAGCAAGTGACGAGTCTGATGCAGCTTCCTGATCTGTGTAGAATTGTGTGTTATAGTCTTTTTTGATTTAGTCCTAATTGATTCAGTGAAGTTTAATACTACAAGTTTCAGGCTGCAATGACGGAGCAGCAACTCTTTTCAATCACTGTGCTGAGCTACAGTGACCTGATTAATATACAACCATTGGGTTTCCTTGTAAAGATTTCGATAAAGACGACCACAGGGTTGCCTCGTTCCTGAGACAGTTGACTCATGGAAGAACGTCTGCTCAAACATGGGCAGAGACAATAAAGGCCAAAGCATGGACTTAGAAATTACTTAAATGGCGATCAGCGGGTTTGAGACACTTGCCACACTGAAGGGATGTTTACCCCTTTTAACGGATGAAGGTCATGGTTACCATGGCACCTCATGCCCTCCCCAGGAAGTGTGCAACATTTAACACATCCTGTGATGCGCCACAGACAGAATCACTGTGCACTATCTAGATTACTTACTGTATGTGACAGTGACCAGACTCGAGCATCAAGGTACAAATAACCTCAGTGTTTGTTTGCAGCAACGGCTGTAAATCTGTTATTTTTAAAGGTCAGACGAAAGTTGATAGTGGAAAAGATGATAAGTGTCATTTTAATTCTTGGAATTACACTTTTAATGGTTATATCATTTTAGATATTTCCATGACAAGTACAAATATCGTGACCATAATAAGCACTCAGTGACTTTCAGGAAAATGTTGCTCCCTCTTAGTTTGAATAAGGAGCAGAAATTGTGTTTCTATCGATTTAAAACTGTAAATGTTCTGTCTGATGAAATCAAAGTGTAACTGGATCGTAACTGTGTTTTCCAGAACATTGATATCACCAACTTCAGCAGCAGCTGGAACGACGGCCTGGCCTTCTGTGCCGTGCTCCACACTTACCTGCCTGCACACATCCCCTACCAGGAGCTCTCCAGCCAGGACAAGGCAAGTGGAGTTCAGAGGAAAAACACAAACTTTCATTATCAGACTTTTTTATACCTAATGTGTGTTAAATCATTTAATTTCATCTCTCTTCCCTTCCTCAGAGGAGGAATTTCTCCTTAGCTTTCCAGGCTGCAGAGAGTGTGGGCATCAAATGCACTTTGGTAAGTTCTTTGAAATAACTTGTTTTGATTAATATAAATAAAAGTAAAAAACTGGATGAACTATTCCCCTACATCAAAGAAAGCATACTTTACCTTAATTTGTACATAATGTATACTCTAAGGAATGTGCACAGAAACATCTACGCAGATAATGTTGTCTGTTCTCTCCATTTTCGGAAAGCATTATTTTTGTGCTTGTCCCCTGGGTTTATTGTCTTGTTTTGAAGAATTCTTCTTTTTTCCATTCTAATCTAATAGGCTTTGCCAGGTCACAATGTTAATAAATGTTATTCACTGACTGACACACTCGATGATTAGCCTGACATGAACTACAGTATGTTTTTGTGATTGATGTGTGACGGCTGTTCTGCTTGAACCCTTATAAACCTCACTTACCTACTGTTGTGCCAGTCATTACAAACTAAAGCTGTGCAACCAAACATTGTACAAACCTCTCATAACTTTCAAATAGTCATGATTTTGATGCCATCTGTTTTTTATGTTTAGACAAATGTGTTATGCGTTTCATGTTACATCTGTGTACATCTACAAGCCACATCTTGTGCTCTTCATTAGCAGCTGAAGTTAACTGAGTGTTTATGGAGGTTGTTCAGAGTACACTCACCAAATGAATAGTCAGTGATATTGTTAAGTAAAACAAATGTTGAAATTGTGGTGTTTTAATTGTTTGAGCTGTATTTTTTCGGCGCTGACAGAAGCCCCCGATTGGCTGTCAATTGTCAGTCGTTAATCGCTATCTTTCAATTCATGTAAGACACGATCAGTGAGTTTCAACCATGAATCAAAGACTCCCATCTGATTTCCAACCTGCTTGAAATTGAGCTGTTGACATCTCCAGCTGGCTTTGAGTCTGGCTCAATTAGTTTTCTGTCGATTCAGGTTGTATTCAGACAGAAAAAAGACTGTGTTGTCCACTGAACCATTTTACCTCCTTCAGTTTGGTGTGTCATTCTGAGCAGGAGAACAGGAGGATCTTTCACACTCCTCATGTCTTTTCTCGCCTGTGTGTTTGTGATTAAATAGTAATGTCAGGGGATTTCTCCTGATGAGAGTGTAGTGTGTCATGCAGTATGAACTCATCACGACTGCAAGACTCTCAATCACACATCAGGAAGTCCTGTAGTGTGAGCTTCACAGTGATCTGCAGACTTTGAAGGTGTGCTTTCTTTTGTCATTGCAGGACATAAATGAGATGGTGCACACAGAGAGGCCGGACTGGCAGAGTGTCATGACTTATGTCACAGCCATCTACAAGTACTTTGAGACCTGACTTCACCACCTCGTCCACCCTGCTCCTGCAGTGCAGCCGGTGCCACGCCAGCCCTCCTGAGCTCTCAGCAACCTTTCAACGCCACAATCAACTGTTATACCTCACCGACCACCTCCCCCTCCCCACACCACAGTGACACCCAGTCACGCTGCATGCCTCACCTCAGTATTTAGCAACAATAAAGGCAGACCAGAGCCTCACTGGACGCAACAGCTACTCCATCCTTCCACTACAGCATAGGAGGCGCTTTGTGTAGCATCATGGTCCGAGGGCTCGTCTGTGTGTCTGCTGTTACACTAGTACGTCATCAGAATGGACTGGAGTGACGACGTGGAGCCAAGTGTGACCTGACCAGCGTGCAAATCCTTTAGATGATCTTTGGCTTCAGTTCACATCTGAAGCAGCAGCATGGAGAGGAAACCAAGAGTCTCAGTGCCTTCTACCTGGCTCTTCCGCTCAAATGCTCCGCCATTCTTAACCCATTTTCACGTCTGCTAAAGGGGGATTCCAGCAAATCTGACTTAATTGTTCTCATATGCAAGAGGAGATATTTTCATAAATAGTCAGTCTTTTTTCCTTTTGTTTGATTCAAACAGTTCATAGTGTTGGAATTCCCCCACAACCCTGTAAATTCCCTTCGAAACAGGTCGGACGGACGCAGCCTTTTTTGCACCAGACGTTACAGTGCGATGCAGATGCCTGTCGTTCATTGGATAAAGTGCCTGTGTGGCTTTGGACGAACTCAGCCCGTGAGCCAAACCTCCGCAGAGGCAGCGTGGAAGTGTCTTTTCACTACAGTCTGTGAAGCCAAAGGCCAGAGGAGTTGTTGCCAAATATATTTCAGAGCCTTTCAATGGTAGATCTCTGGCGTTCTGGTGGTCAGGACAGAGCGACGCTGCATGCAGCTTGGCCATCTGATCATTTGTGACTTTTCAAGCACAGAAATATGCTACGTTGTACGACACTACTACACTGACGTTGATCAGCCATAACGTCCTCTGATAACAGATTCATGAAGGTGGACTAATAGTCATATGATATGTGTGGAATTTTTAACGCTAATCTTACAACTTTATAATGTGAGTGTTTGCATTTTATAGGCCTGCATTTTGCCATCTTGCACTTAGACTTTCTTTAGGCACATACAGCATCATTTCATCATAACCAAAGTATGAGTAAGTAGACGATAGTTTTCTCTCATAAAGTGTGTTTTGATTGACTAGATAAGTTCTGTTTAGATTAGACAGCCTTAAACCTTTATCAGCCTGAGGCATTAATTAAAGTAAATAGTCTCTTACCAGGGACTTAATGTGGGGAGAATGTGCTCCAGTTTGTTTGGAAACCAGCTGACAGATATTCAGGTGAAGGACTCGTGTTTGTAGGTCAATGCAGCATCTCATTTCAGATATAGTTCAGTTATTTGGGAAATACATATTTTACCCTTCTTGCAGAGAGATGGATGAGAAGGTTAATGCACCTGTCATGCCTGTATCGTACATATGAAGCGAGAGCAGGCAGCTGGTTAGCTGAGCATGAAGACAGGAATCAAGTCCCTGTCATACATTCGTGTGAGCCTTCTCCTCCAATCTGCAAGCGAGGAAGCGAATTAAACATTTGCTTCCTTTTGCAAAAATCCCAGCGTGGCAATGTTTGGTGAACCTCTATCTGCGTTATCTGCTTCACATTTCTATATGTGTGCCTATACCCTGAGGGTGAATCAGCTAGCCTGGCTTACACCACAGGTGACAAGATCCACCTGCCAACACCTCGAACCTTCTCCATGTAAAATAGATAAGTTGTAGTTTCCCTGGTGGTTACGTGCTCATTTTGGTTTGACTTTTGTTTGTGGCTTTAAATTTGCTGAACGGCAGATTCTGTCACTTTTTGACAGCTGTTTCCATTCTCCACGCTAAGCCAAGCAGCTGCCGGCTGTACTTTCATACTTCATATGACTAACAAGCATATCAAACTTCTCGTCTAACTCACGGCAAGAAGAATCTAAATTTATTTTGCACATCAAGGATAAAACATGCACAAGTGATCGGCGAATCCATTGTGCCACTGTCTGACTTTGTGTGTTGATGCTGTGTTCGACAGGTAGTTTTTGAAGTTCTTAGTGTGATTGTCACTTCAGAGAAGCAGTGTAGCACAGTGTCGTTTCATTTGTCGGATTTCAGTCAGTTAACTGTGCCTCAGACAAGCTGTATTTATTTGCATGGTTTCCAATCATTGATGTGAGGTCACTGCTTTATTTGTGTGTCTGAAGTGTATCTGAATTCATTAGACCTGAGAGTAAGTAGATGCTCCGAGATGAGCTTTTCTGTATTCCACACTAAACGCCTGCCTTAACAGTTTAGTTGAAGTTCCTGCGAGTAACGGTGACGTTTCCGACCGCGGCCGTCTTTGCTCACCAGGCATGTGTGACGAGTGTTTTCTGAACCAAGTTCCCTCTTGTTTGTTCCTCTTGAGAAACTAGTTGCGTTTACAACTTTAAAGTTGGTTAAACTTTTGTCATGTGGAGGTGACTACACACTGTTTCGATTCGGAGCAGATGGCAGTTTCCTGCTGGCAACAATAGCGACGTCAACAGAAACCACATTGTAGCCACAACACCACTGTGTGTACAGACGCATCAGACATCCAGTGATTTCAAGTCACCACACAAGCCTGCAGCAGTGACACTTTCATTTTAAGTTCAAGTGTGTGAGTGAGTTATTTAATGACATTTGAAAGCATTGGCTCTCTGTTGATGGGTTTTTGTGATGCCATGACGCGGAGGATTATCAGCCAGCTGTTTAATTGTGTTCGGCTCAATTCCACCACTGGGCCCCACATGTTTTATCGCTCCTGTCAGGAACATCTAAGAGCTCCAGAGAGATTTGATGCCTCTCTTCATCCTGCAAGCGGAATGTGTTTTGATCGCGCTTTAGTGATCCCGGGGACTTTTACGAGGTCCAGTGCGTGCTGATGTGGACTATTTGATGAACATTGTGCCTCAGCCTGCTGAGGTGGGACCGGACGGCTGGCGAAGGCTTGGAGGCACATTCCACCTCCACACCAGCAGCCGTGAAGGACGTGTCACATCGTCTTGGACCTGAGATGATGCCCTTAAAGTGTAAAGCTTTACCGAAGCAAATGTGAACATGTCTGTTATGAGTTTAATGGGTCCACTTCATTTACAGCTACATTTATGTTTACTTGAAAATGCTCTGAGAATTCCACTGAACCTGCTTTAGTTTTTTCTTTTTGTTTCCATGTTGCCTTGTTTCTTTTCCCCCCCCTTAAGAGCAAATCCTGATCACGCATCATGCAGTGCTCAAAAGTTCCCATGGCAAAGTTAAAGCTGAACGAATAAGTGTGTGTGTCTGTGTGAGTGTGCGTGTGTGTATAAAAGGGACTAAGCTACAGTATTAAGTGCACACTATGATGATAATCAGTTGTTTAATAAAAGTTCGTCTGGTTTTATGTTGCTTAATTTTTTGGGCAATAGTAATAAAAGACCATATGAAACAACCAGGTTTGTTTGTGTGTCATTGTCGTAACAAATCGGTTTCAATTTCACCTGGTTACATTTGTATTACACTTATTGATAAATGGTGAAAAGTGTGTGGCATTTACACAATAATAAGGAAGTAAAGCTTATTTATGAGCACTTTTTACATCAACTAGCTGAATTTAAACTGGTATTTTTAAAACTGGTTATTGAATGATTCCAAACCATAAGCAAACCTAAAGATATAGATCGGGCACCTTCACAACAAGTCTTTACACTGGTGCATGGGATAGGTACTATATATAATGTAGTAATATGTAATCATTGGAGTGGTCTCTTTTAGTAGTGAGTCATGAACAGACTCATCTGTGCACACAGCACGGCAGCTTTTAACGGGTCCCCCCTGGAGAGGAAACATCACAATCAGCCTGAATATGGTTTATGAGGGAAGTGTGTGTGTACTCATGTTGTGGGGACCTTAATCTGTTTACACAGTCACATTATGAGGACATGTCTCCATTGTGGGGACAAAAAACAAGTCCCCATTACAGTTTTTCTCAAGTGCTTAAGCACGATTTTGAAAACAGGGCCCGGTGTTTCAAAACACTAAACACGATTGGCACAACCACACACCCAATCAGCAGAACGCCTCAGATCCTTTGCACAATGAAACACTCTTTTAAAAACTATACACTAATTTATCAAAACCATATTTTGTTACCATATGAAACACACACGTTTCGTATGACTTAATTCTGTTTGAACCAGTTACACACTGCTGCTGCTAACCTAAAACACTTTTAGCCATTCCAGTTCTCAGTGATTAGAGTCCTGTAAGTGAAGTACACAGAGAAAGTGCAAATAGACAATCAATTCACCAAACACTACACAAGACCAATGCTACAGACTCATGAAAATAGAATTTATTTCTGTCCATATACCCAAATCAGGCAACATGTCAACATGGAGAATCACAACAAAACCTGTCCCAGTTTTCATTCTACTACAGAAGTGTGCATAACACTGTAAGCTCAGCAAATATCAGACAAACAAAAAAATTCTGTTTCCAGTTCAGGTTTCAATAAGGACTACCTGAGCCTGGGGCCGGAGATCGTAAACCCTCCACCGCCATGCTGAGAAAAGCTCTTTGAATGGGTTTAGAAACAGAGAGTATGGTGGAAGGTATAGTGCTGGAAACTGTGGATGGTGTTGAAACCAGTTCTGGACCAGAGCAGGTGGAATGACACATGGTCCCAGATGATAGTGTTTTGCATCTGGTGCATGTGGTTTACAGCTGTGACGATGTTGTGCAATCTGTCCTAAAATGTGAGCATGTGAGGTGTGTTGTTAGGGCCCCTACTGGCGTAACGGAGGAGGACCCCATTCTGTGTAATGGCAGCGCAAAGTGTGATGTTACCCCCACGTTGCCCTGGGACACTGATTATACCCCTGTGGGCGTGGCCAATGATATTTCTGCCTCTCTTTCTTGCTTTTGTCAGGTTGAACCCTGCCTCATCTATATATATGAATTCATGCAGGATTTCCTTAGCATCCATCTGTAAAACTCTCCGAAATACAGTGAAAGACAAGATTGTGTAGTTCAGCATAGGTCTGGTATACAGTACATTTACATGATAAAGGTTACGTGTGCAGTATGCAACATCACAGTGCTAAAGTGAACAATACATCCTTCCACATACTCATGCTGCAGCCTTCTCCTCCTCAGTGGGTTCCCCCTCTCACCTTCACTCTTCTTCTTTTTTGAGCGCAAGCTTGGTTGAAGTGAGGTGAACTCAGCTGCTGCTTTTGTATAGTGTTGATTGGTGTGTCTAAAATTAAGCAATCATGTGTTTGCACACCCGATGGCTGTGTTTAACCAATTGGCTCATAGGGTGGTCATTTGACAGTCAGTGCTTAGGAATTGCAAGGAAGTGACATCTTCATATACTTCTGTGTCTAATGTATACAAGTGTGTTTAGTGTTTTGCAAATCACTGTGTGTATTGTTTTGCAAAAAGTGTGAAGCTGACATTATGCTTATAGTGGTGCAGATCTGGGCTCATGTTATGCTCCTTGAGTGTAAGGTTTTGATAATTGTGTAATACTTTTGATTTTAGTGTTTAAGCAATTGAAAAAAACTGTAAGTAAATCATGACATTTTAAGGTGAAGATGAGGATTTTCACACTAAAAGAAATCCCTTTTTATTTTTTAGGGTGGAGGTTAAGGTCAGGTTAAGGTTTGGCTCAGGTAAGTAGTAGCACTGGTTCATGTTAGAGGAAGTCTCCAGGAAATCAATATATGTCAATGTAATATCCTCTGTGTGTGTGTGTGTGCGTGCGTGTGTGTGTGTGTGTGTGTGAGAGAGAGAGAGAGAGAGAGAGAGAGAGAGAGAGAGAGAGAGAGAGAGAGAGAGAGGGAGGAAAGGAACCAGTCTAGAGTGTGTGTGTGTTTGTGGTTTGTGTGTGTGTGTGTGTTTGTTAGAGAGAGAGAGAGAGAGGGAGGGGAGAGGGAGGGAGGTCGAGAACCAGTCTAATACATGTGTGAAGGGAATCAGCCGGTAATCGGTGTCGACCAGACGCATCGATCAGATCTGATTTGATCATCGATCCGTGCTCATCGTGTATTTATGACCTGGACTGAAGTGAAGTGTCCTGTGAACGGAGGGGGGGGCGGGGGGGTGAATGTTGATCTGCGGAGCCTCACACGTGCAGCTCAGCGGGAAGTGGAAGCTCTTATTTGCACTTATCATCTTTTAGCTGGATCGTTTCTATCAGCTCTCTCTGAAGATTGACTTGTCCACACTGGGTCCGAACATCAAGAAAAAAACAGGTGAGTCACTTTAAATTTGATTCTGCGTGAGTGTGAATGTTGTGACGTCTTTATTATTTATTTATTCATTGTGCCTCATCAGTTTGGTCAGTGTCTATGCATCAGCATATTATATAAAGATATTATAGGTTAGATACACGTGTAGCAGAGCTGCATGTGAAGGAGAAGTGACAATGTGCTACAGGCTGTCTCTCTCTCACTGGTTCATTTACCTGCTGGAACAAAACCAGTATTTGATCACACACCATCATTCCTGTAGTGAGTCCATAAAGTCTCTGTCCTGCTCTGATTCACTGGTCTATTTGTTGGTCTGTTACCTGTACACCATCCTCTACCTGCTGCTCTGTGTTCTCCATACACACACAGTTTAACATCATAAACCATGTGTCACCACTGACAGCATCTGATCACATGACCTGATCAAGCTTTAGATTATGCTGTTGTGTCAAAGTCAACTTTATTGACAATATCTGCCATATGTACAGGACATGGGCAGGATCGAAATGTTGATTCTCTCTGATCCCCGGTATAGACACAAGAGTTGATATATAAGTACTCAAGCAACATAAGAGCACAACATATAACTACTCAAGCTCATGCAAAATAGCAGGTTATTTTTTACCCCCCTGTTTATTTGTTGGTTTGGCGAGATTCAGCTAAACCTACCAGACAGATTAGCATGAAACTCTGTGGAAGGATGGGTCAGGGAAGGTCACGATACATTTTGGTGTGGATCTGGATCAGGGGGAAGAACCATGGGAATTTCTTTTCACTCTCTTTAAAGGGTCAGTGTGCAGGATATAGAGGAATCTTGGCAGTAATTACGTATAATAAGCATAATTGTCTTGTCATTAGTTTGTAATCGTCCGACTCCGAGAATCATTGTGTTCTCGTTACCTTATAACAACCTGTATATATCTTTGTGCGGAGCGGGTCCTCCCGTTAGACCTCCATGTTTTCACAGTGGCCCAGAACAGACAAACCAAACAATGGCTTGAAAGATTGCTTTTCCATTCTTATCTTTACCAAAGGCCACTAATGTTTCTTCAACATGATTGAAAATAGCCGGTGGGGTGAAGTGTATTCATCTGGTTCCAATATCCAACTTTACCACTAGATGCTACTGTACCTTTAACATTGTGAGATAGGGCATTTCCTGACCAAAAAAATAAGGCATACTTAGGGAACTGATATCTATGAGGGTGGGCAATTTGGTGCAGCTTGATTTAGTTTAAGGGCACTGTTGGGCCTGGGCGGAGGGTTGTCACTCTACTTTATTTATGCAAGTTGCTCTCAGCAAAAAAGGGTGGTCCTGAATCTTTATGTTGAGGCTTATATATAAGTTTAAACTTGGTTATGGTGGAGTCAGCTCCTAAGTCAGCCTCAGGCATTTTTGGAATCAACCAGGACTAAAGTTGGTCCTGACCAAATCCAGACTGATCAGCCCAGAACAAAACAAGTCTCATTTGAGGTCTGCAGGAGATCAGGAGGGCAGAGTCGAACACCATCTCACATCTTAACATTGAAAAACGTATTTTATAAAGTCCTGTATCATCGGAAAACGATGCCTGTACACTGAGAAAAATACCAGAAGAAGCTCTGGTGATGGAAAAGAGAAAAAGAAGATTGAGAGAGAGAGAGAGAGAGAGAGAGAGAGAGAGAGAGAGAGAGAGAGACAGTGAGAGAGAGAGAGAGAGAGAGAGAGAGAGAGAGAGAGAGAGAGAGAGAGAGAGAGAGAGAGAGAGAGAGAGAGAGAGAGAGAGAGAGAGATGTAGGGGATATAATGTGGATTGATGATGAAAGAGTCAACTATACAGTAATAGGACAATAACACAAACATTTAATATAGGAAAGGTGGCTCTTCATCTCCAAGGTATAACATGGTAGTAAATGATCAGAGCGTGATGACTGGTATTGTTGTCTGTGTGTCAGTGTTTGGTTTGGGGACAGAGTCTTGTTGCCAGTTCCGGTTGACACACAGTGTGGTTGCTCTGCCAGCAGACATGTTGTCACTTTGAGCGAGCATCAGCCGCGTGCAGTCACACTGTCTGTTATCAGGAGGCTGCAGGTTGGACGGGTGCTCCTACTGTGCCGTCTCTGTGACGCAGAGAGAGAACAGCCAGGGGACTGGATTTCTTGGTGTGCTCTCCAAGGGTTTATGGCAAATCCACTCAAACATTATTAGACTTGTCATTGTATTTTAATCCTTAATTTTATTTCATAATTTAAAAGAAACATCTTGCTCCAGTGTCATAACATAAAGATATTTCTGGATTTTAGTTTGTCAGCTAAGCTCATGCCATAAATTGTCTAATGTGAACCAGAGTCTGTCTTTAAGAAAGCCCTGACGTCCCTTTGTTGTCACTATTTCACCAATCCCTGGAGTTTCTCTGTTCATCATTTCATCTCAGGATAGTTTGTTATTTTATGGTGCATTGCTGGCATAGTATTCAGATTGATTATTTCCACTACTCTTCCCAGGGGATTTTTGTATTTTATTCATCTCTGCTGCATCAAACCTCATTATTCCCCAGCAACATAACGCTGAACTCCAAAACATCAAGACAAATGAAGACTGCTGCTCTGAGGATAGAAACCACCCAAATTTTATTTGTGAGTCAAATAGAATGAAAGGAACATTGCGGTATCTAACATCCTTGAAATAACTATTCTTTAGTATCGGTTTGATCCAGCCCGAAGGGAAAAGCCTGACTGGGAAAGCAAAGACCTCTGTGTTCCAGTACAGCTGTTATCTCCTAAAACTCTGCCTAACCCCAAGACACATTCCCTCCCAGGGAATCAAGCACTGCAAAAACAGCCGATTTCTGTTTGGGACGCCTTTTATGGCAGACAGTCTGTGGGTATCACAGCATCTAATTTCAATGTCACGCACTTATTGAGTGGATTATTGCATGACAGAGGCGTGGGAGGAAAAAGGTCTGCACCACGACTGAAGAAAAGATGCATTAATCCAGTGACATTTACACGTTATAAAACAAGCAGCGGCTGCAAACCCACAGTTTGGTTAAATATTATCCTCCTGATGAAATGTTGTTCATCTAGGATTTGTCCATCCATCCATCATCCGTTCATCCGTTCAGCCGCCCATCCCTCCATCCATCCTTCTATCCATCCGTCCATCAGTCTGTCCGTCCTTCCATCCATCCATTTGTCCTTCATCCTCCTTTTCATCGATATAAGACGATGTAATGTCCTCTAAAGTCATGAGAGCACAACTGTGTGTGTGTGTGTGTGTGTGTGTGTATGTGTTTGTAATTTGTTTAGGTGTTTTCTGTTGTGACTCTGTTTTTAATGTGACCTACCAAGGGACTGCAGCTCTGATACAACACATCAACTGGTAACCATGGTAAATGTCTGATGTGCGCGTCAGTTGAAATTCACTTCCTTGATTATAAAGGCGTTTCCTCTTTTTCACTTCTGCACCTACCTCTCTATCTGTCGAGACATATGTTTCCAGTTGGGTTACTGGCATCATCTCAGAGAGGTTCGTGGGAAACAACAGTGAGAGGACGCACCTGAGGAGAGAGGACAGCAGAGCAGCTTTTTAAAATGTTGTTTTCTTTGTTAACAGGAGAGAATGGAGGCGACTGTGTCCCATGTCTGGACTGAGAAGGAATGATAGATTATTCTACAGCAGCAATGGTCGTTGAGGCGAGGTTTCCTCCCTCCTCATCAGTGACCTCGCCATTTGTCTCACCATGCCGGACGACACTGTCGCCTCCATCTTTTACATCATCCTGGAAGTGCTGATCGCCGGGTTCTCCGTGCTGGGCAATGTGCTGGTCTGCTGGGCCGTGTGCCTCAACAGCAACCTGCAGACCATCACCAACTTCTTTGTGGTGTCGCTAGCGGTGGCTGACATCGCAGTGGGCGTCCTGGCCATCCCGTTCTCCATCGTCATCAGCATCGGGTTCTGCTCCAACTTCTACGGCTGCCTCTTCATCGCCTGCTTCGTGCTGGTTCTCACTCAGAGCTCCATCTTCAGCCTGCTGGCCATCGCTGTGGACCGCTACATTGCAATCAAGATGCCGCTCAGGTCAGTGACCCAGAGGACACCCCTGTGAGGACTTACTGTATTAGTTAGATATCAGTCAGAGAAAAACAGAGAAAGGTTTGGTATCACTAGACATAAGCGATATGTCCAAGAATTGTATCAAGGTAAAAAATGTTCATATCAGTCGATATGGATAATTATCATGATACAAGTCATATTATTAATTCTGTTAAATTCAAAGACTGATTTTAGCTCCTGAGAGAATGTTGTGGTTTTAAACTCTTCTATGACAAACACTTGATAAACAGCAAAACATTTAACAAGTCTGAGGTTGATCAATTATGTGTTTGTAAGTTTGTTGTATTACAGTTGATGACATTGTTTTGCCATAATCATTATATTGTTTTATCTCACAAGCCTAAATAACAAATTCTGATCAGTACCATTTATAAATCTAATTATCAATTTAATAAATCATTAATTAATACTTTACAGATCAGTAATAAATACAATGTCAGTCAGCAGATTGTGAAAACCCCCAGATTTACTACTAATATCTATTTACTGTCAACGTGTTCTAGGCAGACTTGATAAAATATTGATTACTAATATAGATACCTACCGATGAGACCTGGGCTGGCTATAAACACTTATAACAGCATTTGATTAGCAATGATAGAAGTTAACAACCAACAAAGAAAAGCAAAAACAAGGCAACACAAAAGTTGTACTAAATATTTGAATTAATAACTGTTATATAAAGTATTACCACATTACACATAAGCTATAACTACAGTAAGACCTCCAGTTGAAACTATATAAAAAGGTTGCTGTAAAGGTTGCGTTATTGTGGAAGAAAAAATTGTATTGCTCCCAGGCAGCGTGGGTCTCTCAGTACAGCTTCAGATTTCATCTCAGGCTATCAGCAAAGACAGATCATCTGAAGTGTGTCCAGAAATGGCGTCTCCCCCGAGACCACGTCCCCAAAGAGCAATCGACATGAATATTGCTCTAATTGCTTATACAGACTGTGTGACCCTCTTCTAAGCCCCTGTGTAATCTGACTTTATGATTTAACTGTAAAAACACATTGGCTCATCTGGCTGTTTAGGCTGAACTACAGCTTGGAACTCATTCCCTTCGGGTGGTCTCCAACCATTAAACCTGTTGTCTGATGACATGCTGGCCGGCAGTGATGCTGTTGCTCAACCTCAGAGCTGTATGGAGATCTATCTTCCTGTTTATCACTCTTCTTCTGCGGAAGATCCATGAGGATTTGTATGCGTTTTCTGCGTCCCTGATGTAGGCAGTTGTTTTTGCAGCACTAACCTTTGCACTTTAACATCTTAAGAATGTATTAGAAACAAGCAAAAGATCTCAGCTGCTCTCCCACACTGTGCTATGGCCGCCCTCAAAATAGACTCTTCCTTTGAGGAGTCCTGAAGGCTTTGTTTATTTATTAGTTCTCTTTTAGTTCCGGTATGAGAAGTAATTCCACTGAGCAAATCAGATGAGCTAAGTGAGGGCGGAATTAAAATGCTGAGGACAAACTATTATTCCATGCATTTTATTGTTGGAGCTTATTTGATTCCATTTCAGTAATCTTCGTATAGTGCCAAATCAAAACGTCCATTATGTTAAGTAAATAGCAAATGGTAAAAAATGTTTCTAGTCTTGATGAAATCCAAAAGCGCTTGACAGTACAATGTATCTATGCGCAGATTCTCATACATCAATCACACACTGTCGGCACAGCTGTCAGGGGCAATTTGGGACAAACGGAATGAGGGGAAACGGGGATCAAACCTCCGACCTTCTGGTTGGAAGACGATCAGGAAAAGGGGAGAGACCAGGAACAATTGTTTAACTGTCATATTAAAGCTCTGTCAGACTGGTTGTTATAATGGAAATAAAAATATAAATAATACTTAACTGACAGCCTGCGGCCAATAATATCTGTCCCGCCAGATAATTTTGATCATTTGATTATTTTTATTTTATTTTATATTATTTTTATTATCATCATAACTTACCGACATTCACAGGTGATCTCCATTGTCGCGGCAACTTTCATAGAATCACTTCTTCTTTAGCAATTTGTTTCCTAAGTAAGAGCACAACATTGTAGGGCTTTAAATCAAGCTCAATTAAAGAGCTTTTATTTTGAAAAGTTGTAAACTTGGGTCGGTTGTTTAACCTCTGAACATGTAATGTATGAAAAAATAAGAGCAGTAAATTAAATCATTCAAACTTAGACAGTATATCATCCCCAGACGTGACCAGTAATAAAGATGACTATAAAATCTTCAATGCAGATAAACCAGGTAGGATGAACACAGAGTAAAAAAAGCTCTTCACACAACGTCCAGCATAGAAACAATAAAAGTGAGGAGGACTCACCAATGACAAAGTATAAATCTGAAGTAGCTCCGGAGCATTAACACACAACAAGAGAACAGTCAATTCCATATCGACTAAACAGGTTTAGACAGGTCATTGCAATAGTATTATAAATTTAGATTTAATAAATTTAAAGGACCCATCACGCTGTCAGTTTCCAGCTGACAGACACAGCCGATGCTTGACGGCTGTGTCATCTCTCTCCCCAGGTACAACAGTTTGGTGACAGGCAAGCGGGCTCGAGGCACCATCGCCATCTGCTGGGTTTTCTCCATCATCATCGGTCTGACCCCAATGATGGGCTGGCACAAGCTGTCTGGGGGGGGGAACAGCACCAACGCCTGCACCAACGCCAGCACCAACGCCAGCTCGTCCGGCCTGATGAAGTGCCATTTCGAGAATGTGGTGGACATGGAGTACATGGTCTACTTCAACTTCTTTGCCTGTGTTCAGATTCCTCTGTTGCTGATGTTGGCCATCTACCTGCGTATCTTCATGGCCGCTCGTCACCAGCTCAAGCTGATCGAGGTGAAGGCCGCTCACGGGTCGCGCTCTACACTGCAGAAAGAGGTGCAGGCCGCCAAGTCTCTGGCCATCATTGTGGGGCTGTTTGCTGTCTGCTGGCTGCCTTTACACATCATCAACTGCTTCACCCTTTTCTGTCCCGAATGTGAACGTCCTCCGGCCTTGATCATGTATGTGGCCATTATCCTCTCTCACGCCAACTCTGTGGTCAACCCCTTCATCTACGCCTACAGAATCCGGGAGTTCCGGCAGACCTTCCGTAGGATTATCCGGCGCCACATCCTGGGCCGGCAGGAGATGTTGGAGAGTGTCAGGAGAAAACACAACTCCACTCACAACAGCATCACGGACTCCATCAGACTGAAGGCGAACAGCTTTCAATTTTTCACTGAGTACAGCAGCGGTGGCAACTGTGAAAGCTCCTACAGCTGCCCTGCTCACATCTCTCCTGTATGGGGAGGACTCTTGGCGGTATCCAGCCCCTCTCTGTCAGTCATCATCTCCCACTGCCCTAAGATGGAGCTGTGTCCACTGCAGACCCTCGGACAAACTCAGATCCCAGTGGGTCAACACCTACAGTATGGGGAGCAGCAGTGTGACTGCAGCGGACCTGTAGTCAGGGAGGATAAAGAGCAGGTTGCATCACTGTTCAATAAACAGGACAGGAAGAGCTAGTGTGGTGAGGTTGCGAAGGTTTCCTGATGCAGTGGAGGGGGGTTAACTGATGCTGCTTTCAGACATGCACTGGAGTTTATCCTAAGTTGCTGTATGTAAAAATGCCAATGCCCAAGTGAGAGGCTCCGGACTTTCTGGGCAGATGTGAGAAAACAGCAGGAGAACCTCCAGACGACGTTTCTAACAACTGACGGATGCAAAAATTAACACATCAGATTCTCTCTCTCTCTCTCTCCCTCTCTCTCGCTCTCTCTCTCTTCTCTCTCTCTCTCTCTCTCTCTCTCTCTCTCTCTCTCTCTCTCTCTCTCTCTCTCTCTAATTTAATCCTTAATAAGAGTCTATGAGCACTGCTAGTTTCCCAAAGAGTATGTGTTGCTTCACAGAAGTGGTTTAAACCCACTGAGCCACTTCTAACTTTCAGGTGTAGAAACTTAACGCTTCTAATTTCAGCAGAGGAGAACACACTGAACACTTTCTCTTCCTCTTTGCAAATGGGTGTTTTTTTTAATGTCTAATGAAAATGCAAAACCCACCAAAGCTCAGCCAAATATGGACAGAGAGACAATAGTCACTGGATGTAGATGTGAATCCGGCCACTTCTGATGTGAAAGGGCCTCGTGCTGCAGATAAACTTATCCGATACGTAAATATTTACAATTTTCAGGGATGGGGATATAAAGTCTTTGTCTGATGGATTTTATCTTGTGTCACCACCATGGAGTACGAGCAGAGGATTGTTTCTTCAGCTGTAATGCATCATCCCTGACAACATTTATAGCCTTAACCCGTTCCTGAGGCACGGTGCACAGACAGCGATTTACGTGCACTCCCAATCTCTGTGGAGTAAAAATAAAAATAATGAAGGACTGTACATGTGTTAATATTTAAAATGTCACCTTTTTTAAAGCATAAACCTCAAAGTTGATGATGTGATGCTGATTTGTAACTTTGTGTTTGCTCAGTGTGACCATGTGCTTATTTAAGTTAAACTCAGACATAGTTTGAGGAGTGATGGGGGGATGGTTTGATATGGATTGTAAATGATGTGAGACTTAAATCAAACTGATGAAAGATTTGTTTCTCTCCTCAGTCCAGTGCAGCTATCAACTTCTGTGAGGAGGTGTGCACAAAGTTCTGTCTTTAAATAAATGGTTATGTTTTCAATGTTTACCTCCTGTATTTACATGGAGCCATAAAATGTTGCCAGTGATTATTCAGTCGATTTATGAACTTCTCAACATGCAGCCAGACAGACTCATGTTTCAAGATCTGATACTTCACAGGATTTAGTCACAGTTCTGGTTTGCTCATTCTGGGAAATGCTTCATTAAGTCGAACTATCTTTGGAGGTCTTTATTTTCCCAGATTCCACTGGAGTTTCCCTTGTGAGTTCAGGTTACAGGGCCCAGAGTTGTCTTTTTGAAAGCTTCCCCTGGGGTCTTTAATGCTTTTTGAAAGATTCGCCACAGAGACCTCCCGAGTCTTCGCACTCGGCCGCTGTTTTGTGTGGCAACATCTTGTCCCCCTCAGCGGAATCCATGCAAGATTATTCAGAATTTCATGCTGTTTCACTTCTACCCAGTGAGGAAACTCAAATGCATAAAAAAGTGATAAAATTGTTGCTGCTCTAATAATGTTTTTTTTATTGAGAATATTCTGAAATTTTGGGAAAAACACTCAAAGATCGAAAACATACTTAAGTCTCTCGTAAATATGCAGCATTTTAGCATAAAGACTGGAGACAGAGGGAAACTCAGAAAGTGTTTTTGAATAGTAATGTTCGGCTGCCTCCTGAATCAAGATTAAAACTGGATTCAAAATCAGTGGAACAGTGTTGGGCTGGGCCGTAAAACGCATTACTTCCAATCTGTGACGGGAAACAATAAAACCTCTTTTTTTCCCTCGGTCTTGACATCACTGTCTAAAAAGAGGCTGTAAAGTCCAGTGTTGGTCTCCATGGATACAAGCAACAGGAGTCCCTTGTCCTCTGTTTTTTTTTAAAGACTTTTGAAAAGGAGAAGAAGAAGAGGAGGATGCAACGTGTGTGTTTTTGTGTGTGGTTCTTTGTGTATGTGTGTGTACATTATCCAGGCCACTTCATAGAGCCTCTCCCTCAAAGTCGAGTCTTGGTCACAAAGCATCACTGACTTAACAACCGCTGTTGTTGCTCTGTGAGTCCAGTCTGAGCTCGTTCCTCTCCGGGAATAAACAGCTGCATCAGAGGAGTTAAACTACAGGAGCAGAACATGTTTGTCACTATTCTGTTTGGAGGTTAGTCAAGTTAGATGCATCACTTCTGTTTGGTTTGAAAATATTTTAATCAGTGTTTCTGTCCTTGTAAAAAAGAAAGCAAGATTAGACCTGGTGCTTGAAGTATGATTATTCTATTTGAATGTGCTGGAACACGTCTGAACTACAGTACATGTGGCAGTTAGTGGTTGCTTTGATTTAGCACTCAGTATTCATTGTGAACTGGTTCGTTTTGCGAGACCACAGAGAGAGCAGACGTGTGTGTTATGAAATAATCAAAGTTCAGATCTGAATGTTAAGTGTTCGTATCTGTAATGTTTGAAATGTCTTGACAGACAGCAGGATGGAAATGTTCAATCTGAACTGTAAGCTGATACACTTCATACGCCATGTAAAGGAGAGGTGTGGTCTGGACTTTAAAGGTGAATGTTTTAGTGGACTGCAGTCTTGTTCATTTTCACTGGGGACAGGGGGGTGGGGGGTCACATGTCCTCCTCACTTTTCAAAATCCTTCTTGGATGGCTGGATGCGCAGATGGCTGGATGCGCAGATGGATGGATGGATGGATGGATGCCCGTCAATTTGAGTCACTCTTTGACGTAGGAAGAAATGTAATCCAAGATGGTGTTTGTGTAGAGTGTGTGGACCTGATGGACAGCAGTGGTTCACTGATGAACTTAGAGGACAAGCAGAACAGTGTGGCTCCGGCCAGCGGCTTGTTGGTCCAGAGACAATACTACGTCCTCCTACACGTCTGCCGTAAGTCTGATGTCTGTCCATCTGACCATCTGTCCGTCCATCCATCTCTACAACCATCAGTACATCCATCTGTCCATCCATCCGTCAATCCATCCCTTCACCGATCAGATTATTTACATTACATCATAATTATGACAGATTTTTTTAAATAAAATGTATAATATAATATAATATAATATGAACATAATATAATATATTTATAACATCATTGGCCTGAAAAGTTTAATTGCAAGATTAGATATTACAGCTTTTGAAAAGGACAACAGGTATGGTGCGTTGTTCCAATAATGTTTGACAAGTAATTATAATGTTCCTGTCCAACCCTAAATGGAGAGTTGCAGAGAAACTTTAAATTAATTGTTCCTCATGATTTGCTCATGACAGTATTGTACAGTATGAAAAAGTATATTTCAGTGTCAACTTAACTACATATAGGAATTCATGACTTTACTTTCCTCCAGGAGATGAAGATACTGGAGGTCGGAAATATGTGTCTCTCTTGAACAACTACAGCCAGAGTCATCCTGAGTTAACAGGTGAATCACTCACATCACAGCAGAGGAGCTGAACTGACTGACCAGTAGACCAGTAGTAGTGAAGTGGCTCTCTGAGGCCTCTTGGTGGTCGAAATGTAACTCAGTTCATGTTTGTCATGTCTTCTAATGCAGAGCTGTTGAGGAAACTAACAAACCCCAACACGGAGCGCGACAGACAGATCAGAGGACGGCCACAGAGGAGACTTCCCGTCAACCAAACCAGAAGCAAGAACATCTCTGCAAATAACAAGAGCCACAGAAGGAAATAGTCACTACAAACTTTTCTGTCTGATTTCTGTCTGACACTTTTCTATCGAGGACCTGACAGAAAACCTGACTCATCCTGCAGCCACTGAATGACTCATCAGAAATAGAAATTCTCCAAAGAGGCCTATGTTCTCTTGCTACTAACTGACTGAGTAGTTATATATTAAAATATAGAAAGCCCTTCATAAATAAATAGATATGTAACTTTCAACTCAATAGAAGTAGCATCTGTATCCAGATGTGGATCAGGTAGAAGAACAACAGTGTGAAAACAACATTTTGTTATATTAAACAGTAGCAGGAGAAATATTCAAAACATTTCAGCAGAATGTGACAATATAACCATAGAAAGTAAATAAAATAAAAGTAAATCAAATTGAATTTTTCTCAGGATGAAAAATACCATGACATCATAGATTTACTGGCAGAATGCTTTTGGCTTGTTAGTTTTGTTATCGACAGACCACTGATGCTACATGTGCTGTGTGTCTGTTTGCCTGTGCACCTGAAGTGTCATGTTTGTATGGAGTCAGCATGTGTTTGTGATTTCCTCACCAGTCATTTAACAATGAATCTAAATCAGAACTGCCAGTGGACCCACAAAGCTGTGGTGTTAGTTTTCAGTGTGAGATGTGACCAGGATCAGTGGGATTCACTGATCCTTGTTCTGTCTGTTGTATGATATGTTGTATTCATTATGTCGTATTAAAGTTCTGTTTTGTTTGAAAACATGCTGTATAAGTATTTTCCATATGTTTATATAGTGCAAGTATATAAAAAACATTGTTGGAAATGTGTTATAAACTATATATATATAATTTTATAAATTGTATTAACTATGTTGTATTAAAGTGATTATTTTCGGTCTGAGAACATTAAGTGCAGTAATTCAGTGTGATAAGTTGAATCAAAGTCCCTGAGAGTCATCTGTGGTTCAGTTGATTAGTTATGAACGGAGTTGTGTATTTGCAGATGTAAACATGTGTTTGCACTTTGAACTTTGTACCAACAACCTCCTCATGCTCCTGACTCAGGCGGTGGGCGCCTCCTAGCGGCAGCGACAGTTGGGACAGTCCGCGGCGAAGGCTCTTCATTTCCAAACAAACTCTGTCAGTGTCTCTGACGACACTCGCAGGTTATATAACCAGTGAGACAGTTAAGCAACAGACAGCACCGACACACAGGACCGTGCAGCCGCAGCAGTGAAGCAGAGAATCCGAACAAAGCGCAACGATGTCGGCGTGTGAGTTCGAGTCCCTGGAGGAGTGTCTGCGGAGCCACCTGCCTCCAGCCGAGCTGGCTGAGGTCTCCAGGATCCTGTACGGGAGGGAAACTACGTGAGGATCCGTTCCTTTTAATGTCACCTTACTATTAATATATTATAAGTGCTCTGTTTGTACCGGGCGGTCAGTTGGTATTAAGTTGAATGGACTTTGGTCTTTTTGCTCAGAGCTGCAATAACAAAAACAACCAATACAGAGTTTCAAACTTTACACAAATAGGCCTCACAACTTTATATCTGCCTGTCATTCAGTAATACTTGTGATGAGAAAATGCAGACTGCACCTGTGGAGCTGCACCAGTCCACATATGGTCACGTGCATTAATCCACCAGGGGGGAAATGCACTAAATAAGAGGGGAAACACAAACTATGTAGGCCTGCAACTGCAACTATTTTCACTTCCATTCATCTGCAGATTATTTCAATTGTTTTGTTGGTGTCAATCTAGTGTCAAATCAGACAGACTCCAGGAAAGTGGCACAGCAGTCTCCTGTTTTTTTTATTTTGTAATGTTTGTGGTAAAAGAAGTAAGAACTTTAAAATATTTGATTTTTCTATTTGATTTTTTTTTACCCTTATTTACTTTTACACTCTTAAAAACGCCTTATTTTGAAGTTTGATTCTTCTTAGCGTCACTTAACTTTGCAGGATAGAGGTGAGCAGGTTACTAGAGCCACTGAATCATTAACAGCTTATACTGCACGTCTATTGATTTTCTACCCCAGTTTGGAAGAAAAGTGGTAAAACTCCCAAAGGAGAGACATTGAGTGCGTTATAAACCAATTTCTTTGCAGCCATACATAATCAGTCATTATTTTCCAAAATAATTATATCATATCGAAGTGGACATAAGGGTTCATGGTGACTCATAAATCACTCTTGTATAGTTGTTTTAGAACTGTTCACCAAAGCTAGGGCCTTATAGAGATAAGATTGTGTGTTGTGCAGGTTTGTCCCTCTTTCCTACAAAGATTGATGAAGCTGGTAACAATTCTTCAGATATTGTTACCTAGATACAGAGTTTTACAAGTTTTTGAAGTCTGAAATTATTTGACATGGATTGAGCCATAAGACAATTATAGGCAACATATTCAAATTACTTAAATAACTGTCCAAAACTACATTGACTGACTAATATGACGAATAAAAGCTGATGTCCGTGGAGCTAACCTGTTAGTGTCTGTCATTTTCTTCTTGATGTCTGAACTGACTGATGAGAAAAATATAGACTCATAGCCACGTCCTGAGAAGCACTGATGAAAGACTTGTAAGACTTTCTGTGTTTTGTTGTGTTGGTGGGAATTGACGTTAAATCTTCTGCCCGTCACAGTAAGCTGGAGCTCCCGGCCTGTGCTGTGGACGCCGCCTCTGCACGTGACTTTGAGCTGAAGGGTTACGGGTTTGAAGCTGCTCTGGAACAGCTGAGGCCGGCGAGGAGGGTCCGGGTGGGACTCATACAGAACCACATTGTTCTGCCCACTGACGCACCCATCCTGGACCAGGTCAGGACTCATGTTACTGATCAAAACCGCACGTGTTCCGAGAGACGTGTATGTGTTGTGAGATGTTTGATGGAATGGATTTCTTCTTAACCCAGTTGATGTGACCAGTGTGATGCTGTGGCTGTTCCCTCCACAGATCAATGCCATGCACAGCCGGGTCGGTGAAATGGTTGAGGTGGCGGCCATGTGTGGTGTGAACATCATCTGCTTTCAGGAGACCTGGAGTGTGTACTTCCATGAGTCGCAATAACAGCTGTAATCCATATATGATCAGCTGATCCATGTATAACAAACGGGCATGTTTCTGTTGACAGCAATGCCCTTTGCTTTCTGCACCCGTGAAAAAGAACCTTGGACGGAGTTTGCTGAGTCAGCTGAAGAGGGAAGCACCACACGCTTCTGCCAGGAGGTAACAGGTCTTTTACAGGGTCACAGATTTGATCCACTGCAGGGGCAAGTCTGAAAACACTGTTATTCTGTTATTAGCTGGCCAAAAAATACAACATGGTGGTTATTTCCCCAATCCTGGAGCGGGAGGAGTTGCACAACACTATTTGGAACACAGCAGTGGTGATCTCCAACTCCGGAAATGTACTGGGAAAGAGCAGGAAGCATCATATTCCCAGGATTGGAGACTTTAATGAGGTGGGTGGATGTTCTCCTTCTATCTTGTTGGATCCACAGTCAAACTGCAGTGTTCACTGTTTTTGTTGCAGTCTACATATTACATGGAGGGCGACACTGGCCACACAGTGTTCCAGACACAGTTCGGTAAGATAGCTGTGAATATCTGCTACGGGCGCCATCACCCTCTGAACTGGTTCATGTACAGTATGAATGGAGCTGAGATCATCTTCAACCCCTCAGCTACTGTTGGAGCCCTCAGGTAAAAGACTAAATAGAGAAGGGTCCTGTTCAGACCTGATATTAACATCTGTCTTGAGAGATCTAATATGGTCAGCATTAAGATTGTCTGTTGATAGATATGTCTGTTGTCGATGTCTGTGTCTGTGTCTGTGTGTCGGCACGAGGAAGACAAAGAGAGAGAGAGAGAAAGAAGGAGAGCAAGCGGTGTCAGAGGGGACTGAAAGAATCATTATGTGGTGATCAGGGGTAATAATGTGGCCACAAACAAATCAACATATCGACACTGAGGAGAGTCCAAATATGTGTGATTCTTTGTGAAGCTGTAGCAGGTCAGAGCGGTCAGCTGAGGAGGTGGTCAGACCACCTTGGGATATGATCTGACTGATTGAATCTCCGGAGACATTCAGGAGGCAGTTGGGTGCTTTGAGACATGAGCTTAGTGCTGACCACTAATGATCACTCAGGACCAATGTTTACCAGGTCTGAACAGGGTCTAAGTATCATTAACATGCTGCAGGTCAATACAAACTCCTGTCTGCGCACTGTGTGGGTCCCTGGACCCCTGGGGGCAATGTTATTATATTAATTTTGTATACATTTGTTAATATATATTGATATGTTATATGTACTTAAAAAAATAATATTTGTTGTTTATTTTTAACAGTGAGCCCATGTGGCCCATAGAGGCCAGGAATGCAGCAATAGCCAACCACAGTTTTACTTGTGCAATCAACCGTGTGGGGACGGTAGGTTAACTCTCATCTGTTTGTTATATTACACATATTGTACATGATTCATGCACAGCATTTATAATAATGTAAAAGAAGGGATGTTTGCATTGTTCTGTTCTTGTGTTTTCTCCAGGAATCTTTCAAAAGTGAATTCACATCTGGTGATGGAAAAAAAGGTGCAAGATTTATTTCCTCCAATTCAGAGTTTTTTCTTTTTATTTAAATTGTGATTATGGTTTAATAGATAACCTCAATGTTATTAAACATAAGTCTTTAACCATGTAGCTAACTGGTCCTTTAAATGTATCTACAGGGCAAGTGAATAGACTAAACGTTTAAATAAACTAGAAATAAGTTTATTTTAACCTCTGCTGTTATATAATTATCTATTTATCATTACCAGGAATCAATTTTTCAATAGTAGATAACATTTTCCTTTTTCCTTACAGATTTGATCCTAAAATATAGATCATAGTGTTGTTACAACTTGTTTTTTTCAGTTTAATATCCTAACAATGTATGATTTCAGGTCAGCTGTTGTATACTTTTTCATTTACTGTTTGGTTTATGTAATAGTTTCCTGGTCAAGGAGTTGTGGGCCCACATACATTCAGCAGCTATGTGCATTAATATGAGAACCAGTGAAAGACGCTTCTCCTGACTTCCTGCAGCTCACCATGACTTCGGACACTTCTATGGATCCAGCTACGTGGCTGCTCCCGACGGCAGCCGCTGCCCGGGCCTCTCTCGGACCCGTGACGGGCTGCTAGTGGTGGAGATGGATCTCAACCTGAACAGACAAATCAGCGATAAATGGAGTTTTAAGGTTAAGTCGGCTAATCCTTGCATTTTCAAAAGCTGGGGTCATAATTAATTGAGCTCAGTCATCTCAGCTCGTATTGTAAGTGTTGTTGGGAGGTTTTGTGGGAGGAACTAACATGTACTGTCACTGTATGTTTCCTCTGCAGATGACTGGGAGGTACGCTGAATACGCAGAGGAACTCACCAAGGCGGTCAGACATGATTATAAGCCCAACATAGTGAAGGAGTAGAGTACATTACACACGTTTGCCGTCGGCCATCTCAGTACGAAACACACCAAGTTACATGTTGTGTTCATCGTCATAATAAAGTGTCAGACTGATTCAGTGTCAATGTTTCACCTGATAAAACTAGATGAAATCAAACCATGGCCATGTTCTGAGTCATCTTGATTTGATTGATTCTTCAGCTTTGAATACATGTAGGTTGTTGTTTGAGGAAACAGTTCAGCAAAGCCAAGTAAAATCTGACAATCAAAGGTTTAACTTTATGTTGTGGGTTAATGCTAAATGCTACAACTCATTCCAACAGTAACACAACAGTCACAGAGTCAGTGAACTGGCTTAGTGATGTCATTACACAGCTGCATCTGTCTTCAGTTTGTTTGCTGCTATAAGCCACTGGTCATATCCGACCACGTCAGGCTGTAGCAGCAGTAAAGGTCCTTTATTACTTATGAATTCAAGTTTTCATCAGTAACAGAAAAAACTTCAGACTTTCCAGTGTGAGCACCGATCACTTTACTTTCCTCAGGAGGCACAAGAAGAAAAAGGTCAAAATAATCATCAATTCAACTGACACTATTTTGGAATATGTGGACATGTAGTACATCCGTCTGTCCAGTTAGGGTGGATGGGTACAATCACATATTTGTTTTTAGAAAAAAATGATGACAAATCCTCACATTATAAATTTACTGTCAGAAACTGAGCAAAAGAAAGGACAAAATATTACACGGTACAGAAATTGACGAGGATTTGTCATCAAGTTACTTCCATAAATGATATACTTCTTATTATTTATTGTACAGATTTTGGATTTTTTATTTGGTAAATATACAGTGTTTTTATTCTTCAGTTGGACAACCTCCAAACAACCAACAAAAAAAGTACTGACACCAGCCTCCTAAACATTCTTAAACCAGGACAACTGACAAGAACATAGCAATTTCTTCAAATCCTTTAATCATAACATATAATAAATGCAGCTCTATGTTTAATACAAAATAAAGTTTAAAATGTGCAGTTTGTTCTCACCAAGAAGCACAACTAGAGGAAACTACTTTTCACAAGATTCAGAAAAGCAATTTCATGGTCAAATCTGTCAATAACTTAATTACATCTGGTATGAAAAGTGTTGTGCAAAAATGTACATACATACATAATACCTAAATTAAAAAATAAAACAACTCAGTGACATTGTGGAAATGAAAGAGTTCTCACTGCTGTCAGCAACTGGTGAGTTTCATTGTGTCTGTCCATGCTCCTCTGCAGGCAGATTGAGATCCACAGACAGATATTGCATTAAACTAGTTTTGTCATTTGATGCACAATGTCACACTTCAGGGCATTCATTTCCTGAGACTCTCAAAACACGACAGCTCCTGTTTTCCCTGTTGATAGACTCATTTAAATTAATCGTGACCGAGAGGAGAGTGAGAATGCTTTACAAGGCAGGTAGAGGCGAGAGGGCGGCTACAGAAGAACCCCTTCAGACTTCAGCACTAAGCACAACTGAAAACAGCATCAGCTCTGGATTCTACACTGGGTTGTAGTGTTTCCTATTCTAGGTTTGAGTCCCACATTTCATCCACTGTAAGTCCACAGGTCTACAAATCCTCTGCTCACAATATCAATAGATTCTATCTATTAGCCAACTGCAGCCGATATTCAACAAACAATACAATTCATTTTGACTATCTGCTTGTGTGGAAAGAAACCAAACCCTTTGACTCTAGACGTTCCAGCTGTTAATCTATCAGACGTCGAGTTCAAGAGGGTGTAAGCATTCTGCAGCGGGTGTTTTTCAAGAGAGCAGTCCGACTTGGTAGCACCGGAGGGAATAGTCCAAGGGATCAGCTGGCAGGGGTCCATGTATGGAGACCCACAGCCGCGAGAGGTCAAAACGATGATGAGCCGAGGAAGAGGGAAATCCAAATCCACCACCATCATCATCATCGCTGTCCATCAACTCTCCTTAAAGATCAACAGGATATCTTCATCTGTCCCGTAGCTTCGCCGAGCCTCCTCGAAGTTAGTGACGCTGGTGCAGCACACCCCTAGGATCACACACACAAACACACAGTTAGAGGAGTATAGTCACGCTGGCTCTATAGAGGGTTACTGTTGGATTCTGTTTGGTCCAAAAATATTCACTGTTTCCATATACAATTATAGGTGATCTCCTGATATGGAGATTCAAGGTTTTGAGTGAAATATCTCAACAGCTACATGTACAGACACATGCTAACCCAAGAATTAAGTGTAATTGTAGCAGTAAGGAGAAATGAAATCCACAGAATGGCCCTTTACACCTGAAGAGGAAAAGAAGGAGGGGCAAGGGAGATGATAAATTGGACACACCTGTGAGGGGGAAATCAAGCAAAGGCTGCATGGAAGAGAACTGAGGAGTGAGAGCAACTGAAGGAAAGAGATAGTTGTAAAGATAAACCAGACTCTGGACATATGTGCTATAAGAGGAAGAAAGTGACTAAAATCAAAGGAAATAGTGGCAGTAGATCCAAGAACCAGCTGGTTTCTCCCAATTTTCTTGGGACAAAGATGCAAATGAGCTGATCCCTGGAGCCTGATGAAGTGGATTCATGCAGGATGTCTGACCTGCTCAGATAAGGTTGTGTCTTCTCTGTCCCGGTTATACTACAAAAGCTAAGTCTGTCTCCATACTGATATTCTCTTGGGTTCCCCTCTTCTGTTTGCTTCTTGTTAATTCCCCCCTCATCTTTCACTATGGAGATTAAAGGAGCCCCTCAAACACACACATTACCCTCATGTTCCACTCTCATTGGACATTAACTCCCCTCTACAACACACACCCCCTCCACTGATCGGACTATGAAGAACCAAACAGGGTACAACATACAAACCGTTTCCCCTGAACATCCCCCCCACACACACAGAATCTCATACCTCATCTGAACTCAGATTACTCAAAGATCACCAATTATCTGGAGTCCTTCTTTCATTTGTTTAATTAATGGACCTTCATTTTCAGATTTGGACTCAAGAGTGGATTTAACATTTATTGATTTATATTTTGGTGAATGCAAGCCTTTGATGTTTGCTTATTAAATCTTGCTTTTTTGATTTGATTGTTTTTTGAATATGAATTGATTTAACTGAATGGATTGTGATTTACTTTTCCTTTGATGCTAGAAAGGTTTTCTCTCAGACTGTGACATATTTAAGTTAATTCAAAAGTCAAGAAGCCCTGTCTGGCGCCGCACTCTTTTTTGTTTTGAGAATTAAAAAAACCTACTCTACTCAATAACTTGATGACTACTTCACGTTTCCTCTAGTGTCCTCATCTCTAACTAGTAATTATTCCAATACTGTTGTCCATGTCTAACCAGGAAAACCAAACACAGTTAGTGGTAACTATGTATGGTAAGCATGTGTTTGGGTTCCTTCATATGCAGCTGTACATCTAGATATAGAAAGAGAGGGTGAATTTGAGTGATCTGGGACCTTTTCTGCAATATTGATGACTTATTCTGATATCTGTTTTACACATCAGATCAAAGTATTATACCTTTCTGTAATCCTTCAGGTGTTTTCTAACCCTGGGACAGGGCACTTTGTAATCTGGGAAATTTGTATTAGGCTAAATATCCTCCCATTTGAGAAAAAGCTAGGAACTGCAAATGTTAACTTTGAAATTATTTAGAGTTGACTATGAAACTAGAGTTGACTATGAAACTTGTTAGTATTGTAGTAAATTTGTATGAACACTAATCAACAAGAATTAGGGGAAGTATTGATATAACTGCTGACACTATCTATTGGCATTATAGATGGCAGTTTTTCCTGTACTCCACTGATACTGTAATTCGTTTTACTTTAACAGGATATTCATCTTGTGCTTTAGACATATGGGATTACTCACTGTCAGAATACGCAGGGTTGTTGTAGTAAATGCAGCCTGTGGTCCTGTTGAAGCCGCACGCTACCACAAAGTGACCCTGGTACTCTGGCTTCCTGCAGAAACACTTCTGACCCACGGGCAGGAAGCAACAATATTTGACAGGCGAGGAGCACAGCTCACATGTCAAGACGACAGCGTTCACCAGCACTATGGCAACGTGGCCCTGCTCCAGATGGGACTGGATTTCCTCAATGGTTACTGAACTGTAGAGTGAGATAACCACAGACACGTTTGACATGTTAGGTTTACTCTGGGTAAATCAAAAACCGGCCCCTTGTCCAAGTGAATAATGATTAACAGATCACTCACCATTTGCTCACCACCACACCTTTGCTCTCTGCATTTAAGAAGAGCTCGTTCACTCGGTCTTCTTCGGTGTCAAAATGCTTCTTATAGAAGGACTGCAAACCACACCAAGGGAAAACCAAAACAGTATTAGACACAAACTCACAGCTGGTCGGGTCAGTACTGACAGCTACTTCTCAGTTAAGTACCTGATTCTTAAAACCCTTATCAACGCCCAGAGTCTGTGTGCAAAAGCAGTGTTTGATTCCTAGATGGCCCATGAGGTACGCCAGGTCAATGGTCCACACACTCTCTGTGAGCTTCAGCTCCCAGCATGCTCTCTGAAACCCCTCGTCGTCGACCGGGTGGAGGTACCTGCAAGAGCAGATCATTTGAGACTGTAAATCTATATGGGTTAACTATAGCACTGGTTCTCAAATAGCACACTGCCAGGGGGTCCGTGAAAAGCTTATTTATAAGATCCTTATATAAGGTTATTCAATATTGATGTGGTGTAAATGTTTTAACACATGACTATAACCTCTCTAAGACGTTTAACTTGTGTTGCTCTTTCACATAACTCAAAGGAACAGTAAATAAGGCTATGGCAGATTATTCCTGGGGACATGAATGAGAAAGTCACTGGAATCTGTTCTCTCTTGGCTGAGTAACCTCTGGACCCTTCTGTGTGACAGTTCAGAGCAACTAGGAAGTAGGGCTTCAGTATAATGTTTTACTGAACACATTTAGCACATGGAGTTAAGTTATTGACATTGTATTAGTGATCATAGATTGTATGTTAGTAGCTCCATGTAGACTCACTTCAGAACCATCCTGGAGCAGGCTAACCCACAGTCCCAGTGGTACAGCTGCCGAATGACCGGTACATTCAGCAGGATGGCATCCTCTGGGAAAACAAGGTTATTAATATAACTCCTCACACATTGAGTGAAGTGCTAAATGGCGCTGCTTTAAAAAAAAAACCACTGTTAGCTTAATGTAATCCAGTTTTTAAGGTGTTAACATGAGTTCGTGTCACTCACCTGTCATTCTGTTGTTGTCTTTCTGAGAAACTAGCTAACGGTCACCGGCTGGTCAGTCTTATTCAGAGGTTTGACACCGGCACTGGGTTTCTTCATCGATGCTAACTACAAGAGACCAGCTGCCCAAATGCAAACTTAGCTTAACTTAGCTACCAGGCTAACACTATGCACGAGTCTGTTCTCTGGTTCCCTGTGCACGCAGCCAAGCTCTGGCCTCAACACACTCCACTGTCGGACATACACTAACTTTACAACTACACAATTATGCGATCAAAATAAAAACAGTCCCAATATTAGTCAGTTCTGTGGCTGCGCTTCTATCTCTAGCTGAATTAGTCTCTCTCTGTTGTTTGCTAGCACACAAGCATCTGATGTGGGTGTGAAAGAAAAGTATGCTGCCCCCGTGCGGCGCGGAGGAGTCATCCTGAATCTGTGACAGGTCATTCATTACATGATTCATATTCACATATATTTCTCCCAGTTTTATTTAAGAACTCATATGATGATGAAGACAGTTGTGATTCAAGGCAGGTTTGGGTTAGGCTGCAGAACAACGTCCCCATGTTGATGTTACTGAGTTCCGTAGGCGGTGCCCATTGAGATCTGTGTTATAAACATAGAGATGAAGAGATGAACTCGGGAGTAATCATTGGCTGAATGATAACTGCATCCAGCAGTGAAGAATGTATTCATGTGAAACTGAAGAATTAGTTACTCACCGATTCAGCCTCAGCATCATCACTCAGATGTGTGATTTTATGTCGACTGTAAAGATCTTTTTTCCTCGTGCATGTCAACATGAACCAGTCACAAACCATGGGAACCTGAAGTCAAATCATTAAAACGCATACATTTCTGTGTATCATCACATTTTCCAGAGAGTGTCCCCCCCCCCCCCCCACACACACACACACACCTTCATGTTGCATCCCTGAACATCTTAACTCACCAAACTGAGGAAGGACAAGGCTGCACCCAAGTTCACTATAGTTGGAACAATTCCAAATTTCCCGGCCTGCAAGATAAAAAAAAATCAACACAGAGTATTTTCTCAATGCTATACAACACAAGTTAGGAATATGGACATTGCACTACAAGATATAGTCAGTCCTCACTGTTCCAAATACAATGACGTCAAACCGGATCCCATATGCTTTAATCAAGGTCCTGGTGTCCTCTCCATCTGGAGTTTTGTAATATTTGGCAAACCTAAAAAAAGAAGTTTGAATTAAATCAAGCAGCATCAACATTACACTCGGAGATAAACACATTTCATGAATAGAAGTCTGTATGTTAGTGTTAATATAATATTTTCAACAACATCCATGAATTATTCTTTGGGAAAACTGTGAAAATGTAAACAGATCCCCCCTTTTTGTTCAGATCTTTGCCGAGAAATTAGACCCGTTCTTCCTTGACCCATTCTCCGTCTTTCCACCGAGTTTTGTGCAAATTAGTTTTGTAGTTTGTGAATAATCCTGCAACAAACAAAGGGACAGGGACAAAAACACAACCTCCTTGGCAGAGGTAATAAGGCTGTATAAAAATGAGCATCACCTGAAGTTGTATCCAGGGGCCACATTTCTGACAGGGTGTTTGTCATCTAGTCTGCGGAAGCTGTACTTGGGGTAACACATCCCTGCCCAAAAGTCCAGGTCACAGCTCCAGTCAATAATAATACCAATGACGCCACCCTTTGAAAACATACAACAACTTGCTGTGTTTACGTGTTAACAAACAGATGCAGTAATTATTCTTGAAAGAGCTGAAAGTCAAGGGAAATAGGAGATGAGTATGTGTGGAGGGGTGAATTACGCAATAATGAAAAATGGTCATATTAGATTTTGTGTGAACCTTCAGAGCCACGTCTTGAAAATCCTCTCCAGCCTCTGACACAATGTCTTTGAGGCGGAATATGGGGCAGTCCGGGTCTGTTGAATGACTGAACTCACACCTCTTCAGGTACGAGGAGTTGATGTGTGGCAGAATGTTTCTTCTGAGGGAGGAAGGAAGAGGTGCAGTACATTTTATAAAATGGCACAACATTATGTTTCCATACACTGCACTCATAAGAGCCTGCATTTCTCCTCCATGTCATTCTCTCTCCTCCAGATACACTAGAGTCTAGACTGACCTGTGAAATTTGAACTTGGGGTATGTGATGCTGTTTTTAATCAACACGGTGAAGTTCTCTGCTGCAGCCAGCAGGGCAGGCCTATCAGACAGGGAATCCACAAGTCATGCAAACCATATCTACGTTATACTGTGCTTGGTAATAAATAAAATAATATTAAATATTTTTTTACTCTGGCAGTTTAGTGTCTATTTCAAGAGGACACCATGAGAGCACTTCACACGTCTGGACAGTGGAGGAATAGTTGACACATAGTCCTGTTTGTATACCTGAGAGGAAAAAAAAATGCCAGTTGCTGTTTAGTGTATGATATGACATACATTTACCTGATTCATTTAAGCATTTAAAGCTGATTTGTCAGAGGCCTACCGCTCCCCCGAGGATCATTTAGTTCCGGGATACAGTCACAATCATCCACGCAGGTCGTTGATGGACCTGGAAGCTGAAGAAGAAATGGCCGGTACATTAATCAACATTCAAAATTATTCCATCTCTGCTGGTATGAGGCTGGGACGTGTTCACATGTGTTAAATTTCCCAGTGTCAGGAAAAATATTGGCCTGAGTCAGTTAGTTTTTATGTATGCTGGAGAAAATGAATCTGGATCACAGACTTGGACCATGCCAGCACATAGACACAATAACTTACAAAAATCATAGTGCTGAAGTGATTAGTGTGTTAATTGGTCCGTCAATTTGAAAAGGATCCACAGCAATGTGATAATTGATAACGGATAGTATATATGGATATAAGCTTCTGCACCAAAAGCAACCTCTCTTGAGCAGGTTGCAAGAAGGTTCTTGGTTCAATTCACAGTTTGGTCACTGCCTTTCTGTGTGGAGTTGCATCTTGTTCCTGTGTCTGTTTTCTCTGGGTACCACGAGCTCCTCCCACAATCCAAAGACATGCAGTTTGGAGTTGATAGGGAGACTTTGAATTTTCCATATATGTGTGTGTGACTGGTTATTTGTCTCTATATGTTGGTCCTGCAATACGCTACTGACCTGTCCACGTTGACATTTAGACTGGAATAGCAAAGGTGTATTTCCATTCTGTCAACACAGGTTTTTTTGGTAAAAGTCTAACAGGAGTTAGTGGGCCTGCACCAAAGCATTTGATAAAACTTGACCCAATCATGGTGCTGCAAGGATAGTCAGGTGGAATCCAAAATTCTTTCTGAGTGCCACTGTAGCACCTGTTCTGTCCCACATTGTATGAGAATCCATCATAGTTGGGACATTTCCCTCAAAACCACAAAGGTAAACATCATAATGGCTCAGGAAGAAAAGTCAGACGATCACAAAAGTCATTAATATCCATCCTCAGGGGACAATGGAAGTCTGTGCAAACTTCTACAACAATCAATCCAATGGTTCTTGATTTTAGGACTGGACTGATAATGCCAACCCCAGAGCTCTGCTGCTAGAGTGGCTAATCAAACATCTTCTGGTTATAGCTTTCCATATGTGAAGATTACATCCTCCTCATTAGAATGTCTTCGGGTTTTGTTCTGCCCCATTGGAGAAAACCAGAAATGTAAAGACTTGACCATGAGCTCTAGAAACCTTTGATGAACAAAGCAATTCCAGTTTCACAGAAGAGACAGTAATGAAAATATGAATTACCTGCAATCCAGACAGATACCGCAATACTTAACTCCAAAGTCATATTCTGAAACAACATCATCCCAAAATTGTCTGAGTATTATGGGATATATCAGGTGCCTCACCTCAGGACAACGTGTTTGCATTTGTTTTGAGGTCATGACCATATTCGTCAACACGAAGAAGGAGTGCTCACCCTGTTAAACAGAAGAGCAGCACATACAGCTGTGAAACACACTGTGTACACCAGTTTCTGTTATATATACACTATAGCACTGATAAGCTATAGGAGAGAATGTGTTTTCAAATACCTGAGGAGGGATTATATAGTCAGCTACATCCCAGAAAAGAGGATCCATGTCAGACGTGTTGGTGAAGGCAAAACCTTTCACTTTGGTGGTGACACTACTGATGACGGAGTCGGTCTCCTGGTAGGCTTTCTGCACTACACACACATACCTGCAGATTTACAGCACAGTCACATTTGAACAATTTATCATTGACCCAAATCCAACCCAGAGCAATGTTCCCCCGTTGATTTTTCTCATTACTTACCCCACCACATACAGCACCACCAGGAGCTGGATGAGCCTGAACACAAATCCCACCCCGAAGTGTGGAATAACCAGAGTTTTTGGTGTTTCATAATCAAACGCGTAATGCAGACAGTTCTGGCACCAGCTCGCAGTCCTGCTCATTGCTGCACACTACTCACTGTGTAATAACGATAAGTGTAAAGTGGTGCCTTTATTCAAATCATTGTATTCAAATCAAATTCACTGTCTTTAGATTATACTTTAAACATGGAGGACTTTGGACAGGAGCTGATCAGAATATAACACATTCAATGGAGATAGTGAATTTTATGGCTATTTTCATTTCATATTCATTTTCCAGCAGTAATTTGTACATGTGTGTTACAAGTGTAGAGGATACTGAAGTATTACAATAGTACAACATTTCTACCTCCCAAATTTTATTTGTCATTCTAACACTGTTTTGATTTGTGTTTAACTTGTTTAATCGTAAATCGTAAAAAAAAAACTCCAACCTCCACCTAGAGGACCTCCACAGTCTGTGTGGTGGTTTGGTATATTTATGGTCCTTCTTGTTGCTGACATACAGCAAACACAATGAAACCTTTGTTTCAACAACTCGCCACACATTTACATGTCACTGTCAGATACTCGCACTGCAAACTTAGACTCAACACTTGTAAAACTAAAGCTGAACATGAGAGAAGGCATTAGCTGAAACATTTGAGCTTATTCTGCATTGTAAATAAAAAATGTATAACAGTAAAACATTGAGAAAATATTCTTGTTTAAAATATTTATTCTGTCACCCAATACAATTCTGTTTTTAAGATAACTTTTCTGCACAATGTAATATCAGTGTAAGTGTGGCTCTATTTTTTGAAAATGCCCACTTGAGCAATGGAGTCCAAACATATACAGTAGCTGACGCATGTTTCAACAAAATATAGTCCAGGTTCTTCGTTTTAAAAGTTTTACTGAAAGAATTAGTTTTAAATACAAAATTAAAAAATTATGACAAAGTACTTAAAACACAGTAAGCATATCAAGAACTGTGGGCAGGAATATGACCATGGTCAAAGACTAGTGTGCATTCAAAGCTCCATAGTTCCCAATAAATGATCTTACACAGGCAGCATATTAAACCATTTAACCAATCAGAAGGCAGGGCTGACTGCAGTCATTATTGGTCCTAATTAAGCATCAGCTGCAATGTAACTATAGACCTGCTCATCCTTAAGTAATAAAACATGTGAAAAATGTATTTACAACTATTTTACAAATCAATACTGCCTTAATATTTAGCACGTACTGTTTTTTTTGGAATATTAAAATCTGATTATACATTGGATGGAATTGGGTGATAGCATAAAGAAAATGAAACCAACATTGGTCCAGATTCTGTTTTTAATGTCATCACACACACTGACTTTATGAACACGGGACAGATACAATGTCACTTTGGTCCAATAGTACCACAGATATTAAGTCTTTATAAAAGAAATTTCCGTTCACATAGACACTTTGGCATCTCAGTTGTCACTGGTGTAGCTTGCCTTCAATAAAATATATCTAAACCCACCCTCTTTCAAGTTTTCTATACGTATGAAGTCTCATCTGTTGTCATATCGATACAGAAAGCCTACAGAAGAATGTATACACAAATATACAAATGGATAATTGTCTGCAATGTTTTTCTTTCATTAAGACAAAGACATGTTAATTCATCAATAAAACTAATGATGCACAGTCATTACGTTTTGTGGTTCAGTGCTGAATATTCAAGTATGATATGAAGGCATCTACAATGTATTCTATAAAAAAAGTGTCCACAGTAAATGAAGCTACAGTTAAATGTAGACTAGGAATAGTTCCATATTTCATGTCAATGTTCTCCAAGTGAAGTCATTACTTCAGGGGCTGACACTTCAGGAAACTTTTAATGCAGTCCTTAGCTCGACTAAGCGGTGTCTGTTTTGGATCTGTTAAATTTACTCACTTAAGTAATGTCCCATCTGAAGGAAAATCTGATTCAGACTGATGGCATCCAACAAATCTCCCAAAAAAAACAGTCGACAGTTTCATATTTGGCCAAATTCAAAGTCAATCCCCCCGTCATGTAGGCTGCCCTCGTTTGCGTTATCGAAGCTGTTCTTCCCATGGATCTGTTTGAGGTGCTTGCGAAGAACAGGCTTGTGAGCAAACACCATGTCGCAGTAGTTGCAGCGGTGCGGCTTGTCCCCACTGTGCAGGTTAAGGTGATCCAACAATGAACACTTTTGGGTGAAGGTCTTGCCGCAGATTTTACACTGGAAGGGCTTGATGCCGGCGTGGACACGCATGTGTCGATGCAGGTTGCCTTTTTGTGTGAAAGTCTTTCCGCACAGGAGGCACATGAAGAGCTTGTGCATCTTGAGGTGGTTGGCGTAGTTCTCCAGCTGGCGGAAGACCCGGGAGCACTTTGGGCACTGGTGGTACCACTGCAGAGGCTTGTCGTAGTTCCTCTGGTGTGCGCTGTGTTTCTCTGTAGGAGGGGACTGAGGAGGGGGGGTGAGCGGGTATTCGGCGATTCCAGGTGGACCCGCCATCTCACTGCTGCGACTGTCCACAGTGGAGTTAATGAGCGAATGCTGGGGCTCAGGTGACTTGAGGGCAGCAGGCGGGCTGGTGGGGAAGTGACCAGTGATGGAGTTCTCTGCTACATCAGACACAGACTCTACCTTTATTATAGTGATGTCATTCTCCATCATAGCCTGCCTTGGGTGTCTGCTTAATATCTGGGGAGGAGACTTGGGCTCTATAATCAAATCATCATCATCACCATCGTCACCGTCGTCATCAACATCGTCATCACCATTGTTTTCATCCTCAACCTGCTCTACCACCTCCTTCTGCTGACGCACAATCCGCACCTGAGAGCGCCCCAGCTCTCTCTGGCCCTGAGAAGATAAACTTTCATCATTCTTCTCGCTCATCATATTCACATCCCCCTCCAGGTGGCGTGCTGACTGAGGTCTGATGAACTTGCTGAGGGCCTGAGTGCACTGCTCCACAATGTGACCCATTTGAAGGAAGCTGGCCACTGTCAGGTAATGCACCAGCTCCAGTTCTGGAAACTCCAGCTGGCCTGTGTAGCAGGATAGCAACAGCTGCTGTCCCACCTCCGCCTCCTGGATCATGGAGATCTGGACCTCCCTGGAGTCCTGCTGAAGGATAAACTGGTCTCTCAAGAAAGAAGAGCCGGCAGCAAACACCACCTTATGACCAGGGACCTCCAGCTGGTTGATGCGCACGGTGACGTCACAGAAGCGTCTCTGGTGTCGTAGAAGGTTCATCTTCTGTAGCATGGAGTCCCCAAATGTGGCAAATCGGAACTGCAGGATCACCTGGTTCTGGGCCATCGTGAACTGGAAGCCTGGAGCAGCAGCACACCTGTTAGGAACAAACAGAGACTGTATGAGAGTGGTCTTCAACCCTCCTATGGCGATCGACTGGTTAATCTCAAGAGTCTTTGCTGTCGATCTCTGTAACGCTGTGGCCACACTGGCTGTGGTTGTGCCAGCTGTGTGGCAGTGCTCTGTTGGTCACACTGGCAGCTTGTCAGCTACTGGCTCCAGAGCTGCTGGTAAAACGCTTGAGTGCTTTTCACTTAGGGAAGTGTTGGAAATACATACGTTTGTAAGATAGATAGATAAACCTAGTTGTTGACATCAGAATAAAGACAAAATGATCTTTCACCTGAGCTTTAATTTTTATCTGTTGAATTTATGTCACAAAAATAAATGCCTGTAACACTTCCTTTACGCATTTCATCATAACTTGTATATATTTTTTTAATTGTGAAATATTTGCAGGAGCAGAAGATGCACAGCTTCATAGTGTATAGTACTGATATTTATTTGAATACACAGGACTACCTTTATACAAGGAAATAGTAATTTATGCAAAGACTATGCAAACACATTGTGCTGCAGTAGCAGCTCCTCTACAGAACATTTATTAAACTGAGAAGATGAATATTGTGCATTGAACAGATGCTGTAAATATGAATTGACATTAATGTGAATATTGTAATTTGAAAAGATCCTACGTGTTTTTAATTTGGAAGATATCAGGGTGGTAGATCTCAGGATGAAATAGAGAGGCCATACAAATAGAAGACATTAAGGAAGGGCCGCACCGTTGTAGATTTGCGCTCAACAAACACACGTGACCTCCACAGCAGAATGTAACATCCTGCCTGTGGTGTCACCTCTCACTGAACGCCCCAGAGATTGTCCTGTTGTTGTGAACGTGCTTTCTAGTCTCCTGCTGCTGTGTTCATATGTGAAAGACCAAAGAGCTCATGTCTGAAAGACGCTTCAGATAGTTAGCTGACAGTCTTGTCTGCTTATAAACATTTAACACACTTTGGATACGAACACACAACTGAAGTCTCTCCTCAGATTAAAGTGTTTCATAGGCCTTAGAGCTCATCATATTTTACCATGTAGAACTACATGAAGAAGAAGAAGAAGAAGAAATAGCTTTGGTACATAACCATCACAGCCATGACCCTTAATCTAAACTAATCATGTATCACATGAGGTCGTAACGAACCAGACTATTTTGAAAAACCGGCCAATTTCAAACTCTTTTCTGAAACTCGGTCCACTCTTTAGTGCATGTTTCGTATAATCTAACATGTTGTCAAACATAATTTGTATTTAATCGAATCACGCTGCTAACACATAAATAAAGCTTTAAGTCTGTTAGCTAGCGGTGACAATATCGACTAGCATACGAGCTAAAAAGATAAAGTAATGTTGGACTATGCTCTCAACCGAATTACGGCCGATGGTTACAAAGCGGTTCTACCCAAAGTGTCCCTTCAGTTTGCAGATAAACAGGAAGTGAATGGAAAACGGTCTCATTGTACTCACAGACACACACTCAGGTTTCGCTGTCTGAGCTAACTGTGTCAACATTAGCTTAGCAGCAATGCTAACGACAATAACACCGCGTTTCTTCCGAGGGAACTGCGTGTCTCACTCCGTGTGTGACAGCAACACTCGACCCACTCTCCTGTAAAGTGACTGTCTCTGTTGAACATCAGCTGTAGTTGCATGTCAACACTTCGTCACTAATCGCCTCCATACTTTGGCCTGCTCCTCCTCGTTAGCTTTAGCGGAACGCCTCAGTCTAGCTGGTCGCATCGAACACAGGAGCTCACTAACCAGCTGCCGTGTGGATTTACTTCCGTCGGCACAGTAATAAGTGCAGTGTACCTGTTCCCCAGTGTAAACACGCGTGTGAGAGGAGGTTTGTTGTCGTAGTAGACACTGACCTGTGTCTGTCTGAGGAGAAGAAGCAGCTGCTCCGGATGTAAAACACATTTAAAGGCCCAGTTCAAACACAGCACTGATCCCACCGACCTGCCTCATAGCGATACACACTGTTTATAGTCAGGTCCCCTCTCATAACATGTGATGTAACAGGGGTTGTGTTATCAATGTGATGTGTGTGGGTTCTGATCACACACTTTATATAATCTATCGTATAATATTTCTTTATATACATTCTTTGGTTCTGATAACAAATGTAATGTCTTCAGATTTGTTGATGTGATCTGTACATGCAACATCTCTTGCCCTGCTGGCCGTCCTGAGAGAGGTCTCATATGACTCTTCATGAGGACTCTGGAAAAAGACTCGTTGTTGGTAGTTTTTTCTTACTCTTGAAGGTTTAGGACGGAGAATGTTGCACCTTGTAGGCTACAGAGTGTTGCGACTTGTGAACATGGATTATACAATTAAATTGATTGGAGACTGGCAAAATTGCTGCTGTAGGTGCACATATCATCAGCAAGTTATTTAATAAAAAGGCAGAGGCAAAGTTTATTTATCTTTTATAAAATTTAAAAAATGACAGAAAAAGAAGGCAGGAAATCAAGCCTTGTATTTCGCAAAACATCAGCAGTGAGGGGTGTCATTTCTTCTTGAACAGCCTAAAAAACAGAAACAAAAAGGTTATTAAACCACATTTGGGTGACGTGGTATTTTGACATGAACTGTTACTGTACATCTACTGTGTCTGTATACAGGAGTTTTAGGGGATTTGCCAAATTTCATAAATCACAGGCTTCATCCAAATAATGACTTGCTAAATTGATCACAAGTAACCTGATCTGCTATAAAATTCACGTTAATTAATCAAGAACTTTTGCTGTAGCCTCTACAATGTACTTGATTAGCCAATACCTATAGAAATGAGATGTGTCATAAAAATAACATTTAATGTAAACTACGCTTCCCACCATATTGTTGCATGCTTCCACTAACCAGTGAAATTATAGTCTGCTAAAACCCATATAATATAATGAAGACTTTGATGGGACTTCATAGAAGGAATGTAAACGTGTACTTTGTCACAATTAGATTTGGAATGCTTAATTTGTGACATAGACTATATGTACACAATGAGTTTAATATTGGTATTTGATAGTATGAGGGAATTAATGAACTTTATTTGAAGTGTAAACTGATTCTAGTTTTTAACTTTCATACCAGATGCAACTATATCCACCCAAAATGACGAAAGCAACCAGTCCTACTGCAGCAGCTGCAGAGAGTGAAGAAACCATCAGGACATAAGATGTACCTGTAAGAAGGAAATGCTTCATGTAACGAGATTGTGATGAAGCCATTTATCTGTATGTTTTATTTTTTTTAATACTTTCTGTTACTGGCATAATTTTGAATAATAATAATAACTAATAATAACTGAAATTATCACACTGGAGCATTTGGGTAAAGTGGCCTGTACATTACCTGTCACTTTAGCCCACAGGACACAGGAACTTTTTAAAGTCTGGGAGAGAGAACATTCAGGGAATTTAACAAGGAAAGTCTGCTGCATTTTGCCAGTAAATACTTTATTATGCTTTTAAGTATCTCCACCCACTGTTTTCCACTGACTGACGGCTCGTAAGATGATGTAATAGGTCCTGCCCTTCTTCAGGGGTGCATTGTAGAAGCCTCCATAGTAGAGTCCATCCCCAACAGTAAAGTCCATCTGTGTCCCGACCTGTCCGATGAGGATCTGGGCAGTAATGTACTCGGAAGAGAAGTTGTTTTTGCTTAAGGGGTCAGCGCTTCCAGGAGAAGAGCAGTCAAACACCATTATGCCCTCTTCAGGAAGAACAAACACTTGGTACAAACTACCAAATGAAGAAGACGAAAGCAAGTTAAATACATAAGGACCAGTATGATCATGGGACAGTTTTATTTCTATGTATGTTTATCTATCTTAATAGATACATTATTATCTCATTTACATAAAATCAGAAGCCAGTATATCACAACTGATTTAGATATATTATGAAAATGTCAGTTTTCAATTTCTTTATATTTATATTTACAAGTAATTGTGCTACTATATATATATATATATGTCCATGAATAAAGTAATATTAACAAATTCACATTACATGATATATTATTTGTCACAACTGAAAATAACACAAAGGAATTATGAATGTGTTATCAGTTACATTTATTATTAGATCTTAATCATGAATTATCCAACTTTATAATTAGGTTGCATTTGTCATTTAAAGTACAAAGCTAGATGACTGTGTTTAACTCAGTTCCACATACAATGTGAGTCAGATTAGGCCCCCCGCCCCTTTCCTCCTTTGTTACCTTATTGGGTCCAGTGTGTTGGCTGATCTGTTCAGCCTCAAAGTTGGTACAGGAGTGTCAAATTCTCTGTAGTAAACAACCGGCACTGGAGGCTCTGGGAAATTGTATTACATTAAATGTGCATTGCTCAGTATAAGGAAGAAACAAAATAAATTCTATGTGCTTCAGTCGTTCCTAAATATTTCCAGAGCAACGCTAAGATCTATAGATTCTGTATTGATGTAGTATGAAAAGTGGAAATGGGAGTCGCTGGAGCTGTGATACCTGGTAAACTGGTGTTAGTGGTGATGGAGGCTGTGAATCTGGCAGACAGTGCAGTAATGGAGATGCTGTAGTTTGTGGCTGGGAGCAGGTGGAGACAGAGTTTCAGCTGCTCGGCCTTGGAGCTCAGATACTGCTTAATTTCATCACGAAAAGACCTCTGGTAGTCTCTGGTACCTGTGTATGTCACCTGCATGGTCACATGGGATGTTGCGTCAGCATCAAAAAATCAATATAGCATATAACCAGAAAATATGGTTAAGAAATTACTTGAACATGCCTGACAGGAAGAAATAATGGTCAAATACAGCTAATAGAATGAATGAAAGGTAAAGACATTGCTTGTTACCCTGTAGTCTTCTGAGTCCTCTTCATATTTCTCTGCTTTCCATTGCACACATTTTTCATTGAGGAAATGAACATGACTGATAGCTGGCTTTATTTCTGTAAGAGATACAGTACATGAAATAAGAGTGATGTTTGACTATTTCGACTAATATTTGTCATTACAAAATACCAAATCCCCGGAATCACACGATTGAGCAGCTTTTTGGTCATTGCAGCTGACCACTGTGCGGTGGTGATGTTATGTTGACTTGCTTTGTTCTTTTTACGCACCTATACATCTCAGAGTAGCAGGCTGCCACGTCCCGGAGCTGCCACACACAGAGCTGCTGCTGCCCCTCCAGCTGTGATATCCGTCCACACAGCGGTGCATCACTACACTTCTGTTATGCCACACCACCTCTGAGTTGGCAAGGAAGGGAACTGGGCCACATTTAGCTAAAAGAAAAAAATTGGCAATAAATGTGAACAATGAAACGTAAGCTGTAAATGAGAAGCTTTTAAATATGGGGTGCCGTTTGTAAAGCAGCTCACGCAGAAAATAACAGCAACATTTTGTCACATTTAGCTTCAAACCATTTTTAAAAAACTGGTGTGAATTTTTGAGAGTCACTTTTTTGCACATTTACAACAATATTTGTCAACTTAGAGATATTTTAAATATTTACATCCAAATGTTAAATGTTACACCTAAATGTTAAATCTAAGTGCTAAATCTAAATCTAAATGTTAAATTTAAATCTAAATGTTAAATTTAAATCAAAATGTTAAATCTAAATGTTAAATCTAAATATAAACTGAATTATGCATGTCCGTCCTTCTATTGGTTCCAAGTGGCACCTACTGGAAGAGGTACAAGCCATTGATTAGGGAATTCAATCACATGCTTATTTGTAAATAACCACAAAATGTACTTTGAAACTCAACATAACCCCAAGCATGTAGATATATCAAACAGGGATTCACAAAACAAATGTGCCACACTCAGTATTTATCAACAGAAACAGAAGCAGCCACAGTTGAATAGATGCATGTTTATGTATAGAGATGATCACTGTACCTTGGCAATTTATAGATATTTCCCCCCACTCTCCTGATAATGAACATACTGAAATATTTGTTCCACTCTCCAGGTAAAATCCATCCATACACTCATACAACAGCACGCTGCCGGGTCTGCTGGTGTGGTCCCACAGGAGGTTAGTATGGGGGTGGATTAGTGGGGGGCCGCAGCTTATTTCTGCACAGAGACATGAATCAGGACAGACTGTTGGCCGATTACAGCATAAGGGATTCACACATTCAAATCCTAAAAGCTGCTATACATGTGTACATGTTACATATGTGTACAATGCAAAAAGGTTATAAATTATACAGCATTAAGACTTCAAATTATACGCCTTTAAAGCATACAGTGATGGAATATGAATACTTTTCATTCCTCAGCGAGGCATTTAAAAACTAGAATTGTAGCAGCATTCATCTATACCGTATATCAATTTTTAAATGAATTTGCAAATTTTGCCAGAATATTCTGATATTAAGACATAAATGGACAAAGTAGAAGGTTTTCATTATATCTGTCAACAAACACTGCACCTTCACACCACAGATCTATATCCTCCCAAAGTCCACTCTCTCCACATACTGAGTGGTTATTCAGGCTCTTGCTGTGATATCCTTCATCACATTGGTAAGACACCACACTGCCAATGTGCGTTTTGCCATCCCACAGTGTTTTAGAGTGAGGTTTATGAACAGGCTCTTGACAATCGATTTCTACAACAAAAACAAAACACGTCATTGTAGTTCACTAGGAGTGTGATGGATTCAAATGTTGTCAGAACCTAGGTCACGGCAATGTGAGACAAGCTAATACACAATCCACATATCCCGAAGTAAAGTTTAAAATGGCTTTAAACGTTTGTGTTGATGGATGATTTGTGTAAATTAATGTCATCATCACCGTGACACAGCAGAGATGCCTCATCCCATTCTCCTCTGGTAGTACAAACTGATATATTTCCATCTCCAACACTGCGATATCCAGCTTTACACTGATACACAACTTGAGAGCCCACAGTGGGAATTTTATCCCACTGTATGGTTGAGTGAGGGATGGAGGGGGGTGGGCCACATCGAACTTCTACAGGGATGGAAATGATATAATTTAACTGGGAGTTAATGGGTATTCTTCCACCTTGGACAACAGAAGGAGACTGACATTGCACTGATAATAGTATGATGTTGTCAGTTACCTTTACATGAGATGTTTGGTTTTGTCCAGGAACCATTAATTGTGCACAATGAAACATTATTTCCTTCACTGTGATAAAATCCTATTTTACAGTAGTAAGTCACAGTGCTTCCAGGGGTGGAACTGCCATTCCTCACCTGCCCTGTGTGGGGCACTGTAGGAGGATCCCCACATAATATCTCTGGGACAGGAAGTACACATATATACACACATTAAGAGGGTTAGACAAAATAAAAATAAAATTCAAAACCCAAAATAAATTTTATTACAATAAATTAACTATTTGACAGTTTGGCTCTTGTCAGGACTGTCCACGCACTTATCAGAGATAATGAGTGAAAACACCTGTGGGTGTGCAGGCCACTTTTAAACAAGTCAAATTGTTTTACTAAATTTATTTACAAAAAAGATATATAGAATATAAAATAAAACAAAAGGTTTATTATGATTTTGCAAGTTTATTATGGTTTGGGTTATTACCTTGGCATACCAGAGTCAGGGGTGTCCACTGACCGTTTTCCTTACAGACTGATATATTATGTCCTCCTCTGTTAAGAAAACCTGATTTACAGAAATAGAGCACAGTGCTGCCAGGAGCTGTGCTACCGTTCCACATGTTCTCAGTGAATTCACTTACAGGAGGACTTCCACACAAAGTCTCTACAAAGAACCACAAACATCACAACCATGTTGAACACAAGGATTTAAACTCAGACACAAAAAATGTAAATATAAGAAGAAAGATACAGTTTATCTGTATGGGTTAGATGTGTTTTCAGTATGAGGGGTTGTACGATCAATCTTTAAAATCAGAAAACCTCTTGAATGATCTGAAAAGTAGTTACTCTACCTTGGCAGAGCACCGGCGGCTCTTCCCACTGTCCAGCAGCGGTACAACTGGAGACATTTCCCTTTCCAACATTATGATAGCCAGAGTAACACTGATAAACCACCTCAGAGCCCACCCTGGAGCTCATATTCCACAGCATATGAGAGTGAGGGCGAGCAGGGGGGGAGCCACAGTCCACCTCTAAGAACAGAATATTCATAATCATATTTTTCATTGGTTCATAATTACCTGAAAGTAGGAATTTGTTTTGTTTTTATCTTAGAATGTGCTCTTTAAAGCTACATAGGGTGTGGGTCCTCTTCTCTGTAGTGCACTCTGTTGCACCACAGTGTTTCTACAGTAGTCCAGAGCAGTTGGATCATTAAGGTTACTTTGTCACATTTGAAGACAGTTCATCGAGCACTTGTTGAGGTTTTGAGTGTGGAATAAAGTGGTATAAAAACATCGATAGAAAGATGTTAATCAAAACATATTAATCATTACAATGATTGTATGAAGATAAAAGATAGTTTATCAATATGTAGATTTGAAATCCTACCATTAAGCCATGTTGTGTATTTTACCTTATGGGTACGTTTCATGATCTAGAGTCTAGATCATATTTGTAATGAGTTTTCATGGTTAGAGAAAGTCATTACAGTCAGTGTTCTGTTGAAAAGTCATAAATGTTGAAGAGGACGCTTTGTAGAGAGTTTGATTTTTACCTTCACAGACCATAGTTGGTCCACTCCACAGTCCATCAGCTCCACACACAGAGGTGTTGTGTCCACTCCCCCAGATGAAGCCTTCATCACAGACCCACGTGGCAATGCTGCCATATGTGGTCCCTGTGGCCGACAGCAGCACTGTGTCCTCCACCGAGGCAGGCTGGCCACAGTCAACCACTGAGTGGGACAAGGACATAAAACTACATTTTAGAGTTCAGATATTCATCAATCTACAGATAGACAATCTATAAATGAAGGAAATGTTCAAAAAGTTCTGTGGCTATTGTAGAAAAAAAACATGAAACTTGAGACCATTTTGTAATGGGATAATAACAACGGTGACACCAGTTAATATGTTGGTGTACCAATGAGCCCATGAGAGCAATAATCATTGCTACTTTATTTAAGTATTCAGTACCCATGTGCTAAGCCCCGCCCATCTTTGAATGTTGTCCTTCATCTTGATCACAACTGTAAAGTTTTGCATATCTTAAACTGTTGTAACAATGAGGCAAAGAGACATATAGATATATACAAATGTCCAATTTCACGTTCATGAGGTAGTTGTCATTTTACCTTTGCAGGAGGCCTTGCCTCTGTAAGGATGAAAAGGTTCTGTTCCATCTTGGACTTGGTATCCCACCTGACAGCTGCATTCAAAACTGCCCTCCAGGTTCCTGCACCAACCTCCATCTCCACACAGCCCTGTTATCCTGCACTCATCAATGTCTGCAGAGACAATGAGAATGAAAATGCGTAAGGTTCATTGATAAAGCACGTTTAAATTCCACAAACTTTTTGGGAGACTCTACCAAAGCTAAGGGAATATCGACTGGAGAGCACAATCCCCTGGAGTCCCAAAGCGTGTTCGAGGTACATTGAGAAATTCCTGGGTAGAGCACCCAAGAGTTCAATTCATGTGGTAGTGCAGAATAAACATGATATGCTGCATGTTCCTTTGTCAGGTTACTTTGTCACATTTGAAGACAGTCCATCGAGCACTTGTTGAGGTTTTGAGTGTGGAATAAAGTGGTATAAAGACATCGATAGAAAGATGTTAATCAAAACATAATAATCATTACAATGATTGTATGAAGATAAAAGATAGTTTATCAAGATATAGATTTGAAATCCTACCATTAAGCCATCTTGTGTATTTTGCCTTATGGGTACATTTCTGAGGAACCCACAAAAGCCTCACAATTAAAACGCACTTCTCTCTAGATCATGTATGTAATGAGTTTTCAAGGTTAGAGAAAGTCATTACAGTCAGTGTTCTGTTGAAAAGTCATAAATGTTGAAGAGGATGCTTTGTAGACAGTTAGATTTTTACCTTCACAGACCATAGTTGGTCCACTCCACAGTCCATCAGCTCCACACACAGAGGTGTTGTGTCCACTCCCCCAGATGAAGCCTTCATCACAGACCCACGTGGCTACGCTGCCATATGTGGTCCCTGTGGCTGACAGCAGCACTGTGTCCTCCACCGATGCAGGCTGGCCACAGTCAACCACTGAGTGGGACAAGGACATAAAACTACATTTTAGAGTTCAGATATTCATCAATCAATAGATAGACAATCTATAAATGAAGGAAATGTTCAAAAAGTTCTGTGGCTTTGGTAGAAAAAAAACATGAAACTTGAGACCATTTTGTAATGGGATAATAACAACGGTGACACCAGTTAATATGTTGGTGTACCAATGAGCCCATGAGAGCAATAATCATTGCCCATCTTTGAACTTAGTCCATCTTGATCACAACTGTAAAGTTTTGCATATCTTACACTGTTGTGACAATGAGGCAAACAGACATATAAACAAATGTCCAATTTCACTCAACTGTTCATGCTCATTTTACCTTTGCAGGAGGCCTTGCCTGTGTAAGGATGAAAAGGTTCTGTTCCATCTTGGACTTGGTATCCCACCTGACAGCTGCATTCAAAACTGCCCTCCAGGTTCCTGCACCAACCTCCATCTCCACACAGCCCTGTTATCCTGCACTCATCAATGTCTGCGGAGACAATGAGAATGAAAATGTGTAAAGTTTATTGATAAGGCACATTTAAATTCCACAAGCTTTTAGGGAGACTCTGCCAAAGCTAAGGGGATATCGACTGGAGAGCACAATCCCCTGGAGTCCCAAAGCGTGTTCAAGGTACATTGAGAAATTCCTGGGTAGAGCACCCAAGAGTTCAACTCATGTGGTAGTGCAGAATGTACATGATATGCTGCAGAGCTTCTCATGAAGGGCTCTATAAGGGAGCACCAACATTTTAAAATGAATTTGAAAAGTGTAAGTGTATTTAGGGACCATTTGTTGTATTGTGTCAAGTGCCTAGCGGCATCATTTTTAAATGGTTTGTAGACATTGTTAAGGCAGCTTTAAAGCAATTTGCAGATTTTATTCAGCATTTGTATCTATAGTGTGAGACTGAATGTATTTGTGTTAGCAGCTATCTTTTGGAGGTCACACTTCACAGTTTGGGGCTTTTAACAACCCTGTAAATAAAAAACCAGGTCAAACCTTAACTCACCCTGGCAGTTGGTTCCATCATTTGGGATGAAGATGGTCATGTTGTTTGAAGGGTTGTAGCCGGAAAGGCAGGTACAGTCGTAGCTGCCATATGTGTTGTGGCATTTTGTGTGCGGCCCACAGATCTTCATGGCTCCTATCTGGCATTCATCTTTGTCTGGGAGAAAAAAGAACATTAATAATAATGGCACTTTACAAACATTCATGGTTAAGATGATGTATCGTAATGAATTTGTCATACATCATCACTACAACTCTAACTTTTGGGATACCGTCACTTTCTCATCAAGCAATATCATCTTCATTTAAACATTTCTAAACTAATGATGGATATCATCAGATGATAACTTTCTGTGGTGGTAATATGTAATTATCCTTTTTTTTTAATTTATTTGATTAGACAAAATTAGATTTAGCAAAGAGGAGACTTTTCTTCCTACCTTGACAGAATGTTATTCCATTTCCTACAAAGCCATACTTGCAGTTACAAACTTTGCCAGAGCCATCTGGCTTGTTGTCACATTTGGCCTCAGGATGGCAGGTGGCGCACACGTCCAGAACTTGGCCCGATGTTGGCGTACCTGAAAGGATAGAAATAGCATCCATCAGTATCTGTGGTATCTTCAGAAAACCTTATCCATGTAAAGCTAAACCATGACATGGAGATGGTGGAGGGGAAAAACATCAGTATTCTCACCTGCAACGACACAGAGCAGAAAAACCACAATCATTGTTCAGTTTCACTTGGTCCTCGAGTCGTCCTGTTGTCTTTACTCCACTAGACAATCGTCCTCCTCATCCCGCTCTCTTCATTATTCCTCTTCATTTTTTTTTACTTCCGTCTTGTGGGCCATGATGATGCTGAGCATGTTTGATAAATGGTATTGAGAGGAATCTTCTATTGGGTGAGCTGAGGTGAATTCTTTTCTCAATGGTCTTCTCGCCGCTGCCGGGTTTTTGTGGCTTCATCTGTCAACCGCTGACACATTCAGTTACACTTCACATGCGTTGATGACTCACTCAGGGCTCACTCTGTTAAACTGCACACTCATGGGGCTGGGCTGATAACAGCTATATTTGGCCTAACGAATGCCCTTTTACAAAATTGTGTCATATTTTTAAGACATGACTATCATTTAAAAGCACATCAACCACACCCTCACTATTTGTGTAACAGAATGAGAGTTAGTAAGGGTCTATATTTACATGATGTACAGCTACTCTTAAGTACAACTTAATATTGATAACACTACCAAATTTATGAATATCACGGTGCAGTTTAACCTTTGCCCAATGTTTTGTCAATGTATTATATTAAAGGTGGATTTATCATTCTGTTATTATAGTCCTTACACATAGAACTGCTTCTTTAAGACCTTCTTCATTCTACCACAGGGTCTGCAGCGGATGCTGGGGGATATGTCAGTTGGTGTGTGGTGGGAAGTGGAGATAAGTCTGGTGAGCTGTAATCTCTCCGCCCAGCAGGGTCCTAACCAGGGTCTCACTGTCACTCAAATAAGTAAGCTACTGCCTCACAGCAGTGCCTGACTGACTGGACTGATGTTGTTATGCTATGATCCAGGTTTATAGGTCATATAAACACGCAGACTCTGTTTAAACTGTTTTAATATCACTGGTTTATAACTGATCCGAAACTGAACAGACAATGGATATGATTATAATCGAATTTCTCCTTGGGGATAATAACGTTGAAAGTCTAAACAAGCTCTGTAGTTCAAATCTTAGCCATTAGCTGCCATTATACAACAGCTAACATTAGCATTCAACCACTTGCTAGACATGAGGGCTGTTTTTATATTGAAATATCAAAGCCCATCTTTGACACATTTATTTAAGCCTGTAGGTAAAATGGACTGGATGTAATCAAGCTAGCAATGCGAGTTTGATTGTAAACAAACTTTGATAATGGCAGTCATACCTTTCATTTGCAACTCATGTGTGGTCTTAAGGTTGTGACACTCAAAAAAACACAATGTTTGTACTTTTGAGATCAGACAAATCGATTTAGTGTATTTCATTTGATGAGCATCATTGTACATCAAATCATGCATTTTGTTTACGTCCATGTTGAGTGATTAGCACTCGTCACAGTAGTTGCTGGTGTATTGCTATGCTCCTTTGCATGTTAGTGCTGCCAGATGTCAATCAGTGGAACAGCGAGGAACCACCGGCAGCATTGTGTATCGAAAATACATTGTGTCATCATCTTGGTGTGTGTCGTACGAACCCATAAAAGCATTCTTTCATGGAATGTCTAGAGGTCAGAAACTCTAGGAACTTTAAAGTGCTGCGTCCCTTGCAACCTGAAAGAAGATTGCTGGATCCACTCATTAAATAATTCTTTAGCATAATATAATAGTGATGGTGTTGTTGCTCTTATTCCACATTATTTTGCTCAGCATATTTGGCACATAACTATTCTAACCACACACACCATTTTGTTTTTGTACTTTCCTTTATTAGATGTTAGCACCCGAGTCTGTCAAGACCTTCAATGAAATCACAGTCCGTTATTCAGATCAAATATTACATGAACATGCATTTTTTCAGTACCAAATGTTTTATCATAGAGGTTCGACATGTGCAAATGCAAAACTTGAAAAAGATTGTTATCTTATCTGACATGATCATGTTCTGTTAATTTAAATTCAACACATAGCATTACACCTCTCAGCACACATACTGCACAGTTCATATTCACATGAGGAGCTAGTCTGAATAAACCATCACTGGCTGAGGTTTGAGATGAAAATCTTATAATATAATAATAATAATGGCTGTTTAAAATAAATCTCAGCATGTTTGATGAGTGCTCAGAGTGCCTCATGGATGGCTTCCCAGTCCTGGTCTCTGAAACAAAAGCTGCAGCGAATTCCAAACCTGGGACCTGCTGCAGGGTCATAAGAGGGTGCAGAAACAGCAGCGTCTCGTTTCATGTCCAGTCTTAACTTCCTTGGAGGGTGGGGCCTCAGGAGCCGCTGATTCCTCTTTACACTCTGACAACGAGCCGGTCGAGGTGGACAACAGCCTCCCGCACACCAGGTCAGCAGCTTTCCCATCCATGACGGTCAAGTCTGTGACTGTTTTCTCTCTTAGCGACATGTCCCCATCATCGTCATCATCTATCAGGACAAACTCCTTGAGGTAAACCATTCCCATCCCGTGGAGACTGTGGTTCTCTGTTAAATCCTCCATGGTGTGGGCGTCTACAAAGGTCAGAGTTGAGGTCTCGGTCAGGGTCTCGTGTGGGTCTGTGGAGTTGTCCTCCGGCACCCAGTAGGCCTGGCTGCTCGACTCCATCACCCACATGGAGTTCCTGGTCACACTCTCGTCTTGGTACTTTTGGTCTTGACTTTTGGAAACGTAGTCTGGCATCTTGGTGGCAACCTTGTCTCTCTGATTGTGGGAACCATTCTCTGTGGCATGGCCATTACCAGGATACATCGTAAAACCCCCTTTCTGGTAGTCATGGTAGATCTGCAGGCTGCCGCTCCCTGTAGGAGAAGACAGAGGGATGAAGGCGGTGTCGTCGTTTCCTTGCTTCTTCATCTATTTCTTCTTGCTGCACTGAAACAAAACGGAAACATGTTTAATGTTCTAGTAAGGCGACCTTCCTTCAGTCTCGACTGGTGTGCTGGTTTTGGACTTTATACCAGCCCTATATATACATTTAAAGACGGGGGATTGGACTATGTGACAAATTCATGTGAATAGAATAGTCTTTATAATAGAACAGTACACACATTGTCAGTGAATAACAATAGGTATTAAAACTCTTAAAGTTATTTGACAATTTATCGCTGCACATTAAACAAATATCACTGATATCTAAAATATTAATCTGAAATATATCAACAACTGTTGGACTGATCGACACAAAATATGGTGCCCAGTGCCTCACCTGACTCCTCCTCCGCAGTCAGATGGTTATTTTAGGTTTTGCGTCATAGTTTGGAATGAGATGTTTCAATACCTATTGCATGACATTTGCTTTACAAATGTATGTTTCATACATTTTTTTGAATGATGCTCTCTGATCCTGGAACGAGGTAAAAGTAAGTGCAGTGGAGCAGTTTTATGTTTATAACGAAAGAGCTGTCATTTAGTATTGGTCTTTGTGAATAAATAAATGAAGCTGCTACTTTTAAAAGAAGCAAAAAATAACTTAAACTCCCAGAGGATTGGCTCTTTGAAGAAGGAGACAGATGAACTCCTCTAAAGTGCTCTAACCAGGACAGGAGTATGTGTGAGTGTGCTTCATCTAGCTCTCTCTCCCTGTCCCACCACACACAGGTTTCCCATCTCCACCCAGTAAAACTTAGCCATGCTTTTTAAAGAGCACATATTTATTATATATTATGTTTAGACAAATGAGATATTAACATTTAGTCCATAATTTAAAGAGTTCTTCATTTGTGTCTCATGTGTCTCCATTTAATGGCACCACATAGTGCAGTGCTCTGTGTCTCGGAGCCTCTCACACCAACCCTTTTACACTTGACTGATTCTTATGCGTGACAGAATCAGGACTTTATAAATGAATAATAACAGCAATGTACATGTTCAAGCGACTGTTGCCGTGCTCCACTCCTGCTTGTGGTGGCAAGTGAACAACAATGGATGAAAAATAGATAAACTTAAACACACTCGCTGCATTACTGCTTTTCTCTGCACTTGGTCGTTGCTCCGTTGTCTAAGTAGTTGCTGTGGTTAGGCTGGCAAGAGCTTTTATTTTGGCAAGGGAACGTATAGCAGGGCAAGGAGAAATTAGACAATGTCCTTATAGTCCTTACAGTCTATCTTTAAACCCCTAAACTGTCTTTCCTTACAAAAACATATCAGTTTTCCAGTACTAATGTCTGCAATCAATTCAAGACTGCATTTTTTTAACTTTTTTACCAGCCACAATTTTAAGTTGCTAAATGAGTGTCACTGTGCGTCACAATCAAAAGTAACTTAGCCATAACAGATGCTGGATCATATGTGCAGAAATAAAAATCTTACCTCAAAATGCATTTCGATTTAAATATTTGAGAAAAAAAAGATTATTTTACCCCGAGTTGTCAGCAGCTGAACTCTTCTCCTCAGAAGTCTCTGTAATGAGAATCACATGGCAGAGGTGGGATGACCCAGAGTGTGTGCGACCGATCTCCAGTAGCGCTGCTTAATCTGATTCCTGCTCCACCTTGATGTCTATAAACAGAGCTTCACACACACCCTCCCCTCATCTTGTAGTACAACTGTGCTCAGTGTGTGCAGGGAGGCGGTCACGGGACGTTCCACTAATTCTATTCACACCAGCAATAATGCATTTACTTCTCTTTTTTTCAGGCTTGGGTTTGCTGTGGGTTTTTTGTGATGTATGGATGTTAATATTTATACACCTGAAGATGAGAAGAAGAAAAATCACTATAAAAGGAACTTAGAAATACATACTCACACATGGTACAGCCAGTATAAACTCTACAAAAAAGGTACAAGCCTGTGTTCATTTAATCATCCACAACTCAGCAAGAAGTTGAATACTGTAAGTATTTCTCCAAAAATGTCAAACTCTTTTTTAAGTAAATGTTTTCTTATGAATAGCAATTTTTTTCACACCAGTCAAAATCAAATTTCAAATTCAAATTTTTTTAATCACAAGGGGTATGTAAAATTAAATGGAATGTTGAAAGAATAGAAAAAAAACAAGAGAAATGTGCCCTATGATGGTGATTGTGCCCAAGATGATTTCAGATCTTTGACCTTTTTTAATAATAAATGCAAAAATAACAATAACAGTTGGGTGAGTGTTTATCGCCACATTCTTTCATTTTAAAGTAAAGGGAGCAATAATCTTCACCAAACTTGACTTCTCTTCAAATCATTCCAGAAAACTACAATTTAAAGCTTCATCTTTTCTTCTCTTGTACATAAATCATGCTACAAACCATGCCCCTGATTCTTTTTTTAAAATGTTGCCGTGGTGCAGCGATGCATGATAATCCACTTCTCTCAGTCCCATGCACTGAATATGTTCCACTAAATAATAAAGGAGGACAGACCTTCACATACATGAAAGCTGCAAAGAGGAATATGGAGGAGATCAAATATTGAGAAGTCCTCATGGCCTGTAGGGATGATGTCTGCGTTAGCCTAGTAAAGTCAATGGGTAGACATGGCATCTGACAAAGTGGTCATGTACAGCAGATCTATAAAACCTACAACACAATAACCTTCTGTAAAAAAAGGTTAAAAACAACAGTCATGTCTGTACAGTGAATATGGATTGGCATTAGCTTAGCTTAGCATGAAGACAAAAAGCAGGGGGAAACAGCTAGCCTCTGTCCAAAGTTCAATATGAGACCTGCTCTACTCTTACACAGTTCTAATCCACCTCATGCTTCTATTATAAACATAACACACAACACAGACATAAATCTGGTATTCGACTTCACATTTCTGTTTCTCTACAAGAAACAAAAAAAGTATATTTCCAAAATGCCAAAATAACCTGCAGAATTCACAATGTCTCTATGGAAAATTCTCTTTCGGTGACCATGAAAAGATATTAAGTCTTTAGCATTTTGATGCAAAGATGTCAGTGAATTCTAGATAGTTAAGCTTACCTGTGGGTGATGTACAACGGGTGTAAAAGTCTAAAGGCTCTCTTCCTACTCCCCTTCCTAAATTGTGACCACTTGTGAACTACTGTAAACTTGAATAAGGTCAACATAAAACTTGTAATAGTTGCTACCCAGTTGTACCATACAAAAGAGTACATTTTAAGTATTGGTAATAGCCTTCCTATGATGTAGCATAAGCATGACATTGTATTTCAAGTCTGTGGCTCAGGGGTAAAGTGGTCATTCTCTTCCTTCCCTGCCTTCTCCATTCAACATGCCAAAGTGTCCTTGGGCAAGATACTGAGCACCAAAGAGAAGAGTGCAGCACCTAGATGCAATGTATCAATGTGTGGGTGAATAGGTGAATGGTACAAATTGTAATGTAAAGCGTTTTGAGTGGTCATCAAGACTAGAAACGCTATTTAGTATATAAATACAGACCATTTACCATTTAAATTCTGTTTTATTAAATGCCATGGCTCCTTTAATCTCAAATAAACAGATGATTTTATTTCTTTAAAGACAGAAATCTGAATCAGCCAGTATTTCTCACACACCTTCACCTCAGACAGAAGTCTGTCTAGCTTCTGATTGGTTAGTTCAAACACATGCGATCTGTAATGACAGTGTAATCAGGAAGGGGTTGTAGTGATGCTGCTGAACGATATCAATCTCCATCCCGCTGTTTATTCTCATCTATGTGATCCAAGCACCACACATCGAACAATCACGTCACATGATCATAGGTACCATGGTGGGTGCATTTAATGAAGCTGAAAACAAAGAGATGGCTCAGAGACAGATCCATTAATATTGTTCTTATGTTGTCATTCAAATCTTTAGAAGGGGAAATAATTATACAATATTGTATCACGTGAGAAAAGACTTAAAAGGTGAACAGTGATAAGCTGATTATCCACAACCAGCCTAGAGCAATTAGTTATTAAAGTTCACTATGTACTTTTAAATTACACTGAAGTAAATGGAAAAAGAAAAATATTAACAGTTTATTATGTTTTGACAACAGTACAAATATAAACAGTCTGTATTAATCAAGACTTAGAAATCATCCCGACCATATGATATATGTTGCTTCCAGGCTGCTGCATGTGGAAGCTGAGGCTTTCAGCATAGGGCTGACCCATTTTATTGGTCGTCTCCCAAAACCTGATCACCACTTTTCCTTGTACCGACAGAGGCTCCCTAAACTGGACGGTGACGCTGATCGGAGCTGTGATGACTTCAACCCCTGATGACACAACAGAGAAGTGACAGAGTCGGACAAGTTCTGCTGAAAAGAACTCGACACAATAGTTTTGTTAAATAAATTACCTTTGTGTTTTTCGATTTCAGCCAAGCAGACTGACAGCATCCAGAGACTCGGTGCAGACTGCGATCTGCGGCCGAACAGCCAGGCTGGTAGAGAGAGGAGCCGATGGAGGGAGGAGGTAGAGGAGGACCATGCACACAACAGGTTGGTTCTCCAGGGAACTCGGAGCTCTACCTGCTTCATGTTGTCTGGCACAGGCTCACATGGTTGGCCTGTCAGATTATGGACAAGGGTCTGAGTCAGAACCAATGTATGTCATGGCAACTGGGTGAACACATTTTTATTGGTAAACATTAAAAAAACAACTGCGACTGTAAGAGGAAATCATTCATTTATGTTCCTAGTGTAAAAAACCCTAAAAACATCATTATAACAAAACCACCAGAACACTTCTCACTTTCATGTTGGGTCTCTGTGAAGCATGTGTCGGCTGTGTGGAGCTGGTTTTTGGACAGCAGTGTCAGGACGCTCTCCCACAAGAGGCTCCCTGAACGAGAGCTGGCGGAAAGACAGATGTCAACCTCCACCCCTGCGTCGATTGGCCGGTACTCCATGACTCGCACCTGCAGCATGAACGGACCTTTCTTCAGCTCATCAATCGGCTGAAGGGTTTTCACACTCTGACGCACACGGACCAGACCTGCAGAAATAATAAACAAGTCATCACATAACCATTATTTTCGAACCTTTTATAACAAACTGGTAATAATAAACATAATAAATCTTTCACATCTATTTTATTTTTTTGACATAATAATGACTCCAGGTTTCTGCCTTTCTATGTATCTTTTTTGTATCTATGTTTGTGACGTGAAGCTGCTCACCTGCTACACTACTCCATATGTAAATCCAACACAATGTCAGTTTCACCCCTTAGATACATAGACTAGACAAGATGATATGATGGCATTTTGTCTTTTATTATATGGTGTGTAAAGAGATGTTTTGCCATATGTTAAAGTTAAAATTCTCAACCATTTTATGTATATCTAATATGTTTGGATGAGGTGAGGTCATTTGGGATTTCTTTGGAGTTTTCTTCCATTTCATTGTGCCACTCCTCTTTATATTTTCTCTCCACATGTTTACCTCTGCCAAGGAGGTTTTGTTTTCATCTGTGTTTTATCGTTTGTCTTTTATTTAGCCGGATTACACAAAAACTACTAAACAGATAACCGAGTAACTTATATTTACTTTCTTTAACATTGCGAGACAGAGTTTTATAACATTCTCCTTGATTTAATATAGAATTTCTCATGGATCTTGATGAAAATTCAGGCATGTTAAGATTAAGGGGCTGGTGTTTATTAGTGTGGTTTCATGAAGGGGGCTGTTGGGCGTTGGCAGAGGTTTACACTCTACTGAGTGACATTCTAGTGTTGATAGTTCATGGTTCTTGAGAGAAAAACATTGTTATGTAACAGGGAATGTGTATAGTTTGGTGCCGCTTGACTAAATATAAGAATACTTTTGGGGCTTGGCAGAGGGATGCACTCAAGTGGGTGCTATTCTAGTTTCTTATTTGTTTGCTTTGCTTAATATTTGTTCAATGAGAAAATCCCAATGGCACAGCATCATCAGGGAGGAAACATGGAACAACCGCTGGCAGGTGCACTGTCCCACTGGGTGTGCATACTTAGGAGAACTGGTGCTGTTTCCAAAGCAAATACTGAAGTCACTATAACTCTGAGTGTTACCTGCTGGGCTGAGTCTGAAGCTGGGATCAGTGAGCACCATCAGCAGCAGTCTGCCACACAGGAACTCAGGGAAGCACAGGGGGATGTCTCTGTACTCAGTGTCTGGATAATCCCAGCCATAACCCACTGCACTGCAGAACCTCCTCAGGGTGACAGGGTCCAGCCTGGCAGACACAGACAGTCAGCGTGGAGCAGGAGGACAGAGACACTTCTCCTGGACGATGCTCACCTGCACCGGAGGACCGTGAACACAGCTTCCCTCCTCTCCTCCTGTGGCTTGGTGTGTAGGTGTCCTGCTCTCCTGCTCACAGCTCGGCTCAGACTCCTCAGGTAGAGGTACAGGAAGCTGGGCAGGTGGTCGCTGCTGAGCACGTTAGTCTTCAGCAGCTGGTGAGAGCGGTAAATGTGAGCGTAGAGTAAATACACCGAACCCACGGTGAGGAAGGCCACACCGCAACTCTGCGCATTCCCCATTGCTACGCAAAAACGCGTGTGTATAACGCAACGGGTAGAACACGCGTCATAAACTGTGTGTTAAGTGTCATGTCCCATTACTCTGCTCCCAGCGACTCCATGATTGTTTACTGCGGTCACGTGATCACTCGGTTTTGAAAACACGCGCACGCCTGCAGAACTTTGAAAGTTGAAGCGTGTCTATTCGTGGTGTTACGGTACATTTACAGTGGGAGTCATCATGGTTAAGAGTGACATGGACATTATTTGTCACCTCTTAAAGGATTTAAAAAGAAATCATTTAATTGGAACAAGTTGTGAGTGCTCTAATGAAAAAGTAGCCAACTTTTCACATATTCTACAGTAAAATCCTCTGAAACTTGACTTGCAGACAGTGGGGGTCAGTGTCACTGTGAATAAGAGTGACGTGAAAAGTCTTTGCCACCACTTAAGAAAACAATTTTTTAAATATTTAATAGGAGCAAGTTGTGAGTGCTGTAATGAAAATGTAGCCAACTTTCTTTCAATTTTCTTTAAAGTTCTACAGAGAAATCTTCTGAAACTTGACTTTTGTATTTGTTTACAATAGCCTCTACTATGGCGAGTGTGCTGGGACAAACTACACACATTCAACTTTTTAAAAACATGACAGCGATAAACAGGTTATTTTTGCCCTCAATTTTGCAAAAGAAAAGAGGCAACGATTCTCACCACATCTCCACATACTTGTCTCAAGAAACCAAACACACAGCAAACAATATGATCTAGTCAACTTTGAATATGATGAGTTAAGTCTTAAATTTAACCTGACATGTACTAGGAGTGAATATTGATAGGTAATCAGTACATTTCCACAAGCCTCGATTAAAGGGGCCTTACTCTAACTAGCGGCCTATTGAGGGATCACCAATTTGTGATAAGAAATTATATAATTTAATAACATGTTTTAAGGTCCTCTCGCACAAAGATATTTGTTTTGCCTATAAAGGTAACACTTTAAGGATTATAACACCACAATATCAAAGAGAATTAGGTGCAGATATCTCAGTTTTCCTGTACCACCTAAAGTAATGCAATGATTTTATTCGTTAAATTTTTTCAATGAATTTTACCTTTGGATTCTCTCACTTTGGGATTACTTTGGTAAATTTAGATTGCATTTGTTCAGTTTTACATTGTTGATGTAAATGATTTTGCTCATTGAAGTTGTATTTTTGCAATAAAAATATCAAAGTAAACATGTTTTCATTGACTCCCAAGACATTCGAATGCAGAGGAGGTGATATCTATTCTAAATGTAAAACATTACTATATTTGTACTGCCAGTTTCATAACTGACATGACATATTTTTTCACAACTTCAAATACTTAGTGTTTTGTACATTTCTTCATTGTAGAGATGAGTGCAGCACTCATATGCCCTAATGTCGCTGTCCCTCTCTCTCAATCATATTGATTGCCACAGTCAAACTGACCATCGGATGAACTTAGAGAAATCCTGCTCGTGTTAGTTGCCCATTAAAATATCCAAAAATGTTAACTATCCTCCACAGGCAGGATACAGAATGAACTCTGTAGATACCACTTTCACTTGCGTGTTCACACAACACGCATTAACTTCTCCGCGTGCAAGCCTCAGCTTCACTCTGGCCCTGGTCTGTAAGAGCATACTGTGAATGTTTCTTCACACCACCACAACCAATTAGCTCCTAGAGTTAATATCTGCATATACTCTCCTAAATTGAGTTCAAACCAATTTCAATGAAAACCCATCAAAGTGCACCAGGTTAATTCTTTAAAACTGTTTATTCTCAAGCATTTTTACAACAAAACCACTTGACAGGTATTCATTTCACATTTCTGAACACACATGTTCAGTTCTTCACTTTAACAAGGAAGTGCAAAAGCACGTGTTTTGTTTAACGATTTCAAAAAACAAACAAATCAATAATAAAAATAACTTTATTACTTTTTTATACTTTTCAAAGAAAGAGGGATGTTTACCATTCTACATAGCTGCATTTACATATTGTGACAACTGTGCTGTATGAAACAGGCCTTAATAATGATAAATGTGGAATATCCTATGATAACATTCATCCTCAGGCTGAAAGGAGAGATTCAGTGTGACAGACAGATAAAATGTTTTCCTGAGATGATGGAGATGTTTCCTGACATCTTCTGTCACTTCATCCAAACAGAAGCAGCAACACGATGCAGACTGAGTTGACTGCGATCAGCGGCACTGCAGGAGAACACAGACAGTGTGGCACGAGAAAGTGTGACTCACCACTCACAAAGTATGTGTGTGTGTGCGTGCGTGCGTGTGTGTAAATGCTGTGGACACCCACCTCTCATCACTGTCCTCACAGAGCGGACAAGGTTCATCATCTGTGCTTTGACGCCTGGTTCATCTCCAAACCCTCCGACACTTTGGTCCACTCCCCAGCCAACTGAAGATGGACACATATATTTGTACCTCCATCTTAGTGAGGACACTCATTGGCATAATACATGCTCGAGGCCCTTACCATAACCATCCAAAGTAAATGCATGACCTAAACCTAATTCTACCCCGGATCCTAAAACCAGGTCTTAACATTATATTTCATTAACCCTCAAACAACCCAGTGAGGACCAGTCAAAATGTCCTCTATTTGTAAGGTCTATGCTTAAAATGGTCCTCACATAAGTACAGGGACGGACGGACGGACGGACGCACGCACGCACGCACGCACACACACACACACAAATGCATGGCTTCACTGTCAAACAAATTAAACCTGCATTGATCAAGTTCTGCATTCTTGAAAAAAATATTGTACGTTCATAAAATTTCTGTTAGTGTGTTATTTGTTAGCTTTGGTCAGTCCTGTAAAGTCTCATTGTTATAAAAAAGTTGTTGAAAAATCAAAGACACTCCTGTTTATTAGATTTAAATGGTTCACCTGTCAGACAGTTGTAGTTCAGAAGATGCTCTCAGAGCAACGTCAACCCGACATGTTTACACTTGGTCTAGCTAGCAGGTAGTTAGCAGTAGCATTAGCTAAAGCAGATTTCCCATTTGAAATGAGACTTAAGGTGCAAACAAACTGGACCACGGCGACTTACTCTTGCTGAGAAACCTTTCTTCATGCAACACAGCGACGGCGTTGACACACAGGACTACGGCCTGGATGAGCGAGTACAGAGTAAAGGCCATGTTGTCACTACTCAGGCTAACAGCAGCACAGCTGACGTAGCCTACGGTGGCTGAGGAAGGACACACCTGTGCACACGCACATATTAATAGACTTCAAAGGTTGCAGCAGATTTAAGGCTACACTTCAAACGGTTCACTTTCAGTCAGTATTCTGTCTTTCAAAAATTAAACGGAAAACAACCATTATTTAAGCAACATGTCTGGAATATATGGTATCAAAAGTGAGACATCCTGGATGTTTAATCTCATTTTGTCTTGTTAAGTAACTGAATTATCTTTATTGATTCAGTATCATGTGTTAGTATTTTAATCTTGTATCTCTTATGGTGAAGTTAATTAAACGATTCATTTTTATTAATTAAAATATAGCTGCAAGATGAGGCAAGTGTCATAAGCGTAAATCTGTACATGTGAAGAATGTCGGCAGCTAACGACTGGGCTTTTGTAATTTTCTCATGTCATTTGTTTAATGATATACTCAAGAGCTTCCAGTCTGTACGGAAATACAGTACTTAAAAATGCATCAGCTTCCACCACTGCTTAAAAAAGTGTGGCACCACCATTGGTACATGTGCTGCTTCACTAACATGAACACATACCTTTAAAAATGACAATAGTGCAATGTGCATTAGACAAAACTAAGTTAAAGTGAGTTACAGAAGAACCATGTGTGTGAAATTAGTGTGCAGACCTGATCTGAGTCCATAGTTAATGATATTCTTTTCAGTCTGTAATAATGTTTAACAGTTCTAATTAAGAAAAACACAAACACGACAGACTAGTGGATCATGAGAATAAAAATCTTTATTAGTGTTTTATGAAGTCTGCATAATATGCCACACGCCTGAGAAGCTTATGGTCAGAAAAAAAAAGAACTGCTCTATCAATACCGCCCTCTACTGGTAAAACAACTGCGACATCTACTGTACTGACTGCTTTGCAAAAAGATTACTGTTAAATACACACATACTGTACTACTGTTATGTATATGTACGTCTGGTCCACGTCAGTTTTTGTAATGTATTTTTTTCACATTCATATGTTGTAGGCCAAAGATAAAAACAATGTAACACTGGACCCTAATACATGGTTCAGTTCCCCAAATCCAAACACCACTAGGTGCACTTAAAGTACAATCACTAGTGCCATAAGGTAAACACATTTACACCAAAAAGAAGGGAGGGGGGAGGGAAACATGTTAAACTCGCAACAGCCACTTAATGACAATAATGGCAGAGTTTAGGCTAATAAGTCTGGTTGTACATACTGTATTTCATAGACAGAACAAATACAATACACACATTAACACAGAATGTCCCGATGTGCTGGCACATTTGCTGATCTTCTCTCGTGGAAGAAAACTGCTCTCCTCCTACGTCACTGTAACATTTTGAAAACCAATTCCATCTGGTCGACCTTACCCCGCCTGACTGAGCACCAAAAGGCTACAAGAGGTCACGTGTGTTCCAAAAAAGTGAGATGAGTGAATGAATGGCCATCACAAAGTTTTACATGCCTCTGGAATCATTTAAAACATGACAGGAGAGTAGATTTGGGGTTTCGGGCAAAATGTTGTTTTGTGTACTTTAAATGCACCGGATTTCTTTGCAAAAACAAAGGATAGAAACAGACTACACATCATGTGGGGCAGTGGTTTTCTTTTACCAAGACAAAGAGCTGCTATTGGAAATGAGTTCAAACTGAACCTTTTGGGTAAAAATGAAGGAATGATCCATGCCCTTCATGTCACTTTAGAAACAACTGTGGTCTTGAAAATACTACTTCAATAAAAAGTGAACGACAGAAAAATTTAAGTATACTTATATATAAAAATACATGAGAATACAAAAAAGTAGCAAAACAATGGGGATATAGGCTAAAAACAGAATGAATTTATTGATACCTTCAATTTCTCTCCTGTTGAGACGTTTAATGTTTCACCTTGGAGACCTCCAGGACTCCCAGTGTTGTGTCAAAAAGAAAAAGAAAAACCTTTTACATAACAGCTAATATTCTCTGGTCCCTGCCCAGTGCTCCCTGCAAAGCCTGGCCAACATCTCTTAAGCTTCCATAGCAGGCTTTTCAATGAGGATTTACGTCAACTAAGTAAAAGGACACATAGAGTCCCTCTTAATTACAAGGAAATAAACTACAGCCAGACTGAGTTTGCAGTTTGTTTAGGGGTTTTGGGTTTGTTTTTTAACTAACATTCCTATTTGTCCATTAAGAGGTATGTCTTATAAAGACACACGTCGGGAGTTACAAGAAAGGGCCATTCTGGCAACGTCAATTCAATCCAAATTTCACAAAACACATTGTGGCGTTTTCCTTCATAGGAGAACGACCAGCAAGGCCATCGTTTCTTCACCAAGCCTCCTCCCCTTCACAAAAGATGGGGCCAAGTTTGCCGGAGAAAAGTAAACTTAGGTTCAGAACAATGGTTGGGGGGGGGGCTGGAACGAAAATCATTTTAGCATTCAAGCTCCTGTTACTCATACAAGCAATCTTCAATACTGAGAATCTATTCACAGATATTTTTGGTATTTCCCCTACTTCCTGGACTAAAAACCAATATACATTTCATTTGTACCACAAATAGATCTAATATTAAGGATTTGGGGAAAAGCAATTTAACAAGGTGCATGACATAGATGGGTAACAAAGTGCCAATTTTTTTTTTTTTTTACTGAAAAGTGTGTGTTGTGTGTGTGTGTGTTTGTGACAGTGTGGGTGCATTTGTTCTTCTGTGTGTGTGTAAAGTTTATTGAGGGATGTGGAACCGGGCCACAATTACTATGAAGTATGTTACAGAAAATACTTTCTGTTGGGATTCCATTTTTTTCATGAGAGGACTCACAAGTTTAAAATTTAATGATCTTTGTAATGGGCTGAGTTTTTTTGGGTGTTTCCTTAGCTGTTTAGGACATACTGGAGCAACGTGCAGATGGGGAACCCATCTGGGTTAGAACCTTGTCCAGCCACTGCAGGGGGCCGTTCAAATGCAGCTCTATCCAGCATGGAGTGCTAGTGACAGTTTGCCGCCTGCAAAACAAACACAAACATATTAATGTCTTGGGAGGATATGGCCAGAAAACAAAGGTTGTAGTTTCTAAGTCTCTGATTGAAATTCATTTTGAATATATGTTTGTGAAAAATACATATACAGCAATAAGTCCCATTCACCAAACAACAAAAAACATTCCTGCATTTAACCACTTGCCTCACATGTGACAACCTCAATCATCAATAATAAGACACATTCTCAAAAAGTAAAACTAAAATTATCCTTTGACTAGAGCTGGACAATAAAACAATAACAATATTTATCACAATATACAAGCAACATAAAAAGGTTCAATCTATATCAATATAATGTTCATGCATCGTGTAAGTACTGTGAGGAAGTATGAAAACCTAATCGATCTACCGACTAAGACGTTTAAGACGTTTTGCTGTTTATAAAGTGTTTGTTTATTCTCTGTCCATTAAGAAAAGTTTAAAATCACAAGTTTCACTCAGGAGAAAAGATTGTTAAAAGTCTTTACACTTAAAAGAAAGAATAATGTGACATTTATCGTGATAATTGTCAATATATCAACCGATATGAACATTTTTATCTTGGCATCATTTCTTGCCATATTGCCCAGCCCTGGCTGCCACTGAGCAATCACATCTCCATGATGCATTACAAAGTCTGCTTAAGATGAGTTTGAGATGCATCAGTCAGAATGAATTCTTTAACTCAAAGTTTCTCTTGAGTTGTCTAAAGCATTGTCAGATAAATAATTATTACACACTGATAGAATTCAAATCAGAAAAAATTAAAAATAAAAACTGTAGATCTAGAGTTTGTTGGTTTTGCTCACCTGTACTCGGCTCCCCAGCCTTTAACAAAGCTCATGCGGATGGTGCACATCCTGGTGAGCTGGTAAACAGCCTCAAAGCCCTGGTTGACTGACTGAGCCAGCAGGGCTGCAAATTCCTGGTTGTTGAAGATTTTTAGATTACAGCCTGAAAGAGTTCAAAAGAAAAAAGGGCATCAGATAATGTAGGTTTTCTTAAAGATCTAACAAACCGATCTAACATTCAGCTTTAGGCTGGTACTGGTCTGTCATCTAGCATCTGTGATCCGGATTTTGTTGTGGCGTGTTTGATCTGTGTTTAATCTGTGTAGGTCACATGACTCTGATGAGTCAGCATCAGAAACATTTGGTGAGAATGTGAGCCCTGACTGGCGGTTCAGCTGAGCCAATCATCATTTTCATGCTCAAGCAAATCTTTACATTTATTATAACTGTATTTTTATTTTTAAATTAGACATACTGTAAATAAGCATTTTGAGTACACCAAATTGCAGTTTAGACTAAATGACAGAGTACAGATTAGAAAATGGTAAATTGACTGTAACTTGTTAAGTGCTTTTAGTGGTCGTTGAGAAAGTGCTATATTAATACATTCATTCAGTACTTCTACATGCTTTTTCAATCACACATCATTCATACACCATCAGCACAACCATTTGTGGTTCAACTTCTGGAGGAGCCAGGGATTGAACCACCGACCTACTGGTTAGTGGTTAGCAGTGGATAAGTATGTTGTACAGGCAGCAGTGAGTTTGCAAACGTATCTATGGATGCTGTGATAAGTTTGCCATGTCCCCCCCCCCGAATGTAGTTCCCCATTGGAATCCTTTGCAAATAAATCCAATCCAAATACCACAGTTAAAGCTACAAACTTTTCAGAGTCAGATAAAAAAAAATAGAATGGTATTTTTTTATACATTTTTGAAGGCATATACCTTTTAAAAATCCTATTCATGAATGGTATAGCATGGTGAGCATCTATGGTCTGCTTTCCATGGAATGAGCACCATCATCCCCAGGAGACATCCATTTTATACTTTATATTGTTCAGTGGGTGCTTTACTGCAACTCCAAGCTGATTTCTCTGATTGTAATACAAGGGACATTTACAGAATCTTACCTGGAGGAATTTTACAGACTGTTGCTGGATGCCAGCCATACCGCTGATTGCAGTTTGGACTCTGGACAAAGATGGCGCTATCACTCAAGCACTCAGCAAATACCTCCCCTCCAATGTAGTAGAGTCTAACTCCTCTTCCTGAAAACACAGACAGAATATATTCCTTAATATGTAAGTAAACATGAGACCTGACTTAATTAACATGTGTGAATACGTATGACTGGACCAGTGACATATTTTGTAAGCAAACACAAACTATAAGAAATCAAGATGTTGTACACAGATGATAATGTAACATGAAGCTAAGTGAATCTATGCCATACCTATGTGTCTCCGGGTCATCTCCACAGTGGCGTTCCTGTTGACATTAGACAGCAGGCCCAGGCAGAAACGCTCCGAGTTCGATGGATCTGTGAATCCGTCCACCGTCAGCGAGGGCTGAGATGCGTGGAACGTCTCGCCCACGCGCTGGTTCAGCTCGTAGTATGCTATAGAGCACCAGAAGGCCGGCTCCGAGTAAGTCACCGGCTGCAAATCTACGGCAGGAAAAGATCACGTCAGTAAAGTTTCTCTTTTTGACCAGACATATGCTAGTGCAAAGACACTGCACAGGTCTGAATAATTGTGCTCTGATTGATCCGCCACGGATTCCTCTAATTAGTTTCATTGGCGATCTCTATAAGGGTCAATCAGTTGAGGCCAAACAAACAGCTGTCACTCGTTTTCAGTATATACTTTTGTATTCTAACTATAGTTATTAGTAAATCTGACAATGGCTTCGCCGGTTAGGCAGTTTTACCAGGTGTCTGATCACCATTTGCTTCTTGCATCTTACCCATGCTGTGATTGACAGGAGACAGCGTGCCGGGGGACAACTCGGCTGGAGAACCTGACAAAGAAAATAGGAAGTCTTTGATTTGGAAGGTTATTTACAGGAGACTATAAAATGAACGCCATAGACGTGACGAAACTGGCGTCACAATATTGTTGATCACAATACTTTTCTATATAGTGTTAAACAGATGCTCTTCACGGTTACTAAAGCGTTGTCTGCATTTCCTACATTTTCCTTGTTAAGTAATACAATTTGAACTTACTTAACTGTACAAAGAACAAAAAGGACAATGTATATAACAGTAAGCGTACTAGCTTGCTGATGTCATTATTGTTATCATTAGCAGCACATTGGGGATGCTAACACACCGAGGGAGAGAATTTGGAGCCAGACCGAAGTGTTAGAAAGGCAGTATATACATGTAAAGTGTATTCTGTCAACTACAGACAAAGGAAGTACCTTCCTTCTAACATTCTTACAACCGTTTCAAAAGGTGAGCATTGACAGGTTACAGGAAAATACAGTATCAAATGTTAGATATCAAAACCAGGGAATTCAGAGCTGCAACTTCTCCAGCAACTATTCTTTAACTTTTTGGTATTGTCATGCGTTTTTAATTCAGAAGTATCTTTCAATGACTCAGATCGGTAGGAAGTCACTGGAAAACATGCATTTATCATGTGTAAGAGCCAAGTCTTTCTAAATTCCTCAAACAAGTAATACATGATGAATATCTGTTCAAGCAGAGGAGATCACATACAACTTGAGAGATTTTACTTTATAATAAGGGCATTCCATAAACTGTGGTTCTATTGATTATTCAAACAGACGAAAAGAAGTAAGTGTCCCCTGAAAAAAAATTGAATTTGACCTGGTTTGGAGCTGAGGACGACAAGGAAAATAAAAGATATCTATATAAATAGAAGGAGAGCTAGTCTACGGTACCTGTGTCCATACTTTGATTCATCTGTTGATCGCTGGCCTCTCCATCCTCACTGATGTAGCCAGGTGGTGGCGTCTCTGTTAAAATGATGCAGGGACAAAAAAATTAAATATGTAGCCGTGACATTATCACAATGTGATATGACTGTTTAACTTACCGGGAACAAAACAGTTTCAGTACAAAAACATGCACAAAGTGCATAAATTACAAGAATGACTGTACTTGTAAATTCTGTAGTGTCAGCATTATGTTAGCCCAGTCTGTAACCCTTCTGTGAATTATTCAAATACTGTCACTTAAATGCTGTGCAGAGTTAAACTCACCTGGTATATAGTTGTTCGGAGGTTCAATACCTGCTGGAAAGTTTGTGTTCTCGGGTATGGAATGAGTATAGTCATCCAGAGGTGGCAGCTCTGGCAGAATTTCTGAGTGTCTTGGCACAAGAACAGGAGGCAGCACTACAGTGTTGGGTAAAGGATCAGATGAGAGCCTTATCAGTCATATTATTTAAAAAATTGTTTATCTGAGGTTTTTGTATGATTTTGGTGAGACCTTGGCAACATCAATAACACAATGATGAATCACTAACTGATGAATAGTGCAGATTTTAACATTGTACATCCCTAAAACTCTAAACAAATTTGTTGCTCACTTATATGCCAAAATTGTGTATAGTTCAGTAAAGTAAGAATTTATTACTGTTAAATTCTGAATAAAACTTAAGCTAAGAGCAATCTGTCTTAGAATTAAGACTTGAAACCGGTAGTCTGGCACGTTCCAGGTAAACCGTAATGGTTAATATATCCTTCGACCCCGGAACCTTTTAACAAAACACACTGTGTGATTAATTTAATATAAGCCTGCAAGCAACTCCCCCCTACAATCAAAAACTTTAACTATTTATGTGGATTAAATAAACAGAATACAACAAGTTAATATGCTAAGCAGCATTTAAAGGTCTGGTAGATAGTTTTAGTGGTGGGAAAATTAATCGTTATTTACGTGAACGATGCAGTTTTTTAAGTAAACAATGCAGAGACAGAACATAATTGTGCATGTTTTCTGCTATTTTCAGGTTTAACCATCGCTGCTTCAGGATGAGGACAGACGCATATTTTAGGTCCGATCGTCTTTTACTCTGTCAGAGTCTCTTGTATGAGTGTCCCTCCACTCTCCGGCTGACCGGTGCTCACGGTAGACTCAAACAATAAACACAGTCACTAATTAGATATTTACTTTGTGTTTGTTGATTAGCTTTAAAGTTGATAAGACACGTATTTAAACACATGCGTACCGTACGGACGTAGTTCATCTGCTAAACACAACACGAGATGCGCACTCAGGACATCAGAGTTAAAGTGACCGGATTCATGACACCAATTCATTATTGACCAGCAGAGTAATGCGCCTCGATGCTGCCATGGGGGGCAAGGTAGGGCCACCCTGATACAGTAAAGGCTAAATATGCAGCACACAAGTCTAAACTGAATGAATGCCAAGTCAATGTAGAGAGCACTGCCCACTGTTAAAGACTGACCGTTGTAGACTGATTTTTGAATGGAAAAACTTATCTTGTATATTATAGCACAGTTGTAATCAAATTCTAAAATACTTTTTTAAAGCATAAATCATGAGGATAATGAAGATGCAAACACGGCAATATTTTTGTTTTATCATGTTTGATAATAAAATCTATGATGCATCGATAATCGTTTTATAATCATATCGTAGCATTATAAACATAAAGCGAACCATGAGGTTCACACCCCGAGTAAGCTTTCTAATTTTCAGTCAATATTTTAGCTAATATAACCTCCTGCTTGCTGTTACTTCATTGTTAGCGTACTGAGATGAGAATGCTTGTCACTTTCACATCTGTCAGCAATTAAAGGACTTAGCACATTTTTGTATTCACTCAAGTAGAATGAAGGACAAGTTACACAAAATGCTACATAGGCACATGGGTTTATAACATTGCTAGTTAGCTAAACTTGCCAGGTGTCACTTGGAACTGAACTGTGCCACAAACATGCACTGACACTGACTCACAAACAGATGTAAATGTTTTAGGAAACAAAAGTCAACTGGAGTGTCTTCTCACCTGGGGTCTCCACCCTCTGGTAGTGGTAGGGGTTGATGCAGACCTCGTCCTTCTTGAGGTGGAAGGCATACTCACAGGCCTCGATGGCACGCATCTCATGGTGGCTGTGAAGGTCCGGCCATCGCCACAAGCGGCAATAGATAACATGGGGAAGCCCCTTCCTGTGGGAGACCTGCAAGCGGCCATCCAGGGATCTGATTGAACAGCAAACAAGAGATGGTTGTGAGAAGGGAAGAAAACAGGGTAGAGTGGGGGTGGGCACATTATATGGCCATGGAGGGGAGGAAAATGGGAATGGATTAAATTGAACAGTGACAAGAATGAGAAGCAAAGATGTTCTAAATATCTGCCACCCCCAGCATTTAAAGACAACTCTCCCACATCAAGTTGTATACAACACTACACAATAGTTGAGGATAGTCACCTGGTTTGGTCAGGGTAGCTGTATAGGCCTGATGTATCCCACGTTTCTATCGTATTTGGTGTACTCAGTCCCCATATTTCAGAGCAATTGCTGTGCACAGAGAAAACCACAAAACAAACACAAAAAATAAATAATAAACATGGGACATGGATCATTCAGAATATCAGTGTGGGTCATGTAAACATTGCAAGGCCTCTTTTATTGGAATCTTATGGAAAAATAAAGACATCAAATTATTTTTCACCCGCAGACATTAAGGATAGGAAATTCAAATAAGAGAAGCCTTTTTGACAGATTAAAAACATTTAAACTGAAAATGGAATCTGCTTAAAACACATTGAATGAGACAAAGAGCATTCTTCAACTGTGTGGCATTGTATCAAACACTAGAAATAGCCTTTTTACTACAGTCAAACTTATGAGACATTCAAACAAACAATGAAGAAACACAATGGCACAGAGGGGGAAAAAAAACAAAGGCCGCAACCTTGGGCAAAAAACTAAATTTTCAGACATTGTTAAAACATTCACAAGAACAAAAATAATAAGTTTAAAACATGGAATGGGAATCCTTACCTCTGAATAACAGGACAATGACAAATTTGACATGTGCAATGCTACAAATTCACATAAATTAAATTACCTAGGTGGGATCAGAACTACCATTCAAAATTGCAATTGTCTGGTTCGTGACAGGGCAGGAAACCAACTGTTTTCCATCAACTATAGCAGCTCATAAATCCTACAATGCAACAACTATTCTCACTGATGGAAACTAGTATCAAAATTATGAATGGGTAACAAAATGCTAAGCAGGGTAGAATCCCAATCAGCATTGCTAACATGGCTGGTAGCAATGCCCAAATCTGACATTATTGAGGGGTTGTCGACCAACATCATGTAGATACCCTCTACTGGTCCTGTCCTCTCAACTAAATGATTCCATCCACATCATGGCAGCCACTACATTTCTGCAAAAGCAACATTGCAGCCTAGAAAAATTCTCAGGCAATAACAACGAGCTTGCTATCTATAGACATACAAACATCTGACGTGGTACTTGGCAGCACATCAGTGAGGAAATCTGTTAACACAGTGTTCCCACTGAACGTGAGTCTGGGCCGTCAAGGCTGGCCGATAAAGAAAAACATCTTTCGCCCTTCTAATGTCGATGTCCCCATGACAGTAACAGAAATGGTCTCACAGCAAGTACAATTGTAAACAAATAGTCATTTGATTGATTTTCAGCTCATTTTAATGAGAAATTTATCTTCTACTATTTTGCATCACTAATAACTTTTCATGAGATTACCACTTAACAGTCCACAGTTTTATCTAAGGCAAAGGTTTCAACTAAGAGCAGTAGCTTTACTAGGTTTCACACACGTCTAAGAGCAGTAGTTTTTTTTATTATTGAGAAGTAATCATGTGCTGGGCAGTATACCTGGGGATGGTGACACACTTGGTGTTGCAGTTCTGTGTTGTGATAGCTTTCTCCAGCTCATCTAGCTGGCCTGTCCTCTTTAACTTCTTCACTAAGCTCTTCACAGCCTTCTCGCACCACTTCTCCTCTTGCCCATTCTGCTCGCCACCACCCGCTCCGCCCTGGCCGCTGGAGGACTTCTTCCAGCCCAGCAGCCTCTTCACCACGGGAGGGGTGAATGGCAGGATGGAGGACATCTTAGCTGGACAAGCTGAGAGTCTCCAGAGGACTCACCACAAGCCCGAACTAACAGACAGAGGAGACCTGGAGCTACAGTTGGGACCCTTGCTCAGATGGGGCCCCCTCTAGAGACCAGTGGGTGGAAGCTAGCAGGGCTTACTCAAAGGAGATGGACACCTGAGGAGAAAGTCACACAATTCACATCATTACAAACACAACATGGCACAGAAGACTAACTACATCTAGCTGATCAACACAGTAAGAGGTATGTATTAGTCAATGCAGCTTCCAATAGGGACTGAAATAATACGTCTAGCAGTTTTGTCAGTGATAACACGCAGATGACATTAGTGTCTCTAGTGTGAACAGTTGTAGAATACGTTTAAAAGCAGAAACGATCACTTGACGTTAGCTCGTCTCTCACACCGCTCGAGATCGAAGCTAGCGAACTTGCAAACTTGTAAAGTTAACACATGGGGTGTGCCTCGCACCGTCGCATCCAGAATACACAGGCTATCACGACCCGCTACTGGCGATGATAAGGACTAGCAAAGTGAACGCTACCAAATAAATGCGAAGAGAGCATGTAGTATTTTGTGACAGCCCCCCTGTGCTAACACCAACTGGCTTGGGAAAGGCCGGTAGCTAGCTACCTGGTGGGGGGGCCTGCTGCACTCAAATCACAACAATAAGTTCGCTAGCGTTAGCTTGCTGAGTGATTCACAGCAAAATGCTAAAATAGTCTTAACTAAAGCGAAATACTTGAGTGAACCTATCGGAGTAGATGAGAGGGAGCCTGTGGAGAAGTCCTCGTATGGCTAAGTCAGCTAGCGTTAGCTTAACAAGCTAGCTGCCAGCTTGTTATCAAAAATCCTTTTGTTGTGATCCACGAAAAAACCTCCTGTGCGCAACAGTCAAGTCGCGCTACTTCGCTACCTAACGTCGGCACGTCACAGACATCCAGGCTACGATTAATCTCACCGCAACAAATCTCACTTTGTGAGTCTAAACGTCTTTGTGTCTTATGTGAACGGAGCTGGTGTCTGTTGGTGACTTTTGCTAAAATAATGGCCCCAGAAGGAGTTAGCATCTTGGACCAACTCTTCCAAACTGAGCCCTGGCTCCCGCTGGCTAACGGAGCTAACGCAACATCTCTCTCACAAATCAACATGCTTCAAAGTCGAGAAAGCAGCTTCGAGCGTGTCGGTAGTTACCCCAGTTCCACAGTCCAGCACTTCGCGTTCAGAGAAGAGTGTGCGGACAGCCCTTCACACGCCTCGGGGACAGAGAGACACGCCAGGACAGTGTTGTGCCGCAACTAATTTTGACAAGGCTTGTATGCGGCTCTCAAGTTGCTACCAGTGCTACTGAAGCTAGTTAGCTAGGTTAGGTAGACCGGAAGAACACAACAAACTGATGGCTCCCTACAGGGGTTTAGTCCCGCCTACATGAAAGCTGATTGGAGGATTATGGAAAGGCCTCAGATCACTGGTCCAGGTCCTTGACGATCCTCATTGTTTATTTGACAGCATGGCTTCATATGTGTCACTCAGCGGTGTGGAGCCAAAGGTAATTTTAGAATTTGTCAACTCACATTTTACTTTTTCAACAAAACATAAATATAAATACATCGATCAGATTTTATCTCCCTTCAGGAGTGGCCGATTTTATGCCTTCACATCCATTTTAAATCATATACGGAACTTCCTCTGGTCTAGTTGATGGTTAATACCCAATATGGCAGGAAGCAGTAGCCCCTCCCCTCACTCAGGTGGTCCATCAGTTTGTATTGGCCTCACCTGGCACCAGTATAAAATGCAGCCCTGGTACACTCAGCCAAACTTGGCTTGTGTCCTCTCCAGTGATGGCTGTATTTCTGTATCTTTGTGCTCTTTTATTGCTGTTCACAAGGTCCTTACAAAGTGAGCCAGGTGAAGCTTAATAGCATTTACACCGACAAAACCGCCTGATTTACACTTTACATGTGACTATTTACTTCATGTGATATTTCTTACTTCAGGCACAGAATTAGGGGCTGTGTGATTTTATTCAAAAGTATTGCAGTGAATTTGTTTCTTCTCTTTTCCCCCTGTTGACCTGATCCAAACAGTTGTGTCAGCTGGAAGCATTCATCTGAAGTGCAACCTGGGCTCCAAACTGTGCAAGGACGGCTCGGAGTGTATCCTCCATAGCACTGTGTGTGATGGAGAACCTGACTGCAGGGATGGTTCAGATGAAGACGACTGTCCAACTGAATGCAACAGAGGTACGACACGGAATCCACACTCAATACACAGTGAGCTTAAGTACTACTAGTTACTTTCTGAGGCTTGTTTTCACCTACCTGGATAGCAGCCCACAGGGCAATTATGTAAACGAATAAGTGAATCCAAATCATCCAAAGTCTGCTGCCAGAATTGTCACCTGAACCAAATTCACAGACTGCATGGCACTACTCTTCATCCAGCTCATTCGCTTCTGGTCCAACAAAGAAACTTTAAAGGCCTCTATAACCTGGCTGCCCTTCATACCTGTTGGACCATCTTCAACCCTTCACCCTTCCCATGCCCTGCGCTCTTCCTCGGACACTCTTCTTTCTGTCCCTACATTTAAACCTTAGGATGCTCCGAACAACTCTTTCCTGCCTCATCTCTGCCGGCTGAACTGTATTGGACAACTCAAATCCCAACCAAAGACTCATCTGTTTAGAGTAGCCTACTCTACCCAAAATCTTTCCCTCACAAATCAGTTTTGCACCCTTTGGTTTTACTTGTGGTCACTCCTGTGCTCCCATAAGTACTGTAGGTGTCTTTGCCTCTTTAACTTTTTTAACCTTTGGTTTTACTTTTGAAGTTGTCACATATGGTATACTCCAATTGTTACTCCTGGTTTTCTTTAATTTGTTTATTTATCTTATAGTTTAAGGTGTCTAAAAAGGTTCAGTCAAATAAATGATTTAAAAAGTAGCCCTATAATAGACTAGACTAAAACTGGACATTTTATAATCAACATGGAGGAATTATTCTGTTGTGCAAGATGGTATTACTCTAAGTTTGCTGCAATGAAAATGAGAAAAGCATATCTGAAGTTTCTCAGTCATCCAGGTCAGAAATTGTACAAGAGCACATAGGCAATTGGACATAGCTCCAGTTCCTTTTGGATGGGAGCTGAAACACAAGTTGCCTATATACACCTGTACAACTTCTGAAGCTATCTGAAATCGAAGTGGTTTTAATTCAAGCTCACACATTGACCTTTTTAAAGCCAAATTGCCTCATGTCCAATGTTTGTTTTCAAACAGATCAGTTTCGGTGTGCCCATGGGAAGAAGTGTCTAGAAAAGGACCAGGTTTGCGATGGCGTTCCTCAGTGTCAGGACCGTTCTGATGAACTCAACTGTATGAAGCGTATGGACGGCTGTGTTCACCACTGTGACAACAAGAACCGCTGCTTGCCTGCAAACTTCCTCTGTGATGGAGAGAGGGACTGTTTAGATGGCACAGATGAGGAGAACTGTGGTAGGTTGAAATTAATATATGGATCTCTGACATTATCATATATTAAGAACTTGTGCAGACTGAAACCTTGAATCATAATGTTTGATCTTTTTTCTAAATCAGAGGACCTTGAGGAAGAAGAGTATAAAAGGGAAGGAAGGACCAGGGTGACCTCTAAGCCTCATTTACCTGTGGCTACATCCACTATCAAGTGTTCTTTGAGTGCCAGACCCTGCAAGGACAATGCTGAGTGTGTCCTGTACAACCATGTTTGCGATGGAGAGGCAGATTGCAGTGACGGCTCAGATGAGGAAGAATGTGTATCAACGTGTGAAACAAGTAATTTGGAGGGTTGGAACAAATGTACAGGGTTAAGAATGGCTTTACTGCCCTCTAGTGGGTAGCATTTATTACCTCCACCCATGAGGTTGTGCTTCAATTGCTGTTTATTCGTCTCTTAGCAGAAATATGCAAAAACTACTCTACCAATTTTCTTACGACTTAGTGGAAGGGTTGGCGATGGACCAAGGAAGAACTACTGGAGAGGATTCAATTAAGCGTGCAGATCCAGAATTTTTTATTAATATAGCACTTCTACAAACAAAGTTACAAAAGTGCGTCAAAATAAAATGGTCATATAAGAATAAAACCACAAAACGTGTAACAGAAATTTAAGAGCCACCTGATGCAATAAATACTAGAATTGGGTAAAATCAGGGAATGCAACACAATAGAAGTACCTTTAAGCTACTGACTCAGTCTGCTGTAGATCCTTGGGTGGGGTGTTCCAGAGACTCTTATTTCAAAAGGTCTGTCCCCCTTAGTCTTCAGTTGAGAATCTGGAACAGTTGAAGGCCCCTGTCAAGGTCTCTCAAAGTGTCAGCAGGGCTAGGGGGTGGATGAAAGATTAGCAGCATACTGATGAGTCAGACCCTTAAGTTCCTTGTATGTAATGCAAACACCTTAAAATCAAGCCAGTGTGAAGAGGTGAAAACTGAGGCGCTGTGTTCCAAACGTTTACTCTTGTTAAAAGACTGGTTTACATTAATATTTCTTTAACATTGCAAGAGGGGGTGCTTTTATTCCAGATGCATTAAATATACAGGATATTACTTCAACAGAAAGCCAAATTGCTGACATTACATGAGGACCTGAAGGAAGTAGCCGCACATTGATCTGATGCATTGAATTGTCCCCACAAAGTAACTTTACAAAAAATAATGACTAGTGTGCACAGATAGCAACGTAATAGGTTAAATACAGTGTATGTTAGGATTTTAATATTTTTAACTATAGTCTGTGTTCACACCGTTCAATCGGTGTGATGTACTGTTCAGAGGGAGATCTCGTTGGGAAGGCATCACACAATTTGCAACATCTCATCCGTGCCATGTGTCCTCTGCAGATCAGTTCCAGTGTGCCCATGGACAGAAGTGCATTGCACAGAGCCAGGTGTGTGATGGTGTGCCTCAGTGTCAGGACCGCTCAGATGAGCTGGACTGTACCTTGCACATGGACGGCTGTGCTCACCAGTGTGATGACAAGACCCGCTGCATTCCCAACACCTTCCTCTGTGACGGGGAGAGGGACTGCTTAGATGGCAGCGACGAGGCCAACTGTGGTAGGATGTGGTTGAACTTGGAATTGACTCTTTACGGAGTAGATTAATCGGCTCTGCTCTTACACGAGGCTTGTGTGATGGTTTTTGTCTCCTCCTCCCTGTAGCCGAAGAGGGCTGCAGTGCCACTGAATTGAAGTGCACCAGTGGCCAGTGTGTGTCTGCCACAATGCGTTGTGATGGACAGCCAGACTGCTGGGACCGGTCTGATGAAGAGGCCTGTGCCAATGCACTGGTCTGCACCACCAAACACAGCTGCCCCGTGAGCAAGGAGTGTCTGGTGCAGGAATGGATCTGTGACGGATATCAGGACTGCAAAGATGGCACTGATGAGAAGGTGCATAAAACCATATTTATAAATGCCTTTGAGCCAAAGCTTGCTAAAAATGTCTATCTAGGATTAATCTAATTGACTTATCTTAAACGAGCGCATTACCAGTATCTAGGAGAAAAACTAAGATTAAATTAACAAATTTGAGAGAACACAACGGCTCTGCATTGGCGTTTATTGTAGTACTTCTACGTGGTCATTAAGCTGGTGGGAAATGTGTATGTGCTGTACTTGCACTTTGGCCCATGCTGTAAGTACATAACTGTACACGGTATTCAAAATGCGCTCATTATTAGTTTTCCCTGTTTGTATGAAATAACATTTAATGCAGTATTCTCAGGAGTTGTATTGTGGCAATGCACAACTCAAAATGAGGCATTTTATAATGGTATTTTCTTGCTCGGCTTTAGAGTATTTCAGCAGGGCAAAAGCTTGATGACATGGCATTTTAAGGCCAGGGACTTAATGGCCTAAATGTTTACCTGTGCACCCTGTAACCACAGTTTTCAAATCAAGCTATGAAATAATAATAAAATGACAATAAATAATAGACTTGTTCCTCCTCAGGATTGTCCCGTTGCTCCACTGACCTGTGGTGAGTTCCAGTGGTCGTGTAAATCCAAGACCATGTGTGTCCCTATGGCCTGGAGATGTGATGGCATGAAGGACTGTGATGATGGCAGTGATGAGACTAAATGTGAGTATTCATGCATCACAAAAACGGACAACCCCCTTGATACCATGTTTCATGTCTTGATGTCTGCACTGTCAACTATAGTAATGTATCCCAAAACAATGCTGCAGTTGTGTGTAGAATTCTGACCTTCATTGAAGTGTAAAATCTACACTAATAAGTCACAATCCAGCTGATTGGTGCATAATGTAAAAGGAAAAAGTTATATTAAGAGGTACATATGCAAGTGGTCACTGGTTTTTCGTTCATTTCAGTCAACTGAGACATTCAGCTATATGTAAAACCAGAAAAGACATTTCTCATGAGAGCTAGAATCCTTTTCATAATGGTGGTTTTCCTTTGGGAACTTGTCGCTGAATACTTGTACAAATGTTGCACACCAGGTGTAGTGGTGCCGTGTCTTCCTCACCAGTTCCACTGTGGAAGTCGGGAGTGCCTGGAGCTGTCCCTGGTGTGTAACAGCATGACAAACTGTGCAGATGGCTCAGACGAGGGAGGCAGCTGCCAGATAAACTGTGCAGAGAAAGATAAGAGGCGCTGCTCCCAGACCTGCTACAGCACGCCGCAGGGAACGGTGAGAACACTGTATACAGTATTAACAGGGGTGGACTGGCCATCTGGCATACCGGGCATAATCCCGGTGGGCCGTTGACCCAATGTGGGCCGGTCTGGTCCGCTATGTTGTTGTTTTGTTTTTTTTCTCTTCTTCCTCTCTAAATTCCCTCCAATTGGGCCGGCCAATTGGCTACAGAGGGCTAGCAGTGTGTTGCCAGCATCGACACATATTATTGGTCTATTGTTTGTCATTGTCAATCAATCATGGGCTGACAGGCTCAGAGAGCCCTGACAGTGCTGTCAATCACAACACAAACCGGGGGCGGGGGGGGCGGGACCTCATGGCATTGGCGGGGGGAGTCGCGGGACGGGCTGCTGCTGAGACAGAAACTTAACTTAATGGATAATAAGAGTAAAAAAACGCCCGGGTGGCGCTGAGAAGCATCGGGAAAAAAAGCTGAAGTCTCTGGAGGTGGAGGCTGCTAAATGTGCCAAACTGACGGACCTATGTGGTGCCGGGTTCACCAGCCCAGCAGCAGCAGGTGCGCCAATGATGAGCGAGTGGAGGCAGACATGTGAGCGCGCATTTTCAATTTTCAATACATTCTCAAAACTGGCTCGTTACTTGAGCAGCGGAGGTTGGCGTCGCACGCCTCTACCCACGGCGCACCTCTCTCTCTCTCTCTCTCTCTCTCTCTCTCTCTTTCTCTCTCTCTCTCTCTCTCACTCGCTGCCCCCTCCCTCCTGAGATGTGCAGGTCCGGTGGCGTGTTTGCCGTTGGGGGGGGGGGGGGGGGTGCAGCGCGAGAGGTTGGTCTATCCCTCCGCAGGTTCACCTTCAGAAATCTTGTTACGACTTTTACTTCCTCTAGAATAGGATAAGAGATAGTGTCTTATTTTGTGTGCCTAGAGTATAGTGGTTATACTGTGGTTTATTAATGTTCTTGGGCAGACACAAGAGGCACTTGTTTATAGTTAATTGGAAGTTCAGATGCACTGGTCCATTACTATTTGAACCTCAGCATCTAGGGTTCAAAATTGGTAAAATTATACATTATATGCATATTGTTGTTGTAATTTTTCAGTCAGTTGAGATAAATCTTGAGGAGAAATATTTTGGGTTGTTTTGTGTCTGCATAGACCTACTATAAAAAGCACTTTGCATTTTTAATTTTAGTTCTTGTACTTTTGATACTTAAGTACATTTCAACACCAGATACTTTTGATACTTAAGTACTTTTAATATGAGCTACTTTAAGACATTTAGAAGACATAAGTTACGTCAATTTAATGGCAGATGTGCTCGGCTAATTATGTGGGCCGGTCTGAGCCAAAAAATGCCCGGGCCGTTTTGTTCTCCCAGTCCAGCCCTGAGTATTAACATTCAGATTTGAATTAGTCAACTTCACGCAACCACAGCCTGTCTGAGGGGAAAGGTAAATAAAAGACACTGTGACTTTAACAACAATATTAAGATTCTTATATTTCTTATTTTACAAAACTAGTACGCAGTAAAGTTTACTCCCAAAACGTCTCACCTTCTGTGTAGCGTTGTGGCTGTTCAGCAGGATACAGGCTCATGGACGATGGGATGACGTGCGCTGATGTTGATGAGTGTGAAGGCCTGAGCTCAGGTGTGTGCAGTCAGCTGTGCATCAACACTCCTGGCTCCTACAGCTGTGACTGTCACCCAGGCTCCATAATAGAGGCAGATGGACTCCACTGCAAGATCACAGGTAAAATCCTTTCAGAACTTGCAGTAGACTGAATTATAACCTCAATGTGAAGAAGAAAAATTGCAGCTGAAAGAAATAATCTGACATTGATCAAATTCATTTTCATACCAGGTGTTGGATGAGAAAATTGATGCTACATATGTAGGTTTAAATATGAAGAAACAGCCTGGAGACCATTGGCTTAGCATAAAGATTGTAAGCAGAGGGGAAATGGCTAGCATGGCTCAACACAATCTCCTACCAGCCCCTCTAAGACTAAGATTAATCTTGGAGATATGCATCTCCAAAAATATGAAATGTTCCAGTGTGTAAGCACAGTTCCCTTTTATCTACACACTTCTAACATTTCTGTGAAATGTTTTTATTTAAATGTGTGTTGTCACTTTAAATAAATGCAACAACTGACATTATCCTGACTTTAATTGACTCACCTGAACCAAATCCACAGACTGCATGGCACCACTCTTCATCCAGCTTCATTAGCTTCTGGTCCAACAAATAAACTTCACCTTTAAAGGCCTCTATAACCTGGCTGCCCCTCATACCCATCTTCAACCCTTCACCCCTTCCCATGCCCTGCGCTCTTCCTCAGACACTCTTCTTTCCGTCCCTACATTTTAACCTTCAGCTGCTCCGCACCACAACTCTTTTCTGCCTCATCTCTGCCTGCTGAACTGTATTGGACAACTCAAACCCCAACCAAAAACTCATTTGTTTAGAATAGTCTACCCTACCCAACTATAATCTCTTCTCGATCCTCAGGTGAACCCTACTTGTTGTTGTCAGTCCAGACAGACCTGATTGTGTTTGGACTGCGCAGTGGCAGCATGGATATGTTGTCCTCCACTGCCAAGAAAGCCATCCTGTCTGTGGATTACGACTGGAGGGAGCAGAGGGTCTTCTGGGTCAGTCTGGACACTGGGAGCATCAAATGGTCCTCGATGGACCAGAAAAACACCGGGACGCTGATTAAAGGTTGGGGCAATACAAGTGTGGTAGAATATTGCAGGTAACTGCATCAAGGAGAGGGCACACAGGTAGAAGTCTTTAAGACATAAGACCCATTCGTTTATGCAGGCGTGCGAGCTGATTCTGTAGCTGTGGACTGGCTCGGCAGGAACTTGTACTGGATTGACGGGGTGAACAGTAAAATTGTTGCCATCAGACTGGCCACAGACACTGCAAAATCCCAGGACCAGACTGTCATCCTGGATGAAGACCTGGATCAGCCCCGCTCTCTGGCCCTGCTGCCACAAAAAGGGTCTGTACGAATTGATTTCAATTGGCATTACTTTGCGATGTTAATATAAAAAACCTTAGGATCAGTATTCAAAGACTATAATTTTTCCTCCAGACTGATGTTCTGGACAGAGATCGGTACTATAGTGAAGATCGAGCGGGCCGGGATGGATGGCTCCGAGAGGGTGGCAGTGGTGAACTCTAGTCTTGGCTGGCCTGGTGGTGTGGCTGTGGACACCAGCTCTGACAGAGTCTATTGGACGGATGAGAGACTTGGAGCAATTGGATCTGCAACGTTTGATGGAGATGATATCCGGGTAAACGATTCTGCGAGTGATGCTGTAATTTTATCAGTTTTCTATGTTTTAGCCAATTTTTTATCCTTTTTTTTGCATAGTTTTATATGCATCCAACAAATCTTGTAGCAGAACTTTCCTCGCTTAAACTGTCAAACTCCAAAATAACAGTAAAATGTGCCGTGTAAAAATATCCCTTTTCAGATCTTGCAGATGAAGGAGACCGCCAGCCCATTCTCACTGGCAGTGTTCAATGATATGCTCTACTGGTCTGATGCCAAAAAGCGAGTCCTCCAGGCTGCTCATAAAATCTCTGGCAAATACCATCAGGTTCTCCTGAAAAGACGAAGACAGCCTTTTGGCGTGAAGGTGAATGAAATGTTTAGAATTGTGGGTTTTTAGGGCTGGTATTGTATAGTAGTTGGATACTAAATTTGGATCATGTAAATGCTCACAGCTGTGAGCAGTTTTCCATTAACACAGAGTTTAACCTATGTTTGCACAGTTTAGAGAAACTTTTAAAATCCTGCAGTCGCTCTGCATCAAGTGTTTTTAATCGGCACAAATACACATTTGTTCCCTTCTTGCAGGTTATCCACCCATGGCTCCAGATGGGAAACCAGAGCCCCTGTGAGAAGATGGCCTGTTCCCACATGTGTGTGTTTGCCCGGGGCCCCAAAGCTGTGTGCAAGTGTCCCTCTGGTCTGGTACTGGCGGAGGATAGGCTGACCTGTTCCCGTCTGGTCAACTCTGCGTTCCTGCTGATGCTGTCTCCATCCACTGTCACTCAGGTTACCTGTAATGCATATTTACACAAAGTATTATCTGCTTTGGCAGAATAAAGTTGTATATTGGATGTTGTTGCTGAGAGTTTGAAAATTTAAGGAATCAATACCACTCATCTTTGCAGTAAATGTGAAGCTAAAAGCAGACTTACAAAGACTTAAAATGGTGGAAATGGCTGTTTGTTCTGCATGGGAACGAATCTATTTCCCAGCACCTTTTTTAATATTTAAAGACAAGGATCTAAAACCCACAAGTTGTGTAGTCATTTGTGGACCTGTGTGCATGGAGTTGGGGATAACTGGATTTAATGTTTTGACTTTTTATTGGTGTGTAATCTCCAACTAAAATTGATTGGTCAAAAGTACAAATGCATGACATATTTATGACGTAAATGTACTTTGTTACATCCCACAGCTGCATAAATGTTTATATTGCTGAAAGTGATCATCTATTCTAGTGTGACATCAGCCAAATGGACACATTTTGGATTTATAATGTGCATTTTTCTTTTGCATAAATGTCTTTATTCCATATGTTTTCAGATTTACCTGCAGTCCCGACACACAGCAGGAGAGCTGAAGGGCTGGCCAGAACATCTGGCCCTGCAGCTGCCCAGTGTCAATGAAGCCGTCATCATGGACTACAACCCCCGTGACCTCACCCTATTCTTGACCGATGATGGCACAAATTCACTCAGCGCCTTCAAACTGAAGGACTCGGTTTTGGTGTCCCAGGGCCAGCTCCTCAAACTCCTGGGTAACACCATCACTGCTATGGCCCTGGACTGGGTGACGCTTAACATCTACTGGAGCAGCAATAAACAGCCCCGTCTGCAAGTCACGTCCATCATGGGAGCACACACTGCTGTTGTCATCGAGAAGGGCATTGAAAGAATCGGATCCATCGTTCTCCATCCTCCGACTGGGAGAGTTTGTTTCACCAACCTGGGTTTGCAGGGTGCAGGTGCTCCGGCTACTGTAGAGTGTGCAAACATGGACGGTGCTGAGCAGAAGGTGGTGTGGAAGGATGCTGTCCAGCCCACATCCTTGGTCTTCTCCAGTAATGGGGATGCTATTTACTGGGCTGACTCTGGTAAGCTTTTTATACACTTTTTTTTTTTAATAGTCTCCTCACAAGATGCCCTCTAGTTGAGATGTGATTTCATGCACTGAAAGTCTAAAGTGCTTTGGCATGAAGCTGTGCTTTTCTGTGTAGAAAAGCAGTAACATATCATGGATTTTGTCCCAGCTTTAGGAAGCATTGGCTCTGTCCAGCTTGATGGATCTGAATACATAGAGGTGAAGGTTGGTAATGGCCTGGCTGCTGTGGCTCTGAGTGATGATACGCTGCTCTGGATGACTATCAATGGTAATGTATCTACTAAGAAAAGGTATCTAATGGGTGGTCAACAAGTTGTCCATGAATAATTTTTCTGCATGGCGCATCAGTAATTCAAGCCATACAAGAAGTTGCCTCAATAGGAAATTGTTGCAACGCACACAAACGGAAAGCATCCTTTGAAATGTATGACCTTTTTCCATTGCCTTTTGTATTTTCCCATGGCTTTTCCTCTCAGATAAGACCAGGCTCTGGTATCGAGACGAGCAGCAGCAGAGCAAGTTGTGGTTTGAAGTTGGCACACAAGTGGTCAGCATGAAGGCCTTCAGCAAGTCAAGTCAGTCCGGTAAGAACCACACATCAGGGTACCTGGGTCATGAAGTGATCACTTCTTGTTGGTGTTAATATAGCATGCATATACCCTTTCCTATGGCTCCAAATGCAAGCTGAAGCATAAGTTAAACACCAGCTGACCGACGGTCCTCTTGCTTCAACAGGTTCTAACAAGTGCACAGAGAACAACGGCAACTGCCAGCATTTATGCCTCGCCACCTCAGAAGGCCGGACATGCAAGTGTGGCCATGATCACGTTCCTGTGAATGACACCCACTGCAGTCTGGAGCAGCACTGCCCAGCCGGCAGCAAGCCATGTCTGGATCGACTCTCATGCCTTCCTGTTGAGAAGTTCTGTAACAGGCATGTGGACTGCTCCGACCATTCAGATGAGAACTGTGAGTAGTTTGCTTTTTAACAAGCAATGAGGCAAATTGATCAAAGTGAAGTAGATTGGTACATTAAGAACAACAGCCTGGCTTGCTTGCTGAAAGGATGAACTGTGGTCTCTTTAGGTGTTAATCTAATGCTGATGTCTGGAGTCAAAACCTCTGCTCCCATCCAGCCTCACAGCTCCCCTCCTCCCCCTTACCCATCTCTGTCTGAAACCATTGACCTGTACACCACCATGAATGTCAGCAGCCAGCTCATGAACCTGGATGCCCAGCAGTGCAGCCAGAGACACTGCAGTAGCAATGGGCGCTGTGTGAAAAACGCTGGAGACACCACATGTGTTTGTTCCCTGGGCTATATCGGTGATTCCTGCCAGGACCATTTCCTGAAGACCATGCAGGGTCCCATCATCTATGGCGCTGCAGGGCTCTGTGTGGGCGTGGTGGTCATTGCTGTAATGGCAGTTCTGGTCAAGAGGAAGAAGAGGGCCAACATGAGGTTGTTTATCTAATTAAGTAGAACCCATCCTGTCTCAACACAACTTTTCCACCTTATTAGATGCCATATTTTTCAATGTGCTGAGCTGTATAATTACTACACCTTTTTTGAGCTAAAAGCATATATACATACATACACAGGGACTGTGCTAATATGTCATATGGGATAGAAGGAGAAGATGCAAATATTTTATTATATAAATGTACAATCTAACTTCTAAGAACTTTTGTCATCAAGACAGATGACTAAGTTGGACACTGCATAATTCCCTTTAATTTGTAATGACAAACTTTATTTATACTGTGTTTAAAAATAATTACGCATTTCTAGAGTGCTTCAGACATAAACAGAAAATACATGCAGTGCAATTACAAATTAAATCAAGTAAATGCGAAACAAGATCAGACTAAGCAATGAATTAAATTCCTGGTCAAAATCAGTGAGACAAACAATTAGAAAATAAAGTGCTCACATTAGCTTGCTGACATGCTCACCATGACAATATTAACATGCCGATATTTAGCAGGTGTTTACCATGTACCACATCAGTTGTATTGTCAAATTTTAAACTCTTTACCTGATTGTAATGATAGTGGTTGGAGATCAACAAAGTATTGAAATTCAACCTCAAGGCACCATGAAAATCTAAATAAAACTTCATGGCAGAGGCCATCAATGCTGGTCGTGCTAAATGTAACTACGTGTGATCCTTTCCTAGCACAGTGGCAATCACCTTTGGACATGAATGATCATAGAAATGCCAACTGATCCAACAAATGTTGATGTTCAGTCTGAACCTGAGCGGACTGATGTCATCCATAGAGCTACATCGCCAGCTAGCTACAAACATTTAAAATGGACAGATAATGTCTTGTCAAATTTAGAAATATTGAACTATGTATTTATGGTCCAACTGTAGCTAGAGTTCACTACATAGAGGTAGCAGGAGTGTATCTTATTTGTACATCTTTCTGATTTGTATTTCTTTCCTTCAGGGGAGCTAGCTCAGCAGCTGTGAAGGAAACTTCTATGACAGACTTGGAGAACAAAGCTGAGACCACCCCTCGTACAAAATCTACCGTCCAAGAGAAGCCAGAGGTTGACCTCCCAAAAACCAGTTACTAGCAGGCTTCCAGGTTGTCTTTCTGTGTTGGATGAGTCTAACTTTTATATTTTTTTCCTTTTCTTTAGGAAGTGGCACCATCTGTTGGCTGATGTTGATGGCAAGCAGTGTTTTAAATAAACAGTTTTGATTTTCCACGGTTTCTTGTGAAGTGATTTGAGCATCATTTGTCAGACCACCAACGACGTTATCTTGCTCTGGCCTGTAAAAGACAATCTCTGAGTTATGGCCATGATTTGGATATTAGGGAGATATTCTGCACAGAGTATGATGACGGACATCAAGGAGTGAGCTATGGAAGGAGAGATCAACTGAATAAAATCTGAGAGATGGGGTTATTGGCACAAAAACTGTCTTCCTTGTGATCTCCAAAAATCCTCCACAGGGTACATGTTCTGTATGTTGATGACTGAAACTAATCATTTTATTAAGATCTAATCTGCTGGTCTTGTTTTATAAAATATGAAGGATTTTTATTGCAAATGTCTGGTCCAAAAAACAGGGGGCACTGGCCCCAGCTGATAATACTAATGATAAATATGACTGTTTTCTAAGCTGAAGTACACATGAAACAATATATTTTGTGTGGCTTTGCTCAAAGCTATAAAGCTAACGGTAAACAAGGAATTGCAGAAACGTGCACCTTACTGAATCAGAAATTGTGATGGATGTTGGACATATTTGGCCCCTCTGTGTAAATTGTGGCCCCTTTATAGTCCTTGTCTTAGACAAATCCTACATCTGCCACTGCTAAGCTTTTACAGACATGAGGCTTGATGCAGATTTGACCATGTACAAGCCAGCTATTTAGTACTTTCTTCTACAACAAAATGAAAATCTACATCAATGACCTGCCAAAAAAACTTGAACAAACTTTGGTAATTTAACATTATCAGATCACTAAGACTAGACAGACAACATTTTAATTGATTAAATTAATGGAGGACTTTGTCAAGGTAGAGGGGGAGAAGTGGCAAAATCCCAAATCTGACCAATAAAATCAAAATGGGGCATTTAGGGCAAAGTTAAAGGGCTTCGATTGTTTTTGAACTGTCAGGGGGGGCTATTCAAGTCCTTCCACCATACCCATGTCATGACCAGTCAAGATATAAAATATCAACTTCTCCAACAGACAGCATGTGTGTGAGCAAAGTTTTCAAGCATGTATAGGCCTTAAAAGGGGAACAATAGACTCCTCAGTCCATCCGTTGGATATGCCCCAAATATAGGATGTATGCCTAGTATGAATTCAGGAAGGAATGTTGTTTTAGTAAAAGCTAACAATTATATTAAACATTTTTATCCAAACCGGGCATCTTTCTTTGTCCACGAAGAGACATTTCCCCGCAATGGCAATAACGTTTAAGTCTAAAACAGAATATTCCCATTGTTTACTCCAAAACCACAAAACACATGATTACTTTGTTTATGTATGGACATGTCTGGCACCCTTATTCTCCAATTATCTTCAAAGCGTTTTTTTTGGGTTCTGTTGAATTTTATTGTGTCTGAGGCTTCTCAGTAATTAACTTTAATTGTTCGTCAAAAATTGTCTAACGTCCTGAACAAGATGATTTACTGATTGGTTGTACCCACACACACCAGCAGTCGTATAAATACAAGGCTAAGCAGAAATGAGCATTGATTTTAATATTGCTTTTGGTAAAGTTGTTGCATTTTAGAATCGGTCTGCTCTGTCCTGAAGGGATACGAGGATACTCATCCTATCAAGGTAGGTCTGGTATTTTTTGTATTTAACTTTATATTATGTATTTAAGTGGTTTGAATATTTAACCTGTTTTAATGTAAATTAACATGTTAAACTTTTCTAGAAGTTAGGGTTTCTATTTGGTCTGTATTTATACAGCCCTCTTCTCGTCTTGATGACCTCTTAAAGAGCTTCACTATATAGATTTTCACCCATTCACACAGTGCATTTATGTGCAGCACTGATCCAAAATAACTCACACACTGCCGGTCACTGACAACCCATTTACCTACTAAAGCAAACAGCTTCAATAAAATAACAACCAAGTCAGATATGGGTTTACGTATTCCTGGTAGATTAGCAGATATCTTTAACTTTTTGTAAGAAAACCCAACAATGGACAATGCATCATTTTTTAGAAGATAACCTTATGCTTTGTATGACAAAGAATAATTACCTACAGCTGTCTGGTTGCTGTGGGAGGGTAAAAATTACAATATTCGCCTATGAAATGTCTAAGAGCAGTAAATAGTAGCATTGAAACAGTTCTTGTGTAGGGGTTTAGGGGTTCAGGGTTTTTTAGTTAAAATGACTTACGGTGTATTTGTTTCAACAAATATAGGACACATGGCAATGACGATTCTTCGGGTTTTACTTTGTGCTGTCTTCATGGGGACTGCAGTCATATCCAAACCAGTGAGTATAGTGCTGCTATTCTGTTATTACATGTATATCACTGTAAAGCAATGTAAGACGACTTATCTTGTTCCCCATGCTGACACAGGTTAATCTAAGTGAAGGTGGAGATTCATCCAAGTCCTCAGAGTCCAATGAATCCAATGAATCAGTAGGAACAGCCACTCATGTAGAGCCTTCACAGGATCCCCTGCAAACAGCGGTTACAGAGACAGACATTCCTCCTGCTGGAGAGGAGACTGACCCTGCAGGCACCGCAGGCCTTCTTCCCTCTGCAGACTCAGGAGCTTCTCCAGCCACGCTCGACACTTCAGCGCTGCCCTCAGAGGACCCACAAACCTTCACTGATACCTCGCAGCTCGTGCCAGGGGATCCTTCACAAGCTGCTCATGGCACTGACATTCCTCCTGATCCTGCACAAGACACTGTGCATGACACAGAGGTCTCACCACAGCCAGAGATCACAGCGACTGGTATATTCATGGGTATTTGTGGCACAACTGAACCAGAAGTCATCTCCGCAACCACCGCATACCAAGGATTCCCCCAGGGTGCCACTACACCCTTTCCTCCACACATCAATCCAACAAATTCACCATCATCCACAACCCCTTCCCTGCCAATCCCTGTGAGTGTTGCCATGACTGCTGGTCCTGTTTGCTTCACTTTCAAGTTCCCTGAGCCGGATCCACCCAGAGGAGACAGCATTTGATACTGGAAATCAGTTTTAGTTGTAGTTCAAATTGGGGTAACTGGTTTGGCCCATGCTTGAAGTAGATTTGTAGTAGTGCTGCACTAGGCTGTAGTGATTTACCAATGCAATATCCAGACCATACTTGGCTTTTACTTTACATTACCTTAATCAGTAATATTTTCAAAATAGGGCCAGTCTGCTATATATAGACAATTAAAATGTATTGTGTTTTGTCGATTTGTAGAATTGCCAACATAGTTAGTTACACAATGTGATTACATGTTCTTATTTTGAATTAAGTTATTGATTCTGCAGATAACACACTACAATAATGCTAAATTTGTTTTTATTGTACTGTTACTGTAAAGGGATTTTACACCTTTGAGTTACACAGACAAATAAAATTGAATGATTGTCAGAGCAGTCATATCTAAAATTAAAGTTGTGTGTGTATGTGTATATATCATGTGAAATAAATATTCAATAGGTACATGTATTGCAGTTGTATTTATGTCACATGTATCTGACTATCACCTGTTTTGCTTGCCTCATAAAATGAGTTGTGGACCCAATCAGAAATCACCTGGTCTCTTTATTAAATATTTAGAAAGAACTTACTGAACACACAAACCTAATTTATGACTAATCTTAACTAATGGTTCTTGTCTTGTTCTTTGAATATTGATGGTGGAACTTAGTTATATTGGGAATGAGAATTGCAAGTTGACAACACTTATAGCATCTAATTCTGCTCAAAGACGACAGTGAATGAGATCCACACTTAAGTCAAAAGTATAAAAATTATTTTGCTTTAATCCCTCGGACTCACATGCAGAAAACAACTAAATGTACAGGGGTGTAAAAACTATCCTGATGAAAGTCCACATACACCGGAACCATTTTTTTTACTCCACACAAACACACTGTGACTTGTTCCCTTTCACTCAGTCCATTTTAAAATCCCTGTGTGTGGGTCTTACATTTAAAAACCCTTCACTGCCCTGTGCTGTGCTACAATCATGTCAGTGAAGTTAGTGAGAAGACTTACTACAGTATCAATCATGTCGATCGATGTTCTATTAGCATTTAAATAGGACTTCTGGGACAATCTCTGAACTTAACGGAAAATAATTACAACCGGTTGGATACTGGTCAGTGATAAAATCTTCACCAGTTCCTCACATGAAGTATTTTATCTGTTCATTTCTTTGCCATGGTACTATGCTGTCACTCAGCTGAGATCTTTCTTTGTAACATGGAGGAGGTAGCAGGAGCTTCTCCGCTAAGTCTTGTTCACAGCAACACAGAAATCTCCGGAGCATCCAGGCGAGAGGTGGTGCAGCAGGCATTGGCAAGAAATAACAAACTAATTGTGCTGTGGTGATCACATGCTTTCATCCTCAGATCACCCACTTAATGTGAATCATCCAGGGGATCTCCTGCTGTATCCTCATGTGGACTCACTCCTTCATTATCCAGAGTTTTTACTAAGGGGCTGGCAGGCGAAAGTCTGCAGGCTCTCACTCAGACATTTGCATTCTCACATACAGCTGCTCTGGAGAATGTCAGAAGACTCTATGGAGTTTAGTTCATGCCTGAAAAAAGCTTTAGTGTAAGATGATGTGAGCTGTCCTAGGTCTACATTTTTTCCCAGCCAGTGCATGCTGGGATAGGTTCCTAAGGACGGAGAAGGCAGGCCAATACAGAAAATAAATACTTTTTTTTTTGTAATATATATATATATATAAAGCTGTGGCCAAAAGTTTGGAGAATGAAACAAGTATTGGTTTTCACAATAAAACTAATATAATTACAAGCATTTCATTAGTGTCAAAGGCTTTTAATGACAATTACATCAAGTTTATGCAAATAGTCGTTGACCCTTCTTTTTCAAGACCTCTGCAATTCGCCCTGGCATGCTGTCAATAAACTTCTGGGTCACATCCTGACTGATGACAGCCCCCTCTTGAGGATTGACCACAAGTTCTCAATGGGATTAAGGTCTGGGGAGTTTCCTGGCCATGGACCCAAAATGTTGATGTTTTGTTCTTGAGTCACTTAGTTATCACTTTTGATAACTAAGTGGTGTTCCGTCATGCTGGAAAAGGCCTTGTTCGTCACCAAACTGTTCTTGGATGGTTGGGAGAAGTTGCTCTTGGAGGATGTTTTGGTACCATTCTTTATTCATGGCTGTGTTGTTTGGCAAAATTGTGAGTGAACCCACTCACTTCGCTGAGAGGCAACTCCACACATGAATGGTGTCAGGATGCTTTACTGTTTGCATGACACCAATCTCTGTACCTTTAGTGGCTTATTTGCTGCCCTTCTTCTACACCAGGCCATCCTCCAAAAGTCTTCGCCTCACTGTGCGTGCAGATGAACTCACACCTGCCTGCTGCCATTCCTAAGCAACCTCTGCCCTGGTGGTGCCCCGATCCAACAGCTGAATCAACTTTAGGGGACGGTCCTGGGGCCTCATTTATAACCGTTGCGTACGCACAAAACGGGCCTGAAACGTGCGTACGCCACTTCTCACGCCAACGTTGGGATTTATAAAAACAAACTTGACGGGAAAATGTGCGTATTTCTACGCAAACTTAGACCCTCCCGTACGAGCGTTTTGGGGAGACGGGAAAACGGCGACACAGACGTGAGGTGGTGAACTGCAGCAGATTATTGATCCAATTCATAATTTACATTAAAACCAACAGTTTTTCTCGCGCGACGTATCTGCTCCACATGAGCCTTTTAATTAAAAAAATATAAAACAACTTTAAGCAAATTAGGTTCAGATTCGATTTAACGGCAGAGTTACGGAGCCGAGTCATTAATAGGTTTTAATAATATCTTCTAACACTGTGCGTGTATCATCAGATCGCTGCAGTGAACGGGACTGAGCCAGAGAGCGCACAGAGCGCACAAAGCACAGAGCGCACTGGAGATTACTTATAAGAAATTAAGAAACTTTCCTAATAATATCCCAGAAGAGGTGAGGATCCACTGATGTGATGGAATCGGTCCGATGCTCTAAATAAATAAATACTGCCGTGACACCGGAGCGGGGTTCTGCTCGATGTGTGCATGTGACTGGAAGAACGAGGAGGAAGCGAGGTCTCAGCGATCTCTGATCTCACACAGTGTGTTATCCACAGCAGCAGCAGCAGCAGAGTATCAGTGTATTTTCTTTATTAGTGACATCGCTGCTGTCCCATAAAGTCGCTCTTCACCTCCACCTCACTAACAGACACTTGATGTCAGTGTCAGAAAGTTTCACTTCCTCTTCACATCGCTTGATGTGGTGACTCCGTCAGGACTCACGGTGGAAACCCATTGGTCATCAGCATTATTTAATATTCACGCCGTGCTTTGCGTTGACCATTTATGGTGGAAAGTGGGCGTGTGGAGGGCGGATTTGGAGGCAGATCCGCGTACGAACGTTTCCAAGTGGACTGTGATTTTTAAAGCAAACATTGGGTTCAGGTGAACGTGCGCACGGTTTTATAAATCGGAATTATCTTTTGCGTACGCCATTTCCGGATTTTGTACGTACGTACACTTTTAGTATGAATCCTACGCACTCTTTTATAAATGAGGCCCCTGGTGCTTGCTGGACGTCCTTGGGCGCCCTGAAGCCTTTTTCACAATTGAACCTCTCTCCTTGAAGTTCTTGATCAGATAAATGGAAGATGTAGGTGCAATCTTACTAGCAGCAATATCCTTGCCTGTGAAGCCCTTTTTGTGCAAAGCAATGATGACTGCACGTGTTTCCTTGCAGGCAACCATGCTTAACAGAGGAAGAACAATAATTTCAAGCACAACCCTTCTTTTAAAGCTTCCAGTCTGCTCTTCTGGCTCAATCAGCATTCAAGTTCATTTTCATGGCAAAGAGGGACTTTGCAATTAATTGCAATTCATCTGATCATTCTTCATAACATTCTGGAGTATATGCAAATTGCCATAATAAAAACTGAGGCAGCAGACTTTGTGAACATTTATATTTGTGTCTTTCTCACAACATTTTGCCACTGCTGTATATATAAAATCACAGAATGTTGGCTCTGCCAACTGTTGCAATCAATATAATTTCAACAATGAAGGGGACCAGTCAAAGTCATTTAGGTTGAACTGATAATGTGGCACGAGTTACTCGGGTTGATCTTGCTGCTCGGGCTGGGGCTCGGGCTCGGGCTCTGGCTCTGGCTCTGTGTCTGCCTCATCCTCATCCTCATCCTCAACCTCCTGCTCTGGCTGTTGTGGTTGTGGTTGAAGCGGCTGGATGAGTCCTCCCTCCTGTGCCGTGTTGTAGGAGCCACAGCCGGTGCACTTCATGCCCAGCACATGGAAAGGCACCGTGCAGTGAGCTTGGCAGTCGTTACAAATAATCTGTAGAGAGGACAAAAAAAAGGTAATGGATTATATGTAAAGATGTCCAGTTGGTTGATTACTCATAACATTCATTAGGGTCAGTTTTTAACTATTGTACAAACTGGATTGAATGAAACACAAACCATTGTGAAAAAACTAAAGATTACAATAAGATCAGAAATTCAACTCTTCTTTTAACAAAGTTATATTATTACTATGGAATCTAAAATTATTTAGTGAGGTCTTACTTTGACAGTAGCACCCTGGTATTCAGTGGGCATCGGTGACTGAGCAATCTCTACGTCGATCTGTTCCCAGTGGTCCTCCATGGCCCAGGCAGAATGCATACACAGAGGGCAGCGGTACGCTCTGAAACAAAGAGAAATGACCTTTAGAGGAAGCTGTCCCTCAAAACCTTTACATAGACTTTAGTAACCAGTTTACTCAGAGAAACCAGTTTAGTATGAAATATGTGAATGGATTTACATGCTCTGCAGTAAACTGATAATTCTACATTTGCATCTGGGCGGTAACCTGGTCACCTAATTTACACACACTGATGCAGGAGTAGGACTCAATTTTTCTAGAATTTTCTTATGTCATACAAACAAATACATAATTCACAATCTTTAACAAAACCATATTTTATTAAAATAAACATTTAACAGGAAAAATTATTTGTGATACCTACCCTGTTCTGATCATGGCATTAAAGCAGGTCCTGCAGAGAATCCACAAACACATAAATTGTAACCTTTATGTCCTTCACATATAACAAAATATTATAACTAAATTAAGTACTGGATATATGTAAGGATCATGTAGTTTGATAATTAAAATAAATAATTTGTTGACATCTTCAACATTTTAATTTAATGTTTTCCGGACTGCTCTCTTCCTCTTTGTAATCATGTGAATCATATTATTGTATTGTTTATCAGATACTATTATTGCATAATAACATTTTTTAATGGTATGTAGAGTAATCAGTCTGTAATGAGACAAAGCTTGAGTCGTACTTGTGTAACAGATGACCACATGGTAGAACTTGAGCCCCAATTCTGGACGTGTGAATATCCTGTAAAAAAAAAAAAAAAAAAAAAAAAAAAAGAGCACAAAAGACAGATAAAATAAAATTGTGGAGAAAGCAAAGGAATTAATACAATTTATATAAATCCCAAATCACTATCTATACTCTCCCGTAATGTATTATATGTTGGGTTACCTCCATGCACACTGGACAGTTCTGCCGTGACACATTTTCAACACACTGAAACAAAAAATATAGTTAGAATTAAAGCATTGTGGACACTACAGAAACATATTGTGTGTCTGTGTCACAGACAGGTGGACCCTGTGCCTGTTTAATAATTACCTTGTGGTTTCCCTGAAGATCCTGAGCTAAACACAGATTGCACTTGTCACAATGGAAATATTTCTCCCTGGGGCCAATCCTGTAGGAGCCAAAACAGAATGCCACTGAAACACCTCACTCACCTCATGCATGAATAACATGTGAAGGGATTGTTAGAGCATGACACACAAACTCCAAGTTAAATGTTATTTCAGTACATGAAAACAAAAAAAAACGTAAGAAGCATAGAATTTGTTTTCCGTGGCACAATTCATAGTAAATAATACAGAATTACTATTACGCTAACATAAAAACACTGAAATCTATTATCAGGTTAGTAAAAACAAATATACAAGTGGATTTTGAACTTGAATAGAATTTCCATTATATATGTTAAAAAAAACGACAAAAGGATTTTCCTCTTGAGACATTTTTGTTTTCCAAATATCCTCTGTTACACTGTTACACTACTATTGTTGTTGCTCACCTGCATATTCCACAAGGTAGACAGTGGTACTGCTTCTTATCCTTGTCGAATAAGTGGCAAATGTCACAGTAATACTCCCCGAACTGCACATGACACTGCTGGCAAGTCTGCTGCGCCTAAAGGAGGGATAGCTAAAACATTTTAGCTTCTTTTACCATTAATATTTTCTCTTGAGGTCAACAAACACTCCACGCACAACTACAACTTCAAAAACCAGAGGGTAAATGGATCTCTGACAGGGGTTGTTCTCTGTTACCTGCTGCACAGTCAGACACCCAGAGCACTGCACTTCTCGGACTTTGAATCGATCCATCTGGTGGTTTTCCTCTGCATCATGGCACAGCCGGCACACGTACAGTTTCCCACAGCAGGGGGCCTGAGGTGCACAGACACGATATTACACAGGGCGTGTGGCAGGTGAACGCTGAGTAAGTCCATCATGTTCATAATATCCAAGGGACAGATCATATCTCAGTGTAGCCACAAATATGACTTGTCTCTGGCTGCTGCAACGCTAGAAGCTCATAGAGAAATCTCGTGAAAGATTTAGTTTTACACTTTTTACACACATTCATTTACACTTTCCCAAATGTTAAAGTGGTGTTAGATACATATAGCAGACATTTCGTGAGTTAAAAGAAAATTATAACGATAATCCAATACTGACTAAACTCCTAAACCCTGGTCGTTTATATTGTTATGCAGCTAACCTGTCCGAAGATATAGTCCCATTTAAGAAACCAAGCCATGTGACATAACAGCAGAGTTATTCAGCAGCGCCTCTCATCGCAGCACAGCTTCACGTCAACACCTTTATGTCTCCACTGTGCACATAAATAAAACACATACATCAGGTTTCAGTTAACTCACTTTCAATAAGCAGCTGCGGACGTAGTGATCACACCCGGCGGCAGCCATGTTTCCTCCAAGTGACGTTTCTTCTTCTTCGCGCCCGACGGGAGGCTGCCGGATTTTCTTCTTTGTCGTCGTTTCACAGCGTAGAGTGAGCTACACTGCCCTCCTGCGTTTGATACCAGACCAGTCAACAGAGTGCAGAGTGGAAACGTGTTCAAATAAACAAGCAATAATGCTTGTTTAATGCTTGTTTAATGCTGAAACTCAGTCTGAATGTGTCAATGTTCAAATCTATTAGTGTTTGAGGTAAACCTTGTTTTGCATCAATCATAAACTTTTAGAGGAACACTGATTTTCTTTCTCAGTGACTTTTTCTCATATAGATAGATAGATAGATAGATAGATAGATAGATAGATAGATAGATAGATAGATAGATAGATAGATAGATAGATAGATAGATAGATAGATAGATAGATAGATAGATAGATAGATAGATAGATAGATAGATAGATAGATAGATAGATAGATAGATAGATAGATAGATAGATAGATAGATAGATAGATAGATAGATAGATAGATGGATAGATGGATACATAGAGAGATAGGTGAATGGATGGTTTGATAGATAAGATGGTGAATATCGATTTGTAGAATTGCCAACATAGCTAGTTACACCATGTGATTACATGTTCTTATTTTTAATTAAGTTATTGATTCTGCAGTTAACAAACTACAATAATGCTCAATTTTTTTATTGTACGGGAATTGTAAAGGGGGTTTACACCTTTGAGTTACGCAGACAAATACAATTGAATGATTGTCAGAGCAGTCATATCCAAAATTAAAGTTGTGTATGTATCGGTGTATATCATTTGAAGGAAATATTCAATAGGTACATGTATTGCAGTTGTATTTATGTCACATGTGAATTTTTCAGAAGACAGACAAAACTTAAAATATACTTCTAATGTAATGTATATGACTGTCACCTGTTTTGCTTGTCTGAGTGAAAATGAGTTGTGAACCCAATCAGAAATTACCTGGTCTCTTTATTAAACATTTAGAAATAACTTACTGAACACACAAACCTAATTTATGACTAATCTTAACTAATGGTTCTTGTCTTGTGATTTGAATATTGATGGTTGAACTTACTGTTATATTCATTTTGTCTGGGAATGAGAATTGCAATTTGACAACAATTATAGCATTTAATTCTGCTCAAAGACGACAGTGAATGAGATCCACACTTTAGTCAAAAGTAGAAAAACTCTTTCTCTTTAATCCCTCGGACTCACATGCAGAAAACAACTAAATGTACAGGGGTGTAAATACTGTACTGATGAGAGTCCACATACACGGAAGGATTTTTTTAACTCCACACAAATGCACTGTGACTTGTTCCCTTTCACTAAGTCCATATTAAAATCCCTGTGTGTGGGTCTTACATTTAAAAACCCTTCACTGCCCTGTGCTGTGCTACAAACATGTCATTGAAGTTAGTGTGAAGACTTACTACAGTTTCAATCGTGTTGACTGATGTTCTATTGGCATTTAAATAGGACTTCTGGGACGATCTCTGAACTTAACGGAAAATAATTATAACTGGTTGGATACTGTTCAGTGATAAAATCCTCACCCGAATTATTTTATCTGTTCATTTCTTTGTCATGGTACCATGCTGTCACTCAGCTGAGATCTTTCTTTGTGACATGGAGAAGGTAGCAGGAGCTTCTCCGCTAAGTCTTGTTCACGACAACACAGAAATCTCCGGAGCATCCAGGCGAGAGGTGGTGCAGCAGGCACAGGCAAGAGGTAACATACTTTGGTGATCACATGCTTTCATCCTCAGATCACCCACTCAATGTGAATCCTCCAGGGGATCTCCTGCTGTATTCTCATGTGGACCTACTCCTTCATTATCCAGAGTTTTTACTAAGGGGCTGGTAGGAAAAAGTCTGCAGGCTCTCACTCAGACATTTGCATTCTCACATACAGCTGCTCTGGAGAATGTCAGAAGACTCTATGGAGTTTAGATGATGTGAAAGTCTTAGACTGGCAACTTGTCCTAGGTCTACATTTTTTCCCACCCAGTGCATGCTGGGATAAGTTCCCAGGGACGGAGAGGATAGGCCAATACAGAAAATAAATAGATTTTTTTTGTAATACATATACACAGCTGTGGCCAAAAGTTTTGAGAATGACACAAGTATTGGTTTTCACAAAGTTTGCGGCTTCAGTGTTTTTAGATCTTTTTGTCAGATGTTACTACTACTTATCACTTTTGCCTTATGGCAAGGTGCTCTGTCATGCTGGAAAAGGCATTGTTCGTCACCAAACTGTTCTTGGTTGGTTGGGAGAAGTGGCTCTCGGAGGACGTTTTGGTACCATTCTTTATTCATGGCTGTGTTCTTAGGCAAAATTGTGAGTAAGCCCACTTCCTTGGCTGAGAAGCAACCCCACACATGAATGGTCTCAGGATGCTTTGACAAGACACAAGACTGATGGTAGCGCTCACCTTTTCTTCTCCGACTTTTTTCCCGGATGCCGAAAAAATCGGAAAGGGGATTCATCACAGAAAATGACTTTACCCCAGTCCTCAGCAGTCCAATCCCTGTACCTTTGGCAGAATATCAGTCTGTCACTGATGTTTTTTTGGAGAGAAGTGGCTTCTTTGCTGCCCTTCTTAACATCAGGCCATCCTCGAAAAGTCTTCGCCTCACTGTGTGTGCAGATGCACTCACACCTGCCTGCTGCCATTCCTGACCAACCTCTGCACTAGTGGTGCCCCGATCCTGCAGCTTAATCACCTTAAGGAGACGGTCCTGGTGCTTGCTGGACTTTCTTGGGCGCCCTGAAGCCTTCTTCACAGCAATTGAACCTCTCTTCTTGAAGTTCTTGATAATCCGATGAATGGTAGATGTAGGTGAAATCTTACTAGCAGCAATACCCTAGCCCTTTTTGTGCAAAGCAATGATGACTGCACGTGTTTCCTTGCAGGTAACCATAGTTACCTGCAATTAATTAATGATGAGTCATCTGTGCGCACTAAAGTTAACCATGGTGTTCCACAGGGCTCTGTGCCCGGCCCAATTTTATTCTCATTATATATGCTTCCACTAGGAAACATTATCAGGACACACTCGGTAAATTTTCACTGCTATGAGGATGACACCCGGTTATATTTGTCAAGAAAACCTGAACAAAGTAATGAATTAACTAAACTTCGAGCATGTCTCAAGGACATAAAAACCTGGATGACCCGCAATTTTCTCTTATTAAACTCAGATAAAACGGAGGTTATAATACTTGGGCCTAAACACCTTAGAGAGACATTATCTAATGATAAAGCTGCGCTAGACGACATTGCCCTTGCTTCCAATGAAACAGTCAGGAACATAGGAGTGATCTTTGATCCTGATTTGTCCTTTAATAGTCACTTAAAACAAATTTCTAGGACCGTCTTTTTCCACTTGCGTAATATCTACAAAATCAGACATGTCCTTTCACAAAAGGGATGCAGAAAAACTAGTCCACGCCTTTGTTACATCGAGACTGGACTATTGTAATTCATTATTATCAGGCTCCAGCAGTAAGTCGTTAAAGACTCTGCAGCTTGTCCAAAATGCCGCAGCACGTGTCCTGATGAGAACCAAGAAAAGAGAGCACATTTCTCCAGTATTAGCATCGCTACACTGGCTTCCTGTTGAATCAAGAATTGAATTTAAAATTCTCCTCCTCGCCTTCAAGGCCCTTAATAATATGCCGCCTTTTTACCTTAAAGAGATGCTAGTACCTTATCAACCTACTAGAGCACTCCGATCCCAGAACTCAGGCTTACTTGTCGTCCCTAAAGTCTCTAAAAGTAGAGTAGGAGCCAGAGCTTTCAGCCATCAAGCCCCACTCCTGTGAAGTATTTTTACCTGTTAAAAGGGTTTTTAGTAGTTTTCCTTACTCTTGCTGAGGGTTAAGGACAGAGGATGTCACACCATGTTAAAGCCCTATGAGACGAATTGTGATTTGTGAATATGGGCTATACAAATAAAATTTGATTGATTGATTGATTGAATTGTTTCTGTTTGTCTCTGGCAGATGTCACTGGAGCAGGGCTGCAGTTGTCACCTCCAAGCTTTTTAATTAAATTAACAGTTTTCCTTTGCATATTTGAACTGTTTAATTACTTCACCTCGGATGACTTGTTAAGGCCAATTTATGCTTCTACGTCTTTTCTATTACGGACAGATAAGACCGCCCTATCCGTCGTGGAACGCCCTCTCCGAGCGCCTCGAAGAGCTTTTCGTACACGTCTGATTTTTCTAACTGTACGTGTTTATGTCGGAGAGCCCACGAACAGCTCTTGGCTGTGATTGGTCCGCGAACGACATAATTTCCCTACGACGTCATTTCCGGATTTCACATTTCCGGTCCTCTAACTTCCTGATTCACAATAAACACATACACAACTACGATTCTACGATTAATGTGACGTGTGTGTTAAGCCAGCGGAGTTGTCCGGCTCACTGACGGCATGTGTGCACGGTCACATACGGTTATAACGGCTTTCAAAACGGCGCTAGCGGGCTAGGCTAGCGGGCTAGCAACCATGCTAACTGCGGTGGTAACGGTGCAAAAACCCGCCGTCACGACTTTAATTCCACTTCTATCATGACACTGTTTCTATAATACCGTCAGGTTAGAAGCAAACACTGGATAGTAGTTAGTGTCGGGAGTCCCTGCTGACTGTGTGTGGAAGCTGGGGGGGAGCTAGCTAGGTCCGTGTAGCCTCAAGCAGATTCAAGCTGTGGAATTAGCAACACAGTTCGGAAACAAGACCGAGGAACCGCTGCGCTAAGAAACGATAACATCATCATTTTGACCCGCTGGGTGTCACTTTATTTAGTTCTGTTAAGGCCGGCGCATGCTTCTGCGTTTTCACAGGAACGGAGACGCAAGAGCCCTTCCAGGCCCCTCACGGCCCTTCCTACGTCCTTACGTGCGTCGGCCAATTTTTCTAACTAGACGGCAAAGCCCCGCAAGCGTCACCCGGCCGCGAGGGCTGTGATTGGTCTGCTGACTACATCATTTCCTGAGTCGCATTTCCGGTTCATGCCCGGAAACCACGGAAGATTTAGAAGAACGAATATGGACCAGATAGAAGAGCACTTGGCAGAAGAGATCCGACACTATGTCCACTAGTATAACCCGTCACTAACCGGTGGATTTTTCCGTCAGAAAAAGGCTCTGCGGAGCCGCCGTGGCGATGTAAATAAATCGCTCTTCTTCGTGCAACACACGAAGAAGAGCCGACTTCGACAAAAAACATTACTGCGCCTAGTGTTCTGGCGGGGAATTGCATGGCAACATGCGCAACGGTTGGAGAACCATGAATGACAACGAGTCCTGCGTTACAGCTGCGTGCCTGCGGGCCCCTGACGACGCAGAAGCATGCGCCGGCCTTTAGTTGCCATGGTTCAGTGTGTGGGAGGCCAGCCGACAGAGGTAAACAAACACACGTGGACTTCTTCTTCCCAAATGGGGTAGGCTTCTCTGAGCTCGTCTTCCGTTGTGCCACCTATGGGTTTTGCGGTGAATTGTTTTCAAACGTACAGTGGACGGAGAAGTAAAAATCAAAAAGACTCTTTGCCCCCCGTGGAGCCCTCTCCGAGAAACGGAGAACGCAGAAGCATACTGGAGCCTTTACACCTGCATCCTCACAGTCCTGTTTGTTTGTATTTCGACAAAAATGTATATCTATTTTTTTAAATGTATTATTTCTGTCCCTTTGAAGCCAAATTAAGAGCACAATTTATTTAAAGTATTCCTGTAATTAAATATAATTTCAAAAGCAGCACTTTTACCTGAAATTGAGTGATTTCTAAACCGTGGCAACATTACTGTTATTCAACTAAATCTGAGCACCGGTTTCTCAAAATATTTTACATTTATTTATTTCTGACATTAAAAGTCTTCTATTGTTATATCTATACTTGCACAGAGATACCCAACAGCAGATTCCTTGTATGTTTAATTCTGCTTGGCATTAAAACCTGATCCTGAAATCTTCCAGAAGAGTGGGATGGAAACAGCAGAGGGATGGAGACAGCAGTGGGCCTTGTGGACGAGTGGGATGATGCTTGTGGGGAAAGACAGAAAGCAACTGTGGAGTCCTGGAGTCTGTCCAACATATTTTGATATATTGTCCACTCTGTGATAAAGACAGGAGGGAGCTATTTATAGAAATAGGCAAACTGGGTAGTGAACCATTTCCTGTGAAAGCACTGCTTGCTGATGGGATGTGTGAGAAGAAGAGAGCTGGGGAAGTTCCTTAAAACTTCAAAATCTTATCGGAAGATATAAACTGAGGGCAAGACCTGCAGTGATGCGTCCCTACCGGTGGGGGGCAGCAACGCGCTAAATAGGGCCTAGTCTGCCGAAAAGAAGAAATCTTTCCGGTTCGGCTCATGGAGCATTGTCTTTTTACCGCCCTTTTCTTTCTTTATGTGTTTATTTCCACTCAGACCATCTGATGCTGGACTCCTGGTTCTTCTTGTCTCTGGAGACAGTTATATATGACTCTACCTGTGTGTTCCGGTTATTTGCCCTATAGAAGATTGATTTCTGGACCAATCAGGTGCCTCCCCAATGCAACTGTATGATAGAGAAGTAGAGAAACACTAATAAATATCATATTCTGTCTGTGTCAAAAGAAACCCAATTTGACAACTGTTGCCAGGATTATTTTCAAGAGACGGTGGTATGATAGAAAGCAGCTGGAGGAGGAAGTGTGAGGGAACTCTTCTTTGTTTGTGTGTGTAAAAACTTCAGGATGTGCACAGATAATCGTGTGTGCCATTTTCATATGAAGAAAAAAATATTTATTTATCAGATTGTACCACAGAATGCGCTCACATTGTCTGTAGGACAGTTTTATGATTATATTATGATTTTGTATTACAACAATAGTAATCGTGAATATACGTTTGTAGTTTATTTGGCCTTTACACACTTGAATTTCTCATAATGTGGTAGAGTTAGGGTTACAGTCATAATAAAGCTCCTTGGTTTGGTTCATGAGACAAATTCTAAACAATAAAAATACAACTGAGAGAAAATAGAACTGACAGCAAGCGGCATGAGTCTCACACACACTGTTGTGTATACAACTGAAGCCTTATAGAGGAAAAAACGTTGATTTCCACAGAGGCCCTGAACTGCTCCAAATCATCAGCTTTTCCAGTTTTCAGCCTCCACCACATCCATGTCGTCTAAAACTGTGCAAGACAGATACACTTCATATTAGAATACTCAGTGTCCGTGAATCATCTCAGCTGTAATGGCTTTTTCTTCCACTGTTTTATCATTTCTTTCGACTAAATGAAATGTATTCAACTGGTGTTTTATTTCAAATGTGCATCATGTTCAAGCTGAGTCGACGGAGAAAGTCAGGGGACCTAGCTGAGGAAGTTGATTTGAAAGTATGAAGACCTGGAGGGAAATATATCAAGTAGCGCCATCAGTCAAGAAACAGCAATTGAGGGATAGTTCACTGAAACCACAAATTAAAAAGGATCTCATTCAGATCTTGTGGTGCTGATCCAGATCCAGGTTTTTGCACGGACAGATCAGATCTTTAGATACCAGTGTATTCAGCTCAAGCAGGGATGAGGGATGAGGGAGGTGAAGGTGAGTTTGGAGAGGGTGAAGGAACTGGGAGATGTTTTAGTCTGTACCATCATGTCCTTCCTGATAGAACCACCAGAGAGCAACAAAGCATGGTGTTTTCTTACTTATCTGGATTAAACGATGGAAATTGGGCAGTGTAGGCTGAATTAAACATGACTGTTTTTCTGTTAAAAGTGAAGAAATGTATAATGATCAGTTACTCCCAAATTAGTTACCAACTGTTGATCGTAAATTATGCCAGAAGTATTTCATTAGAATGTTAGATGTTGGAAATAGTTATTTCTATAAAGTAAATGGGGGAAAGGTTTGTAAATCCTGAACCCCACTTTTTGAAGAGTTTAGAATAAATAATAAACACCTGTCTTCTCATAGAATTTTCATTAAATCACACATAGAGTCAACTGTAGCTTCATTCATCCACATACACTGGGTAAGGCTGGACAAATAAACCATAAAGAAACAAAAGCATGGAAACAGAACAGAGCTTTAAGGGTTTAATACGTACTTTAAGGTATACATAGTATTATAAATAGTATATTACTATAAAACGGATGTCATAAATAGTATATTACTATAGTACAATTGTTATAAATAGTACTTTAGTATAATGTAATAGGTAATTTATTTCTACAATGAGCTTGTCATAACTTGCCCCACCTGGAGTCAAATCAGTTGTATAAAACACTTATAAATAGAGATGATTATTAATGTTAGAAACTGGAGTTCACTGAACTCACTGTTGTGTTCATGAAGCCTGTTGAAGTTTTAGTTTTGTATTTGAAATCTGAATTCATTTCCATCTTATTACTTATCTTGAACAGGAAATTGTCTTTCACGAGACACAGTTTTCTATACAATCTTTGAGTGACACACTCGTGCTCGCCCCACCACCACCAACATATTCTGTTCACACTCAAAGTTTACACAATGCATCGACAGTCTGTGAACGCAGCACCGCCTCTCAACGGTTACCAGGGGCGACGCAAATCGAAACCGTCCTCCACCAATCACAGAACGAGGTCCTGCAAACGAGCCAATCAGGAGGCTCGCTAGTCCTCCGGACCAACAGTCGCTTCCGCAGAGAGGAGTGGAGATTCACCTCGATCTCTGGATGTGGATGTGACGTGTGAACGGGTCTGGACAGAATGAGAACCAGGGAGCCCCCCCCCACCGCCTCCGGGTCACGTCCACGTAGCGGGGACCACACCTGTGCACGTTCATGTGAGAAGCAGCAAACCCCAGCAGGTGGTTAAACTGGTTCGTTCAACTGGGAACACTGGCCAACCTTTTTACTGCTCATGCAAAATTTTTTAGTTTCTTGACAGTAGCCTATCTGTGTAGATGATTCACCTTTGAACAGAAGAGACACAAAATGTCAACAGAGACACAAAATGTCAACAGAGTCACTTAACTAACACAAAGAGACTCAAAGAGACAAAAAAATGTCAACACAGATGCAAAATACTACTACAAAGAGATAAAATGTCAAAAGAAAAATCACAAAGATACACACAAGGTCAAATTTAATTCACAAAAAGTTTTGCAGTCACAAAACTACCACTGTAGGAGCTATTTCATTAGTTTGATATATCGGATTAGTATTATTTGTTATTAGGGCCTGAGCACCAGCCGTTCCAAGGCCCTATTATTATTCTGTTGGTTCTAGGAAAATAAATTTGACGGCTTGAACATACTTGAAAATTCGCCAAACACGGAAAAAACTCAATTTGATTTAACGCAACAGGAAGTCGGCCATTTTGGATTTTGTGGCCGTTTTACACGTCGTTTACTTTAACAAACTCCTCCTAGAGCTTTCATCAGATCAACTTTCAATTGGGTGATTGTCATCTTGACTCCTTGGAAATGAATACTAACTCACAGAAATCTTGACTTAAAATAACAGGGCCCCCCGGTGGCAACAGGAAATGTCTTATTTTTTGCACGTTTTACACTTTGATGTATCCTCCTCGGCCATTGACCACAAGCATGTCAAACTTTGTCAGAAAGGCCTCAAGACTTTGATGATTAAGTCATATAAAAAGTGTGAGTTTGTCATTTAATTACGAACAAAAAAACACCCAATATGCTAGAACAAACAGGAAGTCGGACATTTTTAATTAAGTGGCCATTTTTGACCATTGACACATCAACACCTCCTCAAGTTTTCGTCAGATCAACTTTAAATTCGGTGAGTGTCATCTCAACTCCATATTAAAACTACCCCAAATAGCTTTCACACGAAGACTACAGTGTTAAAGTGAGCAGAATGAGCCGCAGTCATGATCTGACATCATCGATTAATAACCAAATTAATGTACACACAGTCCTGGGCACATTAAGTTCATGCATCGCTTTGCTATATTCTTATATAGATTATTCTTCCCTCTTTATTTAAGAGATGGCTCCTTTGATGGCATAGAAGATGAGTTTCCTATATCATCAAAGGTGCCTTCTTCATGTAGGAGAGCTGGATTCCAGGACACACACACAACTCCCAGTTTGAACCTGTAAAAAATGGTCTATGTCCACAGCATCAGAGATTACAGACTCAGAATCAAGACCAAGAATTTTCTCCTCATCCTCCTCATCCTATTCTTCATATAGCACCTTTACAAACATGCCAACCGTGAGTCTGAAATGATTGTGACCAGCCAGACTTACATCATGAATAAAGAAAGCATATTTTCACTTGCATATCAATCAGTCTATTTAGTATATTCTGTTATATTTCAAGTCTTATTTTGTAGATCATCTAAATAAGAATTGATTTAGATGAATAAACAAATATCTTGTGTATTCAATAAACAAGATATTTATTGAATACTTAGAATAATTTATGATAAAATACATTTATTTCAAAGATATAGCAAATAACAATATATACACGCATGAAATAACACAGTAAATGAATACAGGTCATTTTTGAATCGATTTTTATTCAAAAAGTAACAAAGAAAACATTAAAATAAGGATTTGTGATGACCAACAAACCAGTGAATTGGGGGAATACCTGACATGCTGAATGATGAAATTCATTCACTGCAAAGATATAAAAACTAAAAACTGAGCAAATGATTCAATAAGCAAAGAATTCCTTTTTGTCAGTTTGCTTTAATGTCACAGTGTCAGTGGTCATCGATTATTTTGATGTTACAAAGGTGAAAGATTTCTACGATCTGAAGAGAAACGAGTGTTTTCGACCCGAACAGATCTATCTGTCTGTATGTAGCGATAGTTATAGCACCACCTACTGCCAAACGGACAAAAGCCTCATATAACAACTTTAATTTGATTTACAAAAAATTTCCACCGTGTTGTCTACAGTTGATGACATGGACCATAACGCGTGATAAGTGGGCGTGGTCCAGCTCCACGTGACAGACGCAGGAAGTGACATCTTTATCCTTCTTGCGATGCGCAAAACGCACTGCCCCTGTTAATTCAGCGTGGACAATGGACTTCTTCAATTGCCTGAGTAGAACCCAACTAGACCGGAGCTTCAGTGGCTTTTTGTTCAGTTTATTTTGACAGAAACAGGACAAATAGCCATTACAACCACCAAGAGACACCAAATGTCCTTTAAGAGAAACAGAACGTCCACAAAGACAATCAAAATAACCACTAACAGAATAAAGAGATGAAACAAAGAGGCTCAGAACGATGACAGAGGCAAAGTAAAGAGAGACAAACAAAACATCCACAAAGGGACGCAAACACATGTTGTATTTTTGTGTCTCTACCTGTGTTTACAATAAAATATTCTAAGGATGCTGACGCTGTAATACGTCTTATGAGGAATTTGTCTCCATCTTCTGCAGAACAGGACAAAAGATTATCAGAAGAAGGGAGATGGAGCGAGGAATAAAGTTCGATCTCCGTGGATTCCTCCAGGAGGATCGTCCTCCCGAAAAGACGTGGGCTTACAGTCCTGCCAGGTATATTTATTTACGTTTTCTACCAGAGACCATGAATATACTGACACATGAAACCTTCATCCTCATTTATGTGTGTGTTCACTGAGCATGAGTTGTGTTTGTTTGTGTCTCTCCTTCAGAGAAGCCGAGCGCAGCTTCAGTCCGGACATCGGCGTGGGGGAGGGGATCATGAGGAAAACATGACGCCAGTGCCCAGAAGCATCAGCACCCGGCACCGAGAGGAAGAAGATGTCCGTCATTTAAAGAGGTCAGAGCAGCAACAAATTTCAAAGCTTCAAATGAATGTCCCATATTCAAATCAAACACAACTTAAAGGTTCAGTTCGTAGAATGTAGGGAAATCTAGTGGTGAAGTTGAATGTTGCAGCTGAATACTGCTCAGCCCACCGTTTCCTTCCAAACATGACAGAAAACCTGTGGTACCCTTCAGTTATAAAAACTCAAAGGGTGTTTGGTTTGTCCAGTCTGGGCTACTGTAAAAAACATGGTGGCATCCGTAAATAGGGACCGCTCCTAATGTAAATATAAAGTTTTAAAATGTAAAGTATTTAAAAATAAAAGGCCCATTGTAGGGTAAAGAAAATAACAAAACATACAGTTTAAATGATTAAGCATTATTAAAAACAGCTCCTTTTCATCTAGGTTTTTCCTCCTACAAAGAGAATGCCGCCAGATTTTCAATAGACAGTTTGAAAAGTACTAGTAAAATAGGATTGATTTATACAAAGTTACAGGACATAAGGTGGTTCTTTAGTCTTGTCTTTACTGAAAAGCTGTCGTATTTATGCTGTTTCAGAATCATTGTCAGTCATGTCGAGTGGCAGAAGTACTCAGATTCTTTACCGAAGTTAAGTTTACTTAACTTCTATTACCACAGTTTAAAAATACTCCAACAAAACTATAATCCCAGCATTCAATATCCTAAAAATACAGTAAATTGTCCATAGTCATGGATTTTAAAGTACTTCTTTTAATACTGATGCAGGTTGAGGCTATTTTAGATTTGAGGGGAAGTTTTAATAAGATGTGAATAATCCAGTAAAGGATAAGGACCTTCAATTTGTACATAAGCAAATAGCCAGATACCAGCCGATGACACGTATACCCACAATGACAGCTGTGTAACACACTCGTACTTATGATTTTCTTCTTTTTTCAGATCGGATTCAAGGAGCACACACGGAGAGACGGACGAGCTCTTGAGGGCCTTAGTAGAAGCAGAAATCGACGGCGTAACAGTAGCCAAACAGCTCAATACCCTCAAGGCCACTGTCGACCACCTCGTAAAGGTTGTAATCTGCCACCAAAATGATTGTTGTTTGTACACGGCTGATCACAACAGATGATAGATGCAGGCGAACTTCTGTTTCTGTACATGCTCACGATTTCACTTATCCGCTTGTTTTCAGGACAAGCGTCTGTCGAAGCTGAACGCAGCCTCAGTGGGGCGACAGCAGGAGTTGTTGTTGGAGAAGATACAGATGTTCGACTACACGAATCACAGTCTCCAAGAGCTCCTCAGAGAGTGGACCCAGAACGAGGTACAGAAGCTTTATTTACTCTTCGGAGTTCTGTTAAAACGACTCTCAAAGATTTAAATCAACTAATTCTCTAATAACAGCAATATTTCGGATAGTCAATTAATTGTTTGAGTCATCTACGAAGCAATGAAGTCCAAACATCTGCTGCTTCCATCTAAAATATGAGAATTCTTCTGTTTTATTTCATTATAATTTAAAATCTTGGTTGGACCATGGTTGACAGGGTGAGTTCACTTAATGAAAGTTTACTGTTATTATTCTGTTGACTTATCTGCCAAAATTAAAGCCATTTAAACAGAAAGGAATCCAAAGAAGAAAATGACGAGTTTATATGATTTCTGTTTATAGAGAAGCTTTTAAAGAATTATACATTTCCCCATAAACACTGATGTTCAATAGTTCTTGCTGTTGCTTTTATCCACAGAGAGATTCACTGGCTTGGTCTGAACAGAAAGAAGCCTTGAAGAAGAGATTGGCTGACAGTGAAGCTGAGAACATTGTGAGCGACTTTTTAATCACCTCTTCATTCATATGTTCACCTGCCACCAGGTCATCTCAGGACCTTCTCCATGTTTTTGTTTTTCTCTTACAGCGACTTTTGGCCCATCTCAACGACAAGGAGAAAGAGGCGTCCAGGCTCACTCAGCATTTGGACTTAGAAAAGGTGAAGAATTAAAAGTGGAGCAGTTATTTTGTTTCTGATGTCTCTCACACCATCAGATACAGGTTAATCCTCAACTCACCCTCACCCTCTGCTTCCTTCCATCATGGCAGGAAAACCTGAGGACAGCGGAAGAGCAGTGGAGAATCCTGGAGTCAAAACGCAACAATATGGAGTCTCAGATGAACACAGTGGAGGCTGAAAAGGCTCGAATGTCTGCTCAGATTCAGGTCTGTGAGCGCAGTATATGTATATAAAAACTAAATAACAAAAAAAATACAGCCTTATAACTGCTTATATGGTCTGTACCTAATTTAAAAACATTGAACAGCAACATCCTTGTCCAGAAGCAATGTCCTAATTATTCAGAGGTAATTCAGGGGCTGCATTGGGACCAGTTTGCATGGAGTAATCCACCACCGTTTTCCACTGCGGGACAGAGGATGCAGGAGAATCAAGAGCCTAGGCAGGAGGTGCGACAGACTCTAAGACAGCGGAGGGACAACAACCACGAGGAGACGCAGCGTAGGAACGACAACCACAAGGAGATGCAGCGTAGGGACCTAGACCACGGGGAGACTCAGCGTAGGGACCACAACTACGAGGAGACGCAGCGTAGGGACCACAACCACGGGGAGACTCAGCGTAGGGACCACAACCACGGGGAGACTCAGCGTAGGGACCACAACTACGAGGAGACTCAGCGTAGGGACCACAACTACGAGGAGACGCAGCGTAGGGACCACAACCACGGGGAGACGCAGCGTAGGGACCACAACCAGGAGGAGACGCAGCGTAGGGACCACAACCACGAGGAGACGCAGCGTAGGGACCACAACCAGGAGGAGACGCAGCGTAGGGACGACAACCACGGGGAGACGCAGTGGAGGCGAGACCAGGAAGCTCCGGCTCTGGTGACCCAGCACTCCCCCAGAGAGCTGGAAGGAAGACTTCTGGAGAAGGTCAGTATTCAGAGCCGCCTCCACAAAATCCTGGAGTTTAATGGATGATTTCCACATTCCTCAGCAGCTAATGACTGGATCTACAATGTCAGGAACATGTGTGAGGTTTGAAATCAATTATCAACATGGAACATTACACAGAGGATGAGAAGCACCAGTTTATTTTTCTATACATGATCCCAGTCCAACTCTGTGATGTTGAAGTCAGGTCTGTGGAGTTCCGAACATCTGATGCTGGACTCCTTGTTCTTTCTTGTCTCTGGAGACAGTTCTTTATGACTCTACCTGTGTGTTCCGGTTATTTGCCCTAGAGAAGATTGATTTCTGGACCAATCAGGTGCCTCACTGATGCTACTGTTTGATAGAGAAGTAGAGAAACAATAATAAATATAACATTCTTTCTGTTTTAAAGGAAACCCAGTTGGTTCAAGCTCTGGCCACATCCAGAGACTGGTGCCTGCGACATTCTAAAGAGGCGACTGCTAAGAAGCAGCTGGAGGAGGAAGTGTCTGCTCTCAAATTGTGAGTGAACTCTTGTTGGTTTGTGTGTAAAACATCAGGATGTGCACAGACAATATGAGCCGTGAATTTACTGTTGTAGTTTATTTTGCCTTGACACACTTGAATTTCTCATAGTGATCTAGAGTTAGGGTTACAGTCACAATACAGCTCCTTGGTTTGGTTTTATTTTTGTCATGAGACAAATAACACATCAAAAAAACAACAGAGAGAATAGAACTGACAACAAGCAGCATGAGTTTCAAACACACAGTTTGTAGCAAAACTGTTTAGATTCAACAAGGACAGAATCTTTGATTTTGCTCTTACTTTTACTCTTTCACAACCGTCCTTGCCTCCATCGCAGCCACATGAACGAGCTGGATTACCGGCTTCACACAGCAGAGGAGAGGACCCGGCAGGAGAGGGAGAAGTCCCGTGAACAGCTTCGTTACCTCATCGATGAAAACGCCTCCACCAAGCTGGAAAACCAGAGAGTCCAGGTACCTCGAGAAAAATGTTGATTTTTCATCTCAGCTTTGACGGCTTTTTCTTTCACTGTTTCATAATTTCCGTTGACGAGAGGAAGTGGATTTAATTGGTATTTATGTCATTTTCAGGCTGAGTTTACAACATTCGAGGAGAAACTCCGGGGATTCCAGTCTGAAGCTCATCAGATGAAGACGTCGATCAAAAAGTATGAAGACCTGGTGGAGAAATACAAGAAGAAGGTACCGACTGACTCTCAGTGAAGCTGCTTCACTTTACAAATTCTACACACAGCAAATTAAATGCAAAATGAGGGTTAGTTAACTGAAACCACAAATTAAATTAGTGCTGATCCAGATCCAGGTTTCTGCACGGAAAGATCCAATGTTTAGATACCGGTGTGTTGTGTTCAGGCCCAGCAGGCTCGTCTGGAGTCGGAGGGGTACTGTCTGAAGCTGGAGATGATGCAGAAGGAAATGCAGGAGGTAAAGGTGAGCCTGGAGAGGGAGAAGGACCAGGTGAGGAGGGAGCTGATGGGCCGACTCCGCGAGCTGGAGGTGCTGCCCGTCAGACTGAGCAGGACCGAGCAGCAGCTTCGAGAAGCCCAGAAGGAGGTCGACGCCCACGAAAGGAGCATGATGGAGAACAGCGCGGCCCTGTCTGAAGTCAGACACCAGGTACACAGCAGGACACTGACTGGATACATCTTCACATAGTTCAGGCCACCAGGACAACATGTAGAAGTGGATTCCCTTTTAAGCAAAAAGATGTTGGGGCATTTCTTTGATAGTGATATTAGAGGTACTGGAAAGGGGGGACTAAATGCTTTGAACTTAAATCAAACCCAGGCCGCTGTGGAGAAGCTGTACCTGGTGGTCATCTGCACCAGGTAGACCACCAAGCTCTACCTGGTGGTCTTCTGCCCCAGGTGGATTTCTGTCATGGCTGACTCTGTGTGGTTTGTTTTCCTCCACAGTTGAGGCAACAAGACGCTCAGCTGGAGATATTTCAGCAGGGGAACCTGCTGCTGCAGGAGGAAAACGACGTTCTCAAAGAAACAATTCACCACATAGAAAGGTGCCAACACTAATAAGACTATCTCTGAAACACGTGCACCTATGTTTCTAAGATAAATGATGCCTCCATATGTTGCAGAAAACAACGACTGTTGATCTGTGTGTTGTAGGAGCCTGGAGGACAAGAAGGAAGAACACGTAAAGATGTCTGAGGCTCTCATCTCAAAAGAAGCTGGAGTCCACAGCGTTCAGCAGCAGCTGGAGGAGAAGACGCATGAGTGCAGCGTTCTGTCCAGACAGCTGCAACAAACTGTGGACGCTGCAGAGAGACAGGTGTGAAACCAGGATTTAAAGGGGACATATTATGAAAATTTCACTTTTGTAGTGCTTCTACATGTTAATTTGGGTATCTGGCATGTCTACCGTCCCAGAAACTCTGGAAAAAAACAACTCCCGCGATTTGTTGTGGTTCCTCTATGTCAGAAACTATACTCTAGATGTCCTCGAATGGGAATACACCAAACTAATACGTATTAGTCAAAAATGCCCATGTAGTACGCCCCCCCCCCCCCACCACTCGAACCACCACTGGAACCACCCCTCGACCCACCCACTTTTTCAGTCCATCGGAGTCCGGCCGGCCGCCATTAAAGTCTTGCAAGCCTTGGAAACACTCGGATAAGCTAACTGCAGCATGAGTCGACTTCCACACCCAAGATGCTCAGTGCTGGGCTGCACAAATCAGCACAAATGTCTTCATGTGACTCCAGCTTCAGAAGACAGAGCTAACCAGCCAGGGAGCTGGGTGAGAGGCAGAGGAAACAGAGCCTGCGGTTGGGGTGAGTTACCTGCCACAGCTCCCTCCTCAGCTCGGGCTCCGGCCCCGGTTCACGGAGCCGGGGCTCCTGCTCTGGGGCTCCTGCTCTGCGGCTCCTGCTCCGTGATCACGGAGGAGGCTGCCGGCGCAGAAGCCGCGATCTCACGATCAGCTGGGTGGGAGGCGGAGGAAACAGAGACTGTGGTTGGGGTGAGTTACCTGCCACAGCTCCCTCCTCAGCTCGGGCTCGCTGAGGGGCTGCTGGCTCCATGTCGGCTGCTCGCTTCTGGTGGGTGTGTTTGCCGGGGAGCTCCGCCGGCCGGAGCTCCGACTGGACCTCCGCTCCGCGCTCCGGCTCGCACTAGCTGCCTCCACTAGCTGCCTCGTACTAGCTGCCTCCACTAGCTGCCTCGTACTAGCTGCCTCCACTAGCTGCCTCGTACTAGCTGCCTCCACTAGCTGCCTCGTAGCCCGGAGCCATCGCGTAGCCCGGAGCCCGGCGCCACCACCGGAGGCCCCCCCCCCCCGGTCTCCGGTTGCATTGTACCGGTGCCGGGGCGCTCGCTCAGCGCCCGGGTGGCGAAGCGGATGAGGAGGAGGAGGAGGGGGGGAGAGCTGAGCTGAGCCGAGCCTTATAACTTTTGTGGCTCTTACAGATTTGCTCCACGCAGCCCGAGCTGCACGAACCGGTGCTGGTCACCAGCAGCTCGTTGCTGCCTCCGTCGCTCGCTTTATAATAGACTCATACCTGGGGTTTTAAGTGCATTTCGCCGCAAAAGTTGCAGCAGTGTTAGCTTCCAAAGCTAGGCCCCACATCCCTTTGCCTGTGTGTCTGTGTGTGTGCGTGTGTGTCTGTGTGTGTGTCTGTGTCTATCTGTGTGTGTGTCTGTGTGTGTGCGTGTGTATATATGCCCTGTATGAATAAATATAGACATACAATTAAATACTGTATACACACATATCTAATGCATGTATTTAAATAAATGTACATCCTTATCAGAAGGTGTTGTAGTTTTAAAATTGTAGCTTCAATGAAGAAACACAACAAACAAATACAGAAATATATGTGTAGGACAGTGACTTAAAATTATTTTAACAACCTTAAATATGCTAAGGAGAGATTTAAGACGTGAAAGTGGATGTGTGTGTGTGTGATTGACAGGGGGGGCGGGGTGGTGAGAGGGGGGCGGGGCGAGGAGAGGGGGGGCGGGGGGACTCAAAACAGGTCAATCTGAAGAGGGCTGTTTTAGACAGGGTAAAAAGGCTGCTGTTTTAAATGATCCTTGTGGTATTTTGACCAAAAAATGTTACAGACATTTCATTAAGACCCCAAGGAACCATATCAACTTGTGGTAAAATGGGCATACGAGGGGACCTTTAAATGGTCTGATATTGTAGTTTCCAGAGCGGCTCTCTACACAACAGTTTTGTTATTCACACATTCAAAAAGTGTTAAAAAGTCTTGGTGTCTCCGTGTTGCTTTCACAAATGTATCTTCAGGAATTATTATGTTTGTCATTGTGCTTGATTCCAATTGGTTGTCTTCATGTGCACAGTGGCCTTCAATAGCAATGAATATAATCATAGTTTAAATATAATCAGTAATTTACTGACTGTAGTTGGGATTCTGTTCTGGTAATGTGATCATAAAAAGGTATTTTTCCTGTTTTGAGGGATTTAATGTATATAGAGTAATATTCCAGTCTGGAAAACCTTGTGCTTCTCCTGTCTGCAGGTTGACAACAACATGCAGAAGGTTTTGGCCAAAGAGAGAGCGTCCCAGTCTAAAACCCTGGAGCTGCTGAACCAGCTGAGTCGAGCTAAGACAGAGCTGAGTCAGCACCAGCGAAGCAAGGAGCAGGTACTCCACTGTCCCTCCTCCCAACATCCCAACAGGATTAAAACAGGGAAATGATTCTAATGTTGATGAGTTGCATTTCTGTGACCTTTCTGTTTCTCCAGATGGAGCGTCAGTTCCAGACTGAGCTGCAGAGCATGCAGGACAGACTGGAGCAGTCGGACTCGACAAACTGCAGTCTGCAGAACTACGTCCAATTACTGAAAACCTCGTACGAAAACGTGTTCGGTGACTGTTCACCGAGACTGCTCACAGACTGACTTCAAACTTCACCGACGTTTCTCCCACAACATAGCAGATCTAAATTACATTTATTGAGTATCTGCTTTTTACATGAGTCTTATACAGTTGATGAAATTAAACAAGATGTTTTTTTAATGAAAAGAATATTGTTTTGTTTTGAGTAAATAACTTTTCACGTCATCAGGAGGTAGAGCTTCTCTACATACACTGCGGTAGAGACTCTAGAGGAAGCAATGAGGGGAGAGGACGTGTATCGCGACAGCTCTCGTTGATTTTCAATTTCAAACTATATTTTAAACATTATAAGGACACGTTGATGGAAGTTTTTATACCAGCTTGCTCTCCAGGGACCACAAGATGCCAAAACCCAAAAGAAGGCCGAAGAAGGCCTAGGCGAAGCCGAGGTCAGACCTGTCAGAGCAAGATTAAGTATATACTCCAGATGGAGCGTCAGTTCCAGAGTCAGCTGCAGAACATGAACATCAACGATTTTGTTCTGTATCACATTATAACTTGACAGGGATCTTTTTGTTACTTTTCTGGCACGACAGCAGAGCTCACTTAAGCAAGAGCGAAATATAAAATGTATTTGAAAGTTTCATGTATAGATTTTCTCTGATGGTAAAAGAAGCCATGTGTCCATCAAAGGGTAATAAAGTTATTAAAAGAACAATATCCATTTATTTTTTTCAGGAACAAAACTAAAACATTTTCAATTTCTCATGGGAACTGAGTATAATACATGTTTTGTTATGTTGACAACTTAAATAGCCCTTTATATAAAATGTTTCCGATTATCATTCAAACATCTTTCTAGCATAAGATAATAAAACTATGGGATAGTAAAACATTTGAATCCACGTAGATTAGAACGTCCTAATGTCAACAGCAACAGACAATTTACAATTATTGGTCATCATGTGGAATGTTACCCACCGACTTCCCAGTAATGAACAGTTTCTTTATACACAACATTTCAAGGCTCAGTCGGGTTAACACACAGTCGGCTCTTTGGCTCGAGCCTCGACTCATGGCTTGTTTTGAAAGTTTGTCAGGAGGCAGGCGACAACAAAAAGCTGGTTGATGCAGCCAGCGAAGGTTGGAGGGATGACGGTGTCAAATAGGGTTTTCTCTTTGATGCGCCTAGTTGCTTTCTCCACATGCGTCATCAGCCGTGCGACATCTTCAGGGACCAGCACTTCGTCACGAGACAGCTGAGAGTCTTCACTTAGAAAAGGCGGTCTGTAAACTTTGCAGGGCCCCAGCTCGTCGATCCTAAATCCCTTGTCCACCATAACAGCCATGTCTTTATCCAGAAGAGGGAAAATGCCAGACTGCCAGAACAACTCTTTGTCACTGACAGAGCCAGAAAACAAGGAGGAGACAAAAGTGACAGCGCCATGTGGTGAAACGCCGATCATTCCCTTGAAAGTAGTGTGGGATTTATACAGTGAAAACCTCTCGTGCTGTGAGAGGAAAGACGAGGGCATCTCACATCTCATCTCTACTCTGTCCACAAGGACTTGCGTGTCAGAGAACCTGCCAAACACACTGGGCGTCATGGCTCTAATTTTCTCAGGAGACATCCAGATTCCAACGGCGCCCAGTAAGGCGTACAAGAAATGTGCCCATGTTTTGATTATCTCTCCGACAGCGGTCGGATGAATGTTGAAGCGATTGGCTAGATGTTCCTCCTTCAGACCCAGGGACACGTACATCAAGAACAGGAACAGCTCATCAATAAGCAGAAGGCCTGGGCTCTGGGGGCAGTGGGGAGAGACAACCTTTAGCAGAAGTAATTAATTATCTGCTAATCATACATGTACGAATATGTTTATTTCGATTCTATAAGACAATTAATGTTCTTGTGGGTGCAGATGATTCAGAAAGACGCTCTCAAGAATAAGATGAGGTATGAATCATGATTACCGGTTGACGAGGTGGTTCTGCAGCCTCTTCAGGAGCTGCTGGTTGACTAGGAGCAGACGACCTCGTAATGACTCGCACCATTTCCCCCGTTAGAGGCTCGATCCCTTTCCAAAACGCCTGGAGGTGTCTGTAGCTGGCAAACCTGCAACAGGGTGTCAACTCATTACAAAATAATGTCACCATTAATTTGTATTTTTCCTTTATTCCTTTCGCCCCTTTCATCGTATAGTATAAACTGCACGTTTAACAGCATTTTTTATAAATGTTAAAATATAAAAACTTTAAAATAACCTTTTACGACTTCCCTTTAATTGTTCATTTGTAGCTTTGTGTTATTGTCCTTGTCTAGACTTTAATAATTCGCTATAGTGTGGTCCTGTGTTTACAGGATGCCCTCATTTAGTCACCCACTATACAATGAATGATGGAAATATAAATATATATATTTTTAAAATGGATAACAAGCTAATATTCTGATAAAACGTGAATATGCACAACCTGGTGTAGAATCTGATGTCATCGTCTGAAGTTGAAAACCTCTCCAGACCAAACTTCTGCTTCAGTGTCGCCTCCACCAGCTTCTTCTGCATCTTCAGGACCACCAGCTGCTGAGCCTCCACCTTCTCACAGGCTCCGTCCACAGCTGAAGGCTCCGGCCTTGAATCGTCATCCTGAAGCAACAGCTCCACGTCCATGGCTTCTTCCCTCGACTTCTCCTCTGAAGGGGGAGGAGTCGCCTCTGGAGGGGGAGGAGTCACCTCCACCAGCTTCTTCTGGAGCTTCAGGACAACCAGCTGCTGAGCCTCCACCTCCTCACAGGCGCCGTCCACAGCTGAAGGCTCCGGCATCGCATCGTCACCCCGAAGCAACTGCTCCAGGTACATCGCTTCTTCCCTCGACTTCTCCTCTGGAGGGGGAGGAGTCGCCTCTGGAGGGGGAGGAGTCTCCTCGCGGACACCAGGTGAGGAGGCCAGTAGGGAGTACTGGTTCCAGTGGAACAGCAGGGGCACCGCTCCCCTTCTCAGGATTTTCCTTGCCCGGGGGAAAACATCACAGCGGACGAAGTGTCTACTACAGACCGTCATGGACTTCGTGACCATTAAGTCCGGACATCTCATATTGGTCTTCCACACCTTCCTCTGATTCTCATCCTTTGGGAAGTGGTGGAAACTCAGGGAGGGGCTGAGCTTCCATGATGTGGTGCACTGGGGTACGCAGCAGAAACCAGGGCTTGCGGTCCTTCTCCGCTGGGACTTGGATATTCTGGGCATTTTCACCAATATTCATATTTCCTCAGCTGTTTGAAACTAACTGCACCGCTGTGAGCTCACACCACACACCTCCGTGTGAGGAAGGCAGGAGTTGGCCTCCAGCTCATAGCGCACTACCGCCACCTACTGCACCGGAGAAAATAGACTGAGGCGACATCCTCATATAAACAATTTTTTAAAAATAATACATAAAAAAACTACAATAAAAATACCGTGTTTGATTCTTTATCGCTGTCACATCACAAATGTCCCAAATGATTGTGCGACTGACAATTGATTATCTTATCCTATCAATAAATATAATATTCATTTATTTTTTGATAACATAAGAATATGTAAAAACATTGTGCTGCAATTGTTATTTGGCCTTTTACAAATAAAATAAAATTTAATTATCTTATTTAATCTTTAAGATAATCATTTGTTATTTTCAGGGATATATTTTAAAGTTGTACTTATTGTGTTTAACTCTGACCCTGGCTGCAGCTCTGGTTCTGTCCACTGTGTGGCAGCAGACGTCCCCTCACAGTGTTGAAAAAAGAAACTCTGCTGTCAACAGTAAAATGAAGCTGAAGAACATTTCATTACAGATCTCATGTTGCAGCCGGACTGTGATGTTGAAGCTGGACAATACTGCAACAAAGATCATTCACTTTATTTTCACAGAACCTCTATTGACAAAGTTGGTATCATAACAGGAAGAAAACAGAATTAATCTGATCTGTTCTGATCTGATCTAGAGCAGCTTAGCAGGAGAGCCTCCCTAAAAAGCTTGGACGGGTCCCTGGAAGTGTTTCTTGCCGGTGGACTCTTCTGACTCCACCATCTGCCGGTTAAAGAAACATGACGTCTGACACGATGTTGTCAACGTCTCTTTATCACAAATAAACATGAAGAACAGGAGGGCATCTGGTTAATCAAATTAAAATGTGTCCCACAACTCACGACCCCATCTGGCACTGAGCCGTAAACTCTCATTTATGGTTTCTCACTCCGCTCCAGTGAGTAGATGCTAAATCACTTCACATTCATTAAACTCACAGCGTCACTGCTCCTGTGATTCTGAAAAAATTAATGATCAGATCCCGATCGATCACAGACGACTGGATCCATTACAATCGGATTCCCTCCATGTTATTTCTATAATGACACAACATTCAAGAGTACATGTGGATTCATGTCTCCTGTTAGTTTTAATTCTGGAACCACAACACCGACCATAATTAACATGAAATTAGATTTAGATTAGATTTTAAATAACGGAGGGAAAGCTCAACAACACCAGAATTTCTTCATGAGGATTTTTTTTTTAAGAACAAGTTACTCACACAAACATACTGCAAGTTTTCTCTGAAAGAAATAACGGCACCGCTTCAAGATGCAGACGATAACTTCCTCCTCCGAGCGGCTTTTCATCTGTTTGTTTCTTATTTAGCAAGATAACACAAAAAACACACACCCATGAAACTTGGTTTGAGTCAGGAAGGAACTCGTCAAACTTGGGTTTTGGATCGAGGGTTGTGTTGCCCCTTTCTTTAATATTATGAGACCTCTGAATATTCTTCTCAGAGAACAATACACAAAAACAAGTCATATATAGAGGACTGGTATTTGTGAGTGTGTGTAATATGGTGCTATTTGATTTAAATATAAAGGAACCGTTCACACCAGCGTGTTCCAGCGCCATGTTCCTTTAAAAAGCCTGAGGCTGGTTAACCGTCCTGCAGCCTGAACGTTTGTCACTGTTTTCATTTCCCTGTTTCTGCTTTACACGCCGTCTTCGTTTTTATCTTCTGGAGCCTAATTTCACTTCCTCTGTGCTTCGTTTGCTGAACACATCACTACGGCTGTGATTTATCACGGCTCGGTGGCTCTCCGCTGATTCCCAGGTGATGCTCCCTCTCTTAACAACAGCCCGAAATAGAAAAGTTATCAGCCAGGGATAGGCTAGAGAGAAGGTGAGTTTCTCCTCCCCTCGGCAGTTTGTTCCTCCTTCCACACGTCGTCCGTAGGTTTGTCGTTTCAAGACGGACGAGGGTTCAGATCTTAGTGTTTGATTAAAGTGATTTTTCTGCCGCACATAATCTCATTCAGTGGATATGAAAGAAGGAAATTGTCTGCTCGGTGAATTCAACGTCCTGGGTCCACTTAAGGTTTTGTCTTTCTTTTTCTTGAGGTGAATTTGATTCTGTAGCTATAGTTTATTTCTACTCATAGACTGAGGCCGTAAAAAACACTAAATTCTTTCAAAGAAAACATTGTAGTTGTGAATTGTCTGCCTCGGCTCAGTCTCAAAGATTTAAATAAATGAAGACACAAAACATTGAGAAAGTTTCCGCCTGGTTTTGTTAACTAGCTAACTTAGGTTTATGAGAAAATGTGTATAACAGGTGTATGGATATATATATTTATATCCCTCTTCTACCCACCCTCTCCCTTCCCTGGAGAAGGAGAAGGAAAGAAAACGGTCAGAACACTCATCTCTTCATCATCCTCCCTTCATCCCTTCATCTTCATTCCCCCATTTCCTTGCATTGACCTTCTCTCATTCCAACCTACATCCACCAACCTCCTTCACCCATCATTGCAGGCATCATTCCTCATCATCCCGCTTCCCTCCATCCTTGCTGACCTCCCTCCCTCATCCCTTCTTCTTAAAAATACAACATTTAATTGACCTTTAAAATGACGAGAGGTTTTTCATCTCTCGTTTTTGATGCACTGACTCCCGCCTGTCAAATAGCTTTACAATTTTCTGCCCCCTAGTGGCTGAATAATGATGCGTAAAGGTGGCTGTCTTCTATCCTTCATGTAACGCCTCAGCGAACACAGACTCTGTCACTTTGACAGCAGGAGGACGTGAGTGGCAGCGACGTGTTTGTTGAGCACAGACGGTCGGACACCAGCAGCAGAGAGACGCTCGGATCCCTGGAGCTCCCTGAGCAGCTTCTGATTATAAATGAGTCACGTATCTACGTATCAATCATGTATGAGGGCCGAGCGTGTATCGATGAATTGATGATATCATTCAGGTGATCCTCAAAGCAGCTGCAGCTTCTGTGTTTGTTTTGTACGTGACTGTGAACATGAAGACGTCAGTGTCAGCGTTTTTTATTTCTAATCGAATCAAACAGAGGAAAACAAAGGCATGATTTTATAAGTAAGGACGTTTTTTGGGGGGAAAACAACAGAGAAGTGGACATGAAACGTGAACATTTGAAAAGTGAAGACATTTTGAGAAAGTCGGTGCAAAGTTGAGATCGGGGGAGAGGACATTCCTGGTGCATTGGTGGATGTTTGGAAGAAAATCAAACTGATGACATTGAAAATCCTTTTCTCAGTTCAAACTTGTCGGGTAACACCTGGTTTTAAGTTTTACATGTGGACGTTGGTCAAGACGAAGGAGCATGAGGATTATCTTCGTAGGGTTCTACACAAGTATAGACGCACAAACATGTCTGCACACACACACACACACACACACAAACATCCACGAGCGACTGAGTCTGAATTTGTCCATGCTTGTGTTGACTGATCTCTATTTATGTATACACTGTGAGCATATGTCTGCATGTGTACATACTTGACAGTGTGTTTGTCTGTCTTTGTGTGTTTATCTGTTTGTGTGTGTGTGTGTGTTTGTCCTTGTCACCGTATGTGTGTGAAGCTGCAGAGTCTTATAACCTTGGACGCCCGTGAAGCTGCTGGAAACACAGCAGCTCATCAAATATTTAGAGCTCCATCTAATCCAGGAGTTCATGTGGTGTTTCCTGCTCTGGCCTCGGGCTGCCGGAGAAGAGAGGGAAACGTGTGAATGTGTCGAGTCCCGGCTGAAACAGTCAAATTCACCATCCACACTAACAAGCAGCTTCACTGGATTAATTCTGAGAACGTGGATCAAGTCGTGTTCCTGGATACAGACTGAATTTATTAGATTTCCTACCTTTTTAGTAATGCAACTAATCAAATCAGATTTAATTTGTATTGCTCATGTGTACAAATTACAAATAGGGTATAACAATCTATACAAAGTGCGTCACCTCCTGTCCTTAACCCTCATTTAACAGAACTCACAGAAACCTCAGGGAGAGTCGCAGGTGACAGATTCCTCTCGTGGAAAAGACAAAAGTAAAAAAGATGTCACGTGTAAAAGAGACAATCCACAAAAAAACAATCGTAGTCAATCAGTTATTTATTTAATCAATTAAAATAGTGATATTATTATTATAGAAACGTTGTCTATGCTCAGGCTCAACATTTCACTTAAAACTATTGTAATTAATTACATTTTGCTCCAGACGGTTTGTTTTGGTTAAATGCAGAGTTCAGGGAATCATTAATTATTAAGGGTTATTTATTTTATATTAATATATTTATATTTAGCAAGGCCAAACACTTACTTTGCAATTATAATATGATTCAAAAATCTAAGAGGAAATCAAACACAGTGTCCGGAAGGAGAAAGAGGAAATCATGAGACTAAACAAACCATAGACTAAAGGTTATAATTACAGATATGAAGAATTAAGAGCACAGGCAGAGGCTTGAAGAGCAGCTTGTGTCCTTGTGTTTTCACACTGCAAAAACCCTTTCAACACCTAAACACACACAAACACACAGACACACGCACACTCACACTCACACACACACACACACACACACACACACACACACACACACACACACACACACACACACACACACACACACACACACTCACACAGAGCAACCAACACCTCGATACATTTCTCTGCTGTGCTTGGCTGTTTCTTCTTCTTTTTTTCCGTCCTGATCCCCTGATTGTGATGCAGCTGTGGAGGTGAAGGGCAGACGGAGGCGATGAACACATCTGTGCAGGGGGGGGGGGGGGCCGAAGAAGAGGTTCCTTCATGACAGAGCAGTGATTAACATCGAGGATAGAGGTGACTCCAGCAAAGAGCCAACGAACTGGGAGAGTGTCAAACTCTGTGCGTCACTGGGAGAGAAAGTGTGAGAAGCAGAAAGGCAGAGGACGTAGGCGACGTGTCCACGAGACGCTCGCAGCTGTGGAAATCCTGTTTCTGTTTCTGAGCAGGACGAGGACATTAAGATGTGATGGTTCACAGATCAGCACCACACAGTTTGTTTTGTTCAGTTAAGAGCTTCTCTTGCTGTCTCGACACCTGCTTCGTCAACAATGTGCTGCTGCAGTAACACACTAAATTCTAAAAGCTTTGACATTTATTAATATCAAACTTTCTAACGAGAGTTGATTCTAGTAAACTTGGTGACATTTTTGCAAACAGCTGTTCAGGTAAACGATGTATTCAAGGAAAATTCACTCATGCAGTCCTGTACACATGCTGTATTTTAAATCATGATCCAGGTCACTGTGGTTGTCCCGGTTGCATAGCCTCTTCATTTTGTACACACAGCCAACGGTTGAACCACCTCACGTGAGTTTGTCACAACGTGGAGCAGAGATGGAACCGAGCGGTGCCTGCACGTCTCCATCATGAGATTATCACCGTCTCAGTGGAGCTGACGGAGGTGTTGTTGTTTCTCTTCCACTGCAGCTCCACCGACTTTAACGATGACCCACTGCAGATATAGAGACAGCAGAAGAATTACACCCGTGCTGTTCACCTGTATCATCTCTGCTCAGAGGGAAAACAAGAAATGCAAATGAGAGAAAACAGTTAAATCATCTATGATGGAACTGACCTTTTTTCCCCAGTGAATATAAATCCAGTCCTGATCTTTGTGCTCATCGATGAAGGGAAACTGCAGAGCTGGGTATTTGCATTTGAATCAGAAGGATTATAAATACACTGTTTCCTATTGGTAAATTCAGTTAAGTGTGTGTGTGTGTCTGTGTGTGTGTTTGTGTGTGTGTGTGTGTGTGAGAGAGACTGTCAAAGCTCTTCAGAGCCGCTGGCTTCACTTGATCAGCATCATCATATAAAACCATTGTATTTCACTGAGGGTGTGTTGAAGCAGGACTCAGCTGTGTTTTATTGATTTATGTCGAGATGCGATTCAGAACAAACACGCTGAGCTTTTAAAGTCGTCCATATAACTTCTGTGTTATTTATGGATAATGAGGCTTCGCCACAAACCTCACAAGGTTCTTACTGATTAGTTGTGTCACTAAGAAGAGTTATAGTTTGATTCACTTGTTCGCTGAGAGGAGAAGCAGATCAGAGATTTCTGCAACTGCTTCACCTGCTCAAGTCTAAAGAGATTCAAACACCACTAACAACAAACAAGAACTGTATTAGACTGACGGGTTATGACCAAAGACTGGAAATAAATATCACCTCTCGGCTTCCTCCAGCACTGAAAGATATGAAGTCACATCAATTAACTAAATAAAACCAGACCTATGAGAAACATGAACACGGACAAGCATCAGTGTGATAAGAACATGAAATCAGGGTTATGCAGCATTGACTTGATTTAAAAATGGACGTAGAAAGTGAAGCCAATGCAGACGTCCCCGTGTTCCCTCAAAGAACCAGCAGAGGGCGACCCCACTGGTTTTAAAATAAATCCATCTCTTTAGAAGTCTATGAGAAAATGACTCTTCATCACTTGATTTACAAGGAGTTTATGGTTTTTATTTTTTGTAAATGCAGCATTTTGTAAATTATGGTCCATTTAGATGCATTGGGGGTGTGGATATCATTTGATTGACAGCTAGTACCGTCCAATAGGTGCACATGTAGAGGTGTAGGTGGGTGTGCACTGTCAGTATCAGTCAGGCTCCACCACCCCTGCTGCTCTAAATATGGTCACACAAAAAACAACTAAATAACAAACTAAGCATCACACCAACCAATGGGTGACGTCACCGAGGGTTACAAACTGTTTCTTCTATGAAGCTTCACGCCTCCTGTGAGCTTGTGTGTATCTGAGCTTGAAGCCACCACATGCTTCCAGTGAAGATACAGAGCGGGAAATAAATCATTGAGTTAACATGCCCGACGGCTACATGCAGCATTTTAACATCAATAAATCACGAAACAACTTGCTGTAAACAAAAGAGACCTTTGCCGAAAACACCGTCAGAAAAACATTTGGAGTAATTTTGATTTAAAACCTGAAGCAGAATGAATTTTAATGCACAGACACCACTGTTTCTGCTGCTCGTCCTCTGATCTGAAGCACTTGTCTGATTACAAACAACGAGGAGGCTGACTTTTCTTTCTGTCCATCAACGCAGCCTAATGTAGTAAAGAACAAAATGGTATTTAACTTCCTCAGCTCCACATGACTGGAATATGTGTGAAACCCCAAGAAAGGCCGTAGAGCTGCTGAAGAGAGGGAGGCTCACTCTCAAGTCCACCTGCTGCTCACACACACACACACACACACACACACACACGCACACACGCACCCCTGTAACCCAGCACTTTGCTGATGCAGCACAACCACAGGGTTACTTGAGCATGCAGAGCCAGAGAGTGGTGCAACATGGACTGAAGGGCTGAGATGCCGTTATAGATAGATGTGGGCATTAAGCACATTTCAGCAGTGTGTGTGTGTGTGTGTGTGTGTGTGTGTGTGTGTGAGAGAGAGAGACATGATGATGTTGTCATGTGTCATCTTCATCATCACAGGCCTGACCTTCACCTTCCTCTGAGACTGGGTGTGACTCCACCTTTGGGTTTAATTAACATTTAAAAATAAGCTGGGAAGTTGCTGCAGTTGTTGTTGTGATGTTGTGTTTGGACCGAAGTCACGTGAGTAAACCTGTGCTCTGCTCATTTGACTCCTCTGTGACTCACCAGCAGAATCTCACCTGGATCACTGCTCCTGGGTCTGTGCAGCTCAGAGGAGTTAGAGAGGTGCGAGGTGTCACTCTGCTACTGATTCTGGAAACCAAAGACAATCACTCTAGTCACGTACATCTATACATCTTTCCCTTCTATAAATATGTTAAACTGACAATATCCATTACTTCATGTTCCCTCGACGTTTGTGCTGAACATGGAAAATCTGCCTCTTTCCTCAAGTGGAACAAAACACAGCTCATCCTTAAGTTAAGCAAACTTCTACCGTTTGGTAATTTTAGAAATGTGTTCTTACACCTTCCAACGTCCAGTTGCAATTGTTTAATATAACTGACAGTTTTTGACCTAGCCTGTAATGTGCACTAGATGGTTTCACGCGATGCGTCGTCCATCTTTATTTACAGTCTATGATTTTAAATTTAAGTTCATTCTTGATCTCAGAAGCAGTAGTTGGGAACAAAAGATCCACGTACAGAACTTTATGCTTTTGGAGATTTCAAATACTTTTTTTTTTTTTGCATTTTGTATATAGTTTGACTCCAGATCAATCACCAATCAATCAATCAATCAAGCATCCAAATCCCCTGACATGCAAACATGTTATGGAACATGGAAAGTTTTTGTTAAACTTTACTTGATATTCTTAATATTCTTCCATGACACTGTGTCTAGAACAAAACACTTTTTTCTACTCAACTACTCAACAAAGGCGTGTACGTAATAGTTGCATTCGTGTGAAAATAAAACTTCTATATTCTTCACACCTTCGGTTGTGAATTTTCACACAGATCCCGCTGTTCTCTTCTCATATTCAAATCAGCTCCACATTACAGCATGAAGACGACAGGAGAGCAGCGTTGAGAGTACTGCAGCGTAGAGTACTGCAGTACTCTGAGTATTACTGCTGAGCTCCAACATACAGTCACATACTGGACGGCTGTTTGCAGTAAAAGGCTTGGTCTCACTGTTGCTATAAATGTTAACGGGTTAGATATTTTTATAAATATAAAATAAATTGTTGCTTTTTAATTTAATTTTTAAAGCGTGAATGTGATACATGCACATTTCCCAGGAGTCTCTCCTGAGAAACAAGATAGCCTCCTGTTTCTCAGGAAACCTATTTATAGGATTGTTGAGGACAGTGAAGGGGGGAGGAGGGGGGGGGGTGTCCAAGGTCATATATCAGGTTTGATGGATTTAGACAAATTACATTAAGAACAAAAATGTGCTATCCTGCATATTAAATTACTGGAAATGATTATCTTGGCATTAATCCTGTTCCCCCGAAAAATATTATTATATGTCAATTTACAAGAGGAAAAGCAAAACAGTCACTGACAGAATATTTTATTTCATTAAAAATACATTGAGAAGTGAAACATGATTCCTGTTTTCTGTTTTCACCACACAGATATATGGGTTAAAGTCGGATGAATATTTTGGATTGTTTTTCAGGAGTGTTAGTAGGAGTGTTTTGTAATCAACATAAGTAAAACCTCCATCAAGGAGGATACTATGTATGCTGTTTATCTGTTTGTCAGCAGTATCACTGAGTGTATATCTTGATCTACAATAATAATCATCATCATAACGATAAGACATTTTATTTATATATAACTTTTAACAATGCTCAAAGACACTTTACACAGGTTTTATCTCACATAAAAAACAGAATGACAATAGAAGCTAATCATATAACAACAATAACAACAAAAATAATAATAATACTAATAATAGTACATTCTATTTATATAACACTTAACGTTTTTCAAAGACACCTTGCATTGGTGAAAGTAAATAACACTTTTATTTATGTAGCAATTCAAAGACACTTCACATAGTTTACAAAAACTACAGCAAAGTAGATTTTTCCTTCAGGGACACAAACGTTGCGGATCATCCTGTCATCAGACGATCTCTGTTTCGCAGCAGCAGCAGCCGCGGTGGTGCGCATGCGCGGTTCAGAGCTCCGGTGCACGGAGCGCAGTGAGCGGCTCAGTGTGACCGGACACCGGAGCTGCTGCCGCCGCCTCAGTCCGCCCCGCGAGCCGCCGACCGGAGACAACCGGCTCCAGGACGGAAGTAACTTTCTGCGCGAGGACACGAGCCCCCGGAGAACGAGCACCACCGGGAGGAGGAGCCCCCCCCCCCCCCTGTGCGACCCGCCATCGGTGAAGGTAAGCTCCACTGTCCCGGCTCGGATCGGCTCGCTTCAGCTCCGGGTTAGAACACCTGACTCAGCTCCCGCCGGGAAAAGAGAAGAATCACCGTGAAAGTTTTTCCCCGTTTCTCCTCGTGAGACTCGGGAAGATCAGAGGACCGTTATCCCAATTAACTTTACATCGCTTTCTGACCAATGACAGCAGAGCACCTGTCTTCTGTTTCCGGCGGTCACAGGTACAGGCAGGACCACGTGTTCACACGATGCACCTGTGCACTGAAAGAATTACTGCAGATAAACAGCGCTCGGATTAACAATACTTACATCATTTATACGTTATAATTTAGGAAGTCCACAAAATAATAGTCGTCATCAGCTTCGCGAGCTGCGTCTACCCGACATTTGTTGATAAGTCATCAGACGTGTTGTTCGTGCGGTGGTTGTTTTTCGCTTACTTTTATGAATAAAGACGAACTGAGGTTCAGCTTCAGTCGGTTCTGATCGGACACTTTGGTCCTTTCCACTCGTGAAAGTCTGAACCAAGGTTAAAGTCTTTGTTTTGTTGTTTACATCTGATCTGATCGGTTTCGGTTTCACGTTGTGATGACGTACCCTACGTCCTGTTGTCCTCTCCTTCGTGAGCTGGGTCTCACCTGTGTTTCACTTTTATTGATATATTAATGCTTGTCTGGCCAACATGTCAGGCCTGTGAGCCACTGGCGGCCGGTCCAGGGTGTCTCTCTCTGGCCTGGTATCTTCAGAGATTGGCTGCACCCCCCCTGCTCCTCTAAACCGACCTGCTCTGTGGATGACCGGCAGCTAAACGAGGGAAAGTCTTTGTGTTTGGCTCTGATTCGTCAGCGTTGATCAACCTGCTCATTGCATTTTGCCACGCTGTCCTGACCCTGTCCGTCCCGAGGTCAGGTTCCGGCCGGGGCCCGGTGTCCTCGGTTAGCAGAGGGAGCACCGGCCCGGAGCAGGTGGCTCCTCAGAGCCGGAGGAATGTAAATAGAAACGGTAACCGAAGCCCCAACGTTCAAGTCCCGGTCGCCTCAGGCCGCGGCTGCAGCTGAAAGTGTTGACGAGGAGGATTCAGTGGCAGCTCCTGCTAATGAGGCTCAAGTGTGTACGTGACATTTAGTTTTCAATTAGAGCCGTCCGGCGTGCTGTGTAAGGAATACACTAATGTTTTCTTAGCAGTAAATCCTCAGTGGGGACACTGGCGGAGGCGGGACCAGTGAGTGCAGGGAACGTCGGCTCAGCACAAGTTCAGTGAGTCTCCGCTGAGTTTAAACTTCTGACAAGAGTCGGAGCTCAACTCAACTCACAGCTGCCAGGTCAAACATACAGGTATGTTTACTGTACACGTGGGTAAAGGCAAAGGCGACTAACTGTACATTACAGATAAACTTAAAACACAACTTAACACTTATATGACAGAATCCGTCTGACTTTGATATGTCTCTCTTTAATGTCGATGTAACATAGTAGAATGGGAATATAAGTTCAACCCTAGACTGTAAATAAAGATGGACGACACATGTCAATCACGACGATTTACCCTGTTTCTTTAAATCATCAAATAACTGAAACCTCCACGTTCAGAACTACCTCAATGACACAAGCCCACGGAGGGCAGGTTGATGACCTATACTGTAGCCAACCACTAGGGGGCGATCAAGATTAATTCGCTTTACTATTTGGGAGGTGTCATGTTATCCATCTTGTCCATTTATGATTTTGAATCAAGACGCAGAGAAAGTCGTAGTTGTTGATTTAGATTTGTTTTTGTATGGGTTGGGGGGGACAGATGTTTTCCAGCTGTGAGAGGTTGGAACAAATGACAGTTGGACAATGAAAACTAAATTTCATCACCACATTATAAACACCTGTATCTGAACGAGGCCCAGTATGGATTTGTCGTATTGATAAGGATATTAGAAGCAGCTCTAAGGTCATTGTTCAGTGAAGAGAGATTTAACAAGTAGAGCCGAAGCTTTCTGGTCTCTGTCCGAAGATTCATGACTAAACGTGTCAGTGTGACAGAAGGAGACTGTCTTCACCTCCACGTCCGTCCTCCTGTTCAGAAGGACATTGTCCTGTTTCCTGAGCGCTCTCCTCCATGTTTGTTTGTGTTGCTGTCGTGCACATTCCCTGCCTGTGTTGTGTTGTGGAACACAAAGATTCATCCACACATCCAAGTTTATTACCAGATTTTCCACCATTTTTGCTCGAGTATTTCTTAAAAAAAACGATTTGATCAGCCGATGACTCTGGCGCTGGTTGTGTAAAATGTAAACTTCTTAATCCACCTGATTTCTGTGGAGAGTTTCAGAATATATTGATCTGAATTCTGCTTCCGCTGCAGGAATTTGTCATATTTAACGATACAGTAACCGGGGCTTTAGTTTCCCATCATCCTGAATGTGTTTTCCGAGACTCTCCGTGCTGAAAAGACAGAAAATATAAGGAGAAGCTCTAAAAACACGTTTCGCCGTCATGAAAATTGAAGAATAACGACGGGGAATATCAAACCCCCGGAGACACACTCACTTTGTGGAGATGGCTGTTCCGTGAATGTGCTGTGATGCTGCTGAGTGTCAAATCTAAAGAAAACAAGAGAGTGTCCGGCTCCACTAAAACAACACAACGACACAAGAAGCAGACGCACAAAACCAGACAATTATAATTTAAGACGACCACTGTTGATTGGTCACTGCACGGCCACGATGATAATGTTCATCCTCTGGGAACAATGACTGGTGATTGTTTATAGACACCGACAGGTTTATGATAAAATCGGCCTTTTATAGACATGTTTATATTTTAATATCGGCCGATAATGGATAAATGGATGGATGAATTTCTACCAGCAGCAGTCTGCCACATCACTGCACAATATTAACTCATATGATATTGTAGTCACATTATTTATGGATTGGTATTATTTATGGATGACTGCATCAGCATATTGTTGACTGGTCCTGCTGCCAGCTGACCGTGGAGCTCCTGCTCCCTCCGGTGCTGGCTCGGCTGCTGCTGCTCTCCAGTGGAACTGAACGGGTGTGTTGAGGTAAAACAGTGAAACTGAGCAGAAGGTTCCTGCTGCCATCAGCTCCATCTTCTCTCATTTCAGCTCGTTCCCAAAGAGCCTGAAGAGCTCAACTCATCCTGCTCGGTACAAACCTCAGAAAGCTTCCCTGCTGATGACAGAAGAGAGGGATTGTGATCTGAAGCGTCCATCTCTCTGACTTTGCCAGGCTGAAATGAAAACCTTATCATCCGGGGACATGAGAGTCCCAGAGGACGTCTCTCCTCCTGAGCCGTTTGATGTGCTCTGAAAACAGAAAACCCTGCAGCACTCTGGATCTTTGAATTGCGGTCGCTGCCACTCGACGGTTTCTTCCAGAACCAGGAATCATTAAGCCAACACAGACAAAACCATGAGCTCAAATGTTACATTGACTGTTTTAGACATGTTCAGGAACATGAACTAACACAGAGCACATTTTCAATTCTCGTACGCGTGATCCTCCCTGAACTGTTTGACTAACTTTTCATTTAATTCAAACAAAATACTCTTTAATGATGTTAAACCGAGTTAATTATAAGAATAAATCCCCAGAGATGGATGTTCCAACGGGTTTAAAATGTTAATCTCATTTAAAAAGCAGTAAAAAGTAAAAGTATAGTGTTAATATTGAGGGAGGATGTCCCTCACTTATTATTTAGGGCTCCGGAATCCAAACGTTTTCCTATAGTACTTGCACTTATCCTCTAAAAATTCTGGAAGCATCAGCACAAAATTCAGGAGCATCACTTCAGTCCACATAAAACATCTTTTACATGTTTTATATCTCAACTATAGCAGCGATAAATGCTTTGGCAATAAACGCAAATAAATAAGTATATGCTGGTTTATTTTAAAGGAGAAAATTCAGCGCGTTGCTCCTTCGCGTCAGTTTGGTTCTGTTCGGCTCCAGCAGCTCAGAGAGGTTTATCGATCCCTCTGAGGAGCATCTGTATCTTTCATTAAGATCCAATCAGACTAGGTCACAGGATTCTGTCGGTCTCTGAAGACCCTCGTCCTCTTTAGAGACTCACTAACAATCCATGGGATCCTCTAAACGCTGATGTCATGTTTCAAAGGAATTACAGGGTCTTAATCTATTTGGCTCAGTTTTAATCTACCTAGTCAGATCTAAATCTACCTCGACGGGGTTTAAACGACTTGGGAGAATCTTAATCTACCTGATCAGGTCTTAATCTACCTGGACCTTCCTGATGTATCTGGACAGGTCACGCAAGTAGAGAGTAGAGAACCTGCCTCATTCCTGTTGTCGTGCTCCACGTGTGTTTAATTTTTTAAGTTTGTGGTTGATCAAGATCCTTTCTTTCAAGTATCTCAAAAAGTATCTCTCCAAGAACACTTTACCTCTTTCATCAAGAGATCCCGGCTGCTCTCTCACCTGAGTCGTCCTCGTCAGACCTTGGAGACGGCGGCGGCACAGGAGGCTCTGATCGATCTTTACTTTCTGAAAAGTGAATCAATAGTTTGTTTTATTGCCACCAAACAGCCAAGTGAGAGCAATTTGTACTTAACCAACCTCCAGTCGTGAACTGATTAATTCTTTAACTTGTGTTCTCCACTAAATAGGTAGGTCCTGGACGTCTTGAAGATTGATCTTGATATGAGATCACGTCCAAGAAGGAACTGAACGAGGCGGAAACACTCAGTCATAAAGGAGCTGCGGAGCCGGTGATAATTCTCTGAGTGACCTCTCTCACATTACACATTTCACATGGGTCCATTTGTAATCTAGAAACATTGATTGTTGCAGCTTTAAGAGTCGGCAGCTCCAGGCGCACAGGGGCAAGAGTTTCTAACGCCTTAATGTTCGGTTTCAATAATAAATGAAGACGTGTTGCAGCTTGGGTCATTGGTTTTGAACTTAGTTTGTGCTGATCCTGCATCCACTAAGCACACGGACACACAGTGCGGTCTGTTAAGTTTAAGCTTTTACAGTTTCACGGGCTGCTGCCTGATCAGTGCAGCGAGTTATGGATCAGTGTCTGTTTATAATGCGTTTATTGTTCAGTGAATACGTGTAAAAACATAACATAAAAAACATTTACCGGCAGATTCAAAGCAGATGAGGTTGTCGGCCGAGGCTCGTGCAGCAGTGACTGAAGAGAGGAAACCATTTGAAGGCAATTTTTATCAAGAGGAAGACAGGAAATTATAGATCAACAGGAAGATGATCAAGGAGACAAATTGGGCTCGTGCTCAGATTGATCATTTGAATTTGTGTTATTACTGCGTTAACACACAGAGGGAAGAAATACAGATGAGCATCATGTTTCTCTTTTAACATTTCTTTAACGAGACGGTGGTTTTAGAGTTTGAAACCAGAGTTACTCTTTAGTTTCTCCCACTGGCTGTTTCCCCTTGTCATTCTTCGTAGTGACGATCGGGTCCACGCGATTGTTGTCGATCCAGAAAACGAATTCCTGCACCGGGCGCCGTCGCTCCCCTTAAGATCTCCAGACACGTCTTTCAAGTACAGCTCGGCTCGTGGACGGAGAGCGCAGCATGTTCGAGGCCACAGAGAAGCAGAACACTTTGCCAGCAGTTTCACAGGAACTGAAATATTCACACATGGCGTTTCAGCTGTCGCAACATGACAGGACGTCGTCCCATCCTCCCCTGAGCAGACACATTCAGCCGGCTCCCCCAGGTGACCCTACACTCGTCCCTAGCCTGGATGAGCTTTTAAAGTGGATTTCAGGGTTTGACTGGTATTTCGAGTCAAATTTGGGTCTTTTTCTGAATTGTGTTGTGTGCTGTCAATTCTTCCCGAAACACAACTTGCGCTGAACTCTCCTCGACACGTGTTTTCCTTTTATCATCTCACTGCTCAGCAACGTGCACTGTCAATATGTCGGGGGGTTTTCTCACTGATGAGCAGATTGTCGGGACTCTAGCTTAAAGAGAATCTGACTGCCCTGGTGTCAGTAGTGAGTCTTAGCTTCGCACTATTTCAGATAAAACACAAGACGATAAACTTTTTAAAAGTTTTATACCAGCGACGGGTGATTTAGGCACAATTTTGTTTTGTAATTATTGCTGTGGATGTCCCCCCGCGACCTCCACACTGACACGTTTTAGTTTTAAAACTTCCCTGTTGCCACGGTTATACCTGACATCCACATCAACCCCAACTCCGATCTGATATTTGCGATGAACCTAATTGTCAATTTAATATCAACACACTGCAACAACAGCTGTAAACTACTTAATTTGACAACTTATTTTTCAGCAGCTCCCTGATCCAAACGTTGGAAGCCTTCAAAACCATAATCATTATAATAGGACGTGAATTATTGATAGGACGTGAATGGAAGTTTAATTAAAAAATACGACACATGAAATTTAAGTGACACAATCAGCTAGAGGGAAGATGAATCACTCTGTGAGGCCACTTATGGTCGGCTTTCTTTTTCCCCGATACTTGAATCAGCTCTGAAACTGATAATTAGGGACAGGTCATAGAAATCAGTCCTCTAAATAGGTTTGATCTTTTTTCATCAGTATCACTTCGTCCTTCCACCAAGCTTCATCCTGTTGAGTAGTTTTAGCTTAATCCTGCAGACAAACACATCCACTGGGGTGAAAACATAACCTCCAAAGCAGAGGTAATAAGAACGGTGGATGTTTCATATAAATGGCCAAAAGAAAAGGTGAGATTTGACACATTTTCGTTTTCTCATGGTGAATATTTTTCCCATATCTCAGCCTCGTGTGAGAATTTATTACTTTCCGCTCTTGGTCCCGAATGGATTTAATTCCAGCTCTTTACTACGCATCACTTGGTCATAAATTCTGCGTCGTATCTCCCGTCCGCGGCTGTAAAGAAGATTTGCCTCGTCCTCTGGCTTCTGTCTTCCATCTTCTGCCTCGTTGAGTCACGTCATCAAAATGACTTGTTGTCGGTGAGCGCTGGGATATAAACAATGTAGAAAGTCAACAGCGAGGGGCTGGGGGGGGACGGTTGCTTTAAGCACCAGCGGGATTACTGTGAAGCTGCATGTGAGCTGTGAGTGTGATGAGGTGGAGTTCAGGAAGAGTGGTGTGCGTCCTGAGCTGCACTAATGAAATCCATTAGCAGACTGGGCACAAATAATCCTGCAGCTTCACCTGAGCTCAGTGGAGTCGGTGAATTGAGTCATGAAACACAAAAGCTGACGAGATAAAAGTGTGACTGTCTTTGTTCTGGTGGCTCAGCTGCAACATCTGACATCTGCACGTAGCTGTGTCTGAAAACACTGATCACTCTCAACAGGCTCGTTTGTCAATGTGAGAGAGTGTGAGAGTGAGAGAGCAGGACGAGTAGACGCTGAACAATCAATGTGCGGCGCAAAGCTCCACAATGAAATAAGACTGTACCCATTTGAAACAGCAAAAAGAAAATCAGTAATTAATCAATGTGAGGGAAAATGTATAGTTTTGATAGCAGGGGTTGCCATGGTAGTTTGTCTAATCAGTGATTCGCTTTGTTCAAGCACAAACAGATTACTTGATGTTCCCATCGGCCCTTTTATAAAACTCATTTGGTTCATTTTGTGTGTATCAGTGGTCATGTTCAGTTCATCAGGACAGAAACATTCAGGCTATCATTAGACGAGAGGAGAGATCTCGGCTGTCGAGGAGGATTTGGTGTCAAACGTCATCTGCTTTTCGGCCAGCCATCATCTTTAAAGGAAAACAAGTTATTTTTCAGTGTCAGGGCAGTTCAATGGAGACTGGTGAACGTTGAACTTCAGGGGTTTTGTGTGTTTCCACTGACAACATGAAAGCTTTTTGAGATGAGTCCATTGTTTGTGTGTGAAGTGAAAGGATTTCAGAATGCCTGTTGAGCCACTCGTAGCTTTACTTCCAATAAACATCATCTTAGTTGATCTGTTTTTCGTGGTTTTCGATGCTGCATTTGGATTCTTCCGCTGAATTTTCTCTTATAGGAAAAAACATCATAAACGAAATGTAAAAGCAACAAACAGAGCTTTGACCTGGATATATAGGCACAGCAGGTTGAGGCAAACTCTCACTTACAGATATGTATCACGTTTATATAATGCAATGGCTTCCTGAGTGCCCCCTGCTGGCTGGCTGTAGTACAAGCCATGAGCCCCGCCTCCTCCATGTAAGTGGATGGGGCAAGGCACCAAAATAAAAGGTCAAAGTACAAATTTTTTTCAAAGTTGGTTTGTATAATTTTAGGTTTAATTCTGATTTATGTTTTCGATAGGCTATTAACCCACATGTGATTGTGTTGAATCTTCCTCATCCTGTCAAAGAACAGAACTGCAGGTTAAAAGTTCTTCTCACCCAGGGAAGCTTTATCATTATTTACACGTTTTGATGCCAAATCCTTCGCAAAGTTTAAAACACCAGGTTGGCATCAACATTTATTTTAGAGTAGACGGGACCGAGAGTTGGGAGAATGAATATTTTATAGCGAGTCAGCTTCCAATCATCCATATTTCAGAAGTTAGAGACAGAAGCAGCCTGTGAAACCACAGCGAGTGCAGGTTGCTGCCTCTGTTGGGTTTAGAGGAGCCGCTCACAGCTCTGGTTGAAAGCTCAGGTGAGGCGACAGCAGGTTTGCCGGAGGCCTGCGAGGTGAAATGTCTGGGATAACTCTCTCCCTGGCTGCAGATCGTATGAGATGGATGCGTGTGTTGAATTGGCCTCGGCCCATGAAAGCTGCTTGGACTAATGCCCAACACTACGCCGCTGGATATTATAATTAGCTTCCTACACTGGGACTTCTTCAGGGTTCACACGGGGCTACCGGGCAAGTCTGGGAAAGGAATTTCATTCTCCCACACGTCCTGAAAAATGCATGAAACTGTACAAAATGTGAGAAAGTAAAAAACTGACTAGGAATAAGGTAAAAGCATATTTTAAAATAACAAATACTGTGTCATCCTTCTCAATAGGGCCACTTCTCTACTATCCCACCTAATATGTATTGCAATTTTTCAAGCATTGCTATTTTATTCGACATCATGATTTATTGTAATTATTGTTCACTTTCTGCAGTTCTCCTCCTCAAGTGTCTGGTAGCAGCAGGTCTTCACACACTCAGTGATTTACCACATATCTAAAAACCCTCCACCCGTCTCAATGGAAACGTGTCGGGCCCGATTCAGTCGACTCTGAGCTCTGAGTGGTCGGTCGTGCTCGACCACATGATGCCTCCATTACCTGGCTGAGAGACCGACTCTGTCTCTATGTCACGTACACCACCTGCTGCTTGTTCACACCGCGGGCGACTCGCCTTTCGTGTCGCTCCGTGCTGATTGTCCACGGCAAATGCAGGAAGCTGAAATTGCTTCCAGGAGGTGATCTGCAGCTGCACAGATATTAGAGTCTCCTCGCTGCCTCGTTGGTTGTTGAGTCGTTGAGTGAGATTTCCTGATCGTCCCCATTGGAGGTTTTATTATTGTATTTATTATCAGACTCATTAGCCTGAAACAGCCGACGGCACATTGATAATACAGGTGATCCCTCTGCAGCTGGTTTCTCTGGTCGCTCTTAAAGATGTGAACAGACGTCTGTTTCGGGGTCTGTTGTTTTTAGCTTAAGAAGATGTAAATCTAAGTTTCAAGCAAGTATAGTCAACCTTTTTTAACACTTTTCAGAAACACCATTTTCAGGATGTGATATGCTACAGATTAAAAACAGAGGCAGTGTTCACTTATGAGGCTTTTTACACCTAGCATGTTGCAAACATTTGGACTTTTCAGTAAATGGATCAATTTAGAACACTTTTCTGTTGGCTGGACGGGCAACGGTCCAAATGTTGAATGTAAATTTACCATATTTATAAGAGCTTTTCTAGTCCTATCAATGTGCTCTACACTACAAGTTACATTCACCCATTCACACACACACATTCATTTAGTGCTTCTGTACACTTCCTCTATCACACATCATTCGGTTCCCTTCAGGCATGCGGACGGGAGGAGGTTGTAGTTGAGATTAAACTCAGTGGACTGGTCCTTTTTAAAAAGGAGAGGACTTGATGCACTTTATACAACACTGACACACGCTGGTAAACAGAAACAGGCCCACTTGCCTGGAAAGGTAAACTTAATCTGCTGCGTATATCAAACTTTCCAGGGCCGAGCTGAAAGTGCTTCACTAACAATATAAGGATAATAAAGAGGATAGTACGGCATGCAATAAAGATGCAAGGCAAGCAGGTTTGTGTTTGTGTGGACTGGAATAATTTAGCAGGTGTGAAGGAAGCAGCAGCTCACTCAGCTCTCTGCTCTCGCTCTTTGTTTCCGGGCAGAGATCCTCCTGTGAGTGGAGACTGAGGCGGGTTTGGGCTTTTACATTTATATTATGTGACCTTAAACCTCACAGCAGGGTGCGGTTTGAAATATGACACCAGGGGATCACTCGTCTTGTTTTTGTTAAAACATTTATTCTAAGTGACCATGTTTGCAAGAGTAGGGGGTGGAGCCTGGGAGAGCTGGAGGAAACCACACGCCCACCTACACCTGCCACCTGCACTCATTGGACGGTACTAGCTGTCAATCACACTGTATCCACGCCCCCAATGCATACATAGCGATATCATCTATTTGACTCAAAATGAACCATCATTTTTTCATCATTGAGTGTAAACATGAATGTGTCCTGGTACCTAACGACTTTATAACCAAACAAATAGTTAGCATCGTGTCATAAGAGCCTGTAAATCCTGACTATTCACACTTGATGTCGTTTCTGTGCCAAATATTTCTGTCACCATTTTTCTGGCTCTGCATGAACGACCACAGCCTCATTTTTTAATCCCACAGACAAAGCTGTAAATTGACTCAGCTGTTTGCTTTTCTCCAAACAGGCAAACAGCTGTAATTTAGCACAACAACATTTTGAAAACACTGAAACATCTGTGGAAACCATGAACCACTTCAGTGACCAGCTGATAAACAATGCAGTGAATGGTTCCAACTTCCTTTTATCTCCAGAAAACTATTATACAGAAAAACTGTTTATTATATTGACGGGTTTAGTTCTGTTGACATCTTTAGATTTTGTGTTGTGCGTCGTTGGGAGCTGAAGCCACCGGGGGCATTTCTTAGCTTTAAACTGATTCCTAATTTTAGATCTCACAACAAAGCATTACATGGTATTCCACAGGCTCTCCCAGACACACACACACACACACACACACACACACACACACACACACACACACACACACACACACACACACACACACACACACACACACACACACACACACACACACACACACACACACACACACACACACACACACACACACACACACACACACACACACACACACACACACACACTCTGCTGCTGCTGCTTTTAGCACCAGACAGGGACGAGAGTGTTGTGCTTACTTGAATGTTTTCGGGGCCGCAGCACAGCACTGATCCATTAATGTATTAATAAAAGAACTAATCCTCCACTGAAAAAATAGAAAAGCTGCTGTTTCATAACAAAGCAGCTGCGTTGTCCCGGCAGTCTGCGTGGGCGTCGCTCAGCTTGGTTTTATAAACTCGCTTCAGGCCCCTCCCCCACTGCAGGTGAATGCAGATCGGCGGCTCAGTCTGATGGTTCACCAGGCGGCGCCAGCCAAAAGCTTTATGTTGAGATTTGGCAGTTTGTCTCTTATCCTCCTCTCCCACAGAAGTGTTTGTTTACCCAAAACTAAAAAGATTAAAATAATTCAATTATACACTTTTTCTATTTCCTGCTTTAAACCCTCGGTGCCTCAATGGCACAGCTTGAATCTTAATTAGCAGAACACACGTTACACAACTCACTCGCCCTTTTGAATCCACAAAGCATAAAATAAAAGATGCTTGTCGAGACGTCGGATCTTGTTGGGTGCTGCATGTTGGATTATCCCGGGATCTAAACTTCAATTATCTCAGTTTGCAGGTTATTGAAAATGTCTTAAATTCATTCAAATAGTAAGGTCTAAACTATAAACCCTATCCCCTCTGGATCTATTGAATCTAAAGGTGGTTTCTTTAAGGGCCTGTTGGGTGGAGGTGTTCCCTCTTCAGCTCTGTCTGCTTCACCTGTGATTCACCTTTGACCTCTGATCCGGTTTCTCATCTAAATCCGAACATGTGGAGAATCCGCAGCTGCCTGAGACTCAGGATAACAGCTTCTTATTGAAGACCGTTACATCAGATCTCCTCAGCAGGAACCAGCGAGACCAGAGTGTTAATTAATATTCTGACGTATCTTTGATTATATTTCACACGTTATTTTCACTTATATCAACCGTGTTGGCTCTTTTCAGGCTTTTCTCCCTCAAGAAAATTCACGTCTTCCTGTCACACGTTGTGACTTTCTCTGTGGTTGTAATTTAATTCGACAAGTCTTTGTCTGCTCTTTCTTTTATCTGGTTGACACAGCGATGACCCTTGACCTTTTTTTTTTTTTTTTAATGCTGCTTGACTTGCAAATGATGTAAGAACTTGAGCTTCGGTTTTCATCTTTATACAGTAGCTGGAATATATGGAATTAAATGTGCAGTAGAATTCACATTATTTGGCTTTCTAGTTTCAGACAGATGAGTTCAGTCCTGGCTCAGGTTGATCATTGTTTCCTTCTCTTCTCCTGCTCGTGACGGGGTTCAAAATTCGGAGCATATTGGGAGATACTTATTTTTGAAGTAAACAATGTCTCTTTAAGCAGCTGTGACTCACTTGTACACGTTTGCAGTCGGTTTAATGTGCAGGGTTACAGTTCCTGCAACAGAAATGCATCACAATCTGGCTCTGCAGTGCCGTTGTGAACGAGCACACAGGCGGCCAGTGAAAAGTTGGAGAGGACAGGTAATTGAGGCTGCAGAGAGCATTATTTGAAGTCCTGTGTGAACATAAAAGCCTGGTCGTAAAAAGTTCCCCACAGTGAAAACGACCAAAAATAAACACGGCCCTAAAATAAAAACCCTCCCTGGGTTCATCTAAACTTCGTGAAAGCGGAGGATGGGCCCGGCAGCGGCTGGAGGTGGCATCAGGGAGAGAGCACCTGAAGAGGAGGTGGTTCGGAGCAGAATGCCGCAGCCATTTGTGAGATGATTACTCTTCGGGCTGCATCACAGCAGCTGGAGTGGCTGCAGTTTCAGTCTGACCTTTGATTCCGCCCGTGTTGCAGTCCCACTGGAAATGGAACAAATGACATTTTGTACCTTGACGCAAACAACCATCGAGTTTGTCGAAGTAAATTTTTTACTTCTGAGTTATGCTTTGTTTACCTGAAAGCATCACTCCTACTTTTTAACAGTCTCTGTTTCCACACAGACTCGTCCAGGCATCGACCTCCAGCCCTCTGCTCTCCTCACTACTCCTCCAGAGGTTTGCTTCCTTTCAGGGATTCATTCTGCAGAACACGATTTCCAACAGTAATTGGATAAAGTAAAAAAAATCTATAAATGAAAATGAAACTGTCGAGAACACCCATTTCACGAATTATCATACAAAAGACACTGGGAAACCATTAGAGTAAATGTACTTTATTAAATATTCATTACAATAAAGATTGAATGGAACCTAAGTTTGCACAGTTGTGTTGGAGCAGATTAAATTATAAAACGTAAAATGTATAATGTGTCCTCAAGGTGGCGCAATGACTGTGACTGAATATTGTCCATAGACTGTAAAGACAGATGAAATCGACAACTACGATACTAAATCTTAAAACGCTCAGGTTAGGATATCGCGGTCGTGTTGGCATCAGTTGTCAATAGATTCAGTTGAATTAAATATCTCCTCATCTCATTTGAGATCCGTCCCCGGGGGGTGGGGGAGGCTCGTCCCACCTGGCTCTGCTTCACAGGGACTTTGTTCCTGTCTCCGTCCACTTCAGTTATAAATAACCAGCTCACTGTTGTTCTCACACAACGAGCTCTACTGAACCTCGACTCACTTGCTCTGCTCCATCGCTGCAAACAATCGTCTTTGGCTGGAGTTTTGGATCTGAGGTTGGATTGTCTCCTTCCCAGTAATCGTCTCATAATGTGGGCGTTGTTAAGCCTTTCGAGACCAACTGTGATAAGGGCCCATGCAAATAAACTCATAGGAAGTAAATGCACCCCGTTGGATCCTTCACTTAATTTCTGCAAAGCGTGTGTAGGTCTGTTGTTATTTTGGAGAGAACAGAAAGGCTTTTTGCTTCTGTGTTCTCACTTTCTCTTAGTTTTTATATCGGGCTCATCTCTTTGTCTCATGCTGAGCTCACCATCTGCCACTGCTGCAGCACCGTCCTCAGAAAGTCATCGCTGTATTCTTAATTATCTCCGTTTAATCACCTCGCCTCTTCAGGGAGAGGGAAGGTTATTATAAAACGAGCCCACATGGGGGATTTATGAAATCTGCAGTGGAATATGGTACAGCAGTGCACAGAGAGGAGGATGGTACTGTAGCTGCTGTTGTCCTTGAACCAAGTGCTCCACTTAATTTAGTGCTTTTTATGCTTTTCTTTGCTGAAACGGTCGGTGAATTCCTTCAGTCGGCTCTCCGCTCCCGGGCGTCTCGTCTAAGTGTTATGAATACTTTTCCTTTTCAGCTCTTTTCCCCTGGTTTCATTGTGTATCGATTGCTCTCTGCACTCGAGTTTATGTCCAGACACTGTTAGTCTGTATGTTGGTGATAAAGGTCAAATCTTTGTTGCGTTTCATTCCTCTTCCTCTTCTCACATTAGAGCATAGCTGCAGCAGAACTGTGAGGAGACGACGTTTCCTCAAACTGAATCCGTCTCTCTCCGGGTGTGAGACGGAGGCTCGTTAGCATTCTCCTGCTGCATCCTCGTCTCCCAACACGTAGCAACATCCTCCATTATTGAGCACTTGTAAACGCTTTGAAGTTCTGCTGTTCGTAGCGGGAGCGTGCGGTTCTGAAAGGCAGACGTCTCAGCAGCTGGCCCAGTAATCGTTGTGTCACATTGATCAACATCCTCTCTGCTGATATTTCTTTTCAAACAGTTTCACTCACGCTGTTTATTTTGCTGCATGGTTGAAAGGATTCTGCAAACAGAGCGGATGGGAGGTACCGGTGAATAAAGACTCGGCTCCGTCATTGAAAACCAGGTCAAGGTGACGGGGGGGAATCGAATTGACGCTCGGCTCGACCCCTCCGAGTCCCCTGGGATGTTTTACAGCTGCACTGCTCCTCCAACACATGGCCACACCACAGGCTCACGTCTCATTAGCATCTGACTGTGTGGGCAGAACTGCAGCTTCATGCGTTTAACAGTGAGAAGAGATTCAGAGTAATTACATGAATGTGTTGCTTTGAGCCCAGACGACACTAAAACAAATCTCACAGCAGCATCGACCCAAAGTGGTTATTTATTTTGATCATTATAAATGTTTGGGGATTTCCCAGCATCTGTACAGTGAAAACCATCATCTCATAACAGAAGAACACGAACTCTGGTCTTCAGATGGATATGGCTGAGTGACTCACACTGTGATCTGTTGCACCGCAGGTTTATCCAGTGATAATCAATTCCCAAAAACTACTGGAGCACTTGAACATAATTGGAAATATGTTTTCCATAAGCTTCGAGAGACATCGACAAAAAATTTGTTTTTTTTGCATGAACAAACCAGAATGTCACTCAGAGCTCGGACGAGCAATCAAGCTGCACTAAATCAGAGATATCAATCCTGTTAAATATATCTATGATCAGGATCCATGAATTATTCTTTTACAAGTTTTACAAGTTCTGACATCTGTATGATCCTTTCAGTCTGGATGGTGCAGCCCCAAATTCTCAGCATTTAGTCGATGTGTGTTCAGAGCGGCTTAGAATAAGCTTTTTAATCCTGGATCGCCCACATAATGAGCAACAAACGGTACAAATACAAAGGTCAGATCTGTGTCCGCAGCAGCAGAAGCAATAAAACGTCCTCTGCAGGTTTCTGAATAGTCGAAGGTGAAAACAAATTCCCTCACTTTCGATTTGTATCTTTTTTGATTCCTCTTCCAGTGAGACCGACCAAGAGACCTCGTCAGGAGACGTCTGACTGCATGAAGAGGCCGAGTGACGGGACCCTGGTCCTCACCTAGACCCCCCTCCCCTCCCCCCCACTGCCTGGACATGGTGAGCTTCCTTTTCATATCTGCATGTCGTGCGTCTTTAGCCTTTTATTAAATACACTGAGACGTTTTTGGTGACTGATCAGGTGACGTTTGCCATGTTCACCGTCAGGAAGAGTTTGATTACTGGAAATCTGGTGGAAAGTGGAGTGAACTTAACCAAACGAGTCTTGATATGTGGATCCAACTCAAGAGAAAGTTGAGTTTTAATTGTGTTCAGTCGCCTCCTGTTTATCAAGGGACACACATTATAAATAAATGAACTTGACTAGTTTGTAAGTCTTTGTCTGTGTGATGGTTCTTCAAATGAAAGGGTTGTATGTATGGTACAAGACCCAGTCTGACTTGCCAGTGTGAAATATTTACCAAATTACTGAGATCTTAGCCGACGTCATAACCAGAAATCGCTTTGTCTTCACTTCTCCAGAAAACAGCATTTCCCAGTGGCAGCAGAGTGCAACTGCTGTTCTGTAGCGGGAAAGACAAAGTGATAAAATGTCAGTTTTATGTGTTTATGGGTGAAACGAATGCTCTTTAAAGATTGGGATATAGATTTGTGTACTTGCTGATGTTTGACCAAGCATTGAAACACCGGGCACTCACAGAGGCTCCGATCCACTTTCACACCGATCTTTATGTTTGTTTGAATCTGATCACACTCCACCCTCCATATAATGATTTGTGTTATTCACAGGATTCTGGACGGATCAATATTTTTTTTGGGGAAAGAATTTGCGAAGAAAGTCATTTTTTTTTAGAATCTCATTTCAGAGTCTCTTCCTGGGCCATTTCTCAGAAGCTTGGTTACCCTCATGTACAGTAAACCAGGCTGGTCCCCCCCCCCTCCCCCGGGTAATTTAAAAGAGAAAAGAAAATGGTAGAGGAGTTATTTCTGATGTGTGTGTCAGATGGAAGTCGGTGGCATCTTCTGACAAACCCTGCAATGCAATTCATTAAAGCAGTGGATGTCATTACGGTCTAATTGCGGTGCGACTCCGAGCTCCCAGCTGTCTCGTGGTGGGCAAATTAAAGGAAGGAGTCTGATGCGGAGCCGGGCCGGGATCCAGAATCGGTGTTGATGCCATGAAAGTCTTAATCTTTCATTTAGATCTCGTTAATGTTTGTGTGTAGCCGGCGTTCATGTGCCACGCTTGTTATTGACGCTGTCCACACTTGCGACTACACAGCCTCGGATGCCCCCGGCAGGTCGGCGAGAGATTAGCTAGGTCGTGATGAATGACCCTCGCAACTCCAGCACAAGCCCCAGAGACTCGTGGCCATGAATTATTAAAGCACCGTCATAAATAACTCACCGTAATGAGGGGTGCTTACACGCTGCAGGCGGGAGAGAGGGAGGAGCGGAGAGGAAAAGGGGGAAAGGAGAGTTGAAGAGGAAGGGATGATTGAGAGAGATAGCAGCTTGACCTTGGACGGATAGAGCGACGTGATGCTCGACCGGCCGACTGATGCACTCAGGCTTGTAAAACTGAGCAAAGAGCTAATTTTGCACATCAGTAAATTTTTGTCCCCCTCTCCTGTCTGTGAGTTGGACTCTATCTCTAAGTGCATGTCATCAATGTTGATGTTAAGTATCGCCGGCCGTGTTCAGGCCATCGCACAGCGGCAGCAGCCCGGGCGGCTTCAGGTGTCGCTGCCTTCATGCAGACAGTCTCTGGCTGAGGAAAACAACACCAGGGTCACGTTCAGCTCAGACAAATTATACAGCAAAACATTTATTAAAGAAGCTGTTGCATTAAAAGCCTTCTTTTCTGACACAAGCGCGACAGATATGGCAGCTGAGACGGTCATTCGAGGTGTTTAAATTTGTGTTTTATACTTCAAACGCACGCTTTTTGCTGTCCGGAATATATCTGCTTCTAACATTTTCAGTTGATGTGAGCATCATGCAGCAGCTGCCGCATCTGTCAAGATCTGAAGAATCCACTGTATCACTGTGTTTTTTAAATACGTATAATATATAAGTATGACGATACTGATTGGACATCAACCCTGACACACCCACCGAATGAGAGCAAACGTGATGTTCAACACGGAAGCGGTAGCAAAATGGTTGCATGTCATTGCACGCTCATTTTCGGGGTCAATCAGATCTTGATGATTTTTTAAAAATGTTTAGATATGTAGAACAGCACTTGGAGAAGCCTCCTCCTCCTCACACCTCCACCAGGGCTCCTCCACAAAACCTCTGTCATCTTTGAGAAATCCTGCTGACAGAAAATTGTGACAAAACATAACCTTGGTCAGTAGAGCACAGACCAAATCAAGCAAACTGACAATGCACATTATTTATTTTCAAATATTTTCATCAAAGTTCTCACGATTGAATCGTTGTCTTCAATCAGATATAAAGACGAGAACATCCGTCGTGGAATAACCCACATCAGTCGACCTCTGCGGGAGGATTTCATCGGAGACTTTGGTTTCCATTGTTTGTTGATGAGCCGACTGCATCACTGTCATCACTAAACCCTCAGATCCTTTAATTCTTCTTGTTATATTTGAGGAGAACCAGATTCCGCCCCGGCTGTGAGCGGCTCCTGAGCAGCGGAGGCGACAGTGACTCGGTCGTTTTGTCTCCTGAACACAGGAGCTGGTTTTAATGCAGCAGTGTTTTGGGACATATCTTTCAGTCATGACATATTTTAACTCTCTGACAGAATGTGCTCTTTATGTTCAGAGGTTTCGTTGACGCTGCTACTTTCAACTTCAAGATATTTTGTGACCAAACCGTACTCACACAGTCCTGGTAAAGCAGAGAAACTTCATTTCCTTATAACCAAAAGTTCAAACAGGTCTGTGACTGAAATGTGAGAAACATCCGGATGTGTTCTCTTATTAAACCAGTCCGTGCTCACCGGCTGTTTATCAACCATCAACGTTCCCACTGGTGACATTCAGGCTGATTAGTGATAATGAGGAGACACACGCAGCTTCTCAAAGGTCACGAGTTGTAAAGGCCACAGTTATGATTTCAGCAGAGGCCCATTGAAGTCCATCAGCAGACGCTAGTGTTTCCTCTATGGACGTCCTTGAGCTCCAGTCTCCACCTGCTCTCTGTGGGATTCATGCTGGACACATGAGGATCATCTGGAATCACAACGTGCCTGAAATTTAAAAAAACATAATGCCTCTCTCTCTCCCCTCTTCTGAACCCAGAGGTCGTTCCGATCGTTCGCCAACGACGACCGCCATGTCATGTCCAAGCACGCCAGCATCTATCCGGCGCCCGAGGAACTGGAGGCCGTGCAGACGCTGGTGTCCACCGTGGAGGGAGCCCTCAAGAAAGTCTCAGATTGGATGGACGGCCTCAGCAAATCCTCCAGGAAGACGTCCACTGAAAACGAGGCAGCGGACGACAAAGTGGAGGATGATGCTGCTGAGTCAAAGTACGTTCCTGTGTGTCTGTGTGTGTGTCTGTCTGTGTGTCTGTGTGTGTGTGTGTGTGTGATTAAATGCACTGACCCTGGAAAAACTGTCCTCAGAACGTCCCCAGACTGTCCTTTATAACCGTTCAGTTTCACGTCGGGCAGCTGTGGGCGTGTTTCAGTCCGACAAAGAGAATTATCGACTCGTTCATGTTTGTTTCTGTTCTTCGGCTTCTTCCTCAGCACAGACGATGGCTTCCCTTCATAAAACAGATGCTGCTAGTCTTCATCATGAAGGGGACACGTGATGATTGGATGATTTAAACAAATTCTCAACATGCAAACAGAGGCTCTGTATTCACCATGTGTCTCAGAAAGAAGCAGCTGAATCATTTCCCTTCCGGAATACGTTTCCCTCTTGTTTGAGTAGAATCGTTCAGGTTGAAAAATGAAATGTAATTTCAAAAATAATTGGAAAAAATCAAACTATCCAAATAAAATCTCATCATGTTATAATGTGGTGTAAATAGTTCTTAATCTGACCAAACTGTGAATAATAGGAAGTGATGTTGCAGGGCTGGTTCGAACCCAATTACAACAATGGTCCATGGAACTATTCTTATTCATTATTACATATAAACATCAAACAAGATCCACGTGGGACCGATAACTGATCGTCTGCAAACACCTCAGTCAGAATTTATCTCGGCCTCTCAGCTTGTCTGTTATAGAGACTTTAAAAACCTATTGTCTGTTGATTGAGAGATAACCTGGTTTTTCCAAGGTTATTCTCTTCTCAGCTACTGGGATTCAGATATTCCTACTAACGAGATCCTTGACATCGGTCTTAAACTAAATTCATATTGCTGGGACCCTGATAATACAAATATATAATTGTCTTTGTCCTCACATGACCCCTGAAATCAAACATGTGGACAGAGGTGATTATTTTGTGACCGAGCGTAAATTAATATCCTCTGTGCGCTTCAACCCCCTCCAGGTAAGATGGAGGTCTTGTGACTCTTGGAAAACCTTGGTGTAAATAACAGACAGTTCGACAGTTTATCATGACCTCCATTCACCTCTGGATGTATTTATCAGTGCAGATAGTTATATTAAACCATTTTTGATGCGTTTCTGATGTTTCTGCCTCCAACCAAATGAAATTTAGCTTGTGATGTTTAAAGCATTGAGAAGAATAAGATCCGCGGCCACGTGTCCATCCAGTGGAAAATGTTTCGCTGCTGTGAGCCCCACAAATGAAATAACGCTCACGTACATTGAAGTGGCCTGAAGACAGATAATCTTCAAACCTACACAAACAATAGCAGATAGATAGATCCTGGAGTTCGGCCGCTTTCATCAGATGATATTAGTTTTTCATGGCGTCTTGTGTCGGGCTGAGGGGAAACTGTTCAGGTGGAAATGTTTTGAGTTCATTCAGGAGCAGTGTCTCCGTTACAAAGTGTAGTTCTGTTAAATAAGCATATTCAAGGGATTTTGGTCAGTTGGTTGTTTTCTAGGTGAATCAGCTCTTTATGAGGAAACTACATTCTCTCTATCTCTAGGTCAGATGGTTAACAATCTATTGTTAAAGTCATTAACTGGTTAGTAGTGAAGGAGATTTGTGTCCAATCACCTGTAAAACATCTCTGTGACTGTGTGAGAATGTGACTCCATCTGTCCTCCGTCTGTCCGCAGGCTGCAGGCCACGTCAGTGCTGTGCGGGGTGACGCGTGTCGGCCTGGTGGCGAAGGGCCTGCTGATCCATGGAGACCTGGAGCTGGAGCTGGTGCTGATGTGCCGAGAGAAACCCACGAAGCTGCTGCTGTACACCATCAGCGCCAACCTCCCCCTGCAGATCCAGGTACTGATCTCCACACACCTCCAGCACCGAGTCTGAATAAAACAAGTCTATCAATGTGTTGAGTGGCGCTCTGACCGCCTAGCGTCACTCGCTGACCTGAATGCTGGATGTTACCCATGATCCCCAGCTTCCTGAACCACTTACGATGATACTGGGATGGAAATACAAAAGGCTGGAAACACCAAATTTGTCTACGTGTATTTTAATGGGGGCTTTCTGCAGAAAGGATCAACACAGAGAGTCACAAGGATCAGAGTGAAGAGGCAGGACAGTCGAATGCAAGGATCTTATATAGGAGGACTCAGGCTATCTCTCAGAACCAGTTCAGCCTGGTTCTGTAGGCGCAGGTTGAGAGAGGAATTTAAACACAGACAACTGATTTACATGTTTCCTTTGGAGATAAGCAGACATACATTCAGTTCTTTGGAGAGTAAATAAGTGATAAAACGGCTCTGACAGTTTTCAGGTCAAACACAGTTCAGACCATTAAACAGTTCAGGTCATAAAGTATTTGGACAGTTTGTATATGTATGTAGATACAGGTCATAAAAGTATTTAGACAGGGCTGCAAAAACTTACTTTCCAACTACAAAATAGTTTTCAACCAAACTTAGTACATTTTTCCAATACAAGACACAGGCAAATTATAAAAACTATCAAACAAATTTAAAATAACGAAATTAAGAAATGTTGCACATCAGCACAATACAGTCTCATTTCACCCCCATATTTGTATGGATAGTTTTTTTCTGATAAACGCTCCAGTAGCTGAGGTTTCTTTCATATTTCACGATGAAGAACCTAACAGGACAAAATGTTCATTCCAGCGGCTTCACACTGTGGAAATATAAAATCCTGTGGATCAGGAGTCTTCTGCCACTAAACCAACATCTCTGCAGTCACTTCGTCCTTTAAATCAGGAACTGTGTCTTATTTAGAATCTCACAGCATGGAAGGGTTTTCCTAACTAAGCTCTGTTTGCATAAAATGAGCCGGAGGCAGAATAGAAATACTCTATGTAAAAAAAAACATTAGGCACAAAAATACTCACTAACCAAGTAACATTTAAATAATGAGCCACCCCCGCATCACAAAGTGTGAACTTTAGGAATTAAATGTGTCGGTCGGCAGCCGTTAGTGAGAACCAGCGTTTACTCCTCAACACTGACTCAAAGTCCACATCTTCAAAAAGTTGCTTTATTGATCAAATGAAAACAAAACCACCAGTGATGCCTCTGACTTTCTCTCCGCCAAAACAATCGCAGATACTTTTGTGTTATTGAAATTTCAAACAATCTCAAAATGAAAACTTCAATGAAAATACAAACGTCCTTAAAACGAAACATTATTTCTTGATCGTCTATTTCAGATTAATTTACAACAGCAAAAACTATAGGGACGTGTTTGGCCTTCAATGTGGAGAAACTCTTTCTGTCCTCAGAATATTCTAGAGACGTTTTTAGGGCGAAATAAATTATTTATTTGGGATAAAGTGTTTTTCATTCTCAAACCTGTTGGAAGGATTATTTTGGGGAGCAGAGAAGAGGGAGGAGATTATCTGAAAAGTAAATGTCGTGTGTGACTGAGAAAACTCCTGATTTATCTCTGTCACTCTGTTTTATTGGGATTTTAAAAGCACAGACTAATCTTCAGACCCCCACCACTGACCACATGGACCCGGGCTCGTTTCTTTATAGACCGGACCTGTTATTCCAATCGGATATGATGCACCTCAGCATAGTATAACACTTTATTACAAAATTATCAACCTGAATAAGAACAGGATTTGTCTCCTAAACATCCTTTAAATATCTCTGCCCATTCAAATGGTTTCCATCCCTTCTAGCATCTGCCAGGTAACAAGGGTTTACAGGAAATGTATGAAAACGACAAGTAAACATGGAGGAAATGATTTACCAAGTTGTGACCCTGGTTTAATTCCTACCTACTTGTATCTAAGGCATTTTGCAGGATATTCATATATGGTCAAGTCATCTGTGGTTGCTCAAGAGTTTTTTCTTTAAACCGTTTTACCTGCAGGGCTCAATCAGTGTTTAATAGTTTGCTCATTTATTTTCTTTGATAATAACAGATGAGGAATATATGAATTAAATTATTAAAATATAACACTGATCTTGATCAGGAAGAATTGTGCATTTATTTTGTGTTTTACTTTACTCGGCTCAGAGTGAAATACATGGTTACAGTTTATTGAAATACATTTGCAGAAGGTGAACCTGTGCTCAGAGAACTGATCTGCTTAGTGTTCATAAACAATTTAATTAGACGTCTTGTTCTGCATTTTGTCCTGAACAGTTTTCCAAACAAGCAACAAGAGTCAGTGTTCGATTTTTAATTAATGGAGCAGCTCTGCCTTTCAGACGCTGACGGAGGAGAAGTACGAGGTGCGGTCGTGTGTCCCTGAGGCAGCTCTCCGGATCTGCAGCTCCAAAAACCCTCAACTCACTCTGAAGATCTCCCTCTCCTCGTTAGCCATGAGGGACAAGCGGCACAGCAGCACTGACGAAGGTACTGACTCCTCCTCTCACCCCTTTACCCCCCCATCGCTCGGTGGGAGAGGAAGCTCCTGTTTTGACCTTTATAGGACGAATGAGGGCTGGAGGATTGGCAAAGAGGGAGAAAGAGGGGGAGGGATTTACAGGAATATATAAAGGTATAAAAGTGTTGTGAAATCTGAGCTAGAAACAGGAGACAAACTGGGGGACATTGGGGGAGGATGATACATAGAGAGGTTGAAACCTGAGAGGCGAACGAGGGGGAAAAAGGAGAAGGGATGATATGGATCTGCAGGGATTTCTATAGGGGAGGTGTGGGGATCGGTCTCTTGTATCATGAGATTCATCGATCGTGGTTTAGAATCAGATTAGAGAAGTTGTTTCTTTTTAAAAACGTTGCTTTTGAAAGTCGACATGGTTTTAGGCGAGGAGTAGATTTGGTGAAGGAAACTTATCCCTGCAGGAGGAGATGGTTGTTCAAGTAAAATAATGCTTCACACCAACAAGACACTTTATCCTTTGTGAACAGTTACTGTGAAATACAGCCACAAATTGATGGGAAACTTAACTCTGGGCTCTGTCGGGTGTCTGCAGGTCAAGAGCTGAGGTTTGGCATCAGTGCCGTGTCGGTTTTCTCCCACAAATGGGAATGAATTGGAAAAAGAATGGAAGGAGAGTCAGAAGTGAAGCTGCCGTTATGAAACGGCTAGTCTCTTTGTCTAGTGCTCAGACAGGAGAGTGGCTGACAACCAGTTCCCCTCAGGTTCAACATCAAGAGCAGAGCTGACGTCCTGATGAGGTTCTTACATTTGAAAAGTAAAATGACAAGCTTTAGACTAAAACCTAGAAGGTTCCTTGAAGTATCACTTTGTTATGCATGTATGTTTCGGTTAAGGGGACATTTTAAACCTCTTTTCAAATTGGTAGAAACAGTCTAGATCCGATTTAATAAATCTCGTATTAGATCTTTCATTTCTTCTCACTCTTTATCACTAGAACAGAAAAGTGTTAATATTCAGTTAGCAGGAACTCACCCTGACAGAAGATTTTAATTATGAGTCAGAGATTCTCAAAACTAGTTTTCATTTAGCTGCAGACTTCGCGCTGCTCTCCGATATGAAACCATTCCGCTGTTTCAAGGTCCATGTGCCATCCACACACATGGAAGTTGATGGGGCACTGGATTAATAACCCAGTTTGATGTGGCTCTTTGAGGAACCTGTTGAGGATGAACTGGTCTAACTGGCCCTGTGCGGCCTGAGATGACCCCTGGTTGACCCTGACTCTCGACTCTGCTCACTGACGGTTGGTTTTGTTGCCGTAGCTCCGCAGGTTCGAGTCCCTGTGGATCGACGCCTCCCTGCGCCCCCGCTGCCGACGAGGCGCCCCCCCTCCCCACCCAGCAGCAGGAAACCCTGGGTACAAGGGGCTTCCCCCGACAAGCAAATCAAACCAACCCACCCACCCTCTGCCTCAGACATGCTCCCCCCCCCCATGTCGACTGGACTTCTCTCTGGGTCGCCATGAAATTCTGGTCCATGTCTATTACCAAGCACAATGATTACCCAGCAGCCCCGGTCCAGATCTTTGCCTCTCTGCTTTAATCACCGGGGCGGGCCCCTGTCGGCCCATCAATTTTTATTGGCTCAGAAATGACATCCCATAATTTCATGTTATAAAAATGGTGTTAATTGAATTTACCTGATGTACTGCTCACTAATCAAATTCCCCCGAAGCCGACGATGTGGAGAAGAATTTATCGTCGTGTTCTGTTTGTGGTCGAGAGCCGAGGTTCCTTCATGTTCTGCCTCTGGGACGAGAACCCACGACACTGAGATCTGAAGACCTGGAGGGTTATTTATTATTCATACCCTTTTTTTAACTCCGCTCTTTAAGACTTTTATTTCTGTGGAGTCTTGACTTTGGCCCCAGTGTTTAACGGCGGAGCAGCTGTCCAATCACAGCCCCCCCCCCCCCCCGACTCCTATAACTCAGATCTGATTTATTTAGCACGTGTTTAAATTAAGGAAAATCACCACTAAGTGGAAGCTAATGAGGAAATAGAAACCAAATGTCAAAGCGGGGGACGAATCAGTTACGGGTGCAAGTGATTGGCAGAAAGAAAATGTCAAGTAAATTAGTGCTAAAATAATGAATCTGTTGATTAATGTAACAGAGAAATTGACATTCATATAAATTCTTTGTGTTAAATTAGTTTTGACCGGCAGCATCATTAAACCTAATATGTTTGAAACCAGACTGATATCGTTCATATATACATCTATATCTATAAACAAAATTTAAACAAACATAATTTCTTTATTGTTCATTTTGTAAAGTAAAAATTACAGATAGATCAGTCAAACTCTAGTTATGTTATAATTTCTCAATTTTTTTATTTGTCAGTTTTAGAATAAAAGCAGTAATATGAAGATGTGAATGTTATTGTTAAATCTCTTTACACCTTACAGACTCCACCCAATGATTACAGAATAAAATGAGCTTTTAATTATATCTGACACAATCAAGTATAATCTTGGTTAAATACACAATATAGTTGATTGAAAGTAAGTAAACAAGACAGTTGGAAATTCTGAATTCTGAATCTAATTTCTAAATATAAACGGACGACATGTCTCAACTTCCTCCCACTCCTCAGAAGTGAAGCCAAAACATATGAACGCTGCCATCTTGCATTGATTACCTATACTGCATCCAGCCAGCAGGGGGCGATCGAGACGCTTTGGCTTCAGTCCTGTCGTCCATCTTTATATAAACTCCACAGTCTGGACGACAGAGCGATAGAAACAGCTCACCTAGTTTTCCACGAGTTCTTCCTCGAGCACCAGTCCACTCCCCCTGGTGGTGTCAAGTTTCACTTCAATTCCCAATTTGATTTGTTATTTCGGTCTCCAGGTGCAGCGAGCAGGCAAAACCTTAACCCCCCCCCAAAATACAAAGAAGTTCCCACACACACTCATGACAAACCATCACATTACCGGCAGAGTTCCTCTCAGTACAGTGCATTACCCAGAAGTCCCAGGGGCAGAGGACGAAGGCCCTGGTTCCCTGGAGGTCTGACACGGGACGAAACCTGCGTCTCTCATCAGCTCCTTCGTCGTCCTCCTCCTCTTCATCCTGTTCGGCTTCTACTCGGGTCGCCTCAGCAACAGACTGCTGCGCCACACGCACGCTCACACGGCTGCTGACGAGCCGCACGCACACCAACCAATTGGGTTTCAGAATCCTGCAGATATTTGGAATCACAGGCTCCACTTGTCTTTTTTTTTTTAAAGCTCTGTGTCAGCATTACTGTCCGCGCGGTAGAAAAAGAGCCAGGATTTAAATCTCTGCTGGCTCTGGCTCATCGGAGTTGATCTCTGAACCGTCATGGCAGCGACTCCACTACGATGGGACGTTTGTCAGGATCTAATATTTGCAGCTTGGCAAGAAGCTGAAGACTAAAGATCAGGTTTCTGATCCCTGGAGGAGATCATTGATAACCTGCAGTCCGTGCTGAGCTCTGCAGTGTGGTCTGCAGTCTGTGACTGACACCCCCCTTCTCTGTTCATCTGCTTGACTGTCCCACAGTGCCCCCCCCCTGAGCTGCTCCTGAGAACAAACAGCCTTCACTTTCTTTCCAGGGTGGCGTTCTCACTCTCAGATGTTTATGTTGTTGTTGTTGTTGTTGTCATCTGCTGTCACTCTTCGTCTGCTGTCATTCTCCCATGGCTCCAGTCATGGCAGGAGGGCCCCCCCACAGGAACCCAGTCAAACATAAACATCTGATCGACCCCGCGAGAGGGAAAATACTAGCATGGCGCCCATCAGCTTTCCTGAGCTGATGTTTCTGAATCAATGAACGTTTTGTAAATCTGACCTTTGACCCAAGTCCTCGCCATGCTCTCATTTTTCCTCCTGCACTGTAATTGATAACAGACTAAGCTCCAGCCACTGATCTGCATCACGAGTGAGTCTCCAGCCCCCCCCAGCTCATTCGGTCAGATCAGTGGATTTGCCTAATAATGAGTTGTTCAACCCTGCTGCCTGTGTGTGTGTGTGTGTGTGTGTGTGTGTGTGTGTGTGTGTGTGTGTGTGTGTGTGTGTGTGTGTGTGTGTGTGTGTGTGTGTGTGTGTGTGTGTGTGTGTGTGTGTGTGTGTGTGTGTGTGTGTGTGTGTGTGTGTGTGTGTGACGTCAGTGAGGTCACGCTCACTCTGTCCTGTCTCACCCTGTCCCCTCTCTCCAGAGAAGGGCGATCAAGATGTCCACAATGACGAGGAGGAAGCGGACGAAGACGATGTCCTGGACAGACACAGGTGCCGGGCAGCGCTGGCTCTGCTCCGACACGCCAAGTGGTTCCAGGTGAGCTGAGCAGACTGGGATGATCTTCTGGTTGGAGGTGGACCCGCTCTACCCCCTGAACCGCATGCTGACCCCACTTAGTGTAGAAGGAAGTTAAATCCCAGCGGCACAAAGTCTCTCGTGCTTTAATTCTTCACCTTCTGTATAGATGACGATATGTCCTCCACTCTCACGTTTCAAACATCTCCATCTTTTGACGTGCAAAGTAGAAAGATGTTAGAGCGAGTGTTGCCCTTCGTTTGAATCATATCGTCTGGCATCAATCCCACGGACATAATCTGCAGATCCTCAGGAATCTTGTGACATAGACAAGACAGTGTTTAAAATGAGTGTTTCTAGAACAGCGTGGAAACTGTAGAGGAAGAAGCTGACACAGCGATTTAACTCTAACGGACACTTCACCACATCGAAGTGGATGAAGTGGGTTGTTCAGCTGCTGAGGGAGGACAGGGGGTGGGGGGGGGGGTGAAGGTCAGGTGAGGCAGTGAGCAGCTCCCCTCAGGGCAGCTGCTAAATGTAGAGTCAGAGAGAAGAGCTGCACTGCAGAGTGAAGGTGAGGAGTCGCTTTCTATTCAGACAGCACTAATCCGACCTGCACCAGAGAATCGGATAATAACTGAAGAAACAATTAGCTCCTGATTTCAGCCCCATAATTCATTTCATCTCATAATCAGTCCTCAGTTAACAGAAGTGTCTGTGATCTTCGTCATATTATGAAGTCAATGTCACCATCATCATCGTCGTCGTCTCCGTTTTCCTTTCAATCACTGCTTCTTCTAATTTCCAATTTAATGCTCTTCTCGCTTTTTGAACATTTTCAGAAGTGATGTTGAATAAATTTGTGAACAAAAGCTGAGAAAAACAAATATTAAGTTTTTTAATTAGTTTTTCTGACTGAACCTTTACTTGTACGTGACCAAACTCCGTAGAGAAGACCTGCTCCCGATATAGATGTAAAGTATTTAAATATAAAAGGACCATTCTGGTGTAAAGAATTCCTGGTTCTGCTCCATAAACAATCAATTTTTTTTGTGTTATGCTGTTAACGAAGAGACAAACTGGAGACAGGACATTGTGACTTGATTTTCTACAACTTCACAGATTTTTCAAGCATATTGACAGATCGGGGTTCGTGAAAATGCATCGTCAGGTGCTGGAGATCTGGAAACATCAGATTGCTGTCACGCGAAAATGCTGCTCAGTTACTTGTGTGTGTGTGTGTGTGTTTGTGTGTGTGTGTGTGTAACCCCCCAGGCCCGTGTCACAGACCTCAAGTCCTGCGTCCTCGTCTTGAGGATCCTCAGAGACATGTGCAACACACTGCCAGCATGGCAGCCCCTCAACGGATGGGTAAGTGACGTCCATAGAATCACAATACCCTCACACTGTCCTGTCCTCCCTCTTCGTTCTGTCTTCGGTCCTGACTGCAGTTGATCTAGTTTGCGCTGTGTCCAGTATCTTCTCTCTGTGTGTCCTCCGCAGCCTCTGGAGCTGCTCTGTGAAAAGGCCGTAGCCACCTGCAGCCGGCCGCTGGGTCCGGCTGAGGCCCTGCGTCGCGTCCTGGAGTGCGTCGCCTCAGGAATCCTCCTGCCAGGTCTGTGATCCTCCACCTCAGCCTCCACACGTCCCTGCTCAAACTGTCCAGCCCTGGGGTCAGAGGTCCTGAACCTTCACTGCCCATTAAAGGGTGGAAACTGGTGTAAATGGTGATTCAGTAGCTGAACTTATAGGAAGAATTGAGGTCAATATGAGACAATTTTGAAGTTAAGCACATTTCTGATTGCTCTTTGAAGAAAGATAGAAGGAGTAGAAACATGGTTAGTGGTGATTTTATGAATAAGTCTGAGGGGACAGAGTCCACTGTCTCTGTCTGAGTCGACGAGACAAAGACTGAAGAAACACGGGAGCAGGTCTCCTTCAGACGACTCACAGAAAATCTGACAATGTTTCAGATGACTCAGGGAAACGAGGCATAGTTTGACTCGGGCCACTTTCAGCGGGGGAGTTGAACTCTGACCTCGACTGTCAGGCACTTTGAGTATTTGATTGGGGGGGGGGGGGGGGACTAAGGAAGCAGCTCTCTGGGGGGAACCCAGGGACTGACCAACGTGATGTTCTCACAGAAAACCTCTCACAGCAGAAGGAGGAGAAGCTCGGTGCAGCTGATTATCAGTTTACCTAGTAGGTTAGCTGGTGAATCTGAAGCCTTTAAGGGAACAAATTGATAAATACATGTATATAATTTTCAGGAAGAAATATTGGTGTTAAAGGTTTGATAAAAGCCGCAAGAGAAATTTTAAAAAAGGCTCAACAAGCAATAAAAGACAAATATAAATATTGTTTTAATCTTGGCAGGAGATTTATGTTATTGTGAATCGTGAATCAAGGTTTTTCACGGATGCAGCTGATGCTCCGCCCTCTGCTCAATACCTTTTAATCTTGTAGAGGATGAAACTAATTTTGACAGAAATGAATATGTGTGTGTGTCATCAGTGGCAGGAGTCGGCCTGAGTGAATGACTTTAATATCAGGCAGCGACAAAATGAAATTAGAAAGTTTGAAAGTGAAATTAAAATCATCAAGGACGTTGGAAGAACGTCACCTCTTCTCTTTTAATCAAAGAAAGAAGTGTTATTGGATCATAGTGTTGGCTTTTGATTTCATTACATATTTGGAATCTTTATTTGATGGTTTTGATCAATCAGTGGAGCAACAGTTTGAAACAGGTTTCAAAAGGGATTCAGTGTGAACACCACGTGAACTTTGTGTGGATTTCCATCGAGTTTGGAAACAGTTAATTTTTTTAGTTTATTTTCGGAAACAGTGAATGAGATCGTTCAAAACCTGGATTAGGTGTTTACTGTAAAATGCTATTGAAAAAAAGAGGAAAGCAGCTACTTCATCAGACCAACTCTGCTCCATGTTCTAACTTTACCACCGAAACAATTAAAGAAAACTGAAACAAGGTTTTACAGTAAACAAAGAGGCGGATAAACACAAGAAAATTGGTCCTCAGGCCTCAGGAACACGAGACATGTTCCCGTTGATCTTTACTTTTGTTCAGAAACAGTCGTTGCAGTGACAGAACACGGACGATTCTGTATAATGCAAAACATTGTAAAAACAAAACATGAGATCCCACAGACAGATTTGATCCGACAGTCGTCCAATTCGAATTCGTATTTATCTAATAAATAGAAAGACGTCCTCGGATTTGTGTTTCCTATGTCGTTGTCTAATCCCTGATGTGGGAAACGTTAAGCCGCCTCCACCGTTGTGCATCAGCGAGTCGCTCAGATGATGTGACTGGATTCTTAAAATTGACTTCAGGGGTTTTCCCTCAGTGGAGAAGCAGCAGGTGAATCACTGCTGTGTTGGAAGAAGAGAGGAAGTCTGAGGTGTACGTTCCTCTTCGGGGGGGGTCGGAATCTCGCTGTGGAAACACTGATGTGTTTTTTCTCCACAGGAGGTCCAGGAGTTCATGACCCCTGCGAACGGGGACCTGCTGACGTCCTGTCTGACCTCAGTTCCCAGCAGGCGGACGCCATCACACACAGCGCACAGGTCAGTCCATCCGCAGAGCCGCTCACTTTACCCATCATGCACCTCTGCTGCGAACAACATCACAGACTTCTTTAGCTTTGAACGGTTCATTATTCTGTGAGCACTTCTATCAGCAGGGGCTCTGACACTGAACCAGGATTCTACATCAGAACAGATCTGCATCTAGTGATTAGTATTTGTCACCCTATTGTTTTCTCAGTGGGGTAGCTGCAGGTTTAATGCTTTGCTCAAAGGCACTTTGACAGCAGCTGTTTAGGGAGATGGTGTTTTCATGTCCACTTTATCTTGACGACTCCGAGGGTCTGTATTTCCTGCAGCTTTACATCAACGATTTGTGAAAACTCAAATTTATTCTCAGGAAAAACTTGCAGAAGATTTTAGTTTTTCAGTATATTCTCTGAGATGTTTTTAGTTCAGAAGCAGATTCTCTTCCTGGAGGTGGATTGATGCAAATAAAACCAGAGATGTGTTCTTACTTTTTTACTTACACGACGTGAAGTCTTTCATTTCAACAGCTGCTTTCTGTCTCCAGCTCAGAGCATCTTCAAAAGTTCACTTCCTGTTCTCCTGCCGTAAAACACCAGGAGCTTACTGATCCCTGATCATTAGTCGGGCCCAGAGAGAAACTCATCCGTGCGACATGGGAGAGCTTGAAACATCTCACCAGGGGGCAGAGTCAGCATGTCTTCCTGGAATTCTGACAAGTAACGTTTCCTTTACACTGATTGGGGGGGGGGATTTAAAGCTCCCGTCTGCTCTATAAATAGCTGAGCGGCCGGACGCTGACCTTGGATCAGCCGCCCCTCAGTGCTGTGGAGGCTTGATGAACTTGCAGCCTAATTAGCCACATAATAAGCGTGGGAACACTTTCCCTCGCTCACGCCCACAACGCCGCCGCCACCGCTACTGCTGCTGCTGCTGCTGCTGCACAACAAAGTCCCCCCCCCCCCCCGGGCGCAGGATGTGGGCTCAGCGCTGAGAAATATGAAGACATCCTCAAATCCATCTTTTCCTCCCTCTCTGCCTCTGTCTCTGCCTCCTGCTTTGGTCTCTGGAGTCAGATGAAACATGCCTGAAATGGAAAGCTGGGAATATGTTTCTTTCTTTTTTCCTCTTCCTCCTTCATCTGTGCCCAGTGTTTACTCCCCCCCCCCCCCCCCCTACACACCACCCCCTCTATAATGCACATAGTTTGTCCCGACAGAATACGAAGGTTTACACAAACACAAGCCTCCAGGATAATTAAAGCGTATTGATCGGAGAATAAATGGAATCGAAGCAGCCCGTTTATTTCTCTGCTCTCAGGATTCTGTTGCTTTACCAATCCAGTGATGTGCCCTTATTCTGTGTGTGTGTCTGTGTGTGTGTGTCTGTGTGTGTGTGTGTGTGTGTGTGTGTGTGTGTGTGTGTGTGTGTGTGTGTGTGTGTGTGTGTGTGTGTGTGTGTGTGTGTGTGTGTGTGTGTGTTGTGTGTCTGTTTGTGTTACAGCATGCGTTACGCCTCCTCGCCTTCGGACAGCTTTACAAGGTCTTGAATATGGATCCTCTCCCTGCAAGCAAACCCTCACCAAGACTGTTTGAAGGTGTGTGTTTGTGTTTCCATCATTTGTGTGGTTGTGTGTCCACTATGTGCCTTTCGTTTGTTTGTATCCCTCCGTTCTTCTCCTCTTCACTCCTGTGTTGTGTGACCTGCAGTAACAGTGATAATGAGGACATGTGTCGTTGTGTGTCCTCTCTCTCATGTGGTCTGTGTGTGTTGTGTGATTCTGTGCGTGTTGTGTGATGTTTGATGTCACCTCTGATCGCTCTGTGTGTTTGGGCTCCGCAGGCGGTTGTCAGAAGAGGCTCCGGGAGGACGTCGGGTCGGATGACAGAGACTTCATCAAAAGGATGAAAGGTGATTTTACTCCTCGATCTCAATCATCCTGCCGTCACCTTGGAAACCTTCAGGAAACAAATAATGACATCTGCTGTGTTGAGGGCGAGAGGAGGGAAGTGCACACAGAAGAATTGGTCATGATTTCACTTTTTAACTCTGGTCAGGATCGTTGGTTTGATTGTCTGTTTGTCAGCAGGATTATGCAAAAATTACTGAACAGATTTCCATAAAACTTGGTAGGGGGTTGGAACATGGGCCAAGAAAAAGCCCATTAAGTTTTAGCAGTGTCCGTCTGTTTGCTCATGTGTCTAAATTACACCAAATTCGACTCTGCACTTCCTTAGGCCCTCAACAACACACATGACATGTATGAAGCTGATCAGATGAACGGTTCTCGAGATATGTGAGCCACATACACACAGACATAGATTTCTGGAATTAGTAGATATTGAGGGATCTGAGTGATATCTACGAGTGTAATTTGGAGCAGATCCAAGTTAGAATCCAGATCCAGTGGATTTAAAAGTGGTTTTGTGGTCGGCTAGAAACCTGTCACTGACACAAATGTCTTTTAATCAACCTGTTTTGTAATCTCAGCTCCTAAAGTTCGGTTGAATCAAGAGGTTTGATCTCTGCTGATTCAAGACCATTCAGTCAAATGAGATTCTTCAAGTTGACACTTTGGTCCTCAGAAGTAGTGGCAGAGTGAGCGCTCACCGTGCTGCTCTCCGCGGTAAAATCCCTCCAAAGGTCAACCTTGCTGTGACATCATGATGTTCCGAAAAAAAAACCTTTTCTGGACGATATTCAACGACATAACTTGATTAAAAACATCGACATTTTACATATAAACGCAGAATATCAGCTTCAGTTGTATATTTGTAGAACCCGCCACAGCACATGGTGTGTGTGTGTGTGTGTGTGTGTGTATCTGTGTGTGTGTGCGTTTGTGTGTGTGCTCTGGACAGTCAACTCTGGCCGTAGCTCTTCCTGTCAGGGTTTGTGTAAGAGGCGGATTCGGTGGAGCTGAAAGACGAGCAGTGAGGCAGAGCTTTTCATTGACGCGCTGATTCGAGCAGAATCAAAACGAGCCGTCAGGTTAAAGAAGAGACGAGCCGCCGTTTGTCGTGTTTTCACTCTGGTTGTGTCGGAGGAGAGAAAATCCTCAGACCCTGAAGCCTTCATGAGATCCCATCAAGAACCCAGTGAAGTGTCCTGTGTCACCAGCTCCGTCGATCACTGTGAAACCAACTGCGTGTCAGGTTTCAAAGTTAAAATGCATTAAGGAGCCTTTTAAAGTGAAATGTTTCCTTGAGGCAGAACATTGAGTGAAGTTATCAGATTGAAGGGGAAGAGGAGGAGCAGAGGAAGCTCATCAGGAATCAGCTTGCTCCTGTGTTCAGGTCAGAAAAGGTTTGTTCCATGAATCCACTTGTGTGAGAGACGTCTCGGCCGCTGTAGCAACCGATCGTCCCTTTGAATCAAAGCCGTCCCAGCAGCTGCAGACTGGGTCGAGGTCGCATCATATTTAGATCAGACCCAGACCACTTCCTGTACAGCTTCTCATTGGTCTTCATCGCTTTGGTCGGAAATGAACCAGAGTCTGATTCCCTGGTGTCTGTAGGTGTCAGAGTAATTAAATCAACTCTCACTGGGACGACTCTCATCTGCCTCTAGTTCAAAGGAGGTGACAGGAGGCCGAGATAGAGAGGGATTCATTATCTCACTGCCTCCCGCCGCACAAACGCTCACATGTACACAAACCACGTACACACACGACGCACACACATATGCGTGTTGACACCTCCTCCCCCTCTCCTCCTCCCAGCACCTGTCCATCAGCACCGTCACATTTGTCTCCATCAGCGTCTCTTCAGGTTTTCTAAAAGGATGTGAAAGAGTTCAAATATCTTTTCATCCCGTTTCTGAAACTAAATACTCTTGAGTTCTCACGTTTAATGCTGAGACAGATTAAACTTAAATTCACTCAAACTGCATCAAATCTCTGGGAAAGCCTAGAAAAATTTAAAAAATCCTGAACTGATTCCCAATGAATCTGTGGATGGATGAAACCTGAACCAGGGAATAAACCCACTGCAGGATTTTTACATCACTTGTTTTCACATTCAAAACAATCAGTTTCTCAGACAGAGAAGTAAAATCTCAGACACATTAAGGATTGTTTGGCCTTGGAGGAGACACGAGGTCTCTGCTCTGAATTCTTTTAGTCTGTTAGTTATTCCAAAGTGTTTTTCAGACTCAGAAACATGAACAAATCTTCTGCAGCTTCAAAGCTCAATTGACACAAAGCTGCAGTCGAAAGAAAGAGAATCACTCGTCATGGAGACGGTCCGAGATTCTGTTATAATCGATGTCACCGAGTGTGACGGTTTCATTTCAAACTCATCTGTGAGATATGAGTGCTCAGAGGCTCCGGGGCAGCGGAGAGCTCATAGGCTCCTCGTCTCAGACGCTGAGTGTGAGGTCGCTGTCGGCTCCGTCCCCTCAGCTGCTTATTAACAGTGACAGAGCCAATCAGACGGCTGCTGACACTTCCTGCTCCTGGATTCTTGAGTGAAGTCTGTGCACGGAGCTCAGGGAACATGTGTCAGGTTTAAAACACCCAGGTTTTCCATTTAGCTGCTAAAGAGCCTGATGTTTGAACACTTCTGTGTCGTTCATGTGTGAAAAGAAAATTCTGTTGACATGCTTCTGGGTTCAAGTGAAACTTCTTTGCCGAATTTGAAATGATTCTCTCGAGGTTTTCTTAGGATGACGTGTTAACGAGGCAAAAGAGATTTTTAAGTTCACAGTGGCGTTGACCTTTGACCTTCAACCTTCAAATACTAATAGTTTATGTTCAATCAAAGTCAGTGTTTGTACAAAATTCAAAGAAACTCCCTCAAGGTGTTCTTCAGTTATCTCGTTGACTGGAGGGACGACCTGAAAACCGTAATGTCTGTTATTGGAGGTTCAGTATTCACACTGATGTCTCTCCTCCTTTAGTCCTGGACTGGAGGATGACTGACCCGAACCACCCCATGAACGCCCTGATGCGTCTGAACCAGATCCACCCGGGTCTCCAGTACCGCCTGCTGTCCCAGTCCGGCCCGGTCCACGCTCCGGTCTTCACCATGTCCGTGGAGATCCAGGGAACCAGCTACCAGGCCACGGGGAACTCCAAGAGAACCGCCAAGCTCCAAGTCGCCCTCAAGGTATTTACAGTTTTAAGTATTTCACTGCTGAAAAACAAACGTTAGCATCCAAGCAAACTTAGATGATGTACAAACATTTACAGTTTCACACAGCGGCTCCAGAAAGAGGCTGTGAACTCTGGTTTGAGTGGATTGTATTTGACCTGCAGGTGTCGCTCAGAGCTGCAGGATTAACTCATAGACTAATTAACAGCTTGTTGTTTATATTCTCTGTACAAGTCCACGAAATATCATAGTAATTAAATTAAAAGAATGCTTTACCCAGTTTTTTGGGTTCACAGAAAACTGAATATCTGCTGTTCCAAAGCTCAGATGTTTGAAGTTGTCACTATTGGGCTCCTGCAAACTCGGACCAAACAATTCATAACTAATAATAAACAACACAAAAAACCAGAAGATTAAACGATAATGAAAATAATGGTTTGAGCAATGATGTATGAGAATCGAACTCACAGGTGGAACAAACACTGATTAGAGAACTGATAAGAGAATCTCCGATGTTAAAAACAGCTGAACTCTGCTCATGAGATGTAAAAACTGAAAATCGTTCAGTTCGACTCCTCGTGTTTTGTTTTTCACACATGTTTATTCACACGTCCAGCACAGCCAGTCTGTGTGGTGTTGTTGGTTTTAATGCCTTGCTCCTGGACAGTCAGAGATGATGGATGTGAACGTGTGACTCACTGTCGTCCCTCTTCAGGCGCTGCAGGCTCTGGGCTTCGTTCTGCCCGGCGAAGGAGACGTGGACTCGCTGAGCGCCGACGAGAAGTCAGATGGCGAAGGCAAGAACGACAGGATGTCCAGCAGCTCCAGCTCCACCTCCATCACCTCCTCCACAGACACACAGGAGGTGGGACACACACACACACACACACACACACACACACACAGAAAACACTGGGATTGTTAACTCTCACTCTTTGATTGATGCTCCGTGATGAGATCCTTCACTAATCACAGTAACATCAGTGAGCTCGATAACAAATTATAAAAACTTATTTGTTCTTTATTTCAAGTGTAAAGTCAGTGTTATAATTTAAATATTTAACTCTCTGATAAAAGATCCTCCTGGAGGGGTTGTTAAAATTTTCCTGTTTAAATCGATCTTAGATAAAAAACTAGATTTTTTTTTTCAATACTAGATGAATGATATAAGTACTGTTATTGTTTATTAAGATTTATGAACCGATGTTGACTTTTAGAAGAGGTCGTAGATTTAGAAGGTATGAAGCATTTGGAGATTCTCCAGGAAATGGCATCACAGTTAGAACACAGAACATTTCTACTGCAGGGTTCAAAGTTTTAATAACTTTTATGCTAAGAGTCACATTTACACATCAGGTTCTTCAGTTACAGTTTCATCATATATACTATAATGTGGTTAATTCAGTGGAGCAGGACGTCAGGCCTGATTCTCTGTTCGTCTCTAGTCCAGAGCTCCAGGTCCGATTCTGACGGCGGGAGGTAAGAACCCGGTGATGGAGCTGAACGAGAAACGCCGCGGCCTCAAGTACGAGCTGATATCAGAGAGCGGCAGCAGCTACGACAAGCGCTTCATCATCGAGGTACGAAAACAAGCACAAGCTCGGAACTCACAGACTTCCTGTCGGATCAGAAACCGACGGCGTGTTCGATGATCTTCAGACGTTTGTTCTCCACATTCTCTTGTGGTGTCGTGAACTAATCTGCACATTTTCTATGAGAATTATTTCTCTGGTAAAGAAGTTTCATTGAAAAGAAAAAGTGTAGTTTTACCGAAAAGATTGACAGCTGAAGTCTGATTGATTGATTCAATTGACAGCTTTTGATGTTGTTATTTTCACTATGTGTGAACTGACGATCCACAGCATTTTAATCCTCACAAACAACAACGTTACTGCCTCAAGTCTCTTTCTCATCTTCACCATATGTTAAACTTAAAGTCCAAGTAAATTATCAACAATAAACTGAGCTGTAAAAAGCTTAAACAAGCTAACTTTCAGTAGTGTAACATCAGAATTGGACTGAACTGTCTGAAAACTATTATTTCTACTGAGAAACAAAAACAACTAGAAAGTCTCAGTCGAGCTCAAACCTCAGTCTCTTTCAACTCAGTCAAGCTGAACCAATTTACACTCAGATATTAGTTCTCTAAACATGTCCGAGTTCTCTCACCAAGATTAAGGAATTATTCTCTGAGGAATGAAGTAAAATGTAAAAAGAAAATGACCTCAATTCTTCCTCAAGTCCAATCATTCAAGAAAATGTCAGCAGGCTTTGCGTAATCCTAAATAACAACTTCCAATGGTCCCTTTCTGAAACCACATTTAAATTTCTGAGCTTGCGTGTCTTTGTGTCGTGTGACAGGTGGAAGTAGACAAGCAGATTTTTCGGGGAACGGGTCCCAATAAGAAAGTAGCCAAAGCGAGCGCAGCGTTAGCCGCCCTGAAGAGTCTGTTCTCCGGCTGCAGCTCCACAAGCAGCAAGAAGAAACGGCCCAATCCCCCGGTGAGTGATCGACCGGGACCGAGCTGAAAGCAGCAGCTCCCTGCAACCGGAAATAACACAGCGTCAACTCTGTGTGTGTGTGTGTGTGTGTGTGTGTGTGTGTGTGTGTGTGTGTGTGTGTGTCTGTGTGTGTGTGTGTGTGTGTGTGTGTGTGTGTGTGTGTGTGTGTGTGTGTGTGTGTGTGTGTGTGTCTGTGTGTGTGTGTTTGCAGCCAAAGCGACCGATGACCTCGGTGCTGACCCTCCCGGCCCTCGCTGCCAGACCTCAGCGGATCCCCATCATCCCCAGACCTCCCTACATCAGCAGCCCCCCCACCCACGGATACATCCCTCCAGGTGAGCGACACACACCAGAGCACCTGAGAGGCGTCTCATCAGGAAACAAGGCCAAACAGTTGAGCGGATTTAGGTTCCGGAAATACAACAGATTTTTCCCTATCAAGATCCATGATTTACTCAGTAAATTCTCACCATGTTGAAGAAGATGTTGAACTCGAAATAAAGAAGAAGACAAAACCTGATCATCGTAAACTTAATGATTTACTGTTATGTTCAGCTGCAGTGGTTTAGCTATGTGTACCTAATAAACTGACCCTGGAGGAAACGGCTAATTTAATATCGCAGATTCGGTTCTCAGTTGATTAATAATAAATCAATCAACCAATCAATTAATAGTCTAATTATTAATTGTGTCTATATATCAGTGAAGTTTTGTATTTTCTGTCCTCACAGGTTTCGGTGCCCCCTTCGGTTACAGCCCTGCCGGGGGCCTCCCTGCCTACGGTGAGATCCTCTTCATCAATAACTGATCAATCCATTAAATCTTCATCACATCATCCCAATATTATTATTTATTTTCTTTTTCTTTGCTCCTCCTCAGGTTTTCCCCCTGAAATGTCCTCAGTAGTTCTCCCAGTCATCAGAGTCCCCCCAACTTACCCCCTTACCCACCTCTACCCATATTAAGACTCATCTCACAGGAAATCACTCTTTTTTCAGACTTCTGACCAGTTTCTCCATCAGCATCAAGTTCCTGCTGCACCTTCTTTACATTAATCTGCTCATTAGAAAGTTGTTCTCTGACAAATCAGCTCTGAGGTCATCAAACCATTAAAACCATCTGATGAAACAGTTTACTTCATAAACACTCTAAGACTTTAACACAGGAAAACTTCTGTTACATGACTAAAAAGAATAGTTTATCTAAAATTAATATGTAACAGACGATTTTTACCAAATTAAAATCAAACTAGTTCTGTTGACCGACCAATGGATTAATATCTGAATGTTCAATTCAGCAGATTTTGTCTAATCCTGCAAACAAACAAACAGTGTTTTCCATTAACCATCTTCTAAATCGTCCACAGTTTCATAATGAACCAGAAAATGTTTTTTACAATTCTCAAAATATCACAAGATATTATATTCTCTACCTTGGTGTTTTGCTCCATTGCTGCTTTGTATAACTTTGTGCAGAACTATTTGTGGCACAATTTTCTGCTTCTTTGCGTTATCTTCCATGAAGTTGTTGCCATCCTCGCAGACACTCAGACCTCCTAGTTTCAGCTGCAGATGTTACGCACGAGAACTCGTCTTAGTCTCTGTACCTCAGACACCTGGCACTCAGAATCTGTTGAGCTCTCCCTCTTCCAACATAGATTTAATTAATTGTGTGGAAAACACAGAGGTTTCACAATCCCCTCGTGAAACCACATTTATATCCACTAGATCCAGATTAGTATTTGTTTTTCGTCAAGATCCATGAATTATTCTCTAAGAAATCAATGAAAATGTTAGAACTTTACACAGTAAATTAGCAATTATAACTAAAAAGATTTCCCAATAAAACCAGTCACTGATTCAGGAAATAAGTAAATATCTAATGTAGATATATTTAATTCACTGTAGCCTCATGAATATCAAATGTAAGAAACAGCCACAGATGAATAAACATGGGAAGGATCAGAGAACTTTAACTGGTGGATGTGAACCTTGTGTTTTCTTGAGAGAAGCAGGTTCACGTCCTTCTGATGCACTGACACACGTTTTCTTTCAGTTTGGATTTTTGATGTTTACAGTTTCTCTTCCGTTTGAGCCATTTTGTGTTGAGTTATTATAAAACTCTCTTTTCAGGGAGATTTTAATTTGTACTTTGACCTTTGTAGATAGTATTCTTTTAAAATAAATGAATATTTTTGTCAACAGGCTGAGTCGTCATGATTTATGATTTTTGACTCTGCTGCATAAAAAAAGCTTCTTTTCAAAGACGCTTTTGTAGATTATTCATCTTAAGTTATTTTATCTTAAGTTAAGTCAAATCAACAAGTTCTCTTTCAGTCCACGTCTCATCCTTCCACCAAGTTTCTTATCAACATACTTGGTAGTTTTGATCTCAAACAGACGGGAGTGAGAACAGGTAACAATCACTCTGGTGAAGTCGATGTCACCGTCAAAGCTAAAACATCTTTAAAAATAAACCTGCTCCAAACTTTTATTATCGATCTTTTGCAGACACATATTTGACCACATCAGTAATGGCGGTGAAGAGAATAAAGTCACGAGTTTGAAATGAAGTTTGGAGAAAATCAGATTATTGATCAGCTGTAAACTCGTGGTCTGTTTTTTATGTGTAACCTGCGGATCCTTTGTTTCTGGATGGGAACTTATTGACGATCCCGGAGAGAAATAACGTAGCAGAGCCGCAGTGATCGATAAACGTGACGGGCTGCACTGAAACTTCTTATTTCCCTCGACCTTTCAGGATCCAGGGAGACTCCACTAGACATTTTAGGAGGTTCTAAACTAGCAGGTGATGATTTGTGCTGCTGTTAACCCCCCCTGCTCGTGTCTCCTGCAGGCGGCCTGTACTTCGACAGTGCTTATTACCAGCCGCAGACCATCCACACCCCTATAATCATCCACCTGGGCCCTCAGGATCTTTTCTGACCCCGCCGATGTTCCGAGACCTCGCTCGGCAACAGACTCAACCTCCTGTTTAATCCCCGGCCCTTATTAAACTCTGTCAGCGCCTCTCGATTACTGCAGCACCGCCCCCCCAGGGTTTCTGCTTCCACGTGAGACACAGCAGCAATATTGAAAGCAATATGGAGGAGAGCGCCCCGCGGGCGACACTGGGCTGGCTCCAGGTTCGAGTGAGGAAGAGGCTGCAGCCGCGACTTGGTTTGGAAAAACATCAATAAAACACAAAGCAATACTTCTCCTGCCTTCGGGAATCTCTCCGCGCTCCAAAGCAACTCGACTCTGAGCTGAAACAAACAATGTGATCTGATGTTTGTAAATACAATATTTATTACTCTGTACATATGGATGTTTGTGAGTTTTCAATATATACATAAACTTGTTAGTATGTTTGAATATGTAAAACCCACTGACTGGTAAAGAAACGTATTTATAACATATCTCTGAATGTAAATACAGTAGTGACTGAAGTAGCTTTGTATTGAAAGCACTGTCAGATATGATATATAATAAATACTCCTAGTTAATTACATTTTACAGATTGTCTATATCACTGTATTGGTATGTTTATGCTATTTAATCTCCTATTAAACATTATTGCATATATTACGCGAAGTACTACTTTGATTATCCAGGGCAACAACACATTAATTCATACAAGTTTACAAAAACTGTTTTAAATCATCTTCAAAAGGAAGTTTGTCATCATCTGTTTTTAAGATTTAATAAGTACCACACAAATAATGTCTAACTAACTATTATGCATTTATAGTCAATTTTATTTGAGACACAAGAACTTATGAGGAAATTTAATTCTAGCTTGTTAGTACAGATTTTTTTTAAACTACAGAATCTTAACTGATTTATTTTTAATTCACCAAATGCCTCATTTCTGTAATAACACTGCTCACAGACCAGTTATATTTTCTTCTCACTTCATAGTTTTGTTGTTTCTTCTCACCATAAAATATGTTCCAGTGATAGTTCAGATCATAAACTGTAAATAAAGAAATGAAGCCAAATATCACAGATTCAAACGTCGGTGCACTCTCAACCAATGAGGAGTCAGTCTCAGCTGTCAATCATTACATCTCAGCCTGTTTTATAACCTCATATAAAATATTTTATTTTCAGTCTGTGCTGCAGCTCCGCAGTTTGTTGATTTGGGACTTTTACTTTTGTTTCTCACCTTCTTCATCCGGCCTGGTGTTGGTCCGGTCACGCTCGGCTGCTGCGGAGTGAAATTAAATCTGAGATTGAAGGAAACTTCTGACTACAAACCGTGAGAATCAAATAACTGCAGCAGACGAACCTTTAAAACATCTGTTACTGAGCAGCTGTGAGGAGGAAGAGGAAGGACGACGGCTGGTGACTCTGCTGGAGCCGTCACATCAACGCCACACTATCACAGCAGCATCTCACAGCCGAGGAATATAAACAGTGTGAATGCTATTACCTGTTGGTTTATGACTGGAATATTTATTATTTGTCCAGTATATAAACCTTCACTTCCCCCGAGGCAGAGATTCGTACAGCTTGACAATCTTCTTTCACCTGTAATCACATCTCCAGCTCTGAGGGGTTTTGTTTTTAGAGATGAAATCATGACAAATTTTCCCCAAAAAATTTTTATAAAAAAAAAAAAAAAAGAAGCTTTTATTCCAGGTTAAATTTCTTTAGGTTTTCATCGTTCAACAGCAACATGACACGAGACTTGTCCACAGTTTCCATCTGTACCACAGAGGTCAGAGGTCAAAGGTCAAAGGTCTTACTGAGTGACACAACGCATGTTGGCATGAAATTAAGCACCAGCTCGACAAATGTTGTGTGTTTGTTGTGTTTGATATAATCAGTTGTGAAGATGTTGTGTGTGATATAAAATCAGTGTTGAGGATGTTTTGTGTTTCTTGTGTTTGATATAAAATCAGTGGTGAGAATGTTGTGTGTTTGTTGTGTGTGATATAAAATCAGTGGGGAGAATGTTGTGCATTTCTGTTTGTGCGTCAGGATTGTGCGGTTGCAGACTAGGGGACGTATCAGATGGAGGTCCAGATCCTGCTGGTATTTTTAGCGCTGAGACAGAAGCCAGAAGGTGTTGGATTACGCAACATGGGCACACGCTGCCTTCACTGTGTGTCATCTTATATCAGCACTCACGGACCATGATTCATTGCAGCGCAGACTTCGGCTGCAGGTTTAAGACCAATGAGCTCAGAGGACAACGATGAGGTCATGAGATAAAACGTTTATGACCATCAGTGGAGGTGGTCGACCATTATACTAACTTTCTTACTGTTTCTACCTGTTTGTGTGGTTACACAATATTCTAAGAAGCATAACGACAACACCTTCACCTCTAGTTTGATCACATCAACGAGTGGATGACGTGTGAAATCTCTTGTTGACCTGTCACAGATATTTAATCAGTGGATGATTAATGATGACTGACTTGGTCGTTATGTCGGTTCCTGTTTGTTTATGGAGCTGACATTTCATAAGGAAAATATCTATATAATTTTTTATTCTCATTTCCAGACACACAAGTCTCTAAATTGAAATACATATGAACGATTTTAGGACAACACACAACTAACTTTCCTGCAGCCTGAGAGTGGTGCTGTGATCAGGAGTTTCTGCAGTGAGGTCACAGCGCCCTCTGCTGGAGTGGAGTTTCCTCTGAGGAGCAGGCACAACCTTCATTTATCTTTCATGACTAGATTACAACTAAACGCCTAAACTGCCCCAGAACCAAACCTGAAACCTGTGGCGACCTCAAGCTTGTCCCACCACTGGTTCCTCTACATTGAGACGTTAAATTAAACCAGGAGATGGCAGCAGACCTCTGTGAGACACTGACCTCAGATCAGCTGCAGCAGCAACAACACTGGCTGCTTTGTCTCCTCTGACACTGAGGGTAAACGTCACTGAATCACAGACCGGCTGTTGTCTCTGCCAAATATTTGACTTCATACGGTTGTTCTCACAGGATATTTTTATTTTGATCACAGCCTCAGTGCTCAGACCTCAGTGTTTCCTAAAAGATGGTGAATGTTGGAAGCAGCAGCAGTAAACAGGCCGTGCGTGTTCATCACGAGGAAGCTCAGAAACCCTCGGCCTGATACAGACTTGTTCTATCACAGTCCCTTTGCCTTTCAGGAGTTTCAGCTGAAATACAGAAGATTTGAACAGAAGAAGAAATGTAAACTTGACTATAGAATTACTATTTTCTCTCCTGACGAATACTGTCTTCACTTCCTCCTGTTGTAGAAAAATCTAGCTCAAAACATCCTAGAACCCGGTGCCACCATCTTGTGCTTTTGTTGTCCAAAGTAATTTGAAAACACTCCCTAACTCCAGCAACTGAAAATAAATAATTAAACCTGGAAGCCTACTGCAGTCTCTTCCTGAAAATAAATAAATAATATATAATATACTGTATTTATATATAAATATGAGATATGACTCGAGCGGTCGAACCGGTGACTTACTTCAAACCAATCGGTCAGAGTAAAATCCTTATGACTTTACAGTGAACTCGTTAGTAAATAATAATTATTTCAGTTCTTTATCAAGCAAACCACCTGATGATCAGAACAGACCTTGTGCTTTGTCTTTATATAATAAACGGTTTTTAAACACGTCTGAATGTGTCCCACAATATCCAATCTTTTCTCAAATGTTCTTAAGTAATGAATAGTGACTGAAGACATGAAAGATAAAATCTGAGGCCCATGTGATGCTGTGAACGCAGCCTGATGGAGGTTGAGCTGCTGCACCTGCAGCTCATGAGACCGGCTGATAACAGAGCGTCTGTCTCTCCGCTCAACACTGGGCTGTATTGTGGAGACGCAGCCGGGGGCCAATCGATCCAGCCGGAGCCCGAGAATCATCCTGACTTCACCCCCGGCAATCCTGAGAGGAAACAAGACAGACACAGACCAAATGGGGGAAAAAAATCATCATTATATTGTTTGGGTCGACTTCATCCACAAACATCCACAAAACACAGTGGAACAAGACTTGTGAGTGATAACACAAGGAAGAAGAGAGCCGTCAAATATTAAGAGCAAATATGAATTGTTTTAATAAGAGTACGAAAGCAGCCGGGACGTCATGAGGACAGAAGACAGATCTCAGACTTGGCGCTCGTCCTCAGGCACGATGGAAAAAATGATCTGAGCTCAACACTGATCTTCTCTGAAACTTAGATGAGATATTTTTATATTAATATCGTATCAAATGACTTTGAATTTTGGAGAAAATAAGATTTTAAACTCTGTGAGCTCAACTCGATCAGTGATCTTTCTGCGGCTGAATCTTTGTGAGATAAAAACTACCTCAACTTACAGAACCCATAGTTCGGTCCGTGTCCCAGATGCTGACATGGAGACGAGTTTATAACCTGTACTGCAGCCAGCCACCAGGGGGCGATCGAGACATTTTGGCTTCGCCTTGGGAGGGACGTTTGTTTTGTTTTTTTAAAATTCTTCTAAATTTCAAAAATACACATCTGGAATAAGAACAGGATTATTGTGTAAACTTTTATTTGTGTGTGTGTGTGTGTGTGTGTCGGTGTGTGTGTGTTTATCGTCTATTTGACTCTAAGTGGGAACATCATTTACTTGATGAAGACCATGCTGTGTTGAAGAAGCCTTGAAACTAGAGATTTAAAAATAGATAGATTTAAAAAAATCTACAGACGGTGGAGAGAAGATGCTGATGTGACTAACTGCATCAGGAAGTGAACGCTTCCCACGCAAACATAATCACTGCCACCGCCGCCCCTCACACACACATACACACACACACACACACACACACACACACACACACACACACACACACACACACACACACACACACACACACACACACACACACACACACATATACACACACACACACACATATACACACACACATCCCTAAAACAAGCAGTTAATCCTGTATGAATCCTCACAACATCATTAACACACACACACACACACACACACACACACACACACACACACACACACACACACACACACACACACACTGCATATTCTCTGTAACCGTCCATAGATTACGCTCCTGCTGTATTAAATGATTAATTAGCTACTGGTTCCATTATTGATGCTCTGTTTATGTGCAGCAGAGCAGCTGAATAATAGATTGAACCCCGACTCTGCTGCTGCTGCTGGGGAGGTGAAGGGAAGGAAGGAAGCAACAGAGGAAGGAGAGTTCATGTGTCTCTAATGAATGGGATTAAACCCATCTTCACACTGGTCCTTCAGTTTAATCTCAACTGCAAGAGTTAAATTCCTCGACTTGCACAGTTGTGATGCTGTTACAAGTCTAAGTCCAAAGTACACAAACCTCCTCTGTGATGGATTAGGTTCATTTCTATTTCTGTCATTTTAAAGGCTGACTAGAAGGAGGACCTCAGTCCAGGTACGGACACAGACGCCATCATATCGGGACGATTTGTTATAACCCGCTAAATCCCTGAGAATCAAGGAGCGCTGATATTTAAGACAACGCAGGTTCTCTAGTGTTTACGCAGTAGATCAGTGGCCAAGGAAACCCACAGAACAATCGCATGGCTTGTCAATCATCTCACGTGATGTCACTCAGCCAATCAAATCCATCCCGATCCCAGTCGGTGAGTAAGATACGGTTCGAAGCGAGACAGAGAAAAGTTAAGACACCAGTTTAATCGTGTGAAACAACACTACAGCTCAGATTCAAAAATCCTAACAGCTCACTAATCTCACTCGCCAGGAAAAGTGATGCAGGGACACAAGAGGAGGAGAAAGGGGATGTTGTGTTGTTGTGTTGTTGAGACGTGTGTTATTAAAATCCATTCAGCTTTGTCGATGTGACAGCTGCTGTGCGATTCTGCCAGAGCAGCACAGAAGTCATTCGTCAAGCTCGGCTGAAGAAATTAGAGTTAAACAGGGATGAAAAGACTCATTATTAACTGTGAAGAAACTATTAAAGTGCAGCTGTCCCGACTATTTTCAGCCTTGTGTTTACCATGGTTGTTAATTTGCAGTGTCATCGCCACATAGATAAATATAGTTAAAGGATTGGATTTGGATGTTTTCTATCTGCTTCTAGTTGTTTTATTTGAGTTGTTTTCCAACTGTTTTCTAGCTTATTTCACATCTCAGTTTTGAAATATCATCATGCCAATAAAAAGTTATTTATAGTGAATTCCTAATGGTGTAGAATGTAGAAAATACATAGAAGTCTTTTGCTTCCTTGCATTTCATCTCTGACATCCCGAGGGGACTTCGCACAGCAACAATACTGTGAAGTATTTTCACTGCTTAGGGTTAGTTTAAATTCTCACATGTCAAAGTGTTTTTCTTTCAGTACCACACTCGTCCATTATTTGAGTTTGCACAACAAGACGGATAAGATGAAAAATGAAAATTGCTTTGCCCTCAAGCTATAGGAAAAAAATTGTTTGTTCCTGGAAGGCTGAAACGTGAGAGATCTGAGTTTTTTGTCTGACTATATTAAATATATTGACAAAACTTTACATGTGGAAACGTTTCTTGTATTTAAATGATATAAGTATATTATAGGTTTATTAAGTGGTTTAAGTATTTTCTTTGAATTTGGACCAGTTGTCCCTTGGAGTCAAAGATGAATTAATTAGATGTCAGTGGTCAAGGGTCAAAGGTCACAGTGACCTCAGAAGAATGTGAAAATAAAATGTATTTAGGCCCGAAACTTAGGAAAACAACCACAGTACAGATGATTGTAGTTTATCTGGATTTTAATTCATCCTGATCCTGTTGACGTCGATCATTATCTCATCTTCTGGGACGTTTTGTTTCTGCATTTTTCTTTTGCATCGTGTTTTGGTTCTATCGTTGTTGTTTTTAACAAAATAAACCTTAACCCTAAATCTGACTTGACTGGAGTTGACTAATATTAGGCGATTAATAGTGAACACAATAGACAAAATGTTACAAAATACAGAGATCTTATCTGTATTCTATCTTATCTTCACATAATTAAAGGAAACAAGCACAGAAACATTACTGGGAAAAACATTGTCAGCTGAAACCCTGATGATTCTACTTGTGGTATATTCATGTTTTTCTTTCATTTTAATAACTGATAAAATTCTTGGAACGCTCAAGTTTGCACAACAAGTCAGTACGATTAGAAAAAGCTTTTCCCTCGGGCTTTAACAAAGACTTGTTTGTTGGTTCCTGGAGAGCTGACATGTTGGAGATATGAAGTTGAACTGAAAAGCTGTTAAAGAAAAGAATGATGGAGAGAAAACACTTTGTCTCTTTGTTCCAAATATTTTCTGGTTTGAGCTTTGATTTGATTTGATTTGATTTCTGTTTTCTGTTGTCATGCGTGACAGTAAAAAATATTTAGTTGTTGGACTGATTGGTCACAGAAAACTGGAGATATCACTTCTGAGAAAATGTGAGTAACATTTTATAAATGATCAATGCTGTACCAATAAGACTTGTTTCTACTGCTGCAGATCCACATGATGATACAAGTACAGTACACAAGTGTGTGTGTGTGTGTGTGTGTGTGTGTGTGTGTGTGTGTGTGTGTGTGTGTGTGTGTGTGTGTGTGTGTGTGTGTGTGTGTGTGTGTGTGTGTGTAAACATGGATTCCTTTCATTCAGAGTAAATTGTTCAGTTATGTTATCTCCCTCAAAAAGTCCCGAAACTGAACAGGGATCAGCTCAGTCACCTTCCTCCTGACTTGCTGTCGGAGGAAGTTTACTTCGACTGGTTTTGTTTGTGACACTTGCATGAAACGCATCAAATGAAGGCGTGAAGAAAAATGTCAGACACGGATTCCAGCTCCTACAAACACCGCAAACCTCAAATTAGACCTGAAATAATTTGTCAACTAACCAATTGGTCAGCCAATAGAAAATAAGCAAGCAAATATAACAGCATCTTCTTGAAGGGGCAGTGTGTATGATTCATAAGGTTATTTTACGGGATATAATCCTCATGTCTAAGTTATACTAACTGTGTCATAAAAAGTATTTATATTGTTATAGAATTAGCCTTTTTAAATTCACAAGTATCTGTGTTGGATCGTGATTTTTGCTGCAGACGCCCTGAGAGGACAAACTGATCGGAGGGGGGGGGCGTCTCGCGTTTTGAAGAAGCAGCAAGAATTCAACAGAAGAAGAAGAACTGTGCCCTTATTTTCCGTAGTCTTCCACAAGCTAATGGAAGAACACTAACAGGATCATGAGAACATCCGGTGTCTTTAATGAAACGACCGATGGAAAGAGAGAAAGTGAGTGAATGAGTGGTGAAGAATGACAGGAAGTCAGGATAATGAACAGAGAGGGAAAGCCGAGTTCATTTTTGATAACAACATCATAGGAATCATTGACTGTCTTTTAGATATAACCCAGTTGATGTATTGGAGTGGAACTATTTTCACTCCCTTATATTGGATTTGACATCAGCCTCTAAACATTCACATCAGTCGGGATCTCGTGAACACAAGTCAAACAAGCCAGCGGTCACGTCCGTTCACTGGGAAGTCGCACAGGAGACGTAAATCATATCAGGACGGACTTTTATCACCTGAGAACGACTGCTTCAACGAGACATCCGGCATAAACTGTATTTAAATAAACTTCTCTAAGCAGCAAAGCATCATTAAAGCACCAGTCAAAGATCAGGGACGTGGCAGGGACATATTTCCAGAGAACAAAGTGTGCTTGCTCTCTGTTCCTCTGAGTTCACAGTGATCGTAACACTGCCTCAGACTCAGAGCGGTAATGATTTATGATTTATTGATGTGAAGGAGCAGCAGATATTTCTTTAGCAGTGCAGAGTTCTATGGCAACGATAGAGATCAGTGTTTACATCATCTAGTTATCAGGGTGTAACACACACACACACACACACACACACACACACACACACACACACACACACACACACAGGGACCCAGATTACATCACGCTGCTATAATGAATTCTGCGACTGTGCCACACAAAGCAGTGAAAGGTATGAAAGAAAGAAGTGGGTGTGGTCTCTGTTCTTCTGTCTTTGTGAGGACCAAGACCTGAAAGTGGGGACATTTCTTTCTGGTCCCCACTGTCTGTAAAGACCTTTGTTTAAATTTAGTCTTTAATGTGTGAGGTTCAGTCTCCACGGTTACAGAAATTAAGCCAAAATATGTCACCCACACACACTCCTGCATTAAGGACATAACTCGGAGACTTGTGCAGAAGAGTGATCGATGGATGGAGCGGCCCAAAATATATTATATTACTGTATATTATTCATATTTGTCCTTTTCTGAAAAGAGAACAGTGCACGAGGGATTTACAGGCAGAGTTTTTCGCTCGACACCGGACACATCTCAAGTGTTTGGTCTCATCAGCCTGAAGAAGTGTTTCACTGGAACCGTCTGAACTCAACTCAACTCGTCATTTCTGTTTCTCAGAACTGTTCACATAACTGCAGCATGTATGTCTGTGGAGAATGCTTATCTGTGTCTAAGCATCTGGCTGGAATATGTGTGTGGGTGAGTGTGTGTGTGTGTGTGTGTGTGTGTGTATGTGTGTGTGTGTGTGTGTGTGTGTGTGTGTGTGTGTGTGTGTGTGTGTGTGTGTGTGTGTGTGTGTGTGTGTGTGTGTGTGTGTGTGTGTGTGTGTGTGTGTGTGTGTGTGTGTGTGTGTGTGTGATAGCAGTCAGGTGAGACGTCCTGGCTCCAGCCTTGTTTCCTCAGCCATTAGAATAACCAGCAGCATGAACAGAGTTTTCACCTCTCTGATTACAGATAGGACCCCCACCTTCTTAACGCTGTAAGCACACAACACACAACCACCCCGTACACACAGACATACACACTACACACACACACATACACACACACACACACACACACACACACACACACACTACACAGCATCAACAATACAGCCACTCAGAGTACCACGCTGCAAAAAATGCCACTTGTCAGCAGAGGTGTAGACATTAAGTTTCAGAGGTGATGCAAACACATGAACATCAGACATGAATAATCAATAAGCTGTGAGCTATGTGCGTGGACGCACTTCTCAGAAGGATGCGGCCCCCTGAATCGGGTCAGAGCAACAGACCAACGCCCTGTGGCTCTGGCTCCGACCCTGATGAGGTGGTTACGTTTTTATCACTTCACATCCCCCCCCAGCCTGGACCCTGACCAGTCTGCATTCTACTCTGACATCAATTCTATCTCCCTCGTGAACTGATGAAAACTCTGACTCTGCCTACTACTCTTTGGAGAGGCCAAAGCAGATACCAATATGAGAGAGTAAAACATTTAGTTTACTGATCAATTGAAAACAATTTGGAGATAATTTTATATCATTAAGACAAAGAAATGTTACAGAGGTTTAAAATGTTATAATTCAATTCTCAGAGACATATATGGATATGTGTGAAGCTTCAAAAGTGAAGCCAAAGCATATTGATTGGCCCCTGGTGGTCATAAACCCCTCCTCCTCCATGTTGGTGGATGGGATGTGTTCTTGTTTTGACAGTGGACAGTGTCTTTCTGAGACAGAGTAGAGTGGAGTAGAGTGGACACAGATGCTTTGACACAGTGCACAAGACTCAAAAGAAAAAACGTTTGCCGATAACAAGGTTACAGAAATCACATTACCAGCCGAGAGCTGTCGGATCCATTGTACAGCCGCTAATAAAAAAACACATCGGACCATCTGCTGTGTTCAACGGCGTCGTCAGATCAGTGAAAACTACAACAGCTGCTGCTGGGACGTTTCAAGGATCAGATTTTGAGAAGCTGTCTTTTTGGAAACAGATGCTTAACTTAAAGTCACTTAAACTGAGAACGTTCAGGGATGTAAAGTCACATCACAAGCGTTTCCCCTCTTTAATAACACGCAGCCCTTTGACGACACCACTTCAAGTTTCAAGTTTCCATAGCAACTCACCGATTTATACATCCACACAAAAAAAACAGGGATGAAAGGTGCCGACCAATAGACAGAGAACAATGTTCAAATGTTCATGTAAACATTCAAATCCTCTGGCTTCACATAACGTTAATGACGCATGATGGCAGTGTTCATGTTGTAGCTTCACTTCTGGATAGTGGGAGGAAGTGGAGACACGTCATTCATCTTTGTTTTTACAGTCTATGATCTTGACATGTTCGTCGCTAAATCCTCTCACAGTGCAAAACGTTCATGAGGAACATTCAGGTTGTTTCGTGCCGAATCCCGTTGAAAATGAACATGTGTGGGCGGAGGAGAGCTACACCGTTCCAAGCTCAACTCGTAAAGTTATACCCACTTCTAGCCCCCCCCCCCCCCCCCCCCCCACTCGCGCTCTGCTCTCAGTCCTGCTCCAAATTTGGCACTCTGTGAAAAAAGGCATTTCCCCCGAGGGGCTTGGGGCTCTGTGTAACTCTTGACTTCGGTCCGACTCTGACAACATCGTGGATTTTCCCACAGGAAAATAACAACATAATCTTTGACATGACATGTTGTTGAAACAGGATCAAAGTTGTGAGAGACAAGGCTTCGTGGGATCCTGAATCTGCTTCTGTAGGAAATTCCGACAGAAATCAGAAACACGAAAACAGGCTCAAGTCAGAAAAATACGAGGCAGTTAATGATCCTATGAGACAAAGTGGAATCTTCACGCTGCTCAAAATGAGATGAACACCATCAATATATTGGTTTGAGTGATTAAGGGACAATTATAAGTTATATATATATTTAATATTTGGGAAAATACTCCTTTAAATCAGAGAGTATATAAAGGCATTGAGGTTTTTCTACATTCTTAAAACTCAGGGTCAGTGACCAGGTTGATCCCCTTCATGTTTGAGTTCTATCTTTGAAAACATAAACATGAATCAGTTTCTGAACTAAACTGAATGTCCTGGAGAGTTTTATTGTTGGTTTAAAGGCGTTTTTTGGGCTGAAATCACATTCGTTTTTTTCCAACGAGGCCTGCGCCCTCACAACATGTGTCTTCATCCACAGAGTGTCTCAGTGCTGTGGAAGACACGTGCCGGTCCACACCTCACTGGTTTGGACCTCACTGGGACAATCAGGCATTGTACATGGGACTTTTAACGTGCTCTCCCCCCTGATCAGTAACGTTCATGTGAGCCCAATCAATTTGCATCAAACACAAACAGTGGTGTCATGTGAGCGCGGTGGGAATGGCCAATTGGTCCAGAAGGGGAACGGTCATGTGAGCCAGATAAAGCAGGACCCTGCTGCAGGACACTCTGAGACAGAGGGGGGGATTCCCTACGCTAACAGGGAATCTGAAATGATTTTATCCAAGAAAATGGCCGGACATCTACTCATCGAACTGCTCAACAAGCTCAGTCTTCTTGAGTCGACAAGTTGGTGTCATCACTCGCTTTCAGAAGTCATTGAGTATTCATCGTTATTGTGGGTTAATTATGATTAATTTAACTCATCAAAGCAAACACAGATTTGGTATATTCCATTCATTACCATTTAGACCAACGTTTACCCAGTGTTTGGGATGTTTTATTGTGAAATGCTATGTTGCAAAGTTATGTGTTTATTTCTTTATGATGCATTTGTGTTCTCACGCACAGATCCTCCAGATAATTTCAGGAAAATGTCTGAAGTTCATTGCAGGTCTGGAAACAGCATCAGTTAACTGAGCTTTCCAGACACAGTGTGATCATTTGGTACCAAATCAATACAGAAGAAAGTTTTCACATCGCATTTTAATCAGACAATTACAGCCACTATTACACAGGAATCTGCAGCAGATCTAAGTAGCTCGATGAATTACTTATCCACAGTTAATTCAGCCCTTTCATTGGGATTTTACCTCTTTTACTGATTTGTTGTGGTTTGAGGGTTAGAAGCAGAGCGACCTCACACTGCTGTTGGGGAAAAACTACACAAAAGTGGAGACAACTATATATTTACTGAGACCTTTGGTGCTTTAGCGCTTGAAACCGTCACAGCGAACACCGGGAACATACAGAAACATATGGTCACATAGAAAAGTGTTAGAACTGAACATACTGAGGGCAGCAGGGAGGGAGGAGGTTCCATCCCAGCAGCTGGTGTGTCTCTGGAAATAACCTAGAGCTGAACCCTGACCTTACCCTTCATCAACATCATCAACATCATCATCATCATCATCATCATCATCATCATCATCATCATCATCATCATCATCATCATCATCATCATCATCATCATCATCATCATCATCATCATCATCACCATCGTCATCATCACCATCACTGCAACAGTTAGTCTTACTGTCACCATGAAATAAAACAAGGCTATTTTCAATGAATATTTAATTCAAATTCATCTCATGTGAGCATTTACAATTTCAGGACTGCTGAGGAAGATCATGTGATACAACTGAAAGTCACTAAATGGACCTTGTGGTGTTTCCAATGTCAAGAGGGAACTGTCAATCACAGCTTTTAGGAGATTTACATACACCTGTGACAATAAATGTGGATTTGTCATTTTCTTTCATATTTTTACATCAAAGTTTTACCTGGAATATATGTTTAAATTATATTAATACATATTCTATACACAATGTAAACATTATTCAATGAATTAATGCACAGTATGATCAAATGGACGCTCTAGAATAGCTGGACCTTTTGATATCTGGACGATAATCTTTGTAATACACCAAACTTCAAACGTTGCCTTTTAACAGTCTTCGGGGATTTTGAGGTAATGAAACAGCTGACGAACCAAAAGTCTTACACTTCTGTAGCTTTCTGTCATTTACTATTTGTTGCTAGTTACAAATTCAAATAACCACAACTACTATTCAATACTTAAAAATATGTGACTTCAAAGCACAGGTGCTGAACCACAACAAATCACTCGCCAACTTTTAACGAGATTGAGCTCGCAGGTTCAGCAGGTTTCAGTTTATCTCTGTCATGGTTGGATTAGCAACTTTCTTATTTATATATCATATTATTGTGAGGTTTCATACGACCATTGAAGATTTAGTGTTTTCTCTGTCGTCAGTTAGCTTGAAGCTGATATACTGTAGCTGTGTAATTCTCAGTTTCTCTGGGAAATGAGTATAAGAATTGCGACAGCAGGTTCTTCTTAGCACATTTACAGTAATAATGAATCTCATCATGTGAACTTTCCCTGTTAAATAAATGAATAAACACTCCAACTTGATCATCAAACACAAGTACACTGTGTTTGAGTGCTGCAAAGCTTTTGGGGGAAATTCTACTTTTTTGCAGCAAAATATTTGTAGATGTTTAAACTGATTTAAACAGTAAAAATTTGACCAAATATAAAGTTATATTTACAATTGAACCACATTTAATTCCAAAGCTTAAGTCTCAAAGTAGCTTTATTTTTTCAAACCCGAAAATATTCTGTTAAAAAAATGTGATAAATTTATGATTTATTGTCAAAACTGATTTTTTTTTCAATGTTTGCCATCTGAGTTCTATGTATTTGATAATATTTGTGTTTTCTTCCGATTGAGAGTTTTTGGTTTAAGTTTATGGTTAAACTGTTAAATATTGAGCCTTGGTTATACTTCTTTGTTTTATGTTATAAGGGCTTGATTAGGAATCACTACCAAATTGTTGTATATAAAAATATCCTGATCTAAATTTCTTTAGTCTCTACTTTCAGTATCAGCCCCTAAAGATCCATGTCAGTCAGACATATTTTTGGCTGTGCAACATCATGACTCTCTGAAAAATCCTCCCATTCAGTTTCAATCTCTTCCCATTTCTACAAATATGTAAAAATCAGGGAGCGAGGCGCCGTCAGAAATATTTCACCTGCACTTCAAAAGCAAACACAATCTTCCTGCAGTGCATAAAGAAACACTTCTCCTTGTGAACACTTAAATAAACAGCTTCAGTGTCAAACCTCTTAGCTGTGACAAATACATCATCTTAAAAAAACATTGCACTATCCACAAAATCATTTCTAATCCTGGAGGTCAAGAAATTCCCCCATTTCGCCGCTGTTTAAATATTTACTCTCTGAAGTGTATTTACATGAAGCCAAAAGCCACAAGCTCTCAGTAAAGTGCTCTGACCCTCTTACACCCTTGCGGTCGGGGTCGTGGAGCACGGCGCCAGCTCCTCCCCCCCCACACTCCTCACCGGTCTGAGCAGCAGCAACGTCAAAGATTACAATGGAGTCAGTCTTTAAATCGGAGCCCGGTGGGTCCCAGGCAGACAGCAGCTTGATTCTCAACCCTGACGACGACTGCGTAACATTCAGGTGGTGATTGTCTTGCGATGTGACTTGTGATTTAAGTCACATCGAGATCCAGCTGAGATAAAAGAGCAACATCCCCGAGGCCGAGCGGAGAACAGCTGATAAACCTGAGGAGGAGATGCAGAGAGATTAAAACTCTCCCAAATAATTACACTTTGTTGTCTCATTGACGCGGATGCACCACCGCGTGCCGACAGGAGGACTTCCCGGGGCAGCAGCCGTCGTAGAAAGTAGAGTTAATTCTTAAGTCAATATTTCCATGCAAAATCCGAGACTGTGTAAATATACTTGAAGCTTCACACCAACACCCAGCTTCAAAGGAGAGGAATCCTTTGAATAAAACACACAAGCTCCAGAATAAACCTCAATCTTCTCTCTGGGAAATGAGCTTACAGTCTATCAGATACACATTTTTATCTCACACACACATTGAATGGCTGATTAACACCTGATATCAGTCACTCGTTCACACGTCAGTATCTTGGGGAAACAGATCAGTAGTCAGTTTCAAGTGTTAAACATTTTCTACCCTGGAAGAACCAAAACAATTTACAGATTTTGTTTTCATTCAGGCGTGAAAGGATCAAGATTCAAACTTTTTTTTGCATTTCAGTAAATTGCACAACACAAGTCGCACTGTGAATTCCTTTCCTTTTTTTTGCTTCTGGGAGTTCTTAAGTCAGTGCAGGAGTGTTCATTAAATCAATTTAATTAAATTACACAAATCCAATTTGCTATCAACAGCAAACGTCTATACTCTGTGTCATCAGTTTGTCATTGCTGCAGCATCACGCTGATGAGAATCCAAGATGAAACTTTACTTTTCCACACAATCAGCTTCTGACACAACCAACAGGCGTCTGCACGGGCACCTCTCCGTGCTCCATGCAGGAGGTCCTCAACACATTTCAATGCCAGGACCACAAACACCTTTGTCATGCTCTGCAATGCCTCCAAAGTGACCAAACCAAAAATTTGTTGTCAGGGATCATACTTTGCATCGAGGGTCTGGTCGCGGGCAGACGGGAGCCGGAGCTTTTTTGGCGGCGCAGCCGAGGCAGGACGGGAACAGAGGGCTGAAGAGGCGGCCGAGACCTTTCCGGAAGACACTGTTCGAGAGGCTGTAGATGAGACAGTTACAGAAGCTGTTGCTAATCGCCAACCACGTGGTTAGAAAGGACGCCACGTTATGGTGATACAGTCCAGCACTCTCCAAAAGGAAGTAGAGGATGTACGGCATCCACAGCACGTAGAAGACGCTGGTGATGCGGAACAGCACCATGGCGTAGCGTTTGTCCGGGCAGCCCTCGACCCGATCCCCTCGCTCGCCCTTGTCCCCCTCCTTCTGCGAGCAGAAGCGTGCGTGGCGCTGGGTGATCTCCTTAGTGTGCTGCCGGCAGATCCTGAATATACTCCCGTAGGTGAAGCACACGACGAGCGCTGCTGGCGCGTAGAGCAGCGCCAGGATGAAGGTGCTGAATCCCGGGTCCGTCTTCCAGGAGTCTGCGCACCATTGAAATATGTCCCCATGGTAGCCAGGCTTCCCCCAGCCGAAGAAGGATGGGAGGAAGATCAGAGCGGAGTAAACCCAGACCAGCACGATGCACACCCTCAGTCGGCAGGGTGTCACCAGCCTGGCGTACGACAATGGGCGGGTGATAGCGATGTAGCGGTCTACGCTAATGCACGCCAGGGATGCCATGGAAACACTCTTCAGCACCGAAACCATGTAGCCGAACGCCTTGCAGGTGAACTCCTCATTGAGGCCTCGGAGGTAGTGGAGGAGGGACAGCGAGGGCACCAGGCAGCTCACGCCCACCAGCAGGTCGGCGTACGCCATGGTCTGGATGAAGTGGCTGGTGGTGTGGTGGTGCAGCAGAGGGGCGCAGTGGAAGACGAAGATCACCACCAGGTTGCCGGCGATGATCAGCACAGTGAGGAACAGGATAACAACCACCTCCAGTACGCATGTATCCAGGCCATGGGAGTAACCCACAGCGCCCAGCAGGCAGAACACGGGAGAGCTGCTTTGGTTTGCATTAGAGGAAGCGTTCATGTTTGAACTAGAGGAGGGAAGGAGGAAGAGGAGGGGGGAGCAATTTCAGCTCAACTCAACCCTCATCCTGTTTTCTTAAGTCTCTTTTAATTCTGAAGTTGCTTGTCCCGTCCTCTGCTCCAGAAACAAAGCGTGCCTCCTGTTCTTAGATCAGCAGCTTGTCCTCCTCAGCGGGGAGAGAGCCCGTCCCTGAAGAAGCAGGAAGTCCATCCATGTGTGCAGAACACAGTCAGGCTCTGCTGCTGCTGGGGGGGGAATCTGTGCATGTGTGCAACCTGGAGAGACCAAAGAAATCCCCAATGTAGAACAAGAGATGCCAGTGTGATGCTGCAGTGCCGGTCCTCCTCACTTTGTAGCTGTTTATCATAACCCCCCCTGCACTGTAAAGCCTGAGGTAAGCACTCTGCTCCGGCACCAGAAGGAAACACAAGCATCCACCTCCACGCGTTGACTTCTGGTTGCAGCAAGGAGAAAGGGAGGGAAACACAAAGCTGGAATTTTCTGGCAGCCGCGATGTTAAAACTCCTTCATGCCGTCAGTGACGGCTGTCCGAGCAAACAAATGAAGGCAGTCCAAACAAACAGCGTCACATCTGGAGGGAGCAGCCGCAGCCACAGTCCATTGACAAGAATGACCACACACACTTACACTTTCACACATATATATAAACACAGCGTCTCCAGCAGCAAAAGTCCAAGAAACAGACGAGGCAAACATCCAGAGGTGATGGGTAACGTTCCTGAGGTCTCTGCTCTGTGGAGCTCCTTCAAGGCAGAGAGGCAACCGGCAGACTTTCAGTGAGAGAGAGAGGGAGAGAGGGAGAAAGAGTCAGATAGTCGAGGAGTTAACTGCCTGTCCTCTCTGCTGTAGTGGCATAGTGATGATGCAGCACTGCTGCTTCCCTCTCCTCCCCCTGCTCGCTCTCACTCCCTCGCTCACACACACACACACACACACACACACACACACACACACACACACACACACACACACACACACACACACACACACACACACACACACATGTTTCTGCCTTTCCCTGTTCTCCTTTCCCCCTCTTCTCTCTTTCTCTCTCACACACCCACTAAGTCTGACCACCCACCTCTTCCTCCCTCTATCTGACACTTGCTGTACTACCACTGAACAGAATGGGCCGCTATCTGATGTTCGAAAAACAAGATGAGAAGATTTCAGATCTCAGATTCTGTGAAATTGTGTTGGAGATGTTTATCATTGTTTTTCTAATTTAATCAGGCAACATACGACTACTACAGCTCTGGTAAATTATACATGTTGGGTATTTTTAATGCCTTTTCTCCCTTTTTCTGAATTATTCCCTCTCTCCTGTTGCCTTAACGCAACAACAACAATGTCATCCCACTTCCCGATAAAACCCAATAACACCCACTGGCTTTTCTGCTCTTCCCGAGATATTTGACCTTCATTTCTGGATACTGGGAAGTTGTTGAGATTGGAGGATGAAGTCTTGTTTTTTTGAGAAAAAAATCTGTCAAAGAATCAGTTTGATGTAATTCTGCATTTTCTGGCTTCAGAGGTGAGTTTTTCATTGTCAGAGGAAACTAATATCTACAGGACAAGACTTTAAAAATGATAAATTAATGTTGAATGTAACTGAAAGTGTCATCCTACATTAACCAGTACGTTTGTGTACCAGAAACAGTGATGGAGGTAAATTCATTTATCAAAGTTCAATGAGACTAATTGCTGCTGTGACTTTCTTGGTCTGTCTTCGTAAGATTCATCTTGACTGTTACTGTAACTCCCCCCCCCCTCCCCCCATGTCCTTGCGTCCCTCTATTCTTCATCTCCACTGACCCTCGCTCCGCTCATCGCAGGGAAGCCCCTCCCCTTCCACGTCTCTTGGCCAGTGAGCACCGAGCAGGTTTCCCTCTCGACGGAGGCCGATCACACCCACTCACGTGCAAATATACACCCTCTCCTGCAGGCTTCCCTCATGTATGGACTCTACCCATACAAGTGCAGTGACATCGCAACACACACACACTAACATGTTCAGAGGCACATGTGAAGGGATTCTGTTGATTTCAAGGAGAATTCCCACAGTGACCGGCGTGTAATGGACGGAGTGACGGGTGAAAAGATGGAAGGAAGATAAAGGGCAGAAGAGAGAGATTGAGCCAGTGTAGGCGAGAAAGAAAAAGGGAAGACTGTCACCTTGTTCTGCAACACACACACACACACACACACACACACACACACACACACACACACACACACACACACACACACACACACACACACACACACACACACACACACACACACACACACACACACACACACACATGCATGCACACACGCACACAAGCCACCTGCAGAGAGACTCTCAAGTTGCAAAGATTCCTCCACAGCAAAGCAGTGGTAGATAAAAGATTTAAAGAGTCACTTCACACACATTGAAGAAAAACATATTCTTCCTCTCGGTCCTGGTGGCGTCTCAACGCGCAGATAACTTTGGTTCTTTGGCCTCCATCTTAAAAAGCGAGACGCTCTTGACTTTGCTAGTTTCAGGCTAAACCAGTTGTCATTTAACTGTAAAAATAAAATAGTATAATGCTCTTATGGGGTGATACACAACATGCACATGCTCCCCTTGTTCCCCACAGATATTATCTGCTTACTTTGCATTATGAGCAGATTCATTTACAATGGAATAGTCCTCCATTATAATAGAAATAAGGGAATCAAAAATCTTCAAAACTGGTCTGAAAGTCCTAAATATCCATTAAAGTGTTTTCAAAGGAAGGTGTGGAACTGCCCTAACACACTACAACATGGAAGATGACCTGAATATCGATTCCATCTATGATTAGCGTCTGCGGCGGTGCTTTCATGTCCTCCCTGGAAATGCCAAACCTAGGTCTAATTTTTTTCCTAATCCAATTCATATAAATGCAAAAACAAGTAAAGCACCTAGAGTCCCGTAGCCTAATGCGTCACTACCGATCTCTGTTGTCTGCTGCTTCACCACATTAAACCAAAGCACAGAGCATCTCATGATCTGTTTTTTGTCGAAAGGCGAGAACGTCTTACCCTTCCAGGCCAGTTGTTGGTGGCGAACAAATACTGCTTTTGTAACCATAAGGTGAGCACTGACATTGTTAGAAAAGCCCATTGGCGTCTGGTTTTGCTTTTATTTTCCAGGTAGAGGGTCAGAGGTGTCACTTCTGGCCGAGTTATGAGGTCAAAGGTTGAGGCGGCTGAACAAGCAGCCAGTTGTCTGACATCTTAAGTCTTTTGTAACACCATGTTGCCAAGTCAACACACTGTTGCTCAGCAGCAGCAGCAGCAGGCTGCAGGCTGCAGGCAGACCGGCAGGGAAACCACCTTGTGACTAAGTGTCTGGAAAGAAGAGCTTGTAGCAGAGCTGTCTGAAGACTAGTGGGACAGAGCGTCTTCAGCAACAAAACTCCAGTGGCTTTCTTTGTGTAAATTCACATTAATGATGTTGTCGTTGCACAATAAAGATCAAACCTGGACCTGTATTAAATAGTCTACAGGAAAGAGGTTGAAAGATTGAGAGCATAGGCTGCATATGTAGAAAAACAACATGGCAGTGGACCGCTGAGGGAGCTGAGCCGCAGCGCAAGATTTAGATTTACCGGTCAATCTGCGTTCCAACCAGATCACCTATGGTTACGAGCTCTGGGCAGTGTCCGAAGCCACAAGGTCACAGATACAAGAGTAGAACCGCTGCTCCTTTTACGTCGAAAGTGGAGAGTTGAGGTGGTTAGGGCATCGAATCAGGATCCCTTCCAGACGTCGTCCATTGGATACTTCCCAGAAGCATCCAGCTGGGAAGACCGGGAACTCGCAGGAGGGTCTTCACATGTGGTCTGTTCTGGGAACTCCTCTGGTTTCTCCAGGAAGAGCAGGAAATCACGACAGGAATGTCATGAAAGAAGGATGTCTGGAATATCCCAAGCTGAGAGAAACAGAAGACAGTGAATCAATGGACGGATGGTTTCTGTCATTTCAAGTAGTTCTTCTCACACTGATGCACGTTCCCCTTTCTGATAAGTTTGACCTCATCTGCACAAGATTGCAGAGTTTGTGTCCAAGATATTTTGGCTTAATTTCTAGAAAGTGGGAGGAAGTGGAGATCTTCCCATCCATCCTTATCTTCTGTTAATGTGGGAAATTCAAGGGGTTTTATGTAATAAAGGAAGTTCCTGCTCTCATGAAGGCCACTTTGTTTGTTGGACATTTTTACCCCACGTTCAGCCTTCAAGGGGTTTTTACGAATATCATTTTTATATAATCTCGGATGGTCCGGTGGCACAGTTGCTGTCATGTTACCAAACAGAAGTTCTATCAGGTCACTTCGATCATAACACCGTGTCCTCAAGAGGAATCCAAAGGTCACAGCTCATTTGCAAATAAACGACAAGGTTGTGGTTTCTGGTCTGTAAAATTAAATAAATAAATAAGGAATAAGGAATGCAAGCCAACTCACTAATCTGATTGTTCCTCCTCGCTTTTTGCTTCACACAGAAAACACAGTGGTCCACCATGATGAGAGTTGTTTTGATCCCATTTCAGCTCTAGGGTTCAATTAATGAGAATAAACAATAACAGAAGAAGTCACCTACCAAACTGATAATCCTCTCCTTTTATGGTAAATCCCTCGGTGACTGGAAGAGTTTTTCAAAATTGCTCTGTACATATTACTGTGAATGACAAAAAACTGAATTTACAATTCTTCAATACTATGTCTTAAAACATCTGGACCTATTTCATATATTCGGGAATCTAATCAAAACCAGTTGTTTCTCCTTTCTTTATCAGATCACATTTTGGTCCCTTCATTAAATGTCAGTTGTGTTTTATAGTGTAAAACCAGGAGGGGCTGCGGAGAGCAGTTCTGGCAAAACATATTGAAAAATGCTGTTCTACACAACAGCTTCATATATAATTCATGTACATCAATGTTTCATAAATTAACTTGCAGGTATCAAAGCCCCATTTTCAGGCAGCTCCTCTTCTCCTCCACAGAAACGATGTGACCCATGAGGGCCCTCGCCCCAAATCAAATTAACCTCAGGCACATGGTTCATTAGGGGAAGGCCTGCCTGTCGACACGGGCAATTAACGTTTACAGCACGAGTCTGCACTGCCAATCCTGTGTCCTCGCTGTCAACAGACCCACAAACACAGGCCACGGACGCACAACACACGCTATTAAAGGAGGATGCAGCCGATTACTGCCGGAGCAGTGTCATGTTGACTGATGACGCTGCGGCAGGGGCCCGAGAGGGGGGGGGAGGTGTCACAAAGTCGACTTAATCGCATTTGTCTTTTTTTAAATCTTGTTCTGTTTCGCTCTGTTTCTTCAAGCCCTCACACTCTGCTTGTCAGGTATGAATTTCAGTGGTACCCTGTTGACCTTTACATTTATCCCATCAACTCATATAACATAGAATCTTACATTATAGATGTTATAACACACCGTTAACTCAAAAACAAGCATTCAAAAGCGACACTTTGGGTTTAGATATTTATAAAATATTGTCAATGTATTGACCTTTTAGTCTAGAAGCACATCAGAGCATCTGTGGTAGAAAATAATAAAGAGCCTGACTGATGTGGATCTGTGGAGGCTTTTTGTATCCGTGTTGTGTGGAAGAAAGCAAAGTCCAAATGACAGTAAAATCGCTGTAATGAGTTTGAATTGTGGTACAAGAGAATAAACCATAAATGTTTTTTATATCGTGACACTCAAGTTTTGTATCAGCTTGAATTCATGTTGATTTCAAAGCAGAACATTTTCTCATCATTCATGTGGAATAATCCAATGTTTGCTCGACACAGTTGTAATTTCCTACTTTCATCTCACCTCAGTTACTCGACCCTGTCAGCAGGTCAGTGGGTGAATGAATTCGTTTTGGGGTTTTGAGCTTTTTTAACAAGGGTGAAATTGGGGATTTTCCATTTTAACAGCGAGAAAAAGGTATTATGAAAGGAGACAGAAGACAGAACCCCCGCAAAGCAGGCAGGGCCAGACTCTGTCTCTCCATCTATCCTGAAGCACTGTGCTGATCAGCTGTCTCCGGTGTTCACAGACATTTTTAACACCTCACTGGAGACCTGCCACGTACCAGCCTGCTTCAAGACCTCCACCATCATCCCTGTCCCCAAAAAAACTAAGATCACTGGACTCAATGATTACAGACCCGTCGCCCTGACCTCTGTGGTGATGAAGGCATTCGAGCGCCTCGTGCTGCTCCACCTCAAAGCCATCACTGACCCTCTCCTGGACCCCCTGCAGTTTGCCTACAGAGCCAACAGGTCTGTAGATGATGCAGTCAACGTAGCCCTCCACTTCATCCTCCAGCAACTGGACTCCTCAGGAACCTACGCCAGGATCCTGTTTGTGGACTTCAGCTCTACCTTCAACACAATCATCCCGGACCTGCTACAGGACAAGCTCTCCCTGCTGAGTGTGCATGACTCTACCTGCAGGTGGATCACAGACTTCCTGTCTGACAGGAGGCAACATGTGAGGCTGGGGAAGCATGTCTCCGACGCCAGGACCATAAGCACCGGTTCCCCTCAAGGCTGTGTTCTTTCCCCTTTACTATTCTCCCTGTACACCAACAGCTGCACCTACAGTCACCAGTCCGTCAAACTCCTTAAGTTTGCGGACGACACATGAGTCAGCCTACAGGTGGGAGATTGATCATCTGGTGACCTGGTGCGATCAGAAAAACCTGGAGCTCAATGGTCTGAAAACAGTGGAGATCGTTGTTGATTTTAGAAAGAACGCAGCCCCACCCACCCCCATCACCCTGAGAGACGCCCCAGTCGCCACTGCGGAGTCCTTCCGCTTCCTGGGCACCATCATCTCCCAGGACCTCAAGTGGGAGCTGAACATCAACTCCCTCACCAAAAAGGCTCAACAGAGGATGAACTTCCTGCGGCAGCTGAAGAAGTTCAACCTGCCAAAGTCAATGATGGTGCACTTCTACACCTGCATCATCGAGTCCATCCTCACCTCCTCCATCTCCATCTGGTTTGCTGCTGCCACCACTAACGACAAAAGGAGGCTGCAGCGTATCATCCGCTCTGCTGAGAAGGTGATTGGCCGCAATCTGCCATCTCTACAGGACCTGTTTGCCTCGAGGACTCTGAGGCGTGCAGGTAAGATTGTGGCCGATCCTTCTCACCCGGGTCACAAACTCATTGAGGTTCTTCCCTCCGGCAGGAGGCTGCGGCCATCAGGTCTAAAACCGCCCGCCACAAGACCAGCTTCTTCCCGCCTGCAGTTGGCCTTATCAACAAGACCCGGGACCCCCACCTGACTTGAACTTTTATTCCGCCCCCACACCTCAAGGATGTGTTACATTAACACATATTTTTATATTTTATTTTATTATATTACATTATATTATACTGTATTACATTGCATATTGCAATTTGACACATCGTTTTGCTTTTTGCATTTTGTATTTCACTTTTTACTTCACTTTTTATATCTTTTGTCTTTTATATATTTGTTGTTTTGTATTGTTGGATTGTGTCGACTGGATTTGAAATTACATCCATGAGAATTGTGAGATCTCTGAAATCATACAGCTCTTGTGGAGTGTGTGATACTTTGAGGCTGGCGTGGGGGTGGGATCACAGAGGTCATTTGCTCCTAGTCGGATGTGGACCAGAAGACTGTCACAGGCTGCTAAATAAAAAATGAGTCATACATAACTTTAAAGAGTCCTTTCATTAGAAATCAGTTACACAAGATGTTACCACAAAGCTTAAAAAAAACCTGCACCATGTGTTCATGGCGAGGAGCTGACTGCCGGCCAGAGAACTGCAGTGAAAAGAAAAACTGCTTCACCAGTTACAGCAACTGAATCAAAACATCGCAAATGTCTTCATCCCAAAGTGTGGCCCGTCGGTTTGAGAGCAGGACTTCCTGATTTCCCGTTTGGATTTTTTGATGCTCTCGCTCAAATGCATGCACTTGCACTGGAATGGCCTCTGCTTGTGCTCTAAGTGTGACTGATTTCCTGCGCTCCAGATTCAGCTCTTCTCCTCACAGCGAGAGCATGAAACATCTCATCAAAATCCCCCAACCAATAGAAGGCCAGGAGTAGTGCTGAGAAATGATTCAGATGGGAATCTGGTGTAATAACAACGCTAATGACTGCACGAACCTCATTAAAGCAACTGCCCGTAGAGGACTTTTAAACGAGAGATCAGCAGATATCAATTCAGACAGTAATCATCTTCAAAATGTACGATAAGATCTGCTCAAGAGATTAAGAATTAAACTATAACGTTTATTGCAGGTTTTATCACTTGATCAGATTGGACCAGAATACTGACACATTCAGAAGGAAGTAAAAAAATGTCAAAGGTGATTTTTATATGGAAATATTTCAATATTCACAATGCAAACAGTGCAGCTTGTATTTTGAATAATTACAAGAGATGACAAGAACTTGCAAGTTTTATTTTAAAACCTAATTTACATATTAATCATTGATGTCAATAGTAGTAAAGTATTCATAATTCCTGACTACCTGGTTATTACTACTTAATTCATCCCGGTCAGAACGCGACCTTCAGGGACCTTCAGCACCATCGTTCACCTCGTCATTATCATAAGCTGCATTGAAGTCGCTGAGGCAGGAAAGTAGAGCCACTGCTTTGTTACAGTAATGACTCTCTGTGATTATCGTTTCTTCTTGGAGCTGAGCAGAGGAGTTGAATTCTCAGCTTGAACGCTTGACCTTTTGTGTCATATTAATAATTATAAATGCTGAAATTCAACTTCGAAAAATGTTTAGGCTGATTTCCCCACAAAAAAAAAAAATATTTTTGCACATTATTTGATTTAAAACGAAATCCCCCAATAATAATCATTGCTTCCAGCAGCCTGCTCACACATCGATTTCCCATGAGTCACCCGAAAGAATCCGCAGTTGAATTGGAGTTTCTGCTCCAACACAGGAGGCCCAGTGTGCTGCTGGAAGCGTCATAATAACTTAATAATTATAATTACATTCCATTGTTTACACGGAGGGCTCTAGATTCGACGGCTCCCTGTAGGTTAAACATAGTTTTCTAAATAGGCGTTTCAGTTAATGGCTCCCTGGATAGATTCCCTCGTTAAAATCAGACGAACGTACATCACACAACTCACACGGGCGCTAGGCATGTGCTAGTTTTAGTTTTTGATTACATTTACTAGAAACCATCTCAGGGTTGTGATTAAGGACGATGCTGCGTCGTTCTAATGGGAGCGAAAAAAATGAATCCAGGATATTATACGACTTCGCTTCACAGCAGAAACACCTCGACTCCCAACCCCCTCCAACCCTCCCTCCCCCATAATGATCTTCTCAATCAGTGTGGATGAAGTGCAGCGGGGGGGGGGGGGGGGGGGGGGGAGGTGTGTGCGATTGACAGATCACACTGTATGCATAAGTTAGTGTTCGAGCCTCCACTGTATATGTGCATCCAAATCTCTGCAAGGCGCCAAAATAACAAGTCTTGAAGCTGGTTATTTCCTTTGATTTCAAAGCTTTTCATGTCAGTTTCCAACAGGATTAACAGTTTCACAGTTTTTTTTACAGCCTCCAATTAATAGAGAGTCTATTTACTGAGGCTCAGGTTTATAAATATACTCAGCGTGATGCCAACGTGACTGGAAATACTGAGACGTGAGTATTGTTTTTGACCTGCGCCAGACAGTTTGTAAAGAAAGACGGATTCGACCTCTTTCCATGGTGTTGACGAGCAAGTAGCATCTATTCATCACGGCTAAAGGCCGATTTACGCTTCTCCTTTTTTTCTAAAACGGACAGATAAGACCGCCCTATCCGCCGTGGAACGCCCTCTCCGAGCGCCTCGGAGAGCTTTTCGTGCACCTCTGATTTTTCTAACTGTCCGTGTTTATTTCGGAGACCCCACGGACAGCCCTTGGCTGTGATTGGTCCGTGAACGACATCATTTCCGTACAACGTCATTTCCGTACGACGTCATTTTCGTATTTCATATTTCCGGACCTCAAACTTCCTGCTTCATTCCCTGTCACAACAAACCCAAACACAACTATGATTCTACGATTAATGTGACGTGTGTGTTAAGCCAGTGGAGTTGTCCGGCTGACGGTGGCTCGTTAGAGCACTGACGGCATGTGTGCACGGTCACATACAGTTATAACGAGCTTTCAAAACGGCACTAGCGGGCTAGGCTAGCGGGCTAGCAACCATGCTTACTGCGGTGGTAACAGTGCAAAAACCCGCTGTCACGACTTTAATTCCACTTTTATCATGACACTGTTTCTACAATACCGCCAGGTTAGAAGCAAACACTGGGTAGTAGTTAGTGTCGGGAGTCCCTGCTGACTGTGTGTGGATGCTGGGGGGGAGCTAGCTGGGGGGAAGCTAGCTAGCTCCGTGTAGCTGCATTAGCTGTTGCTAATCCCACAGCTTCAAACTGTGGGATTAGCAACACAGTTCGGAAACAAGACCGGGGAACCACTGCGCTAAGAAACGATTACATCAGCATTTTGACCTGCTGGGTGTCACTTTATTTTATTTAGTTGCCATCGTAGCCTACACTGTGTGTGAGGAAAGTGGGGAGTAAGTAAATAAACAGCGTGGACTTCTTCTGATTACTCGTGAGGTAGGCTTCTCCAAGCTTGTCTTCCGTTGCGTCACCTACTGTTCTGGCGGTGAATTTGTTTTCAACACGAAGAGGTATAAATGAAAAAGTGTCCGTCCGATTTGTCCGTTCGTCCGTCCATAACGGATTCGTAGAAGCATAATGGAGCCTTAAGGAAGTCAAGTTTTATTCCATGATACATTTAGTCCTTAGTAAAGTGTGGACGCTGTTAAACCCACATAAAAACAGGTGAAGGATAATTACCAAAAGTTATGGAATGATATTAAATAATCGAACAGTCAAGGTTCAGTTTATCAATGAAACTGTTGTGATATATGTGGAGAAATTGGAAAGATATTAACGGAGGCAATTTACTCCAGCTAACATTATTTAGCTTCCAACCTTCCTCTTTACATATGTTTTTCTCCTCACTTGTTTCACAGATGATCATGATTGCGTCGGTCGTCATGACGTCACCTCTGCTCCTGAATGCCCTTTGACCTTTATAACGTATTTAAAAAGTCTCAGATATTGTAGAGCCGATAAATTAACCTCGAAACTAGAAGGTAAAACTCACTCAGGGTCACTGGGGGATGTGTGAGCTCCTTTTATGAAACTTTTAACCACCAAGTTTTTTGTAATAGGAAAATAAAAGTTTTATTCTATTCTCTATATGGTTGGGAGTATCTGGATCACCGGATCTTTTTTGGCGAATCACCTGAGAAAACTGTGATACCCGACCTTCCTTGTTGTGATGTAGAATCAGCTCTGTGGGCACATTGTGGATGAAGGAGCTGAGATCTGTGGCTCCTCTGACGCTCAAACTCAGCATATGAGATTTTCAGCCTCAGGAATACGTTCCTGTGACTAGAAACCTCCGTCAGTGCAGAACAACCACACAACTGCACCATGTGAGCAGTGTTCAACTCTGGAGGCGCCAGGCTTTTCTTTTTATAAACAAGTTCAATCCAACGAGGACGCTGGTACTCTGGGATTGTGCTGTAGGTGCACTGACTTATCTATCCACCCATCCGCTTAATATCCGTGTCCGTCCTCCATTCATCTGAAAATCCATCCATGCAACCATTAACCCATCTGCCAGCGTGCATCACATCATCCATCCATCTCCACCTCCATCGAATAATCGTCCACTCACACCTCACATGCACTCGGGCACGGTCTGCAGGTAGAGTTAGAAAACACAGCGGGGATGGAAACATCAACACTCACCATTCTTTCTATATATTTCTGCATGGAGAACACAGGCTGATCTAATTTAAACTAACCGGCAAACCATCAATTAGCCACCGGTGGGTCCTGTTCGAACCACAGAAACCAGTGAGGGCTCAGCCGGTGAGTAATGGAGGGAAACTGGGTCGTCAGCAGCTATTTCAGACCCGTGGTTGTTTAACAAAGAGCCGTTATTTTTGTCATATGGTCCATTTGTAAAAGAAAACAATGGTGGGGGTCTGGAGCCAGAGTTTGGGAAAGCGAAAGGTTGAAAGCGCTCGTAAATGTCAAATCGTCCACCTGAAGAATGGCCTGGGGCGCTGGAGGCTAATATTACACCAGCTGTTATTGTGCTGGATCTGACAGAGGAAGTGTTGGACTTTGTCTGCTGTTGCACTGGATATATATATATATTTATGTTTTATGTGTAATACGTTCATCTTTCTGGACTAAATCAAAATGTGGAGCTGCAGCAAAGGTCGTCCGACAACAACCAGCCGCAGTTTCCAAACTCTAAGGTCAAACTTGGAATAAATAATACTTGAATCATAAATCACATCATGTTTTGTTCGAATTTCACTATATATGGAAGTTTTCACAGCATTTTGAGACAGTTACCGACTGCTTGACGGCACATGAGCTGAGCTGGACATAATGTTGTTATGTGTAATAATCAGACACATGCAAACAGAATCATGAGTGGAATATGCTATTGGCTCATGTAAACATCACAATTTAAAAAATCTCATTCAGGAGATGTTTTATAAGTTAATAGATTGGTTTGGATTTATGATCTCTGCCCTTTGCTTCTGATCCCAAAATATATGAATTCCTTTACACTATGTTCTTCATTGATATTATGAGTTTAATTTTTGATTAAGTGTATTTTTTTTTATTATAAGTAGCTCTGTTAGTTTTGATGCAGTTCAGGATAGCATAAAGACTGTAAACCTCTAGCCTGCGGCTGTGAGTAAGAAACCAACCTGTCAGTGGCTTTAAAGTTAATATGTCAGTTGTTTAATTTGTACAAAAGCAAAATTGTAAAACAGTAATTTTGCCTTTTTCTGTGTCACACTGAAGCAAAAACCATTCCTGTCGGGAGACGTCTTCTGAGCAGGTCTGTGATTATAAAGAAGAGGTTTCTGTCCCTTAAAGGCAAACGCTGCTTAAACAGTGAAAGGGGGAAAAAGAATATCCTTCATACATGTTTTTACCGAGCAGCCAAATGACAGATGATTTTAGAAAATGCAGAGATTTATTGACTCTGAGGCTTTTCCTCTTCCAGTCAGGTTAGTGAAGTTAATGCATTTCCCTTGGCATTGACAAGCAGGTCTAACATGTCAGCCCTGTAAGATGGGAAGACTCCAAGTGTCCGTCAGCACAGCCCTGCAGGGACACCGTCCTGGCAGGTGTGAAGCCCCTGTACCGTCCGTCCGGGCTCGGGTACGACTCCCGGACCCTCCGCACGCAGCAGGAGGGGATGGCAGGGTGGGCGTCGGGAGGTGGGAGCCCAAATCTCCAGCTGATGTACTGTTCGTACGCGCAGTGACGCAGGGGCGAGGTGAGGCCTCCGTCCGCAGGTGGAGACAAGGGGTCCCTGTATAGTAGGACAGCCTCCAACAGGGGGCGATGGAGCACCAGCTGCTTGAACAGAGGGGAAGAGGTGATGCAGGCGCCGTCGCTCCGCCTGCAGCACAGCTCCTCCTGGGGGAGAGAGGAGGGAGCGCAGCAGTTACACCGACACCAGGCCGGACGGGGGGCTTTGGGCTTGGGGTCGGCTTCCGGGTCGGGGGGAGGACGAGCGTCGTGATTCATGTGGACATCCGGCTGTAACAGACAGAGGACGGCTCTCAGGTGTCCTGTATCCTCCTGCTGGGACAAGAGGAAATCATTCAAGCTGTGAAGATGCACTTGAAATGAAATTTCTATTTGGTTTCATACCAAGTGACAAAGCCTCCAAAATAGAAAGTTTAGATCAATTTGAAGCTAAAGCCTTTCATTGCAATTAATTTCTCCTTATGTCTGTGGATCTAACTCTGTACATCCTCTTTGGATCTAAATCTGTGGATCTTTCCTCTCTGCAGCAGTTTTACCTGACGTGGCAGAACAGACACTGGTTTGACGTCCTGTAAACTTTTCTTCAGGGATTTCTTCACCAGTCGAATGTTGTTCTCGTCCACGTGTGACACACTGAGGACGCACTGCAACAGACGACACACACAGTTCACAACTAATCAATCACATCCTTGCTTACATCGAACCCTCCATCACCTTCTGTTGGTCTTGGACCGACTCCACTTTCCTCTGGGAGTAGTTGTGTCCGACCTCTGCAGAGTAACAGCTGGTTCCAATCAGCCAGTCGAGAAACACGGTGGTCTAGAGAGGAAGACGCACGGAACGTCATAAAAGTGTCATCCATGTTTTTCCTCTTTTGGGATTCTTCACATAGTATACACAGACAATATTCACTGTGAGTGTATTTTATCCAATAGCACCATCATCAATCACCAACAGCTTTGCTGTCTCTGACTGAGGTTATGATGCTGAAATTCCTTCATTTTCTACAGATAAAACCCTGACAGCTGCTGTTCAGTACAAACGGAGGACCAGAGCCATATATGGTCACTTCCTCCCGGCGCTGGGAGGTCACTTACCAGAGCGTAGTACGACAGCGTTGATCCGATGTAGATGATGAGCTGAATGTAGCTGAATCTTCCCGCCTGGAAAAGTTCACATCAAACTGTCGCTCAATTATGTAGGAAACAGGTGAAAGTTTGAGGAATGCAGGTCAAAGGGTCAGTCAGTCATTTTGTTTAACCCACAACAACACAAAATACACAAAATACACAAACCACACGATTTCTAAAAGCCCTGTGTGGTCAAAATGAAAAACAGGAAGTCTCAAAATTGTATCATTTAAATCTTTCAAGCATTTAATCAAAACATGACTTTTTATTAATTTCTCATATTTTGCTTAAATTGTTTCCAGTAAAATTGGTCAAATTAAAATATTTGATAAATTGTATGAATATCTATCGGTCATTCAAATTTCAATATCCATCAACATTTTCATTTAATTTTATAAAATCGTTTCACACATTTCATTCATAATAACTTTTAAACATGTTTTAAGCACATTTTCCAAACGTGAATATTTTCCTGAAATAAAGAAGACCCCAGTTCCCACCTGTCCGAACACCATGACGTCAAACCTGATGCCGAAAGCCTTGTAGAGCGTCCTCTCCTCCACTCCACTCACTGTGATGTACTTAGCGAATCTGATCAGGAGACAGATATGAGAAATAAACCCAGAAGCTCGATTGGACTTTTAACATGACGCAGGTTCATTGAGCCCAAATTTAAAGAGATTAAATGTAAAACAGACGGACACAAGGCAAGTAAGCAAAGAAACAATTCACCACAAAAAGTCAGAAAAACAGGGGCAAGTGCTACTTGTGTTTGAAATCATTCAAATTAATAATGTAAAGTTAATTCACTATGTTTGGTGTCTTGGGTTCAACAATTCACCGAATAACAAAAGTGTGAGAAAAAAAGAACGTGATCATTCGGAACATTTGACCCTTGACCTCCGTGGACCCTGCTGACCTGAAGTTGAGGCCGGGGTACAGCGTCTTGTTGCTCTCCTTCTCATCCAGGCGTCTGAAGGAGTATCTGGGCAGGCAGCGCCGTGTCAGCCAGTCCAGGTTACACTCCCACTTGATCTGCATGCCGATGACGCCACCCTGTGGTCAACAGAGGAGGTGCATCAACATGACTGGAGCGAGGTTGTAAAAACACTCAGTTCCACATTAAATGTTTTGCTCCTGAGTGTCGTCTTTATTCTTCATCTTATCTCTGATCTTATCTTTGATCTGGTATTGTTGAACCGACGATGCTGCGTCTTCACTTTCCTCCACACAAACTGAAGAAAGTTTGTTGGGGAGAAACTTCCTACTTTTGGTTTTCACGCGTGTTTCACTTCCACTTTACTCAATCTGTTGCTCGGGACGACAACTCAAAACAAGAGTCATCAGGAGAAATCAAACCCCCGGAGTCGACGAAACTTAAAGGAGCAGATAATTTGGTGCCGTCACAGTTTCTTGAAGCCGTTTAATTTCCGAATACAGCAAACTACAATTTCAGCGAGGCCATTTGATAGAGCTATAAACCACGTGAACTCTCGAGTGGTCCTCACCTCTACGGCCATGTCAGAGAACTTCTCCCCCGCCTCTCGAACCATGTCTCCCAACCTGAAGATGGGACACAGCGAGTCGTTCTTCCTCTGGCAGCTCCTCAGGTAGGCGTCGTTCATCTGAGGGAGGATGTTCCTCCTGAAGAATTGAATCAGTCAGAGGTGCTCTCACACTCAATTACTGTTATAGAAGTAAATTATGCCAGGTAGTGAGACTGTACATGACAAATACAAACAGTTAAATACCACAGAAAGAAAACCCATAGGACTGCTGTCATTTATCTTTTGTTTATCGCAGCTTATTCTATTGAATCAATATTTAAAAAATTAAGTGATCTCAAAAAGAGAAAAGACAATATAAGGATAAGATGATAAGACGTGAAAGAGTCAATGAATCTGTAAATTATTGTCTTGATTGTTGGACAGTCTTACCGGATGAAGTTGAACGCAGGGAATCTGATGTTGTTCTTAACGAGGACGGTGAAGTTCTCAGCTGCTGCCAGAAGAGCAGGTCTGCAGCCCAGATGCATAATAATACAGAAATCAGAATTAAGATGGACAGCCCAGGCCCAACGGTCAGGACAACATCCAGATCTGAAAACACCTTTACTGTAATTTACCTCGGAGGAGTGGTCTTGGTTTCTATCGGGCACCAGGCGGACACCTCACAGGTTTTCTTCAACACGTCAAACTTCACACACGATCCTGTTTGAATCCCTACAGACGAGGAGACACATGAAGCTCAGGGTAAAGTCTGAGGTTCATCAGGACAGAGCTGACGTTACCCCTGATACTAAAACTGAAGCTAAAGCTGCAGCAGCTCAGTGACAAATTCCTCTGCTTCTTGTGGAAACAGTCAACTGGTCACAAGCAGTCAGAAAAATAATCAGTTTCTTCACTTTGTCTGTGTCATAACTGCTCTTATGGTAGAGTTTTTAATAACTAACTTAGTGGAGAAGGGTCAGATGCTGAAACGCCGCCAGACACTAAAAACTAATTAGGATTGACAGGATTTCTGGGTAATGAAGTTCTTAAAAAGTCCCTGAGAACTTGGTTTCAAATCTTATATTTCTCTGTAACATTAAATATTCATGACAACAGGTTTTAATAGGATAATAAATTTCTGACTCCTGTGGTTATTAGATAAATTACACCTTCTCTACTCGGTCTCTGGCTTCCAGCTTCAAGCCCAGAGCTTCTGACTGAAAACAAACAAAAGTAATTTCCTCAATTCATAAGGAACTGCAACAAACAGGAGGAACTAGTGCGTCTGTTGGGGACAAATCTATCAAGTTTGACATCAGATCTAAGTAGTTTGCTCATTGTAGGTTTTGGTCTTTTCATGGGCTTTGAGTAAACATATCTATAATGTCATCGAACATACTCCGAGAGATCAGCCCTCTAAACACGATTGAATCAAGATCCACGAGGCAGGCAAACAGACGAACAGACCGACAGACAGACAGACAGACCAACAGAGAGAGGTGAAGACGTGGTTGTGGAGGTTAGAAGACAAGTGGCTGTACCGTGGCTCTGTTGGTCCGAGGCTCCTCTCTCACAGTCTCTATCAGTCTTACACATCCGGCCATTTCTGGGAACCTGGAACATAATCACTGCTGCAAGATAACAAACGTTTGGCAACTTCTCATCTGAGAAGGCTGTTTAGATTATTTAAGATAAAATGTATAGTAAATGATGAGAATATTATTATGAATAATAAAAACAAAGCACCTCTGGGCATTTCCCCTGCTTCTGGTTCTTTGTCACGATAACATTTGTCACCACGAAGAAAGAGTTTTTGTTCTAAAAGGAGCAAAAGAGATATTGAAGTTGTTTCCTTTAAGATGAACCTTCACAGCCGTGAGGACGCAGCTCTGACCTGAGAGGCTCCGCTGTAGTCCACTACGTCCCAGACCACGTCCCCGACCCCGGGCAGGAGCGCCCGGGCCACACCCTTCACCTTGGTTGTGACCGAGCTCACGACCGGGTCAAACTCCTGGTACTTCCTGTTCCACAGCATCATGACGCTGCAACATAAAAACATTAATGCAAACATGACAAAAACAGACATGCACAGTTCTAGTCTCTCGAGGTTTGTCTCATCTCTTTAGTCTTTTATTCTGTTTTAATGCTTTAATTCAAATGTTTTCCAACTATTAAACTATGTGTTTGCACACACTCTAAAGTTCATTGTCAGGACCTTGAAATAATATGAAGTATCTTAGATGTGTTCACAGACTACAGTGCAAATGGATTTCAGTGCAGATTCAGTTAGATGTGGAGAAACTGTCAAATGTTAACAGGACATGATACAGAGGAACAACTGAGGAGGAGGAAGAGGAAGATGGAGATAAGACAAGATAAGACTTTATTTAAACTGTATTCCCCACACACCGGGGAAATTCAGTGAATGAAGATGAAGATGAAGATGAAGATGAAGAGCGCAGCAGCAGCACAAACAATCGCTCTTTGTAAATCCACTCACCAGATCACCAGCAGAATGGCTCCGTTAAGGCTCCACTTCAGAGACCCGAGCCGGACGCTCTGGATCCGGACCAGCTTGCTGGTTTCATACTGACACAGACCGAGAACACGGCAGCACGGCATGGTGCCGAGGAGGAGGAGGAAGAGGAAGAGGAGGAAGAGGAGGCGGTGAAGCTGTCGGGATCAGGGTATTTCCTGCAGCAGGTGGTGAAGCCCCTGAAGCTGCAGCTGAGTGGATCAGTCTATTTCCTGGAGGAGGAATCTGTGACTCATTCCTTGCCTCCTCTTCTTATGGAAACGGTCACGTGTCCAGACTCGGACTCCTGCAGCTGCTGCAGCCTGAGGCCGGCCACACACCGGACGCGTAAGCGTCGCGTTAGCGTCGCGTAGGCGCACCGTCATGCCTTAAATAACAGCTGGCTCCCATCCACTCCCACGTTAATCCCTTGTGCCGGCCACACCGGACGCTGAAGTGCAGCGCTGCACCAAAAGTGCCTCGCGTCGTGCAGCGATCGTTTCGGCGTCGAGTCTATTTTTTGCGCTTGACGCGAGCGTAGCGCTCCGGGAAACACAGTGAAAAATGATTTTAAACGATATTGGGGACATATTTTATATTATATAAATGATAAAATATGCATCCCATAGTTTGTATTCCCCTTCTGTTGTCCTGGAGTTTTAATTTTACCAATTTTACCAATCACATTATTAAATGTCCCCCTCTGCCCCTCCATACAGACACACAAGCAGTCATAAAGATAGAAAGAGAGAGGGTGTGTGTGTGTGTGTGTGTGTGTGTGTGTGTGTGTGTGTGTGTGTGTGTGTGTGTGTGTGTGTGTGTCTACGTACTCTCCACATAGGCTTGAGTGGAGAATACGTAATTTACCCTCGACACCCGACATTGAACGGAGCAAACAGCGGAGAAGTTCTTGAAGATGGATGACATTAAATTAATAATTGAAGTGGAGAAGTAGTACAGTGAGCTGTACGATCCTCGGCCGTGTTGTTTAAAGACAACATTAAAAAGGACAAATGCTGGGACACCGTTTCAGTTAATGACAAATATCAGCTGTATGTGTGATCACGGGAAGGAATCGCAGGATGACCGCCGCGGAGTTCAGCGTGTCCGGTGTGCAGCCTGGCCCCGGCGTGCTAGGGATCTACGCGACGCTTACGCGACGCTTACGCGTCCGGTGTGACAGCCTAGCGTTTACGCGACGCTCACGCGACGCTTACGCGACGCCAACGCGACGCTAACGCGTCCGGTGTGTGGCCGGCACAAGGGATTAACGTGGGAGTGGATGGGAGCCAGCTGTTATTTAAGGCATGACGGTGCGCTTACGCGACGCTAACGCGACGCTTACGCGTCCGGTGTGTGGCCGGCCTCAGGATCCACGAAGCAGTGTGACCAGAACAGCTGCAGTGCAAGTACCCAGAATTATAATGGAATATAAATATACTACGACTATCAACCATATGCACTGAAAGTATTAAAAGTCAACGTCTCAGTTCTGCAGAAACATGTCCCTTGTGATTTTATTTTATTATAAATGTGGTTAATACTGAGCATTTTACAGTTGGAGCTGGATTTTAACTTGAGTTATTATGACTGAATTTATCATACAAAACTATTAATTATAAATAAGTAGTAAAGTAATAAACGAGTGTGAACTTACAGAACCAAATTCAAACTGTGACAGAGGCCTCACTAACTCAAATCATATCTACATCCGAGGGGCCGGACCCTCCAGACAGTGACTGATGTATGGCGGGGGGGAGGGAGACACAGAAACTGGAGAAAAAGCGACAGTCTGAGAGTCACTGACAACGTTCACTCAAAACACATCGACCCTTTCTGTGATTTAAATCTTGGTTCCCTAGGAAAGTATCAGATGCAAGAAGCGTTTTAAATACACCAGAGGTTCCCAAACTAAGGGTCACGACCCCTGGATGGATTACCGGACGATTTTTATAACTAATGGAAATTTTGGAAAATTGGAAATTACCACTTTTACCATCAACTGTTACAAGTATGTCATCATATATCTGTTTGTCCTCATTGGACCCCTGAGGTGATTATGGCGAGGGACATGTGATCAGTGACATCATCACTTGCAGCAGGTCAGTTTACGTCTTCACAGGAAACTTGAGATGAACCTTCATTATTAAACATATATACATTTTAATCTAAAACTTAAATTCCAGGAAGCAGCTTATAAATTGACACAACATTTTACCCTGGGCGCGTTTTTTTTTGTTGTATATAATATTTGTGGGACGGGATCATAGAAGTGAACAGTTCAGCAGGAAAAATGACACATTGATTTGTTCCAGTTGCAAAGTTCCACAGTTTCCATTTTATAAAAACTGTAGATTTTATTGCATGAAAATCTTTAAATATCAGAAAGTTGGCAAAATGATTTCCAAGTACTTTTTTCTGCTGATGGAAAAAAATCAACATAAACGTGGAAATTAGAAAATCTGATGCTGTTGAGACTCGTCTTCATTTGAAAAGCTTCTGAAACTTGGGTATGAGCATCGCCAGCTGTGTGTTGCTCTGCATCGTCTGCGGCAGACTGCTAACGACCATGATCGACTCGTGGGCTTCGTCAAACAGCTTCTCACCGAGCTCCTGCTTCACCCGCTCTCTCCAGGCGATCAGCTTTGCTCGGCCCTCGAACGCGTCCAGCCCGGATCCCACAGGCTGCAAAATGCACGACACACACGTGTTCTCAAAAACACAACTCTTACATGAATTCACTTTACAAACACAAGCACATGAAACGAGTTCTGAGACTAATTGATTGATATTTTTCATATAAATATCGACCAGTGCTGCTTCAGCTTTGCTTTGTCTCAGTTTTCAACGTTTTATTTGAATTATTTTGGTTCTCAAGCTGAAAACAACAGGAGTGAACCACAGATTTGATGTGATTGTGAAAGCTGAGGTTTTTCTCATTTCCCTTCATACAGTGCAACTCACACTTTTAAAAACTTCCCCACAGAACCGCATGAAGAAGTTGTGCAACAGTTCCCATGCAGAGAAAATGAAATCAGTCACAGTTGTAGAAACTATTTCAACAGTCACAGTAGAAAATCCTGTAGCTGCAGCCGTGGAAGCAGCAGCAGCAGTAGCACCAGGTGACCAAGCAAATTAAATAAGGGTTTAAAGTTTTTTTACCTGCATGATCTCAACCACAGCCACCAGATCTGCCAGAGAGGGTTTGTCTCCGATGATGAACGGTTTATTCTGCAGGAATTTCTCCTCTAGAAGGTCGAGCGACTGCGTCAGATCCTCCACCGCAGCGTCCATCTTGTCTTTTGGCACCTCAGAGCCCATGATGAGAGGAAACATGGTCTGTTCACAGAGGACATGTTATCAGCTGCTGACCTGATTTATCATGGTTGTTTCACTTAAATTTGAGAGTGATGAATGCTTAAGTGGACCTGTGTCCTGTGTGTGAAACTCTAAACTAAATGTCTCTGAAAGTGACTGGAAATACATTCATGGTTTCACTTTGTGGGAAATTACAGAAAGTTTTTGCTCACATGACGTGTCTGAGGATATTGTTTACGTAATCGGCTTTACATGCTATATAACAATGTCAGGATAATAAATAACTGATGACCCTTAACAGATTAGTGCTTGTCAGTTAATCTTTCAATATGACAAATAGAAATCAAAATTAATTCAATTAAAAATGTTCATATAGAACATTTTGCTGATAAACGTTACATGGTCCCACAACCCTTCAAATTTGTTTTCTCGTGATATTAAAAGTATTGATTATCGCTTCTCTGTGTGTTTGTTGTTGTGTTTAGTTGAGGTCTTGTATTATTGCACAAACTATTACACGTGTGCTCAAGTAGGTCATGGGAAGTTACTGCACTGGGGCAAACTCGTACCTTGAGCAGGAAGACCTTTGACCCGTGAGCTCTCAGGTTCATGTGCTGCCAGGACAGGTATTCATTAACACGCGCTCGCTGCTGCAGGTCAGCCGGGTACCAGTGATCTGCCACTGACGAGGAATATTTCTGCACCAAGTACTGTAGAATGGCGACGCTGCAACACAGACAGTGTGAGGAAGGACAAGTTCATGTTCTAACAACAGCAAACGAAACAGTAATTCACCACACAAGTGTTTTTCTTGCTGGATATAAACGGACTGATCGAGGTTAAGAGGTCACAGAATTATAACTCACTCTTTCGGTACCTGTTGTCTGCTCCACTAATGCTCTCTGTTCCTCAAAATCAATCATGTATTCCCATCGTGGTTTTGAAATGGACGTAACTCTACACTTTTGCGTCATTAAGTTTGATAAATCCTGATCACCAGCTCTGACTTTTCTCACTCGCTTACTTAACAAGATTCTGTTAAATTTGCTGACCCTCCTCTTAATGCTCCAACCAAACGGGGGTCTCACACGTTTGCTATGGAGAAACGAGGTGATGGGATTGCTTCCTTGAGTCTGTGACAGATGAAACTCAGTTTGAATCTGTTGTTTTCTGGACTCAGACACTGCATTTCCATTGAAGGGGTCTTTTAAATTATTTGTACATGTGAGGAAATCAAACCCAATTCCTCGTTGTACCTTTCTGTCAGAACAAAGCTTCCATCCTTCATGACAGGAACCTTCCTCATCACGCTGACTTTGCCGAAGTCCTCGCTGTACTGCTGACCTGAGGCCGACATACAAATCAGGAAGAAGATCAGAAGAAGTTTGAAAACACACAGCACATAACTGAGTGGAAAGGATTGTTCCATCATTTGGAAAAAAAGAGATGAATAAATATCTCTCTTTCTCTCTTGTCCCTGTTATTTGCAATGAATCTCTGTTCTGTATTTTCTTTTCCCAGCACGTCTCTTTTATACTCAATCATCTCAGGGATGCTGTAATGTTTTGTCTGGAGGCTCTGACCTCTGACCCCCAACATCCCACCCACTGGTTGCTTGTATAGTCTGTTATCTAGGACTTTGCGTAACTCTGTTTCTCAATCTCACTGACTGAGACTAAATGAAAAACAGATAGCTAGCTGCTCAGAACAAGTTCAAAGCCTGCAGGACATTCAACTCCCAGCTTCTGCAAACTGCTCTCACACATGTTGACACAGCAGGAAATGTATCTGGAGCTGGAGCTTATGCAACAAGATTTTAAAGCCGAATGTGACCTAAAGGCCTAAATCCCTTGAATAAACATGTAAAAATCAACTATGCATGAATTCCTGAACTTTCCTCTCTGTCCCTGTGTCGTTGTGGAATTACCTGCAGCGAGCTCCACGCGCTTAAACTGGAAGGGAATCCCAACCGCTTTGGCGAACAGGAAGACGGAGCGGCAGGGCTGTGAGACGAGGTCGAGGTAGAGCTCCATCACGGCTGCAGATGTTTTGTGTCCTCTGCGTTTCCCTTTGTGCTTTCAGTCCTCTCCTGCCGCGCCTGTTATCCTCTGTCTGCCCAGAACTCCGCCTCTCCTCGCTTTAAGACTCATTGATTTTTAAACAGCGACGACAGTTCAAAGCAAGCAGGCTGTCATGGCTGAGCAGGCTGACCTTTGGCCTCAGGTTGGCCAAACATTTTGTAAACACTGCAGAGATTATCACACTTGTGGATAGCGCCGCTACTCTCTGATTCAGAGTCCTGGTTTTAATGAGTTTGATCATTATGAAGCTGCATTCTTTATAACTTAACTTATAAAATAAATAACAAAATGAAAAGATTCTCAGATGTGCTGCTTTCATTTGCAATTTTAAAATCTTTGGGTTTTGAAAGTTGGTCAGAAAAAAACATCTGAGGACGTCAGTTTGGACCTTTAAACTATTGATTCATACCAATTTAGCAACAGAATCATTACAATAGTTAGAAAAAGGCTTCAAATCCTCAAAAACGTATCAGGGAAACTTTTATTTGACAGCACCTTATAAAGCTGATATGGTGAACGTGACCAGCTGCTAAATTTCACTGAATTACAGAGAAATGGAGTCACTTCACCAGTTTCACATATAGCTCTGTATTTGGGTTAGGTTTAGCTGAGAGAAGTGTGATACTCGCAGCCTGTCTTGTGTATGAAATGAATCCCCTCGAGAAGCTGATCAGGAAAAGGAGGAATGTAGTTTTTGATTCGTCTTTAACGCAGAGAGATCTCAGGTCCAGAACATCTGCTGCAGGGCAATCTCACTTCTTGTCCTGGAACACGGGTTGTCGAAATGAAATGCATCAAACTTCAAAGAGGGTGGAACTCTGGACACCTACTTCCAACTGATTTTACACTACATAAAAACATACATCAAAAGGTATATTCCTGGGGATAATTAATTTCCAATACTCATAATTACATCACGGCAACCTACAATTTTTTTATTTACACTATGCTTTGTACATCGTAACAAAGGCGCAAGGTGATTTCACTGAGGTATGTATAAAGAAGTATTTGAAATGATATTGTCAGAAGTGGATACAAGGCTTTACAGGATATGTGTTTGTCATTCTGTTACATTACTTAATGACCAAATCTTTTTTCTTTTTTGATAAAGCAGAAAAAAGACATACGTTGGGACTGGGAGCTCTGTGTGTAATATAATGTTTGCGATGCTGAAGGCTTGATGCATAGCAAGATATAATTGGTGTGATGACTTGCTGAGTAGTTATAGATATCCCTTAAGTGTTTATAAGCTTTGAGTGGTATTGTGAAAGTGTGGTGAAAATTGTCTTAATCATCAAATTAACCACTATTCTCAATGTTTATTTACCCTCAAGGACGCAGTTGATCTTTTAAAAGACACTCTAAGGCAGCAGAGTTTAGTCTCTTAACCCATGTGTGGAAGTGGTGGACACACAGAATTTGCGGAACAGTTGTGAAATCAGGCAACCATGTTTATCTAATGTTGGGACATGGTTTTTATGAAACCACAGGCCTACTCTTCGGCCTAAATGTGTAGTCCAAAAGCCTGAAAGCACATGGTCACTTTTTGCCGAAGGACTACTAGAAAGCAAAGGAACTCAGTCTCCCAGAAAGCTGCATGTCCCTTTGTTCCGGTCAACTTCACACAGAGGTGTGCAAAACCACAAGGGTCAACTCCTATTGGTCCGTCTGGCCACTTTACCTGTGAGGTCACCTGGCCAATATAAGGCCAGGTCTCCCTATCTTCACTCTCTTTCTAAAATCCCTCCAAGGACAGCAGGCTGTCCAGGCTCTCCTCTCCTGCATCGCCGAAAGGGAAGCCTGGCATCTTCTCTTCCCATCCAACTAGAGGAGATCAAAGTTGCAGCTTCCAGCTTCATCTCACTAAGGAAACCTCCTCTCAAATCAAGCTCTTCCAAACTCCTAGCAGCGACTCGATGTCCAGTTGCTGGTTGAAGATTCAACCAGCAACTGAGCCTCACAGCTCAACAGAACCGCGAATGCAGAAACCTTAGGACCAACCAGAAGACTTCACAGAACTGCGAACTGAACTACAACTTCCTTTTCCCTTTTCCTTGGATCTGTAACAAAACTGGACTTAATAATTATACTAGACTAAGCAAGACTGTTTATTTGATTCTGTGTGACGTTTATAAGTTTGATATGTGTTGTGATATTGTGGTTACAAGTTATTTGAAAGTTAATGTTAGTTACGCTCTTCACAGGCTCTCTGACCCTTTCATTCTCTGACTTAAGATTTAAACAGACACACGCATATCTCTTCACCTAGTTATCTCCTCCCCCACTTCAGAAGAAAAGGGAGGGCTGTTAAATTTAGGGGGGTCAGCGACCATTTTGAAAGCATGCTGAGGAAAGTGTGAACTTTTGGTCAACCGCCATTTTGAGAGCACCCTGATTTACATAGACAAACACACTCACATACATACATTTGTTTAGTAAGTTCTTTGTTAGTAATTTGTGTTTTTATACTTTATTATGTTCATAATAAATGTTTTTCTTTCACAAATGTTCTTTCATTAATGTTGCATAAGTGAATTTTGCCAACCTCTACACTGCCAAGAACTCCATAACCTTCACTGTTCGTTATATAATCTTTAATATTAAATATTGAGATTTCTAATTGAAATAGATCTAAATGAGACTGATCTTAATCAATAAATTGGCTATCTTTTCCCTTCCTTTGAAGGGTGGTGCCCGGAGGTAACTTTAACCAACTAAAGTTATGATCTAATATTAATATTTTAAATATTATTGTTTTATTTTATTTTGATAACCACATTTATTGATTGCCGCAAGGCACATCATTTTATGGTATCACTTTTAATTATTGCACAACACTAATTATAAACAGATGTTAAGTAAAGTTCATGTTGAAGTCTTGATACATTTCAGTCCAACCCCAGAGAGATAACAAACTATCCAATAAACTTTCATAAATCGGTATAAATCTCCTTGAATAAATCACTAAACAGCTTTAGTTGCTTTCAGACAGTGGTGGCAGTGACAACTGCCTCAAAACAGTGGCAACTTTTAAACACTGTAACATCACAGGCAGCCTCCTTTGAACAGTGTGGCAACAAAGGCAGCCGCTTTTAAACACTGTGGCATCAGAGGCCACCATCTTTAAACAGTGTGGCAACAAAGGCAGCCGTCTTTAAACAGCGTTGCAACACTGATGAGCACCATACTGTTGCCTTTTCGAGCACGACAAGGTTCTCACAAGAAGTTTTTACAAGCTTTCTGTCATGATGCCTTCAGAAAGTTTACGACCTGAAACTCTGGAGGCTTTAAGAAACTCAAAGAAGGGAAAGATATCGGAGAGAATCGAGGTGAGTTAGCTCAGCTAATTCAGATATTAGCTCATACTGATGGTCACGTTAGCCAGGCTGAGCTAACAGGCTATCCCTGTTTATTTAGCGAGCAGGTTATCTGCTGTGCTCTCACACAGTGAGCACTTATCGCCGTCATCTCCATACATCCCAACATTAATACAGAGGATGTCATGTCGCCCTGGCACAGAAATACTGAGCTGAGTACGCTTAGCGTAACGAGTTACCTGTGGTGCTTTGACACAGCGAGACTCGTCTCCATACTATCCCGACGTAAATACGAGGGCCACCGCAAGAAGGGGCGACCAGCCGAAGCACCCATCTCCTCTCCGCCCGCAGCCCCTCTCCCCCGACCTCCTCTCCGCCCGCAGCCCCTCTCCCCCGACCTCCTCTCCTCCGCAGCTCCTTTCCCCCGACCTCCTCTCGGCCCGAGTCCCTTTCCCCCGCAGCTCCTCTCCGCCCACAGCTCCTCTCCGCCCGCAGCCCCTCTCCCCCGCAGCCCCTCTCCGCCCGCAGCTCCTCTCCGCCCGCAGCCCCCCTCCCCCGCAGCCCCTCTCGCCCGCAGCCCCTCTCCCCCCGCAGCCCCTCTCCGCCCGCAGCTCCTCTCCGCCCGCAGCCCCTCTCCCCCGCAGCCCCTCTCCCCCAAACTTCAGACAGGAGTGAAGCTGCTGAGCCCGGTGACATTTTCAGAGATGCAGATACACTTTAATGTTAAACTGAGGGGCTCAGGCTCCATGAAGAAAGACACCGGGAACGGTTTTAACGGGAGTGTTTAAGCTAGGGGGTCGGAGAACTTGGCAAACGGCTAGCCCCGCTAGCAGCTTGATGTTAACCCACAATAAAACACACGTCTTCCAAACTCACCGACTCTGTGTGAAATAAATCCTTGGTTCAAAGAGTTAGCTTGATATTTAACAACATATTCAGGGGACAATTTAATACCCTACATGAGATATCATTTGACAAGAAAAAAAGCGTGCACTTGACTTACTTGACTCCACTTGCTGGAGGAAAAGAAAGATGGCGGAGATCGGGCGAAGAAATGCCGCCGGAGAAAACAGAAGCTGACGTCCTGACGTCAGACGCAATATGGTTAACTTAAATGAGGCGCCTTACAAGCTTTTTTATTAAGTTGATAAAGTACACAAATGTGGACTGCCACCACTAAAGCAGAAAACTAAGTGAGATTCACTCAAAACTTTACATTACTTCAACTATTACTCAAATCCCCTTTTTAGAGTGCAGTCAGAACAGAACAGAACAATTAGCTAAATGTACCGACACTGAAGCAGCTTGGTGGAAAATGATGGGAGGGTAGACACTGTTGTCTTTTTTCTTTCTTTTTTGTCCTGTCCTTTTTGTTTCATCTGTTTTGTTGATGCAGGGCATTGCTTGTTTACTTGCTATTCTTTTTTGTCATTAGTCTTTTTTGTCAAGGATTAGTTTTTCACCTTCTGTAAAAAACAAAGGAAACATAACTGTCGACTGTTAATTTCTCTGTTATGTGATTGGTTTCCCAATAAACATATTTGAAACAGAAATAAAAGTCATTTGATACATTAGTACTGTTAAAAAACCTTCATGGATGAACCTCACTTGTGTTATAACGTGTTTTTGTTCCTCCAGGATTTTCTGGGCGGCGATACAGAGACCTTCAGCTTGTCTTCACAAGCCGGCCTCATATTGGACGGTCAGGGTTCCTCACCCCTGCAGACGTCCAGCTTCCTGGACTCCAGCTCTTGGCACTCCAGCCTCGGCCTGTCTGAGCAGACAACAGACTCCATCGTGTCAAGAGAATTAGTCTCTGACATCAACACTCAGGCGCTACAGGACGAGCGTGAGGAGGCAAGTCTGTCCGTCACATCTGAACACATTATAAATAAATGCCACGACTTTAGTATATGTCTGAAAGCAGCTTAGACTTCACGGCAGCAGCAAATAATTGTAAACAAAAGTAGAACTTACCTTTTTGTTTTGAAGATGTATTTTCTGCATTTGTTTATTCTCAGATGATTAGAGATGTAAATATCGTATCACAAAAATTGTTTTTAAACGTATGTCCTGTTAATCTAGTCGTATGTGACACTTTTTTAAAAATGACAGTTGTGAAGTTATTCAAGTCTGTTATTAATAGTAAAGTTTTGTATTCAAATATAAACGAAACAGGTTTTAAATTACAATTGTTTACTCTTTGTCATGCAAATTCATCTGGCTTTTAATTCAGTAACTCACATTTGACAACGTTCAACTTTGTCTCGAAACCTGCAGGAGAGCTGCAATTAGTTTTATTCCATATGTTTCCGCTGAACTCTTCTTCATCGGTCAGTCTATAATATCTAACTCTGTCATTTCTTTGTGCTGCAGACTCTCAGCGATGAAGCAAAGTATGAAGATGTGCGTGTTTGCAAGGCCAACATCGAGCAGGAGTGGCATCTGCAGGCGGAGGGCAGGGGGAGGTTACGAAACCTCAACATCATCCAGGAGGAGATCCTGCAGCTCAACCAGACTAATAGTGACCTCCCTCTGTCCAGCCTCAGCTTCTCCAGCACCAGCAGGAACCAGCTGTGCTCATATGTGGCGGAGTTGGTGAGAAAGACGGCAGAGGTCAGTTAAATTAAGTCAAGGAACTTGTGTGCAGTCAGACAAACTCTTACGATTGTAATAAAACAGCATTGTACAAGAAGATGAAGCTGCTTTTTTAATAAACTGCTGGAAAGGCTTAATTATATAATCTTTTAATCAGTGTTTCCATATCTAACCGCATCTCTCCAGGGGGCGTTTCCCAGCATGGAGGACGTGGCTGAGGCTGAACGAGCCCTCAAGAGGATGAAGTGGCTGATTGAAATTCTGCAGGAGGAGGTTGCCAAGGTCCAGGCACGTAAAAAAGAGGAGAAGGAAGCACTCAGGGAGCAGGCGGAGCTACAGGTGCAGCAGGAGTGGCTTCGGCATCAGTATCAGCAGGCGGAGGGCAGGGGGGGGTTACGAAACCTCGACACCTTCCAGGAGGAGATCCTGCAGCTCAACCAGCTGCTGGAGCCGTCCTACCAGACTAATAGTGACCTCCATCCATCCAGCCTCAGCTTCTACAGCACCAGCGGGAACAAGCTGTGCTCGGAGGTGGCGGAGTTGGTGAGAAACACGGCAGAGTTTAAGTTCAGGTTCAGATCATTGTTCCTTCTTACACTGACAAGGAACAAGTCGAGAGAAATGGGAGATGATTGTAAACGTGTTGAAGGTTATTGCAACTTGGTTTCTATTCTTTTTTTCAAATAATCTAAACAAGCGAGTTAAATTAAGTCAAAAAACTTGTGCAGTCAGACAAACACATTACGACTTGTCAAAAACGATCAATTCAGTTTCAACTGAACTTTTCAACATCTGTAATTACATAGTATGATTCAAACTACTTTGTTATTCATTATAGAAATCTACAATGCAGTAGAAATATTGAATTATCTTTTATTCCAGTACAAGATATCTCTAATTTGGCTCAATTTAAGTTTCCTTTTATCTTACCTTTAAGATGCATTAAGTTTGAACTTCGAGAATGTTGTAGATATCATGAACTTGAATTGTGAATATCAAGAATTAAATGTAGATATCTGAATCTGGAATTATCATCATAATTAAGTTGCGTTAGTCTGTAATACTTATACGTCCTAGAGAGATGTATGAATGTTCATCATGTCAGAATAGATAGAAGTTTATAAAATGCAGCTATTTGAGTTAAGTTTGATGTAATTTATAAAATATATAAAGTTCAAGCAAATTAATAAGGGCCCGAGCACCGACGGTGGGAGGCCCTATTGAATTTTGTTGTGCAATAATAGTTAGGAGTGATACCATAAGATTGTGTGCCTTTAGGCATTCAATAAATTTGGTTATCAAAATAAAATATAAAACATTAATATTTAAAATAATAATATTAAATCATAATTTTAGTTTGTTTAAAGTTCTCTCGGGGCACCACCCTTCACAGAAGGGAAAAGATAGCCAATTTATTGATTAAGATCAGTCTCATTTAGATCTAGTTCAATTAGAAATCTCAATATTTACTATTAAAGATTATATAATGAACAGTAAAGGTTTATAGAGTTCTTGACAGTGTAGAGGTTGGCAAAATTCACTTATGCAACATTAATGAAGAAACATTTTTAAAAGAAAACATTTATTATCAACATAATAAAGTATAAAAACACAAATAACTAAACCAAAAAAACTAGATAAACCAAGATGTGAGTGTGTGTGTGTGAACTAGAGTGTTCTCAAAATGGTGGCTTGGCCAATAGCTCACACCTTCTTCAGCGTGCTTTCAAAATGGTGGTTGACCCCCTAAGATAGCAGCTCCCCCCCTCCTTCTGGAGTGGCGACGTAGTTAAGTAGGTGTAGAGATGCGTGTCTGTGTGGATGCTAATCAGATAATGGAGGAGTCTGTGTAGAGTGTTACTCACATTAACTTTCATTAAGCTTGTAACTACAATAACACAACACGTATCAAACTTATAAACCCCACACAGAATCAAATAAACAGTCTTGCTAAGTCTAGTATCATTATTAAGCCCAGTATGTTACCAGTCCTCAGAAAGGGAGAAAGTTGCCGTAGTTCAGGTAGCAGTTTGTCCTGCCGGTTGTGTGAAGTCTTCTGGCTCGTGTGGTCTCTGCTTCTGCGGTTCTGTTGAGCTGTGCAGTTCAGTTGCTTATTGAATCTTAGTTCTTACCTACAGGACACAGAGTCGCTGCTAGGAGTTTGTAGAAGCTTGAGTTGCGAGGAGGTTTCCTTGAGAAAGTGAGCTGGAAGCTAGACCTCTGACCTCCGGTTGTTGGATGGGAAGAGAAGATTTGCTGGAGCAGCCCGGCCCTCTCCTTGGCGCTGCAGGAGAGAGGGGTGGCCGTATGCCTCATCGGTGTGTCGGTTGAGAAGAGAAAGCTGGAGCAGCCTTCCGCCCTCAGAGGCATTGGAGAAAGAGAAGGAATTGGGGAAGACCTTGGTCTTATATAGGCCCGGCTAATCACACTTATGCCTGATTTTGCTGAAACAAAAGGAACCTGTTGCCTCCTGGGAGACTGAGTTCTTTTACCTTCTCAGAACAAAGAGAACAAGAGATCCTTACCAAAGTTTGCAGGAAGTACAAAGCCCAAAAAAGTTATTGTATTCTGGAGTAATTTGAAATGGGCATGGCAAAATGGCTCAACAGCGCCACCTACGGAAAAAACCCTCATTTAGCTTTAGCCGATCCTCACGTAAATGAGGACAGTTGTGTATCATGACCAGATGCACAAAAGTCTTTCAGTGCATTATGAAAACGGCAACAGGAAGGCGGTCATATTGGATTTAGTGGTCAATTTGGCCATTTTCCACATTTTTACTTTTAATAACTTGTCCCAGGGCTTTCATCAAATTCAAATTGAGGTGAATGTTATCTCAACAAGGTGAAGATATAAACTACCTTGAATTTTGCGTTTTCATCACAGGGTGTGACTGTGGCGTCAAAGTTTGATAACACACCTTTCTTTTCTTTGCTTCGGCTGAAGGTAGCATGCCAACCAGCGACCCCCAGACCAGCTCTGTACTTTCTGATAGTTAGTCATTCAATCCTTTTCCTGTATGTCAGCTCTGGTCTTTTAACTATTCTTAATCTTTATTTACTCTCAAGGTCGAGTTGATCTTTTAAAAGACACTCTAAAGGCAGCAGAGTTGTCTCTCTTAACCCATGTGTGGAAGTGGTGGACACACAGAATTTGAGGAGCAGTTTTGGAATCATGCAACCTTGTTTATGTAATTATAAACAGATGTTTAGTAAAGTTCATGTTGAAGTCTTGATACATTTCAGTCCAACCCCCCCAGAGATGACAAATTATCCAATAAACTTTCATAAACCGGTATAAATCTCATTGAATAAATCACAAACAGCTTTAGTTGCTTTCAGGCAGTGGTGGCAGTGACAACTGCCTTTGAACACTGTGACATCAGAGGCAGCTGCCTTTAAACAGTGGCAACAAAGACGCTTGCCTTTAAACACTGTGACATCAGAGGCAGCTGCCTTTAAACAGTGGCAACAAAGACACTTGCCATTAAACACTGTGACATCAGAGGCAGCTGCCTTTGAAAAGTGGGAGAATTTAGGCAGCTGCCCCTAAACAGTGTCAGTTTCTGTTGACACCGGAAGCTCCTTACGAGCTCGACAAGGTTCTCACAAGAAGTGTTTACCAGTTTTCTGTCATGATGCCTTTAGAAAGTTTACGACGTGAAACTCTGGAGGCTTTAAGGATCTCAAAGAAGGGAAAGATATCGGAGAGAATCAAGGTGAGTTAGCTCGGCTAATTCAGATATTAGCTCATACTGATGGTCACGTTATCCAGGCTGAGCTAACAGGCTATCCCTGTTAATTTAGCTGTATTTAACTAACTTTTTTATCATCTAAAATAAACTGTTTAACATTTCAACTCAATCAGGAGCTTTTCCAGTCACAACAAAACAGAACAATTAGCTAAATGTACCGACACTGAAGCAGCTTGGTGGAAAACATTCAAGTATATTTGCCACTGAATACAGTGTGAATTTAAAATGGATAATAGCAATTAATAGATACAAATGTACAGTTAATAAAAGAGATAAATGTCAGTAGAATTAGATGTTAAACAGCCTACTAATATTAACAGATTAAACTGAATACAATTTGAAACACAGATACACTAAAATAATGTCTATAAGCCCAAACCCAGTTTAAAGAGATCTGATTTTCGTTCAAAGATTTCAACATTTACAGCTGGAGAAACTTATTTAGGATCATTCCCATGTGAATATTTAAAAGCATCACTCGTGCCTGCAGATATTCCATCAGGCCAGTGTGAAATGTCTGATCTAATGAAACCATGTGAGATGAGTGGATGTGGTCATGCTCTCCCAATAGAAATAAAAGTCATTTGAGACATTAAGACTGTTCAAAAACCTTCATGGATCAACCTCACTTGTGTTATAACGTGTCTTTGTTCTTGCAGGATTTTCTTGGCGGGGATACAGAGACCATCAGCTTGTCTTCACAAGCCGGCCTCATATTGGATGGTCAAGGTTCCTCACCCCTGCAGACGTCCTGGTCCCCTGACTCCAGCTCTGGACACTCCAGCCCTGGCCTGTATGAGCAGACAACAGACTCCATCGTGTCCGGAGAATCAGTCTCTGACATCAACGCTCAGGAGCTACAGGTCGAGCGTGAGGAGGCAAGTCTGTCAGTCACATCTGAACACATTTTAAGTAAATACCCCGACTTTAGCATATGTCTGAAAGCAGCTTAGACTTCACAGCAGCAGCAAATACTCGTAAACAATAGTAGAACTTACCGTTTTTTTTTGAAGATGTATTTTCTACATGTGTTTATTCTCAGAAGAATATTAGAGATGTATATATCATATCACAAAAATGATTTTTGAACTTATGTCCTGTCAATTTAGTCGTATGTGACTTTTTTTTTAAATGACAGTTGTGAAGTTAATCAAATGTCTGTTATTAAGAGTAAAGTTTTGCATTCAAATATAAACTAAACAGGTTTTAAATTACTATGTTCACTCTCTGTCATGCAAATTCCTCTGGCTTTTAATTCAGTAACTCACATTTGACAACTTTCAACTTTGTCTCTAAACCTGCTGGAGAGCTGCACTTTGTACTATTCCATGTGTCGCCGCTGAACTCTTCTTCATCTGTCAGTCTATAATATCTAACTCTGTCATTTATTTGTGAATGTGCTGCAGACTCTCAGCGATGAGGCAAAGGATATAGATGTGCTTGTGCGCAAGGCCGACACGCAGTGGATGCAGGAGTGGCGTCTGCAGGCGGAGGGCAGGGGGAGGTTACGAAACCTCAACATCATCCAGGAGGAGATCCTGCAGCTCAACCAGATGCTGGAGCCGTCCTACAAGACTAATAGTGACCTCCCTCCGTCCAGCCTCAGCTTCACCAGCACCAGCAAGAACCAGATGTGCTCGCGGGTGGCGGAGTTAGTGAGAAAGACGGCAGAGGTCAGTTTAAGTTCAGGTTCAGATCATTGTTCCTTCTTACACTGACAAGGAGCAAGTCTAGAGAAATTGGCAGATGATTGTGAACATGTTGAAGGTTATTGCAACTTGGTTTGTATTCTCTTTCTCAAATAATCTAAAGTGAGTTAAATTAAGTCAAGAAACTTGTGCAGTCAGACAAACTCATTACGTCAAAAACAATCATTAATTCAGTTTCAACTGCTCAAAACACCTGTAATTTCATAGTAAGATTCAAAGTACCTTTATTACTCATTACAGAAATCTACATTTCAGTAGAAATATTGAAATATCTTTTCTACCAGTTCAAGATATCTTTAATTTGGCTCAATTTAAGATTCCTTTCATTTTATCTTTAAGATGCATAAAGTTTGAACTTCTGAGAATGTTGTAGATATCATGACCTTGAACTGCGAGTATCCAGAATAAGTATAGATATCTGAATCCGGAATTATCATCATAATTAAGTTGTAGATGTCTGTAATACTTATAAAAACAGAATTGTTCAAGAAGATGAATTTGCTTTTTGAATAAACTGCTTGAAAGGCTAAATTAAATTATCTCTAAATCAGTGTTTCCTTATCTAACCTCATCTCTCTCCAGGGAGCGTTTCCCAGCATGGAGGACGTGGCTGAGGCTGAACGAGCCCTCCACAGGATGAAGTGGCTGATCGAAATTCTGCAGCAGGAGGTTGCCAAGGTGGAAGAACGTAAAAAAGGGGAGGAGGAAGCGTTCAGAGAGCAGGTGGAGCTACAGGTGAAGCAGGAGTGGCATCTGCAGGCGGAGGGCAGGGGGAGGTTAAGAAACCTCAATACCATCCAGGAGGAGATCCTGCAGCTCAACCAGCTGCTTGAGCCATCCTACCAGACTAATAGTGTCCTCCCTCCGTCCAGCCTCAGCTTCTCCAGCACCCGCGGGAACAAGCTGTGCTTGCATGTGGCGGAGTTGGTGAGAAAGACAGCAGAGGTCAGTATAAGTTCAGGTTAAGATCATTGTTCCTTCTTACACTAACAAGGAACAAGTCTAGAGAAATGCGAGATGATTGTGAACATGTTGAAGGTTATTGTTACTTTGTTTGTATTTTTTTTCTTAAATAATCTAAACAAGCTATTTAAATCAAGTCAAGGAACTTGTGCAGTCAGACAAACTCAAAACAAAATTGTACAAGAAGATGAAGTTGCTTTTTGAATAAACTGCCGGAAAGGCTAAATTAAATAATCTCTTAATCAATGTTTCCTTATCTTACCGGATCTCTCTCCAGGGGGCGTTTCCCAGCGTGGAGGACGTGGCTGAGGCTGAACGAGCCCTCCACAGGATGAAGTGGCTGATCGAAATTCTGCAGGAGGAGGTTGCTAAGGTCCAGGAACGTAAAAAAGGGGAGGAGGAAGCACTCAGGAAGCAGGAGGAGCTGCAGGTGCAACAGGAGTGGCTTCAGCATCAGCATCTGCAGGCTGAGGGCAGGGGGAGGTTACGAAACCTCAACACCTTCCAGGAGGAGATCCTGCAGCTCAACCAGCTGCTGGATCCGTCCTACCTGACTAATAGTGACCTCCCTCCGTTCAGCCTCAGCTTCTACAGCATCAGCGGGAATAAGCTGTGCTCGCAGGTGTTGGAGGTGGTGGCAAAGACGGCAGAGGTCAGTTTAGTTCAGGTTCAGATCATTGTTCCTTCTCACACTGACAAGGAACAAGTCGAGAGAAATGGGAGATGATTGTAAACGTGTTGAAGGTTATTGCAACTTGGTTTCTATTCTTTTTTTCAAATAATCTAAACAAGCGAGTTAAATTAAGTCAAGGAACTTGTGCAGTCAGAAAAACTCATTACGACTTCTCAAAAACAATCATTAATTCAGTTTCAACTACTCAAAACTTTTCAACATCTGTAATTACATGGTAAGATTCAAACTACTTTGTTACCCATTATAGAAATCTACAATTCAGTAGAAATATTGATTTATCTTTTATTCCAGTTCAAGATATCTTTAATTTGGCTCAATTTAAGATTCCTTTTATTTTACCTTTAAGATGCATTAAGTTTGAGCTTCTGATAATGTGGTAGATATCATGGACTTGAATTGTGAATATCCAGAATTAAATGTAGATATTTGAATCTGGAATTATCATCATAATTAAATGGAGACGTCTGTAATACTTAAGGCTCTTATATACTACTACGTGTCCGTTTCTCGGAGAGGTCTCAGCGGGGGCGAAGAGTCTTTTTGATTTTTACTTCTCCGACACAGTCCGTCGGAAAAAATTCATCGCCAAACCCATAGGTGGCGCAACGGAAGACGAGCTCAGAGAAGCCTACCCCATTTGGGAAGAAGAAGTCCACGTGTCTCTGTTTACATGTTAGCCTGCCTCCCACACACTGAACCATGGCAACTAACAGAACTAAATAAAGTGACACCCAGCGTGTCAAAATGCTGATGTAATCGTTTCTTAGCGCAGCGGTTCCCCGGTCTTGTTTCCGAACTGTGTTGCTGATTCCACAGCTTGAATCTGCTTGAGGCTGCATGTAGCTAGAAGCTACCCGGAGCTAGCTCCCCCCCAGCTTCCACACACAGTCAGCAGGGACTCCCGGCACTGACAACTACTATCCAGTGTTTGCTTCTAACCTGACGGTATTATAGAAACAGTGTCATGATAGAAGTGGAATTAAAGTCGTGACGGCGGGTTCTTGCACTGTTACCACCGCAGTTAGCATGGTGGCTAGCCTAGCATGCTAGCGCCGTTTTGAAAGCTCGTTATAACCGTATGTGACCGTGCACACATGCCCTCAGTGCTCGAACGAGCCACCGTCAGCCGGACAACTCCGCTGGCTTAACACACACGTCACATTAATCATAGAATCATAGTTGTGTTCGTGTTTGTTGCTACAAGTAAACAGGAAGTTTGAGGTCCGGAAATACGGAAATGACGTCATACGGAAATTATGTCGTTCGCGGACCAATCACAGCCAAGAGCTGTCCGTGGGGTCTCCGAAATAAACACGTACAGTCAGAAAAATCAGACGTGTACGAAAAGCTGTCCGAGGCGCTCGGAGAGGGCGTTCCACGACGGATAGGGCGGTCTTATCTGTCCGTAATAGAAAAAACGGAGAGGCATAAATTGGCCTTTAAAAAGCATTGTACAAGAGCATGAAGTTGCTTTTTGAATAAACGGCTGGAAAGGCTAAATTAAATAATCTTTTAATCAGTGTTTCCGTTTCCTACGGAATCTCTCTCCAGGGGACGTTTCCCAGCGTGGAGGAAATGATTGTGGCTGAACGAGCCCTCCACGAGATGTGGGAGCTGATTCGACTGCTGCAAGAGGAGGATGCCAAGGTCCAGGAATGTATCAAAGAGAAGAAGGAAGCGCTCAGGAAGCAGGAGGAGCTGCAGGTGCAGCAGAAGGCGGAGCAGTTGGCCAAAGAAAAGGCTCAGCGGGCAGAGGGCAGGTGGAGGTTACAAAACCTCAACATCATCCAGGAGGAGATCCTGCAGCTCAACCAGCTGCTGGAGTCGTCCTACCAGACTAATAGTGACATTCCTCCATCCAGCCTCAGCTTCTCCAGCATCAGCGGGAACAAGCTGTGCTCGCGGGTGGCGGAGTTGGTGAGAAAGACGGCAGAGGTCAGTTTAAGTTCAGGTTCAGATCATTGTTCCTTCATACACTGAGAAGGAACAAGTCTAGAGAAATGGGAGATGATTGTGAATGTGTTGAAGGTTATTGCAACTTGGTTTGTATCATTTTTTTCAAATAATCGAAACAAGCGAGTTAAATTAAGTCAAGGAACTTGTGCAGTAACACTCAGCGGGAAACACAGAGTTTCTCTGGTCACATCTGCTCAGAGAACATCTGCTTCATGGGCAGAGCAGAAGCTGCAGTTGGTTCGTACCGAGCTGGAGTTTCTGCTTCCTCCTCCTCTCTGCTCTCTCCTTGTGCTCAGTAGAACACGAGACGTGACGCTCACAGTCGGGATTACTGACACCTTAATCATCCCAATAAAAAATAACCTGAACTAACCCTCTGAACTTGAACTAGTTAATTTTAAGTGTGAACTGGCTCAAAACTGCAAACAGTTACTGGACACCAGTCAGCATTGAAAGGCAGAAGTAGAAGGGCTGGATCATTACACTCCTGTGACCAAACCTGCATGAGACTGCGGTTAGGCCCGCCTTTCTCATTAGCATAAGGACACAGAAATGTGGGAATAAATAAATGTACTTATTTATTTCTGTATTCATTAATTAATTTCCTTTTTTATTTACTTATTTCTGTATTTATTTATACATTTATTTATTTATTTATACTTAAGTCATGTATAGTCCTCCATATAATTACATAGTAAGATTCAAACTACTTTTGTTACTCATTATAGAAATTTACTTCAATATAAATAATTAGTTATTCGTAATTCCAGTTCAAGATATCTTTAATTCGACTCAATTTTAGATTCCTTTTATTTTACCTTTAAGATGCATTAAGCTTGAACTTCTAAGAATGTTGTAGATATCATGAACTTGAATTGTGAGTATCCGGAATTAAATGTAAAAATCTGAATCTAGAATTATCATCATAAATAAGTTGCAGATGTCTGTAATACTTATAAAAACAGCATTGTACAAGAAGATGAAGTTGCTTTTAGAATAAACTGCTGGCTAAATTAAATGATCTTTTAATCAGTGTTTCCTTATCTAACCTCATCTCTCTCTAGGGGGCGTTTCCCAGCGTGGAGGACGTGGCTGAGGCTGAACGAGCCCTCCACAGGATGAAGTGGCTGAATGAAATTCTGCAGGAGGAGGTTGCCAAGGTCCAGGAACGTAAAAAGATGGAGGAGGAAGCGCTCAGGAAGCAGGCGGAGCTACAGTTGCAGCAGGAGGCGCAGAAGAAGGAAGCGCAGTTGGCCAAAGAAAAGGCTCGGAGGAAAGGTGAGAGGGAGCAGGAAGATTTACAAAAGTGTTCTGTTCATAATATTTATTCAAAAAATGACAGCTGCAGCATGAGGTGGTGTTAGTCCCTCACCCGCAGGGATCAACCCTGAATTGCCCCCTTTATGTGAACTAAAAAGAAAAGACATTTCGACAAATACAGTAAGAACATCCTGTTGATTTATTATTATTGATGTGACGATATAACAGTTCTAAACCTGTTCCTACAGGGCTGCAGGACAGCGCTGAAGACCGTACGTTGAGATGGTTTAAGGATCTTCAGGATTCAGCTGCTCAGTGCGCTCAGTCCTTCGACCAGCTCAACTCCTCTAAAGACGTCCAGGTGGGTTCATCTTCTCTGATCAGTGTTTGGAATGTAAATTTCCCAGCAGCCTTTAGGACACTTGCCAGGAGAAACTGATTTTAGATGAATAATAACAACAACAGTCTTATACGAGACAAGAGCAGACGACAAACAGCAGGAGGATACAGACTGTAACAGTGAGCTGAGACTGACTCGCACTTGATCGAGCAATTAACAAACTGTGGCTCCGCACCACGATCACCACTGACTCCAATGACATCATGTTCATACCTGGTTTTCTTCCTTCTGACAACACAGACGGTGAAGCTGGAGCTCCAGAAAGCCACCAACATCCTCATCGATCAAATTTCCAGCAACTCTGGTTCTCAGCTCAGAGGAAATTACGACGAGATCGTCAAGCTTCTGTCCGGGCGGTGGGTGATGTCGGGGGGGAAGTCTGTCTCCACCTCCCAGCATCCACAGGGCCTGGACTTTGTCAGCTATAAACTGGCCGAGAAGTTTGTGGTGAGTCCGTCCAGTCGTCACGGAATCTCTAAAGTTCAAGACATGAGTTTGTGTTGGGGGTGATGCAACAACAAATGAAAAACTAGTTTGTCACTTTTACGACCTGTTTTCACTCCACAAACCAAAGAATAACTTTAAATCCTCTGGACAGAAACAAGGAGAGGAGGAGGTGGCGTCTCACCACGAAGCAGCCTTCCCCATCGCCGTGGTGGCCTCTGGCATCTGGGAGCTGCACCCGCGGGTGGGCGACCTCATCCTCGCTCACCTGCACAAGAAGTGTCCGTACGCAGTCCCACATTACCCTCCAATGAAGGACGGTACATCTGTGGAGGAATATCAGAAGTGAGTGACTCAGAATCCTCCCTCCACTCCATTGTGTAAAGTTTTCGTGCACAGATTTTAATGACCTGTGTTTTGCTCTTCACTTCCTCAGGATTCTTGGTTACCGTGTGGACGACTCCGGGATTGAAGGTCAGGACAGTTTCCTGAAGAGGATGTCTGGGATGATCCGTCTGTACGCTGCCGTGATTCAGCTGCGGTGGCCCTACGGCTCCAAGCAGGGGGTAAAGACATTCTTGACCTTTGTTGAGGTTCTAACCCTCTGAAGATGTTATCTCTTTGCACTTTTGAATGGATTTTAACTGGTTATTTGTTGTGTTTCAGTCCGCTCCTCATGGTCTGAACCACGGCTGGCATTGGTTGGTTCAGATGCTCGACATGGAGCCTCGGGCCGACATCACAGCAACGCTGCTGTTTGACTTCCTGGAGGTGAGTCTCCTTCACATCACTGCTGGTTCATGTGTGAAGGATTCTTTTTTAAATCTTTTATCTAAACATCTCTTGGTTGTGTTTGATTTTTTGCTATAATTTAAATTGAAAATGTGGGTGATGTCTCCCTATCGTCTGCTGTTGCAACACAATTTGAGCTTTGTTTTTTACCTTGTATTTATATGGTCTTAAATGTTTTAAACTGCGGAAAATGTCCAAGATTGTAGGTCTGGACATTTTCCGTTAATGTCTGAAAATAGCTTCAGTTAGTTTTCTCTCTTCAGGTTGTCTTAGTACACTGTGATCCATGCAGGTTACCATGACCAGGGCCCTGTCTTTTATTTTTTATTTATTAAGTCAAACCCTGAGAATCGCTCCTGTCTGTTTGAAAAGCTGTAGATGGAAGTGTAACTGTAACTGAAGCAGCTCAGCTCTGGTGCTGATGTTTGTCTTTGTGTTTGTCTCTCTCAGGTTTGTGGAAATGCTTTAATGAAGCAATACCAGAGCCAGTTCTGGAAACTCATCCTGCTGCTCAAAGAGGAATACTTCCCCAGGTACACAACACACTCCCTCTGGATTTAAAACACAGATTAACAGCAGCTGTCAACAAAGCTTTCTCTGAAATGTGTCTCCAGGATCGAGGCAGTGACCAGCAGTGGACAGATGGGCTCAGTCGTCAGACTCAAAGTGTTTCTGGAGGTAAGATACTCACTGCTCATGTTAGACGAAAGAACAACGATGAGTCTGAACGCTTCTTCTGAAAAGAGACGTTCATTTAGAAGCTGTTTTCAGACGTTCACCTCTTCACACTTTTCATAAACGTCATCAGAACTTCATTCACATTGAGATGAGGGCTGCAGCTACTGGTTATTTTCATTATCGATGAATCTGCTGAGGATTTTCTTTCTGAATCCCTCACACAGACATCTCTGCAGAGAGGAGACATCAAACCTCCCAAAGGTCAACTGAGCTCCACGTTCTAGAGGTCGTGAGGACGAGGACATTTGAGCTCTGAATTATGCTGAGAAGTCGTCGTCACATCTACCAAAGCTTCAATGTTACGAGTTATCCCATCAGAAGCTTTGTGTTTGTTTAGGAAGATAGTGTTTTTGTTTACCTGTCTCCTCTCTCTCTCCCCTGTCTTTCCTCTCTCCTACTTACATATATTTGAACCTTTATTTAAGAATACAATAAAGTATTTTTTTTCAATCCTTTTACGATCAAATTGATATCTTTATTTTCATATTTGCTTCATTACGAATAAAATAGAGTGACACGTATATCTTTAAATGTTTTTATTCATTTTATTTATTTATATACAAACCGGTACAAACACAAACTGTGGTGCTTTCAGGGCCTCTGTGTCGTGCTACGTGTGGTTCATTCAGGAGCGTCGTTTTACAACTCTACCACCGCAGCAGCGGCGTCAGAGGCGTCAGCAGAGACAGCGGAGCCTCCTCTCAGCATCATCCTCTTCATCCAAGCTCCAGTGTGACGGTGGTACAACCGACTGCCAACATAAAAAATTCAAAGAGGTTCAGTTTACGTTATAAAACGTCAAAAGATTCTCTCGATAATTTACCTCAAATGTGAGGATTTTGCTTAAAGGGACTCTTACCTTTGTTGCATTTTTACACTTTTTGTGTATAAGGTTAAATTGGTATTAATAAGGTAATGACACTCTAAAATGCAAGACAGACCCACCAGGAGTTAAAGCAAACAATTATTTCACTCTCGTAATATTTAGTGAATACTTCAACCAATAAAATTCTTCGGACCGAAGGACCTTATTGGCCGACAGACCTGTCTGTTTGCTGCATGGAAACAGACAGGAAGCCCGTCTGCTTCTTGTGGCGCATTCGGGCCCGCGTCATCAAGGCGCGTCCTCAACTATAGGGTTTGTTTTGATTCCACGGCAGACAGTAGCGAGTAGCGACCGTATCGACCGTAGCGACTGACGATGGCAGACCAAAGTGGTCCACGGCGTACTGAAACAGCCGCTCCCAGGGGGAAAAACAAAAGAAAAAACACCGCGGATGGGAACGAGGGGGTGGGGCATTGGAGGAAGGCGGGATGATTCGAATGTGCTGTAATTCTCAAATGCAACAAAGGTAAGAGTCCCTTTAATGTTGAAAATGCAACATCTTTGGTTTTCTTAAAGAACACTGAGAATGTATCTCACATTAGGTTTTAAAACTTAAAAGTTTTGAACATTGGAACTTTGAGGGGGGTTTCTCCACCGAATGCTGCGTTCCAATGGAACAAAAGCAACGAGCTGTGCCGACGAAAACACAAGATTAAATCTGAGGTTTGACAAACACAGAATTGCACGGATTATTTCAAACGCTTGAGGCATGTTTATTTTCAGGGAAAGAACACACCAGACCTGGAAGAAAATCCCACCTTCAAGACCATTTTCTTATGTAACTTACATCCATGTATACGCACACACGTTGTACTGATGACACAGTAAGGAAAACCTTCAATGCAGCAGATCAGGAAGATGTCACAGGTGGCTTGGGAAACGGTTGTCTCTGTCAAGGCTACAGTTGGTGCAACCGAGCCTGTCAGAACAAACACCAAGGTGTCAAATTAATCCGCAGCCTCAAAACACCCCCCTCACAACAAAGCAAAGGGCGGTGACAACAGGCAACATGGGGTCACAGAGTGTATCGGCCATGTCCACCAAGTTCCCAGAGATGGGCATTCCCACAGTAGAAGCTGCAGGAAGACGTACTCTGACATTCTGGCCCAGACAAATTACCACTACTCAGAAGATGACGACAGCATCTCTGAGCACAGTTAAAAATATGGTTATGACCGAGCACACAGTGACAGCGCCTATGAAGTCCACTTAGAGTCTGGCTCCGCAGAGCGTAACAGACCTGAGCCACGACACAGGCGATCCAGAGCTCGACCCTCACGGCCATAACCAACACAGTTAACCCCTGTACTGACAGTCAGTATTCATTTTCATGCAGTAATAGGAAAACTGTTTTGCTAGCAACAGCAGCAAACTAAAAACCTAAATTCTGATTAAACTTACATACCCCTGCCAACTTTGTAAATATGTTTGGATCGACTACTTTCATTCCTCAATAATGTAGTCCATACCACACATGTTATGACATTAGCATATTATTACAGAAACAATGATACAGTCATTTGAATTTTGAGATGTTTGAAAATTATGACATCCTTGTGCAGAAAAACCTGAAAAGTTTAAACTTGTTAAGTCTAACAGATACGACTGAGTACTACGTTGAGTAAGATCCCATGAGTGAACAAAACTCTTGGACATTCCAAAAATGACTCCTTAAACCTAGTGAAGAGCACAGGTTATTCATATTGTACTGTTATTGTAACTCTGAATGATTTGTCTGATTTGAATCTTGCTTAGCTAACTAGATAGTGTATACAAATCCCCAGATGTTACCGTCCAAATGAACTGACAATTGACTTTTCCAGCTTTGCACTCAACATGTTCAAGTAAGCCATTAGGAACACACATCAGTTGTGATTCCTGACACCGCATGGGGGATGTTGGGCAATGTCTTTGTGGAACCACATGGCCTACATATGTGGACAAAACTTGAAACCCCATGGCCGCATGCGCTGGACCGAACTCAGTCTCGCAGGGTGCAACGTGTTCTCTTTGTTCTGAGAAGGTCAAAGTACTCAGTCTCCCAGGAGGCAGGCTGCAACTCTTCTCTTCCCATCCAACAACCGGAGGTCAGAGGTGCAGTTTTCCAACTCATCTCTTCAAGGAAACCTCCATGCATCTCAAGCTTTTTCCAAGCAACGACTCAATGTCCTGTAGTTAAGAACTAAGATTCAATAAGCAACTGAACTGCACAGCTCAACAGAACCGCAGAAGCAGAGACCACACGAGCCAGAAGACTTCACACAACCGGCAGGACAAACTGCTACCTGAACTACAGCAACTTTCTCCCTTTCTGAGGACTGGTAACATACTAGGCTCAATAATGATACTAGACTAAGCAAGACTGTTTATTTGATTCTGTGTGGGGTTTATAAGTTTGATAGGTGTTGTGTTATTGTAGTTACAAGCTAAATGAAAGTTAATGTGAGTTACACTCAGTGTTAATTTTGGCAGCTATTTTTGATTTAGTCTTAGTCTTAGTCTTTAGAAAATGCATATTAGTTTTAGTCACATTTAGTCATTTTTATCCTTCTTAGTTTTAGTCTGGTTTTCGTCAACGAAAACTCAGAACATTTTAGTCTAGTTTTAGTCGACGAAAACTAATTACATTTTAGTCTAGTTTTAGTCACATTTAATAGCCACATTAAACTCCTTATCTTCCCTTCTCAAGTCCAGGGTCCCCCTGTGTTGTGTCTACAACAGCATACTAGTCTAGCTTTCAGTACTTCAGTACTTGTCCATTAGATATCCCTCCTATAGGTCTATAGCAGGGGTCGGCAACCTTTACTATCAAAAGAGCCATTTTGCCCCCTCTTCCCCCAAATAAAATTTGTCTGGAGCCGCAAAACATATTTGATAACAAAGCTGATAAAATTTTATATAAAGTTATAAAATTATACTAATAAATTATACTAGTAAATTATACTAATCTGTAGATTATTGCATTTATGAACATATAGAACAACAATAAAGAAAACTGTCGACATTTTATTTATTTTTACCTGTTACAACAAAGGGAAACACCAAATGCTTATGAAGAGGAGAAGAAAATACACAGGCAAGTGTAGGCCTACTTTGAAATAAATTAAACGCAGAACTATGTAGGGTTATTTGAGTCATCCCCATATTTGTGGGAAATGTATGAAATAAGAAGTACCCTATTTTGAAATAAATAAAAACATATAGCTGCAGCCTATATATTTTAGTTGGCGAAATGTGAAAATAAAAAGTGAAAGCAGATCAGACTGGAGGAAGACACAGAAACTGAAGCTTGGTAGAAACCAACTGCAGCTTCTGCTCTGATCAAGAAGCTGCTGCGCTGATCTCCGAGCAGCTGAGACCAGAGAAACTCTGAGTTTTCACTGTTTCCATAGTTAAGAAGCAGCCGGTGAGTCAGTGACCGGCCTGCTTCACGTGAACAAACTCTTATCTCACTGTGTCTCTCTGAGCGAGTGCGCTGCGGCAGGGGGGGGAGCCGCGGGACCGGAGCGCTATTTGGGAGCACACACACACACAACCATTTTTTATGCATTTATGCATCCAGGTTATGGATGCTCAGAAAACTGATACCACTTTGGAAAAGTATGTTGCTATGGCTAATGATAATCAGAGTGTAGATCATGGTTATTTTGCAGCATTTTTACTGGCCTCGGATTAAACGTGATGTTGCGGGATTTGTAAAATCATGTCATGTTTGCCAGGTTGCTGGGAAGCCCAATGAGACCATAAAACTTGCGCCACTGAAGCCTATCCACTCGGTTGGTATTCCTTTTGAGTACTTAATTGTTGACTGTGTTGGACCCCTGCCAAAGTCAAAGTCTGGTATGGAGTATATGGTCATGGTGATCTGTCAGGCTACTCGATATCCTGCAGCATATGCCGTGAGGTCGATTAGCACTAAAGCTGTAGTGAAATCGTTGTCTCACTTTATTTCCATATTTGGCATTCCGAAAGTTATTCAAAGCGACCGTGATTCAAACTTTACATCTAAGACCTTTGCTGAGGCATTGAAACAGCTAAGCATTAGGCATAATCTCAGCAGCGCATATCATGCGCAAAGCCAGGGGGCGCTGGAGCGCTTTCATGCCACCTTGAAGTCCTTGTTGCGTGCTTATTGTATAGAGCTGAAGCGGGAATGGGAAGAGGGCTTACCATGGCTCTTGCTGGCGGCACGTGCTGTCATGCAGGAGAGTACAGGGTACAGCCCTAATGACCTCGTCTTTGGCCACAAGGTGCGTACTCCTATGTCTGTTTTAGGGAGTGAGTTGGACCGTACAGAGCAACCAGAGAACTTGGCCGAGTATGTTCAGGGTTTTCGTCGCAAGCTGTTCCTGGCATGGAAAATGGCGAGTGAAAATCTGAGTAATGCTCAAAAGAAAATGAAGAATCTGTATGACCGTAAGGCAGTGGTGAGGGCCTTTAGCCCAGGTGATCAAGTTCTTGCATTGCTGCCTATAGCGGGTTCACCGTTCGAGGCCAAGTACTTGGGGCCGTATACTGTCATCCGCCACGTCTCAGAAGTTAATTATGTTGTGTCAACTCCTGAAAGAAGACGCAAAACACAGCTTTGTCATATCAACCTGCTCAAGCCTTATTTTTCTTCATCTTCACAGATGCAGGAGAAGGACGCAAGGCTGAAACCAGTAGGGCTTGCTGTGGGGTCAGACGCACCCGACATCACTCAGGTTATCGCGTCGCACTCGACAAGCAGAAAAGTCTTGATTCATCCGTGCAGTACCTCCTTGATAATGGATTAGCCGTACCAGCTGGGCTTCTCCTTATCTGCTGGTAAAGAAATCTGATTCTTCCTTCAGATTTTGCACAGACTATAGGAAGGTTAACACGGTGACAAAAATTGACTCGTTTCCGTTACCCCGAATCGAAGATTGCGTTGACCAGGTTGGTAGTGCCCGGTTTGTCAGCAAATTTGACTTACTTAAGGGTTACTACCAAGTGCCATTGACTCCCAGGGCCCGAGAAATTTCAGCGTTTATAACATGGTCTGGACTTTACTCTTATACCAGGATGAGTTTTGGACTGCGCAACGCCCCTTCAACCTTCCAGAGACTAATGAATAGAGTTGTGGGAGGTTTGGAGGGGTGTGCAGTGTATTTGGATGATGCTGTCTGTTATGCAGACATCTGGGATACACATCTAGGCCGCATTCGTGCATTTTTCAAGCGGTTGCGGGCGGCAAATCTGACAGTAAACCTTGCAAAATGTGAATTTGCGAAGGCCACTGTGGTTTACTTGGGCAAGGTGGTAGGGCAGGGGGTGGTGCGGCCTGTGAGGGCAAAAGTGTTGGCCATCGACAGGTTCCCCCCTCCTGGGACGAAGAAAGAGCTGATGCGATTCCTTGGAATGGCTGGTTATTACAGAAATTTTTGTTCTAACTTTTCAACAGTGGTGGCCCCATTGACCGATTTGTTAAAGGGCACTGTTAAGTACGAGTGGTCCTCTGAGTGTCAGAAAGCATTTGATAATGCAAAACTGTTGTTGACCTCTGCTCCAGTGTTGGCTGCGCCAAGACTGGAACAACCTTTTTTGTTACAGGTGGATGCCAGCCAAGTTGATGCGGGCGCAGTCTTGTTGCAAAAGGACAACACTGGGGTGGACAGGCCAGTGTGTTTTTTTTCACGCAAGTTCAATAAACATCAATTGAACTGTTCAACAATTGAGAAGGAGGATTTAGCCTTAATATGGGCTCTCCAACATTTCGATGTTTATGTGGGGGGAGGTTTATATCCTGTTGTGGTGTTCACAGACCACAATTAATATTTTAAATATCAATGTTTTATATTTTATTTTGATAACCAAATTTATTGAATGCCCAAGGGCACACCATCTTATGGTATCACTCCTAACCATTATTGCACAACACCACTATCCTCATGGAACCTTTCACGTTTCAGTTCCAAACGGGCTACAAGGTTTTCTGTGTGGAAGTGGTGGTAATTTGAGGAGCAGTTGTGGAATCATGCAACCTTGTTTATGTAATTATAAACAGATGTTTAGTAAACTTCATGTTGAAGTCTTTATACATTTCAGGCCAAACCCAGAGAGTCAACAAACTATCCAATAAACTTTCATAAACTGGAATGAATCTCATTGAATAAATCACAAACAGCTTTAGTTGCTTTCAGACAGTGGCGGCAGTGACAACTGCCTCAAACAGTGGCAACAAAGAAACTTGCCTTTAAACACTGTGACATCAGAGGCAGCTGCCTTTGAACAGTGGGACAAATTAGGCAGCTGCCTCCAAACAGTGGCAGTTTCTGTTGACACCGGAAGTGCCTTTACGAGCTACAAGGTTCTCACAAGAAGTGTTTACCAGTTTTCTGTCATGATGCCTTCAGAAAGTTTTCGAAGGAAAACTCTGGAGGCTTTAAGAAACTCAAAAAAGGAAAAGATATTGGAGAGAAGCGAGGTGAGTAAGCTCGGCTAATTCAGATATTAGCTCATACTGAATACGTTAGCCAGGCTGAGCTAACAGGCTACCCCTGTTAATTTAGCTGTATTTAACTAACTTCTTTTATCATCTAAGATAAACTGTTTAATATTTCAACTCAATCAGCAGCTTTTCCAGTCACAATAGACAGAACAATTAGCTAAATGTACCGACAGTGAAGCAGCTTGGTGGAAAACATTCAAGTATATTTCCTGCTGAATACAGTGTTTAAGCGTCTCTGTCTTTATAGGTGAATTTAAAATGGATAATAGCAATTAAAAGAGATAAATATCAGTAGAATTAGATGTTAAACAGCCTTCTAATATTAACATAAAATTTAGTAAAATGTAAAACACAGATACACCTAAATAATGAAGCCCAAATCCAGTTTAAAGAGATCTTTACGTTACTGTCGTAACCCCGGTTCTCTGAGTAGCATGAGTGAGATGTCTCACTATGGGATACGCCCCTTGCGCGTATTCACAGAAGCACTTTTAACAATTCGCCAGCCCTGATAGGCTGGCAGTCGTGACGTCCGCGTCAAGGTGCCGCACCTTCAATACGGTGTACGCGGCGTCACACGTCATTCAAAACAAGCACACCTCTTCTCGCTTCACCCCAGCAGCAAGAAGGGCGGTCTGTTGAGACATCTCACTCATGCTACTCAGAGAACCGGGGTTACGACAGTAACTTAAAGTTCTCCTTCTTAGCATTCGTTTCAATGTCTCACTATGGGATATGGAGATTCCCGTATTGCCAGACAAGCTTATCTCGGTGACTGACCACCAGTCCCCCTCTCACTTAGGAGTGAGATCCACATTAGAGGCCACGCTCAAGACAGCGTGGGTCAGGCCAGGGGATGTGACATCCAACCTGTAGTACCTCGCAAGTATGAGGGGAGAAGACCAGCTAGCTGCAGCGCAGATGTCTTGGATAGAGACTCCCTTGAACAGGGCTCAAGAGGTCGCAAGACCTCTAGTAGAATGTGCCCGTAAACCAGTTGGAAGCTGAAGGCCCGAGCTGGAGTAGGCCAATGCAATGGCATCCACTATCCAGTGAGAAAGTCTTTGTTTGGTGATAGGTTTGCCCCAGTGGGGCTTAGCCCAGGACACACACAACTGATCCCCTTTCCTAAAGTTCCTTGTCCTTTCCACATAAGTGTGTATGGCACGGACAGGGCACAGCATGTGTAACCGCTGCTGTTCTGCAGAACCATAGGGAGGTGGCTGAAAAGCTGCCAGTTCCACTGGGGAGTATGGTTTAACACCGTTTGGAACAAAAGTAGGATTCGGCCTCAGTGTCAACCCAAGGTTCCCCGGGGTGAACCGCATACATGCTGGATGTACAGGTAAAGCGTGAATATCACTCACTTGTTTAGCTGTAGCCAAAGCCAATAACAGAGCCACCTTCAGGGATAACGTTTTCAAGTCCAGGTTATCCAGTGGTTCAAAAGGATGACTAGAGAGGGCACCAAGCACCACTGCTAGATCCCAAGATGGTGACATAGTCTTAGAGATGGGAAGCAACCTCTGTGCACCCTTCATAAAACGACAAACCAGGGGGTGTTGGCCCACTGGTTTTCCATCAAATCCAACATGGCAAGCGGAAATAGCTGCCAAGTAAACTTTGACAGTAGAAAATCCCCTCTTTTGATCAATCAAGTCCTGCAGTAAGGACAGGATTGTACCAACTGGACACTGAAAAGGGATTTCCTGTGCCGAAGCACACCAATCCTAAAACAATCTCCACTTACAGTCAAAGAGAGACCTAGTGGATGATGCTCTGGCATTCTGAATCGTGGTTAACAACACTCTGTGACCACCCAGTCAGGCTCAGATTAAACCACTCACGGGCCAAGCCCACAGGGCGAGGTGATCCGGATGAGGGTGAAATATCTGTCCGCGCGCCTGGGAGAGCAGGTCCCTGCACAGCGGGAGAGTCCATGGGTGACCGTGGAGGAGCTGCCTCACTTCTGCCAGCCAGTGCACGGACGGCCAGTGAGCAGCGATCAAAATTAGTGACAGACGATTCTCCCGCACCCTGAGCAGTGTCGGGGGAATCAAAGCCGTATGCCCCGCTCCCTGAGGGGGGCTATAGCGGCGTCAACACATTTCACAAACACCCTTGGGCTTAGTGACATGCCGAATGGGAGTAGTAGGTACTCGTACACTGTGTCCTGTAAAGCGAACCTCAGATATCTCCTGTGTGAAGGATAAATGGGAATGTGAAAATATGCGTCTTTCAGATTGATTGATGAGTTGAGTGTGTCAGCATGCGAAACTTGTATCTCCTGAGATACGAGTTCAAAATGCGAAGGTCCAGGATGGGACGTAAGCAACTCTCCCCTTTCTTTGGGACCAGGAAATACCTCGAATAAAAACCTTCCAGTCTCTGCTGGTGTGGCACTATTCGTATGGCACTTTTGTTTAATAGAGCTGATAATTCTCCCCGTAACACCCGGTCCGACTCTCCCTGCGCACGGGTAGTGATGAGGCCGCGGAAACGGGGGCCATTGTGGTGAATTGAAGCCTGTAGCCTTTGGCCGGTGTTTTCAATATCCACTCTGATGCTGTGCATGCTTTCCTACTCTCTAACCTCAAAGTTAGGGGGGAGTGAAGCTTTGGGATGCGGAAAGCAGGGGGAGCACTCCTAGAGGCCACCTGAGCGAAAGTCTGCCGGTGGGCCGGGTGCGCGGCGGCAGGTGCTTTCCTCGGAAGGCAGAGCTGCAGAGTCTCATCGTCCTTTTTCTGCGCCTCGCAGCGCTTTTGCATTGAGGCGAGAGCGGAGCCGAAGACACCCTCGGGGACAATCTTCAGTCGCTCTGCGGCCGTTTACAGACATCATGCATATCGCCGCTAGGCTGGGGCGTAATAACCCTAGCCAAGCCCTTTGCAGGGCTTGGAGAGCTGAGAGCCTGTGCCGATGGAACGAAGCAGGCTTCAAAATCCTCGTCGTCACCATCAGACACCAGACAATCCTTGCAGTCGGACTCATCCTCCTCCTCATAATCCAACATGAGGGGTGGCTACGTTAGCGGGTCCAGCTAATCCAAAGTGGAGCCCCAGTGCCGTATCTCTGGTTCGGGAGTGTCGTCCTCGCCCACACCGGGCTGGGGTTCCTCGGTAGTGGCCATGGAAAGGATCGGGTCCCCCTCAGAGAGGCTAGCTTGGCGTGCTAGTCGTCGGTGGAGGCTCTTCGCTGTGAAGCGGGCGCAGTCGGCGCACAAGCCCGGGTTGCTGATAGCGCCGCGGGCATGTTCCAGCCCGAGACACGCAGAGCAGACCTGGTGTGTGTCCAGGCTCGAGATTTTATTTCCAAAGGTGCACAGGCGATTGGCATTGCCTAGATGCGAGGTGGAGGGAAGCTTTGCAGCTTGTTCCATTTAGCTTGGTGTGCTAAAGGGAAGTGAATTATCTGAAATGATAACCCCTGTTAGCTAGCTACCTCCGGTGGCAGGCAGTGTGGTGACCGCAGGCTCCCGGTGCCGTTTAGCTATTTAAATTTGAAAACTACCTATGGTGAAGGTCACGACTGCCAGCCTATCAGGGCTGGCGAATTGTTATAAGTGCTTTTGTGAATATGCGCGAGGGACGTATCCCCTAGTGAGACATCGAAACGGAAGCTAAGAAAGAGAACTGATTTCCGTTCCAAGATTTCAACATTTACAGCTAGAGAAAGTTTTATCATTAAGGATCATTCCCATGTGAATATTTAAAAGTATCGCTCGTGCCTGCAGATATTCCATCAGGCCAGTGTGAAATGTCTGATCTAATGAAACCATGTGAGATGAGTGGATGTGGTCATGCTCTCCCAATAGCATTAAAGTCATTTGAGACATTAAAGCTGTTAAAAAAATGTCATGGATGAACCTCACTTGTGTTATCACGTGTCCTTGTTCTTGCAGGATATTCTGGGCGGCTACAAAGAGACGATCAGCTTGTCTCCACAAGCCGGCCTCATATTAGACCGTCTTGGCTCCTCACCCCTGCAGACGTCCAGCTTCCTAGACTCCAGCTCTGGACACTCCAGCCCCGGCCTGTCTGAGCAGACAACAGACTCCATTTTGTCCAGAGAATCAGTCTCTGACATCAACACTCAGGAGCTACAGGTCGAGCGTGAGGAGGCAAGTCTGTCAGTCACATCTGAACACATTATAAATAAATGGCCCGATTTTAGTATATGTCTGAAAGCAGCTTAGACTTCACGGCAGCAGCAAATAATTCTAAACATAAGTACAACTTACCTTTTTGTTTAGAAGTTGTATTTTCTGCATGTGTTTATTCTCAGATGAATGTATCCTATAACAAAAATGTTTTTTAAACTTATGTTCTGCTAATTTAGTCGTATGTGACAGTTGTGAAGTTATTCAAGTCTGTTTTTAAGAGTAAAGTTTTGGATTCAAATATAAACAAAACAGGTTTTAAATTACAATTGTCCACTGTCATGCAAATTCATTTGGCTTTTAATTCAGTTTCTCACATTTTACAACTTTCAACCTGCTGGAGAGCTGCACGTTGTTTTATTCCATGTGTCTCCGCTGAACTCTTCTTCATCGGTCAGTCTATAATATCTAACTCTGTCATTTCTTTGTGTTAATGTGATGCAGACTCTCAGCGATGAAGCAAAGGATGAAGATGTGCTTGTGCGCAAGGACGACATGCAGCAGGAGTGGCATCTGCAGGCGGAGGGCAGGGGGAGGTTACGAAACCTCAACATCATCCTGGAGGAAATCCTGCAGCTCAACCAGCGGCTGGAGCCGTCTTACCAGACTAATAGTGAACTCCCTCCGTCCAGCCTTAGCTTCTACAGCACCAGCAGGAACCAGCTGTGCTCGCGGGTGTTGGAGGTGGTGAGAAAGACGGCAGAGGTCAGTTTATATTCAGGTTCAGATCATTGTTCCTTCTTACACTGACAAGGAACAAGTCTAGAGAAATGCGAGATGATTGTGAACGTGTTGAAGGTTATTGCAACTTGGTTTGTATTCTCTTTTTCAAATAATCTAAACAAGCGAGTTAAATTAGGTCAAGGAACTTGTGCAGTAAGACAAACTCATTACGACTTATCAAAAACAATCATTAATTCAGTTTCAAGTTCTCCAAACTTTTCAACACCTGTAATTATATAGTAAGATTCAAACTACTTTTGTTAGTCATTATAGAAATCTAAAATTCAGTAGAAATATTGACTTATCTGTAATTGCAGTTAAAGATATCTTTAATTTGGCTCAATTTAAGATTCCTTTTATCTCACCTTTAAGATACATTAAGTTTGAACTTCAGAGAATGTTGTAGATATCATGAACTTGAACTGTGAATATCCAGAATTAAATGTAGACATCTGAATCTGGAATTATCATCATAATTAAGTTGCAGATGTCTGTAATACTCATACAAACAGAATTGTACAAGAAGATGAAGTTGCTTTTTGAATAAACTGCTGGAAAGGCTCAATTATATAATCTTTTAATCAGTGTTTCGTTTTGTTGTGCAATAATAGGTAGACTTGATGTTGGCTTATTCTTAATAATCATAAAATATGATTATTAAAATAATACAATTATTTATTAAAAATAATACAAATATTAATTAAAACGATAAAGTTATCAATTAAGTATAATGAAAAACAGTACAATTATCAATTAAGAATAATACAATTTGTAATTATAATTTAGAAATGACGGGGCACCACCCTGCTATCAGGGATCAACAATCAAATGAAAAGATCAGCCTCATTTAGATATAGTTCAATTAGAAATGTAAATATTAACTATCAAAGATAATGTAATGAACAGTGAAGGTTATGGAGTAATTGACAGTGTAGAGGTTGGCAAAATTCACTTATGCAACATTAATGAAAGGACATTTTTTAAAGACAACATTTATTATGAATATAATAAAGTATAAAAACACAAATTACTAACAAAGTACTAATTAAACAAAGATGTGTATGTGAGTGTGGGTGTCTATGTAAATCAGGGTGCTCTCAAAATGGCGGCTGGCCAGAGTAACACCTTCCTGTTGGCTTCTAAGATGGTCGCTGACCACCCTAAAGTTAACAGCCCCCCCTCTTCTGAAGTTGTTTTACGACCGGTAACAGGGGAAGTTTTAATTAGGTGAAGTGATATGCGTGTGTCTGTGTTGGTGCTAAGTTAGACAAAGAGAGTAGACAGAAATGCAAAGAAATACCGTGAGGAGCATTACAAACTAACATTACTTTCGAATAACTTATAACCCAAAATATCACAACACATATCAAACTCATAAACATCACACATAATCGAATTAAAAGTCTTGCTTAGCCTAGTATAATTATTAAGCCTGGTTGTGTTACCCTTCCGAGGAGGAAAAGGAAGTTGGAGTTCAGTTCGCAGTTCTGTAAAGTCTTCTGGCTGGTCATGTGGTTTCTGCCTTCACGGTTCTGTTGAGCTGTGCAGCTCAGATGCTGGTTGATTCTTACCTGCAGGACATCGAGTCGCTGCTAGGAGTTTGGTAGAGCTTGAGATGCAATGAGGTTTCCTGAGTGAGTTGAGCTGGAAGCTGCACCTCTGCACTCCTCTAGTTGGATCCAAGACAAGTGCGAGCTGGAGAAATCAGGTTTCTCCCCTCGCCGATGCAGGAAGAGAGGCTGGCAGCCTTCCTCCTTGGAAGGTTGGTGGAAAGAGATAGAAGAGGGGGAGTAGTGGCCTTATATTGGCCCGGTGACCTCACAGGTCCTGGGCCCAGATGGACCACTAACTAGCAGGCTTTTCACACCTCTGTGTGAAGTTGTCAGGAACAAAAGGACCTGCGGCATCCTCGGAGACTGAGTTCCTTGGCTTTCTAGTAGTTCTCCTACGACTACCCATGAATGCCAAAAAGAAGGCCTTTTTTAGTTTCACAAAAACACTGTCCCAACACTTTTCTAACCGCATCTCTCTCCAGGGGGCGTTTCCCAGCGTGGAGGACGTGGCTGAGGCTGAACGAGCCCTCCACAGGATGAAGTCGCTGATTGAGATTCTGCAGGAGGAGGTTGCCAAGGTCCAGGAACGTAAAAAAGAGGAGGAGGAATTGCTCAGGAAGCAGGCGGAGCTACAGGTGCAGCAGGAGCGGCATCGGCGTCAGAATCAGCAGGCGGAGGGCAGGGGGAGGTTACGAAACCTTGACATCTTCCAGGAGGAGATCCTGCAGTTCAACCAGCTGCTGGATCCGTCCTACCAGACTAATAGTGACCTCCCTCCGTCCAGCATCAGCTTCTACAGCACCTGCAGGAACCAGCTGTGCTCGCAGGTGTTGGAGGTGGTGAGAAAGACGGCAGAGGTCAGTTTAAGTTCAGGTTCAGATCATTGTTCCTTCTTACACTGACAAGGAACAAGTAAAGAGAAATGGGAGCTGATTGTAAAGGTGTTGAAAGTTATAACAACTTAGTTTGTATTCTTTTTTCATAAAATCTAAACAAGCAATTTAAATTAAGTCAAGAAACTTGTGCAGTCAGACAAAAACTCATTCTGACTTGTCAAAAATAATCACTTATTCAGTTTCAACTACTCAAAACTTTTCAACATCTGTAATTATATAGATAGAATGAAACTACTTTTGTTACTCATTATAGAAACATACAGTTTAGTAGAAATATTGAATTAGCTGTAATTCCTGTTCAAAATATCTTTACTTTGGCTCAATTTAAGATTCCTTTTATTTTACCTTTAAGATACATTAAGTTTGAACCTCTTAGAATGTTGTAGATATCATGAACTTGAATTGTGAGTAACCAGATTTAAATGCAGATATCTGAATCTGGAATTATCATCAAAATTAACTTGCAGATGTCTGTAATACTTCTAAAATCAGCATTGTACAAGAAGATGAAGTTGCTTTTTGAATAAAATGCTGGAAAGGCTAAATTAAATAATCTTTTAATCAGTGTTTCCTTTTCTTACCGGATCTCTCTCCAGGGGGCGTTTCCCAGCAGGGAGGACGTGGCTGAGGCTGAACGAGCCCTCCAACGGATGAAGTGGCTGATTGAAATTCTGCACGAGGAGGTTGCCAAGGTCCAGGAACGTAAAATAGGGGAAGAGGAAGCACTCAGGAAGCAGGAGGAGCTGCAGGTGCAGCAGGAGTGGCATCTGCAGGCAGAGGGCAGGGGGAGGTTACGAAACCTCAACACCTTCCTGGAGGAGATCCTGCAGCTCAACCAGGTGCTTGAGCCGTCCTACCAGACTAACAGTGAACTCCCTCTGTCCAGCCTCAGCTTCTACAGCACCAGCAGGAACCAGCTGTGCTCGTATGTGGCGGAGTTGGTGAGAAAGACGGCAGAGGTCAGTATAAGTTTAGGTTCAGATCATTGTTCCTTCTTCCACTGACAAGGAACAAGTCTAGAGAAATGGGAGATGATTGTAAACCTGTTGAAGGTTATTGCAACTTGGTTTGTATTCTGTTTTTACAAATGATTTAAACAAGCAAGTTAAATTAAGTCAAGGAACTTGTGCAGTCAGACAAACTCATTACGACTTGTCAAAAACAATCATTAATTCAGTTTCAACTACTCAAAACCTTTCAACATCTGTAATAACATAATAAAATTCAAACTACTTTTGTAACTCATTATAGAAATCTACAATTCAGTAGAAATAATGAATTATCTTTATTCCAGTTCAAGATATATTAAATTTATCTCAATTTAAGATTCCTTTCATTTTATCTTTAAGATGCATTAAGTTTGAACTTCTGAGAATGTTGTAGATATCATGAACTTGAATTGTGAGTATACAGAATGAAATGTAGATGTCTGAAACTGGAATTATCATCATAATAAATTGCAGATGTCTGTAATACTTAAAAAAACAGCATTGTACAAGAAGATGAAGTTGCTTTTTGAATAAACTGCTGGAAAGGCTAAATTAAATAATCTTTTAATCTGTGTTTCCTTTTCTTACTGCATCCCTCTCCAGGGGACGTTTCCCAGCGTGGAGGACATGACTGCGGCTGAACGATCCCTCCACAGGATGTGGGAGCTGGTTCGACTGCTGCAGGAGGAGGTTGACATGGTTCAGGAACGTAAAAAAGGGGAGGAGGAAGCGCTCAGGAAGCAGGCGGAGCTACAGGTGCAGCAGGAGGCGCATCAGCATCAGAATCGGCACGCAGAGGGCAGGGGGAGATTACGTAACCTCCACACCTTCCTGGAGGAGATCCTGCAGCTCAACCAGCTGTTGGAGCCGTCCTACCAGACTAATAGTGACCTCCCTCCGTTCAGCCTCAGCTTCTACAGCACCTGCAGGAACAAGCTGTGCTCGCAGTTGTTGGAGGTGGTGAGAAAGACGGCAGAGGTCAGTTCAAGTTCAGGTTCAGATCATTGTTCCTTCGTACACTGACAAGGAACAAGTCTAAAGAAATTGGAGATGATTGTGAACGTGTTGAAGATTATAGGTACTTGGTTTGTATTCTCTTCTTCAAATAATCTAAACAAGCAAGTTAAATTAAGTCAAGGAACTTGTGCAGTCAGACAAACTCATTACAACTTGTCAAAAACAATCATTAATTCAGTTTCAACTGCTCAAAACTTTTCAACATCTGTAATTACATAATAAGATTCAAACTACTTTTGTGAATTTCTACAATTCAGTAGAAATATTTAATTATCTGTAATTCCAGTTCAAGGTATATTTAATTTGGCTCAAATTAAGATTCCTTTTAATTTACCTTTAAGATGCATTAAGTTTGAACTTCTGAGAATGTTGTAGATATCATGAACTTGAACTGTGAGTATCCATAATTAAATGTAGATATCTGAATCTGGAATCATCATCATAATTAAGTTGCAGATGTCTGTAATACTTAATAAATAAACTGCTGGAAAGGCTAAATTAAAAAATCTTTTAATCAGTGTTTCCTTATCTAACCTCATCTCTCTCCAGGGGGCGTTTCCCAGCGTGGAGGACATGACTGAGGCTGAACGAGCCCTCCACAGGATGAAGTGGCTGATTGAAATTCTGCAGGAGGAGGTTGCCAAGGTCCAGGAATGTAAAAAAGGGGAGGAGGAAGCGCCCAGGGAGCAGGCAGAGCTGCAGGTGCAGCAGGAGGCGCAGAAGAAGGCAGCGCAGTTGGCCAAAGAAAAGGCTCGGAGGAAAGGTGAAAGGGAGCAGGAAGAATAACAACAGTGTTCGGTTCATAATATTTACTTAAGAAATGAAAGCTGCAGCATGAGATGGTGTTAGTCCCTCACCCTCAGGGATCAACCCTGAACTGCCCCCCTTTATGTGAACTAAAAAGAAAAGACATATCCACAAATACAGTTAGAACATCCTGTTGATTTATTATTATTGATGTGATGATATAACAGTTCAATGTAAACCTGTTCATACAGGGCTGCAGGACAGCGCTGAAGACCGTACGTTGAAATGGTTTAAGGATCTTCAGGATTCAGCTGCTCAGTGCGCTCAGTCCTCTCAACAGCTCAACTCCACTAAAGACGTCCAGGTGGGTTCATCTTCTCTGATCAGTGTTTGGAATGTAAATTTCCCAGCAGCCTTTAGGACACTTGCCAGGTGAAACTGATTTTAGATGAATAACAACAACAGTCTTATCATACGAGACGAGAGCAGACGACAAACAGCAGGAGGATACAGACTGTATCAGTGAGCTGAGACTGACTCGCACTTGATCGAGCAATTAACAAACTGGCTCCGCACCACGATCACCACTGACTCCAATGACATCATGTTCATACCTGGTTTTCTTCCTTCTTACAACACAGACGGTGAAGCTGAAGCTGGACCTCCAGAAAGCCGCCAACATCTTCATAAATCAAATTTCCAGCAACTCTGGTTCGCAGCTCAGAGAAATATTCGACAGGATCGTCAAGCTTCTGTCCGGGCGGTCGGTGGTGTTGGGGGGGAAGTCTGTCTCCACCTCCCAGCATCCACAGGGCCTGGACTTTGTCAGCTATAAACTGGCCGAGAAGTTTGTGGTGAGTCCGTCCAGTCGTCATAGAACCTCTAAAGTTCAAGACATGAGTTTGTGTTGGGGGTAGGGTTGCAAAATTCCGGGAATATTCAAAGTTGGAAACTTTCCATGAGAATTAACAGGAATTAACCGGAATATACGGGAATTAACGGGAATAAACTGGAAATGTGTTGGGTAATTTATACTAACTGTATTTACCTTGTCATATACAGACATAAATATAAACATTTTGTTTTGTTTTAGGCTGATTTGAGCCCTGAGGAAACTTTGGGCACTAGACTATATGCTTCTGCATCGTTGTGGCATTCTTAACATAGGTCTTTTCACAGTATTTGCAAATGTACACAGCCTTTCCTTCTACATTGGATGGGGTGAAATGTCTCCACACATGAGATAGTGCACGTGGCATTGTTCTGTAGAATAAGATGAGAAAAAAGTTTGTAAAAAAACACTAATGCAATGCCAGAGATATAAATAGTTAGCCAAACAATGGGAATCGTCTGTAAACATATTTTACAATTGATGGATAAATTAATGGAAATAGGCTAGATGAACAGATGAACAATCCTCAATCAGCATGCTAATATGTTTTCCCCAGTAATATTATTGAAAATTACCTGACTAGTCCTGCACACTACAGCAGGCCTCAATCAGCCCTGCTCTAGAGTGAAGGATGCTGGGAATTATCTGTGCATGTGATGGAAGAATGCACAGTGGAGGGCTGAAACTCAACGTGCAGCGTGTGCTGCATTCCATACATCTTTAAAACAGAGTTTTGAATGATGTTTTTATTGCTCAGCTTTTAATTTGCGTTTTTTTCAAAATTCCCAAAATTCCCGAGCTTAACTTCCCATGGAAACTTTCCGAAAACTTTCCGGAAATTAACCGGAAACTTTCCACCCCTTTGCAACCCTAGTTGGGGGTGATGCAACAACAAATGTAGAACTACCATGAAAACCCATCTTAAAATTCACCTTCGCAAGAGTGGAAAATTACACAATGTTGCGCAATAATGCTTTAAAAGTGATACCATAAAATGGTGTGCCTTTCGCCATTCAATAAAATTGGTTATCAAAATAAAATATTAATATTTAAAACATTAATATTTAAAATATTAATATTAAATAATAACTTGAATTGGTTAAAGTTACCTCAGGGCACCACCCTTCAAGGGAAGTAAAAAGATAGCCAATTTATTGATTGAGTCTCATAAAAGAACTAACTAAAACAAATTTGGAACTCTGATAAACAATTAAATAAATAACTATAATCAAATTTACCATCTAGATATATAGCTAAGTTGAAGGATATGGAGTTCTTCACTTATTCAACATTAATAAAACAAACCTTTGTGAAAGAAAAATATTTATTATGAATATAATAAAGTACAAAAACACAACAAATATTCACAACTTACTAACTAAACAAAGATGTGAGTGTATGTGCCTATGTAAATCAGAGTGCTCCCAAGATGGCCGACCAAAAGTTCACACATTCCTCAGCTACTTCAAGATGGTCACTGGCCACCCAAAAGTTAACGGCCCCCTCTCCTTCTGAAGTGGTTTTACAACCGTTAGCGGCCTGAGCTAATGAAGTGAGGAGATATGTGTCTGTGTGGATGTTAAGTCAGATAATGAAGGAGTCAGAGAGATATGCCAAGAAAGCCTGTAAAGAGCATAACTAACATTAACTTTCAAATAACTTGGCACCACAATATCAGAACACAAATCAAACTTATAAATGTCACACAGAATCGCATAAACAGTCTTGCTTAGTCTAGTATAATTATTAAGCCCAGTTATGTTACCCATCCGAGAAAAAGGGAGAACGGAAGTTGCAGTTCAGTTCACAGTTCTGTGAAAGCGTCTCGCCGGTCGTGTGGTTTCTGCCTTAGCGGTTCTGTTGAGCTGTGCAGCTCAGATGCTGGTTGAATCTTACCTGCAGGACATCGAGTCGCTGCTAAGAGTTTGGTAGAGCTTAAATAACTGGAATAACTTTTAATCCTCTGGACAGAAACAAGGAGAGGAGGAGGTGGCGTCTAACCACGAGGCAGCCTTCCCCATCGCTGTGGTGGCCTCTGGCATCTGGGAGCTGCACCCGCGGGTGGGCGACCTCATCCTTGCTCACCTACACAAGAAGTGTCCGTACGCAGTCCCACATTACCCTCCAATGACGGACGGTGCATCTGTGGAGGAATATCAGAAGTGAGTGATTCAGAATTCTCCCTCCGCTCCACTATGTCACGTTTTCCCGCACAGATTTTAACGTCCTGTGTTTTGCTCTTCACTTCCTTAGGATTCTTGGTTACCGTGTGGACGACTCCGGAATTGAAGGTCAAGACATTTTCCTGAAGAGGATGTCTGGGATGATCCGTCTGTACGCTGCCGTGATTCAGCTGCGGTGGCCCTACGGCTCCAAGCAGGGGGTAAAGACATTCTTGACCTCTGTTTAGGTTCTCGTCCGTCAAGAATCAAAAGTGTCAAGAGCTGAGCTCAAGTAACACAAGTCAGGGATGATCACCAAGAACATGAGGATCGACGAAGGAGCTCAGATGTGGAAAATATTGAAACTCACATGTGCAAACAGCTACAACTTACATGTGGTTCATGTGGTCTATATGTATATTTTTTATTTAGTTGGTTATTTTTATTTCATCTCATTTTTATGTTTTAGCCTCTTTTTTTGTCATAAGTCACAAAGTCAGTTGCTGAAAATTGTATCTCTTTGCTCATTTGAATGGATTTTAACTGGTTATTTGTGCGTTTCAGTCCGCTCCTCACGGTCTGAACCACGGTTGGCATTGGTTGGTTCAGATGCTCAACATGGAACCTCGGGCCGACATCACGGCAACACTACTGTTTGACTTTCTGGAGGTGAGTCTTGTGGTAGAATTCTGGAGCTACAAGAGGCTGGAAACAACAAAGTCATCTACGTGTATTTAATAAGGGGCTTTCTGCAGAAAGGATCAACACAGGGAAACCGCAAGGGTCTCAGAGTGAAGATGAAGAACAGTCAAATACAAGGGTCTTATATAGGAGGGGATAGGGCTGTCTCTCTGATCCAATCAAGACAGGTTCCCATAGGTGGGGGAAGGACAGGAAACTAAACATAACAGCTGATTCACATGTGTTTCCTAAGGTGATAAGAAGAGATACACTCCTTCCTTTGATGGGTAATTAAGTCGCAAAAGGTCTCACTGTATTGACGTCATAAACAGTTCAGACCAGAAAACAGCTCAAGTCATCAAACATCTGTTGTATGTAATACAAGTCATAAAAGTCTCTTGAGAAGGCTTCAAACACTTACTGTCCAAATACAAAATACTTATTCAACCTTGCTTAGTTAATTTTCTACTACAGTCTCCTTCACATCACTGCTGGTTCATGTGTGAAGGATTCTTTTTTAAATCTTTGATCTATAAATCTCTGTGTTGTATTTGATTTTTTGCTGTACTTTAAATTTAACATGTGGGTGATGTCTCCCTATCATCTGCTGTTGCAACATAATTTGAGCTTTGTTTTTTACAATTTAAAATGTCCATGATTTTTGGTCTGGGCATTTTCTGTTATTGTCTGAAAATGGCTTCAGTTAGTTTTTTCTCTTCAGGTTGTCTTAGTAGACTGGTGTGATCCATGCAGGTTAACTTAACCGGGCCTGTCTTTTTTTAAGTCAAACCCTGAGAATCGTGCTGATGTTTGTCTTTGTGTTTGTCTCTCTCAGGTTTGTGGAAATGCTTTAATGAAGCAATACCAGAGCCAGTTCTGGAAACTCATCCTGCTGCTCAAAGAGGAATACTTCCCCAGGTACACAATACGCTCCCTCAGGATTTAAAACACAGATTAACAGCAGCTGTCAACAAAGCTTTGAACCTCTTCTCTGAAATGTGTCTCCAGGATCAAGGCAGTGACCAGTAGTGGACAGATGGGCTCAGTCCTCAGACTCAAGCAGTTTCTGGAGGTAAGATACTCACCGCTCATGTTAGACGAAAGAACAACGATGAGTCTGAACGCTTCTTCTGAAAAGAGACGTTCAATACGAAGCTGTTTTCAGACGTTCACCTCTTCACACTTTTCATAAAAGTGATTAGAACTTAATTCACATTGAGATGAGGGCTGCAGCTACTGGTTATTTTCATTATTGCTGAATCAGTTAGTTGCTAAGAGGGTTAGTTGACTTGTTGTGTAAAACTTTGAATCCCTCACACAGACATCGCTGCAGAGAGAAGACATCAAACCTCCCAAAGGTCAACTGAGCTCCACGTTCTGGAGTTCATGAGGACGAGGACCTTTGAGGACGAGGACATCTACCAAAGCTTCTGCGTCTCTGCTTCCATGTTCTGGACAGTTTTTTCCATCGGCAGCTTTGTGTTTGACTCTTAAACAGTTTATCCAGGCAGATAGTTTGTTTTTATTTAACTGAGGAAGTTCATCATTTCATTAATTTGGTTAGAAAGTGCGAGAAAATAGTAGAAAATGCCTGAATCACAGAAAATATTTAGAATTTCTTTGCTTAAAAGATGATCAGAACCTTTTCAATTCTCAAAATTCCTTCCTACCTCTCTCCTCTCTCCCCCCCTTGAGAATACAATTAAGTGTATTTTTTTTTCAAATCCTTTTACGATCAAATTGATATTTAGGACCTGAGCACCAACGGTGGGAGGCCCCTATTGAAATTGTAAATTTGAAATGGGCGTGGCAAAATGGCTTAACAGCACCACCTACGGAAAGCCCCTCATTTAGCTTTCACCGATCCTCAAGGTAATGAGGACAGTTGTATATAATGACCAGATGCACAAAAAAGTCTCTCAGTGTATTATAAAAAAGGCAACAGGAAGTCAACCATTTTGGATTTAGTGGCCATTTTGGCCATTTCTCCCATTTATACTTTGACGAAATAGTCCCAGGGATTTCATCAGATCAACTTCAAATTGAAGTGAATGTCATTACACCCCCCTGCTGCAGACATTCATTTTGTTTTAAAGAATGGGTGGGGCAAATAACTGACTAATGCCCCCTAAAGGGAAGCTCCGGCACCACTATTGCTGGACATGTACAAAAAATCGGTGGGGACATGTGTCTCTTTATAACAAACAATAAAGTCTCCTGGATGGACATGCTAGAACAAGCAGGAAGCCCTGCAATTTCTACATTTTTATTTCCAATAACAAAGTATCCTTCAATTCTAATTATTGTTGTTAATTCAACAATCACATTCATTTCATATGATTTATGAAATAATAGTTTGACAACTTCACACAGTATTTGAAATACTGCTTTAATTATCAAGTCAATTGCTCAAATTCACAACTGTAATTTATCTCTGTGGGGTTTAAAAATCTTTCTTAAAGGACAACAATATTCACATAATACACCACACAAATGTTCCTGTTAAACTGTCTGACACTTGTCTACTACAAAATCAGTAGTATCTGAGTAGACATGTTGTATATCATGCAGTCTCGTTGAAACTGATCGTCCCCAACCAGATGCCACCAGGATCAGTTGGTGATTGATCCACTGCCGCCATCAGAGTTCACCATGAATTGCTGCATTTTATCTTAATCTAGATTAGTAATTTATTCTGAAAAAACTTATAAAAATAAATAACAAAATGAAAACATTATCAGATGTGCTGGTTTCATTTGTTTGAATAAGTGCAATTTAAAAAGTCTTTGGGTTTTGACAGTTGGTCAGAAAAAAACATCAAAGGACGTCAGTTTGGACTTTTTCATAGCAATGAATCAACAAAATCATTATAATAGATAGAAAAAGGCTTCAAATCCTCAAAAACCTATCAGCGAGTTAAACTTTTATTTGACAGCACCTTATAAAGCCGATATGGTGAACATGTTTGTGACCAGTTGCTAAGTTTCACTGAATTACAGAGAAATGGAGTCACACACCCCCCCATCCATATCAACGGGACGGAGGTTGAGCGTGTCACCAGCTTCAAGTTCCTGGGTGTCCACATCTCTGATGACCTCTCTTGGACCCTCAACACCTCAACCCTGATCAAGAAATCACACCAGCGTCTCTTCTTCCTGAGGAGACTGAAGAAGGCCCATCTGTCTCCTCAGATTCTGGTGAATTTCTACCGCTGCACCATCGAGAGCATCCTCACCAACTGCATCTCGGTGTGGTATGGCAGCTGCACTGTTGCGGACCGGAAGTCACTGCAGAGGGTGGTGAAAACTGCTCAACGCATCACCAGTTCCACACTCCCCACCATCGAAGCTGTCCAGAGGAAGAGATGTCTGCGGAGGGCCCGCATCATCACCAAGGACAGCTCTCACCAGGGCCGGGTCTAGACAGGCATGTATGAGGGGGCAGCCACAAATCTTGAGGGGGCATTGTGCTTTATTATATTATTATTATTATAAATTGGGATTTAGTTTGAGGGGGCACAACATTTATTTGAGGGGGCCAGGCCCCCTCTTTCCCCTGCCTAGACCCGGCCCTGGCTCTCACCCCAGCCACAGACTGTTTGCCCTCCTTCCTTCTGGGAGGCTTTACAGGGTCCTCCGTTCCCGGACCAGCAGGTTCAGGAACAGCTTCATCCCTGCGGCTGTCACCCTGCTGAACTCTGCACCACAGCCGCACTCTGCATAGCAGCCGCCCCCCCCACCCCCCCCCACACACACACACACACCTTCTCCACTGACTATACTTCCCCCCTCCACCCTGGCTTGGACTGCCACACCCCCTCCTCCAACCACTGAACATTTGAACATTCGTACATTGCACTGACTGTTACTTTGTTTTTTTATACTGTATTATCCTGCCTATAGTGTATTCATATTTATATATATTTATATTTTTAGCCTGCTCATAGTGTATTCATCGTCCTTATATCTTACAATTCCTGTTAATACTGTTATATTCCATATATATTTCTACTGTACAGATCCTATTTATTACATTTTCACTTTAATATGCACAATACTCTGCATTAATATGCACAATACTCTGCAATATATGCACAATACTGTGCACTTTACTGCCTTTTTTTTGCACTTCTGGTTAGATGCTATACTACATTTTGTTGCATCTGTACTTGTACTGTGCAATCACAATAAAGTTGAATCTAATCTAATCTAAAACTTCACCAGTTTTAAATATAGCTCTTTATTTGGACTGAGAGAATTGTGATACTCTCAGCCTGTCTTGTGTATGAAATGAATCCCGTCGAGAAGCCGATCAGGAAAAGGAGGAATGTAGTTTTTGATACGTCTTGAACGCAGAGAGATCCCGACTCTCGGGTCCAGAACATCTGCTGCAGGGCAATTTCTCTTCTTGTCCTGGAACACGGGTTGTTGAACTGAAATGCATCAAACTTCCAAGAGGGTGGAACTCTGGACACCTACTTCCAACTGATTTTACACTACATAAAAACATACATCAAAAGGTATATTCTTTATTAATGAATTAATTTTCAATAATGATAATTACATCACGACAACCTACTATTTTTTTATTTACACTATGCTTTGTACATCGTAACAAAGGCGCAATGTGATTTCACGGAGGTATGTATAAAAAAGCATTTGAAATTAAATTGTCAGTAGTGGATACAAGGCTTGATGCATAGCAAGATATAATTGATGTGATGACTTGCTGAGTAGTTATAGATATCCCTTAAATGTTTATAAGCTTTGAGTGGTATTGTGAATGTGTGGTGAAAATTGTCTGAATCATCCAATGAACCACTATTCTCAATCTTTATTTACCCTCAAGAACGCAGTTGATCTTTTGAAAGACACTCTAAAGGCAGACCTTTCGTGGCAGGCTCTCCCTTCCCAGTCTGATTAGAAAGAACGGGGACAATCACATCACAGCGCTCAAACAACTTTGGTCGTATGATCGCCAGGAGGAAGAGGAAACCACTATCCTAATGGAACCTTTCATGTTCAAACAGTGAAAAAAGAGGCAGATGCCTTTAAACACTGTGACATCAGGGGCAGCTGCCTCTAAACAGTGGGACAACTTAGGCAGCTGCCCCTAAACAGTGGCAGTTTCTGCTGACACCGGAAGTTTCTTTACGAGCTCTACAAGGTTCTCACAAGAAGTGTTTACCAGTTTTCTGTCATGATGCCTTCAGACAGTTTACGAAGGAAAACTCTGGAGGCTTTAAGAAACTCAGAGAAGGGAAAGATATTGTTCGACCCGCAGGGATGGAAGAGAATCGATGTGAGTTAACATTAGGCTAATTCAGATATTAGCTCATACTGATGTTCACGTTAGCGAGGCTAAGCTAACAGGCTACCCCTGTTTATTTAGCTGTGTTTAACTTACTTATTTTATCATCTAAAATAAACTGTTTAACTTTTCAACTCAATCAGCAGCTTTTCCAGGTCGCAACAGAAAAGAACAATTAGCTAAATGTACCGACACTGAAGCAGCTTGGTGGAAAACATTCAAGTATATTTACCACTGAATACAGTGTGAATTTAAAATGGATAATAGCAATGAATAGATAAAAATGTACAGCTATATGGAAAAGATCTCTTTTTCCCTCAAGGTCGAGAAAGACATTTTTTATAAGACCTGGACCAAATGGACTGAGTATGTAAAACCAGTTAGATCTGATTTTATTTGAATATACTTGTGTTTTGTGTGATCCTCCTTTTTTTGATGTGATGTGCACTCCTCGGTTGTGTTCTCTTTACCTCTGTAATTGTTCCTACATGGAGTAATTTAGGTCCATAAAACAAAACCCCAGAAAGGCAGTATGAACAAAATCACCCAAAATTACTACATCCATCCTTTCTTATGTCCTTGACAGACTTAAGCTGTATTTATGTATGTGATAGAAATGTGCCTTTCTAAATAAAAGAGAATTAAAAAAAATAAATGTACAGCTAATAAAAGAGATAAATGTCAGTAGAATTAGATTTTCAACAGCCTTCTAATATTAATAGATACAACTTAATACAATTTAAAACACATACACTAAAATAATGTCTATAAACCCAAACCCAGTTTAAAGAGATCTGATTTGAGTTCAAAGAATTCAAAATTTTCACCCAGAGAAAGTTATTTAGGATCATTCCCATGTGAAGATTCAAAAGCAGCGCTCGTGCCTGCAGAAATTCCATCAGGCCATTGTGAAATGTCTGATCTAATGAAACCATGTGAGTGGAGTGGATGTGGTCATGCTCTCCCAATAGAAATAAAAGTCATTTGAGACATTAAGATGGATGAACCTCACTTGTGTTATAACGTGTCTTTGTTCTTGCAGGATTTTCTGGGTGGCGATACAGAGACTACGAGCTTGTCTCCACAAGCCGGCCTCATATTAGACCGTCTTGGCTCCTCACACCTGCAGACGTCCAGCTTCCTGGACTCCAGCTCTTGGCACTCCAGCCCCGGCCTGTCTGAGCAGACAACAGACTCCATCGTGTCCAGAGAATCAGTCTCTGACATCAACACTCAGGCGCTACAGGTCGAGCGTGAGAAGGCAAGTCTGTCAGTCACATCTGGACGCAATATAAATAAATGCCCCGACTTTAGTATATGTCTGAAAGCAGCTTAGACTTCACGGCAGCAGCAAATAATTGTAAACAAAAGTAGAACTTACTTACCAAATTCATCTGGCTTTTAATTCAGTTACTCACATTTTACAACTTTCAACTTTGTCTCAAAACCTGCAGGAGAGCTGCACTTTGTATTATTCAATGTGTCTCCGATGAAATCTTCTTCATCTGTCTGTCTATAATATCTAACTCTGTCATTTATTTGTGTTAATGTGCTGCAGACTCTCAGCGATGAATCAAAGGATGAAGATGTGCGTGCGACCAATGCCGACATGCAGTGGGAGCGGGAGGGGCAGCAGGATTGGTATCTGCGGGCTGAGGGCAGAGGGAGGTTACGAAACCTCAACATCATCCAGGAGGAGATCCTGCAGCTCAACCAGCTGCTGGAGCCGTCCTACCAGACTAACAGTGAACTCCCTCCGTCCAGCCTCAGCTTCTGCAGCACCCGCAGGAACCAGCTGTGCTCACGGGTGGCAGAGTTGGAGAGAAAGACGGCAGAGGTCAGTTTAAGTTCAGGTTCAGATCATTGTTCCTTCTTACACTGACAAGGTACAAGTCTAGAGAAATGGGAGATGATTGTGAACGTGTTGAAGGTTATTGCAACTTGGTTTCTATTCTTTTTTTCAAATAATCTAAACAAGCGAGTTAAATTAAGTCAAGAAACTTGTGCAGTCAGACAAACTCATAACGACTTGTCAAAAACAATCAATTCAGTTTCAAGTACTCAAAACTTATGTTGTGCAATAATGCGTTAAAAGTGATACCACAGAATGGTGTGCCTTTGGGCATTCAATAAATTTGGTTAACAAAATAAAATATAAAACATTAATATGTTAATATTAAATCATAACTTTAGTTGGTTAAAGTTACCTCGGGCCACCACCCTTCAAAGAAGGGAAAAGATAGCCATTTTATTGATTAAGATCAGTCTCATTTAGATCTAGTTCAATTAGAAATCTCAATATTTACTATTAAAGATTATATAATGAACAGTGACGGTTATGGAGTTCTTGACAGTGTAGAGGTTGGCAAAATTCACTTATGCAACATTAATGAAAGACTATTTGTGAAAGAAAAACATTTATTATGAATATAATAAAGTATAAAAATACAAATTACTAACAAACGTATGAATTAAACAAAGATGTATATGTGAGTGTGTGTGTGACTATGTAAATAAGGGCAGTGGGGGAATGTAACAAAGTATTTTTACTTCGTTACCGTACTTAAGTAAATTTTTACGTATCTGTACTTTACCTAAGTAAAAATAATAGTGCATACTTTTTACTTTTACTCCGTTACATTTTGCAGCTATTATCTATATTTTTACTCATGAACTTACTTATGAACAAAGTTTCGACAAAATGTTGCTGTGACGGAGCGGCTTCGCCAGCGCTCCACACACGCACACACAGTCACACACGCAGCCACACACACGCCAACAAACATTTCCACTCTTCCTGTTAAAGTTCGTAGTTGATCACTATCTAACCATCAGCTAATCTGTTTAGCGCTGGGCCGACGGAGGGTGCCCACTCGTCAGCTCCGCATCTGGGTGACACACACACACACACACACACACACACACACACATACGCATCTGGGTGACACACACACACACACATACGCACACACACACACAGTCGCACACAGTGGCCGGTAAGCAGCCGTCCGGACCCCTCCGTGAAGAAGGAGGAGGAGACGTTTCTTTAGTTTTACCCAGTTCAGGTAAAACCTGAAGGATATCGAGTCGCTGCTAGGAGTTTGGAAAAGCTCGAGATGCTTGGAGGTTTCCTTGAGGAGATGAGTTGGAAGCTGCATCTCTGAACTCCGGTTGTTGGGTGGGAATAGAAGATTTGAGCTGGAACAGCCTGGCCCTCCCCTCGGCGATGCAGGAGAAAAAGCTGGCCACCTGCTGTCCTTCGAGGGTTGATGGAAAGAGAATGAGGAGAGGGAGATCTTGGTCTGTGACCTCACAGGCAATGGGGCAAGACTGACCAATAGGAGTTGACCCTTGTAACTTTTCACACCTCTGTGTGAAGTTGACGGGAACATAGGAACATGCAGCATTCTTGGAGCCTGAGTTCCTTGGCTTTCTAATAGTTCTCCTGAACAAAGAAACCATGCTTGTTTTCAGGCTTTGACCACACATGTAGGCAGAAAAGGAGGCCTTTGGTTTCATAAAAACCGTGTCCCAACACTTCTCAAGATCTGTAATTACATAGTAAGATTCCAACTACCTTTGTTACTCATTATAGAAATCTACAATTCAGTAGAAATATTTAATTATCTGTAATTCCAGTTCAAAATATCTTTAATTTGGCTCAATTTAAGATTCCTTTTATCTTAACTTTAAGGTACATTAAGTTTGAACTTCTGAGAATGTTGTAGATATCAAGAACTTGAATTGTGAGTAACCAGAATAAGATGTAGATATCTGAATCTGAACTTATCATCATAAGTAAGTTGCGTTAGTCTTTTATATATTATCTGTTATCGACTAGTGGCAGAAACTTGGACTATGGGCAGAAAGGTCTCTGGTTCGTCTCTGGTTCGACTCCACGGAGAAACAACAAAAAGACGAACCTGGATTGATCTGTCCAAAAATCCAAGAGGATTCTCCCTACCCTGTCTAGTGCCCCTGAGCAAGGCACCTTACTCCCCTAACATCTGCTCCCCGGGTGCCGTACACGGCTGCCCACTGCTCTTTGTGTCTGGCACCAGATGGGTTAAACGCAGAGGTTAAATTTCCCCTTGCATGAGTGTGCCTTTGCATGTCTGTGCATGTGTGTGGGATAAATAAATGTATCTTAAATCTTATACTTATACGTCCTAGAGAGATGTATACTGTGAATGTTCATTGTGTCAGGATAGATGCAAGGTTATAAAATGCAGCTATTTGAGTTCAGTTGAACAGTTGGAGGCCTTATTGAAATTGTAAGGATTTTTTGTATTATTATTTCCCATTTTGGGCTTTTTCAGGGTCTAGACATTCTCACATCCTCACTTCGACTGCTGCAGGAGGAGGGTGACCTGGTCCAGGAATGTAACAAAGAGGAGGAGGAAGCGCTCAGAAAGCAGGCAGAGCTACAGGTGCAGCAGGAGGCGGCACAGTTGGCCAAAGAAAAGGCTCAGCAGGCAGAGAGCAGGGAGAGGTTACAAAACCTCAACATCATCCAGCAGGAGATCCTGCAGCTCAAACACCTGCTGGAGCCGTCCTACCAGACTTATAGTGGCCTCCCTCTGTCCAGCCTCAGCTTCTGCAGCACCAGCGGGAACCAGCTGTGGGTGGCGGAGTTGGTGAGAAAGACGACAGAGGTCAGTTTAAGTTCAGGTTCAGAACATTGTTCCTTCTTACACAGACAAGGAACAAGTCTAAAGAATTGGGAGATGATTGTAAATGTGTGGAAGGTTATTGCAACTTGATTTCTATTCTTTTTTTCAAATAATCTAAATAGGCGAGTTAAATTAAGTCAAGGAACTTGTGCAGTCAGACAAACACATTACGACTTGTCAAAAACAATCATTAATTCAGTTTCAACTGAACATTTCGCCATCTGTAATTACATGGTAAGATTCAAACTACTTTTGTTATTCATTATAGAAATCTACAATTCAGTAGAAATATTGAATTATCTTTTATTCCAGTTCAAGATATCTTTAATTTGGCTCAATTTAGGATTCCTTTTATTTTACCTTTAAGATACATGAAGTTTGAACTTCTGAGAATGTTGTAAATATCATGAACTTGAATTGTGAGTATCCAGAATTAAATGGAGATATCTGAATCTTGAATTTTCATCATAATTAAGTTGCGTTAGTCTGTAATACTTATACGTCCTACAGAGATGTATACTGTGAAATATTCATAGTGACATAATAGATACAGGTTTAAAAAATGCAGCTATTTGAGTTTAGATTGATGTAATTTATAAAATATATAAAGTTTAAGCGCCCGACAACAGAACGGTCGGCGGCCTTATTAGAATTCTAAGGATTTTTCGTATTATTATTTCCCATTTTTGGCTTTTTCAGGGTCTAGACTTTCTCACATCCTCACTTCGACTGCTGCAGGAGGAGGGTGCCAAGGTCCAGGAATGTAACAAAGAGGAGGAGGAAGCGCTCAGGACGCAGGTTGAGCTACAGGGGCAGCAGGAGGCGGATCAGTTAGCCAAAGAAAAGGCTCAACAGGCAGAGAGCAGGGAGAGGTTACAAAACCTCAACATCATCCAGGAAGAGATCCTGCAGCTCAAACACCTGCTGGAGCCGTCCTACCAGACTAATAGTGACCTTCCTCTGTCCAGCCTCAGCTTCTCCAGCACCAGCGGGAACCAGCTGTGGGTGGCGGAGTTGGTGAGAAAGACGGCAGAGGTCAGTATAAATTCAGGTTCAGATCATTGTTCCTTCTTACACTGACAAGGAAAAAGTCTGAAAAATGGGAGATGATTGTAAACGTGTTGAAGGTTATTGCAACTTGGTTTCTATTCTTTTTTTCAAATAATCTAAATAAGCAAGTTAAATTAAGTCAAAGAACTTGTGCAGTCAGACAAACACATTAGGACTTGTCAAAAACAATCATTAATTCTGTTTCAACTGAACATTTCGACATCTGTAGTTACATGGTAAGATTCAAACTACTTTTGGTATTCATTATAGAAATCTACATTTCAGTAGAAATATTGAATTATCTTTTATTCCAGTTCAAGATATCTTTAATTTGGCTCAATTTAAGATTCCTTTTATTTTACCTTTAAGATACATGAAGTTTGAACTTCTGAGAATGTTGTAAATATCATGAACTTGAATTGTGAGTATCCAGAATTAAATGTAGAATCTGGAATTTTCATCATAATTAAGTTGCGTTTGTCTGTAATACTTATACGTCCTAGAGAGATGTATACTGTGAATGTTCATGGTGACATAATAGATACAGGTTTATAAAATGCAGCTATTTGAGTTTAGATTGATGTAATTTATAAAATATAAAAAGTTTAAGCTATTTTAATTAGGGGCCGAGCACTGATGCTAGGACGCCCTATTGAAATTGTAAGGATTTTTCGTAAGGATCTTTCCTGTTATTATTTCCCCTTTTGGGCTTTTTCAGGTTGTATACATGCTCAAATGCTCACCAAAGTAAAATGGCTCAACAGCGGCACTTGCGGAAAAAACCCTCATTTAGCTTTATCCGATCCTCGCGAAAACGAGGACAGTTGTGTATCATGACCAGACGCACAAAGAAGTCTCTCAGTGCATTATGAAAACAGCAACAGGAAGAAGGCTATTTTGGATTTAGCGGTCAATTTGGCCATTTTCCACATTTTGACTAATAACTTGTCCCAGGCCTTTCATCAACTTCAAATTGAGGTGAATGTCATCTCAACAAGGTGAAGATATAAACTACCTCAAATTTTGCGTTTTCATCACAAGGTGTGACCGTGGCGTCAAAGTTTGATTACACGCCATTCTTTTCTTTGCTTTGGCTGAAGGTAGCATGCCAACCAGCGAGCCCCAGACCAACTCTGTACTTTCTGATAGTGAGTCATTCAATCCTTTTCCTGTATGTCAGCTCTGGTCCTTGAACTATTCTTAATCTTTATTTACCCTCAAGGATGCACGCAGTTGATCTTTTAAAAGACACTCTAAAGTTAGCAGAGTTGTGTCTCTTAACCCATGTGTGGAAGTGGTGGACACAAAGAATTTGAGGAGCAGTTGTGGAATCATGCAACCTTGTTTATGTTATTATAAACAGATGTTTAGTAAAGTTCATTCTGAAGTCTTGATACATTTCAGTCCAACCCCCCCAGAGATTACAAACTATCCAATAAACTTTCATAAACCGGCATAAATCTCATTGAATAAATCACAAACAGCTTTAGTTGCTTTCAGGCAGTGGTGGCAGTGACAACTGCCTCAAAACAGTGACATCAGAGGCAGCTGCCTTTAAAACTGAGACGTCAAATCCAGCTACTGCCTTTAAACAGTGTGACATCAGAGTCAGCCGCCTTTAAACACTGTGGCAACAGAGGCAGCTGCCTTTAAAAACTGAGACGTCACAGGCTGTGACATCAGACGCAGCTGCCTTTAAACAGCGGGACAATTTAGGCAGCTGCCTCCAAACAGTGTCAGTTTCTGTTGACACCGGAAGTTCCTTACGAGCTCTACAAGGTTCCCACAAGAAGTGTTCACCAGTTTTTGTCATGATGCCTTCAGAAAGTTTACGACTTGAAACTCCGGAGGCTTTAAGAAACTCAAAGAAGGGAAAGATATCGAAGAGAATCGAGGTGAGTTAGCTCATTTAATTAAAATATTAGCTCATACTGGTGTTCAGGTTAGCCAGGCTGAGCTAACAGGCTATCCCTGTTAATTTAGCTGTATTTAACTAACTTTTTTATCATCTAAAATAAACTGTTCAACATTTTAACTCAATCAGGAGCTTTTCCAGTCACAACAGAACAAAACAATCAGCTAAATGTACCGACATTGAAGCAGCTTGGTGGAAAACATTCAGGTATATTTACCCCTGAATACATTGTGAATTTAAAATGGATAATAGCAATTAATAGATAAAAAATTACAGTTAATAAAAGAGATAAATGTTAGTAGAATATGTGTTAAACAGCCTTCTATTATTAACAGATACAATAAAATAATGTCTATAAGCCCAAATCCAGTTTAAAGAGATCTGATTTGTGTTGAAAGATTTCAACATTTACAGCTGGAGAAAGTTTTATCATTTAGGATCAATCCCATGTGAATATTTAAAAGCATCACTCGTGCCTGCAGATATTCCATCAGGCCAGTGTGAGATGTCTAATCTAATGAAACCATGTGAGATGAGTGGATGTGGTCATGCTCTCCCAATAGAAATAAAAGTAATTTGATACATTAAGACTGTTAAAAAACCTTCATGGATGAACCTCACTTGTGTTATGACGTGTTTTTGTTCTTGCAGGATTTTCTTGGCGGCGATACAGAGACCATCAGCTTCTCTTCACAAGCCGGCCTCATATTGGACCGTCTGGGTCCCTCACCCCTGCAGACGTCCTGGTCCCCTGACTCCAGCTCTGGACACTCCAGCTCTGGACACTCCAGCCCCGGCCTGTCTGAGCAGACAACAGACTCCATCGTGTCCAGAGAATCAGTCTTTGACATGAACGCTCAGGCGCTACAGGTCGAGCGTGAGAAGGCAAGTCTGTCAGTCACATCTGAACGAAATATAAATGAATGCCCCGACTTTAGTATATGTCTGAAAGCAGCTTAGACTTCACGGCAGCAGCAAATAGTTCTAAACAAAAGTAGACCTCACTTTTTGTTTTGAATATTTTCTACGTGTTTATTCTCAGATGAATATTAGAGATATATATATATCGTATCACAAAAATGTTTTATAAACCTATGTTCTGTTAATTTAGTCGTATGTGACAGTTTTTTTTAAATGACAGTTGTGAAGTTATTCAAGTCTGTTTTTAAGAGTAAAGTTTTGGATTCAAATATAAGCTAAACAGGTTTTAAATTACTATTGTTCACTCTCTGTCATGCAAATTCATCTGGCTTTTAATTCAGTTACTCACATTTTACAACTTTCAACTTTGTCTCAAAACCTGCAGGAGAGCTGCACTTTAATTTATTCCATGTGTCCCCGCTGAACTTTTCTTCATCAGACTGTCAATAATATCTAACTCTGTCATTTCTTTGTGTTAATGTGCTGCAGACTCTCAGCGATGAGGCAAAGGATGAAGATGTGCGTGTGTGCAAGGCCAACATGGAGCAGGAGTGGCGTCTGCAGGCGGAGGGCAGGGGGAGGTTACGAAACCTCAACATCATCCAGGAGGAGATCCTGCAGCTCAACCAGCTGCTGGAGTCGTCCTACCAGACTAACAGTGAACTCCCTCTGTCCAGCTTCAGCTTCTCCAGCACCAGCACGAACCAGCTGTGCTCATATGTGGCGGAGTTGGTGAGAAAGACGGCAGAGGTCAGTTTAAGTTCAGGTTCAGCTCTTTGTTCCTTCTTACACTGACAAGGATCCCCAAGCTGCACTTTGCGGTCAGATTGACACTCAGATGGTTGCGCTCTGTGTTTGACCCTGTACCTGAGTCCAGAAGTTATACATTACTCCAGATGAGAGAAACAGTTGTAATATTGTTAATTCTATAGACTACACAGCTAATATTGATTCACAGGATATAAATGTAGGTAAAATATAGTAAAATATATTCATAAGATTGAGGACAAAACATAGATATCTCAACATTGCCCAACATTGTTATTTACAGAACTGTGTCGTACAGCTAGGTACTAATGCAGCATATCGTTAGAAAGCTAAGATTCTTCTGATTCAACTGATGTAAACCATTTCCACAAAAAAAATAACAAAGTCAACGTCACTCACCTAAGAAGCATCATATCAATCCACAGATCGATAACATTCCAACAAAAACAGTCATGGTACATTGCCAAAGGTCCAGACGATCCAATCCAGCAATATGATCTGTCCGAAACATACTATTACATCAAAGAATAGGCACAACCAGCTGTTGCATAATCTCAGAGCAGCCACCAGCTCTGTGTAAACTTTGATTTACTCTCACTCGTTACTTCTGTTTGCATGTAAACAAAGCCGGTCTCTCGATCTCAAAATGGTGGCTAGCAGCTCCTATTGGAGCTGGCAGGAGCTGTCCACACCCTACAATAGCCAACGAGACCCCTCGTTGACGGACAGAACTTGCCCGTCTTCTGACGTGTAAAGACTGAGCCAATTGCAACCGATTGTTCTGATGACTGGCATATCGTTTAGCCAATGAAATTTCCAACATGCAGATATGCTATTTGACAGGATAAATATACGGAAACACCAAGCAAGTCACTGCGCAACAGTGTCCAGCTGGTCCTACAGCATCGTGCGTCCGTGTTTTGTCCCCGGTCGTGACTGCTACATGTTGCTAAAAACATGAAAGATGTTTATTTGTATAGATTTTAAACTATATGCCCGGTTTTGTCTCCTTCATGTTAAAGTATGATTTTGAGTGTAAATTTAATCTGGTTGGTTACCATGGTTACAAAGGCACCTTTGTGGAAAACGCCTAGACATGCCCTTAAGAAAAAAATCTGTCAAATATTAATTTTCTGTGGAGTTGTATCAAATTTTAACTTGGGCTAGTCAAAGCTTCATGCTAGGGTCCCATTGTGTTTTCCAGCTCATAGGTCCCAGCTAGAGTCATCTGCAGGCATCTGTTCACCAAAAACTATTCAGGCGGGAAATAAAAACCTTCTACTTCCCTGGGTTCAAACTCCTATTACTCCATGCCAGTAGCACTTAGAGTGATTCTGACTTTTTCTTGGGCGGGGGGTGGGAGTTTAGAATGTTACATTTCTAAAGAGACCAAGACCATGCATGTACTCCAAATGGTTAAAGAGCAGCTTTCAATTTACTTTGGGTATTCCTCAGACAGGCGTTTTAGGCGAATTTCAGTGTTTCCTTTTCTTACTGCATCTCTCTCCAGGGGGCGTTTCCCAGCGTGGAGGACGTGACTGAGGCTGAACGAGCCCTCCACAGGATGAAGTGGCTGATGGAAATTCTCCAGGAGGAGGCTGCCAAGGTCAAGGAACGTAAAAATGGGGAGGCGGAAGCGTTCAGAGAGCTGGCGGAGCTAGAGGTGCAGCAGGAGTGGTATCTGCGGGAGGAGGGAAGGTGGAGGTTACGAAACCTCAACACCATCCATGAGGAGATCCTGCAGCTCAACCAGCTGCTGGAGTCGTCCTACCAGACTAACAGTGAACTCCCTCCATCCAGCCTCAGCTTCTCCAGCACCCGCGGGAACAAGCTGTGCTCATATGTGGCGGAGTTGGTGAGAAAGACGGCAAAGGTCAGTTTAAGTTCAGGTTCAGATCATTGTTCCTTCTTACACTGACAAGGAACAAGTCTAGAGAAATGGGAGATGATTGTGAACGTGTTGAAGGTTATTGCAACTTGGTTTGTATTCTCTTTTTCAAATAATCTAAACAAGCAAGTTAAATTAAGTCAAGGAACTTGTGCAGTCAGACAAACTCATTACGACTTGTCAAAAACAATCATTAATTCAGTTTCAACTGAATCTTTCAATATCTGTAATTACATGGTAAGATTCAAACTATGTTTTTTACTCATTATAGAAATCTACAATTCAGTAGAAGTATTGAATTATCTGTAATTGCAGTTCAAGAGATATTTAATTTGGCTAAATTTAAGATTCCTTTGATCTTACCTTAAAGGTACAAAAAGTTTGAACTTCTGAGAATGTTGTAGATATCATGAACTTAAGTTATGAATATCCAGAATTAAATGTAGATATCTGAATCTGGAATTATCATCATAATTACGTTGCCGATGTCTGTAATACTTATAAAAACAGTATTGTACAAGAAGATGAAGTCACTTTTTGAATAAACTGCTGGAAAGGCTAAATTAAATAATCTGTCAATCAGTGTTTCCTTATTTAACCTCATCTCTCTCCAGGGGGCGTTTCCCAGCGTGGAGGACGTGGCTGAGGCTGAACGAGCCCTCCACAGGATGAAGTGGCTGATTGAAATTCTGCAGCAGGAGGTTGCTAAGGTCCAGGAACGTAAAAAAGATGAGGAGGAAGCTCTCAGGAAGCAGGCGGAGCTACAGGTGCAGCAGGAGTGGCTTCGGCATCAGCATCTGCAGGCTGAGGGCAGGAGGAGGTTACGAAACCTCAACACCTTCCAGGAGGAGATCCTGCAGCTGAAACAGCTGCTGGATCCGTCCTACCAGACTTATAGTGACCTCCCTCCGTCCAGCCTCAGCTTCTACAGCATCAGCGGGAACAAGCTGTGCTCGCAGGTGTTGGAGGTGGTGAGAAAGACGGCAGAGGTCAGTATAAGTTCAGGTTCAGATATTTGTTCCTTCTTACACTGACAAGGAACAAGTCTAGAGAAATGGGAGATGATTGTGAACATGTTGAAGGTTATTGTTACTTTGTTTGTATTTTTTTTTTTCAAATAATATAAACAAGCGAGTTAAATAAAGTCCAGAAACTTGTGTCGTCAGACAAACTCATTACGACTTGTCAAAAACAATCATTAATTCAGTTTAAAATACTTAAAACTGTAATTACATAGTAAAATTCAAACTACGTTTGTTACTCATTATAGAAATCTACAATTCAGTAGAAAGATTGAATTATCTGTAATTGCAGTTCAAGATATCTTTAATTTGGCTCAATTTAAGATTCCTTTGATCTTAAATTTAAGGTACAATAAGTTTGAACTTCTGAGAATGTTGTAGATATCCTGAACTTGAATTGTGAGTATCCAGAATTAAATGTAGATATTTTATCTGGAATTATCATCATAATTAAGTTGCAGATGTCTGTAAAAACAGGATTGTACAGAAAGATGAAGTAACTTTTAGAATAAACTGCTGGAAAGGCTAAATGAAATAATCTTTTATCTGTGTATCCTTTTCTTACCGGATCTCTGTCCAGGGGGCGTTTCCCAGCGTGCAGGACATGATTGTGGCTGAACGAGCCCTCCACGAGATGTGGGAGCTGAATCGACTGCTGCAAGAGGAGGTTGCCAAGGTCCAGGAATGTAACAAAGAGGAGGAGGAAGCGCTCAGCAAGCAGGAGGAGCTGCAGGTGCAGCAGGAGGCGGAGCAGTTGGCCAAAGACAAGGCTCAGCGGGCAGAGGGCAGGGAGAGATTACGAAACCTCAACATCATCCAGGAGGAGATCCTGCAGCTCAACCAGCTGCTGGAGCCGTCCTACCAGACTAATAGAGACCTCCCTCTGTCCAGCCTCAGCTTCTACAGCAACAGCAGGAACCAGCTGTGCTCATATGTGGCGGAGTTGGTGAGAAAGACGGCAGAGGTCAGTTTAAGTTCAGGTTCAGATAATTGTTCCTTCTTACACTGACAAGGAACAAGTCTAGAGAAATGGGAGATGATGTAAACGTGTTGAAGGATATTGTAACTTGGTTTCTATTCTCTTTTTCAAATAATCTAAACAAGCAAGTTAAATTAAGTCAAGGAACTTGTGCAGTCAGACAAACTCATTACGACTTGTCAAAAACAATCATTAATGCAGTTTCAACTGAACGTTTCAAAATTTGTAATTACATTGTAAGATTCAAACTACTTTTGTTACTCATTATAGAAATCTACAATTCAGTAGAAATATCTAATTATCTGTAATTCCAGTTTAAGCTATCTTTAATTTGGCTCAATTTAAGATTCCTTTTATCTTAACTTTAAGATACATTGAGTTTGAACTTCTGAGAATGTTGTAGATATCATGAACTTGAATTTTGAGTATCCGGAATTAAATGTAGATATCTGAATCTAGAATTATCATCATAAATAAGTTGCAGATGTCTGTAATACTTATAAAAACAGCATTGTACAAGAAGATGAAGTTGATTTTTGAATAAACTGCTGGCTAAATTAAATAATCTTTTAATCTGTGTTTCCTTATCTAACCTCATCTCTCTCCAGGGGGCGTTTCCCAGCGTGGAGGACATGACTGAGGCTGAACGAGCCATCCAACGGATGAAGTGGCTGATCGAAATTCTGCAGGAGGAGGTTGCCAAGGTCCAGGAACGTAAAAAAGGGGAGGAGGAAGCACTCAGGAAGCAGGCGGAGCTGCAGGTGCAGCAGGAGGCGCAGAAGAAGGCAGCGCAGTTGGCCAAAGAGAAGGCTATGAGGAAATGTGAGAGGGAGCAGGAAGAATAACAACAGTGTTCGGTTCATACTATTTATTTAAGGAATGAAAGCTGCAGCATGAGATGGTGTTAGTCCCTCACCCTCAGGGATCAACCCTGAATTGCCCCCTTTATGTGAACTAAAAAGAAAAGACATTTCCACAAATACAGTGAGAACATCCTGTTGATTTATTACTATTGATGTGATGATATAACAGTTCAATGTAAACCTGTTCCTACAGGGCTGCAGGACAGCGCTGAAGACCGTACATTGAGATGGTTTAAGGACCTTCAGGATTCAGCTGCTCAGTGCGCTCAGTCCTTTCAACAGCTCAACTCCACTAAAGACGTCGAGGTGGGTTCATCCTCTCTGATCAGTGTTTGGAATGTAAATGTCCCAGCAGCCTTTAGGACACTTGCCAGGTGAAACTGATTTTAGATGAATAACAACAACAACAATCTTATCATAAGAGACGAGAGTAGACGACAAACAGCAGGAGGATACAGACTGTACCAGTGAGCTGAGACTGACTCGCACTTGATCGAGCAATTAACAAACTGTGGCTCGGCACCATGATCACCACTGACTCCAATGACATCATGTTCATACCTGGTTTTCTTCCTTCTTACAACACAGACAGTGAAGCTGGAGCTCCAGAAAGCCGGCAACATCCTCATCAATCGAATTTCCAACTCTGGTTCTCAGCTCAGAGAACATTTTGACGAAATCGTCAAGCTTCTGTCGGGGCAGTGGGTGATGTCGGGGGGGAAGTCTGTCTCCACCTCCCAGCATCCACAGGGCCTGGACTTTGTCAGCTATAAACTGGCCGAGAAGTTTGTGGTGAGTCCGTCCAGTCGTCACGGATTCTCTAAAGTTCAAGACATGAGTTTGTGTTAGGGATGATGCAAGAACAAATGAAGGACTAGTTTGTCACTTTTACGACCTGTTTTCACTCCACAAACCAAAGAATAACTTTAAATCCTCTGGACAGAAACAAGGAGAGGAGGAGGTGGCGTCTCACCACGAAGCAGCCTACCCCATCGCCGTGGTGGCCTCTGGCATCTGGGAGCTGCACCCGCGGGTGGGCGACCTCATCCTCGCTCACCTGCACAAGAAGTGTCCGTACGCAGTCCCACATTACCCTCCAATGAAGGACGGTACATCTGTGGAGGAATATCAGAAGTGAGTGACTCAGAATCCTCCCTCCACTCCATTGTGTAACGTTTTCGTGCACAGATTTTAATGACCTGTGTTTTGCTCTTCACATCCTCAGGATTCTTGGTTACCGTGTGGACGACTCCGGGATTGAAGGTCAGGACAGTTTCCTGAAGAGGATGTCTGGGATGATCCGTCTGTACGCTGCCGTGATTCAGCTGCGGTGGCCATACGGCTCAAAGCAGGGGGTAAAGACATTCTTGACCTCTGTCCTCTTGAGGTTCTCGTCCGTCAAGAATCAAGAGTGTCAAGAGCTGAGCTCAAGTAACACAAGTCAGGGATGATCACCAAGAACATGAGGATCGAACAACAAGCGCAGATGTAGAAAATATTGAAACTCAGATGTGCAAAGAGCTACAAGTTACATGTGGTTATTATTAAATTATTATTATTATTACATTTCATTTAGCTTATGCTTTTATCCAAAGCGACTTATAATAAGTGCATTCAACAATGAGGGTACAAACCCAGAACAACAAGAATCAAGAAAGTACAATTTCTTATAATAAAAGCTAAACTACACGTAAGTGCTGTTTAAGTGCTACTAAATTGTTAGTTTCAAAATGTTATTCAAGGTATAGTCAGCAGAGGTATGTTTTTATTTTGCGGCGGAAGATGTGTAAACTTTCTGATGTCCGGATGTCGATGGGGAGCTCATTCCACCATTTAGGAGCTGCTGAGGTCGGGTTAGACCTGCCAGTAGAGTTACAGTAGTCTAGGCGTGAGATGACCAATGGTTCATGTGGATGTCTTTAAATCACTTCTTAAGTCTTATAATACATCCTATTGTAAAAAGTCTTATACGTCATGTTTTTATTTTAGTCCTGTTTCAAACCTTTTTTTTTTCCAATTTTTTGTGTTTTAGCCTCTTTTTTTGGTCATAAATCACAAAGTTAGTTGCTGAAGATGTTATCTCTTTGCACATTTAAATGGATTTTAACTGGTTATTTGTTGCGTTTCAGTCTGCTCCTCATGGTCTGAACCACGGTTGGCATTGGTTGGTTCAGATGCTCGACATGGAGCCTCGGGCCGACATCACGGCAACGCTGCTGTTTGACTTCCTGGAGGTGAGTCTCCTTCACATCACTGCTGGTTCATGTGTGAAGGATTCTTTATTAAATCTTTAATCTATAAATCTCTGTGTTGTATTTGATTTTTTACTGTAATTTAAATGTAACATGTGGGGGATGTCTCCCTATCGTTTGCTGTTGCAACATAATTTGAGCTTTGTTTTTTACCTTCTTGTATTTATATGGTCTTAAATGTTTTAAACTGGAAAATGTCCAAGATTTTAGGTCTGGACATTTTCCATTAATGTCTGAAAATGGCTTCAGTTAGTTTTCTCGTTTCAGGTTGTCTTAGTACACTGGTGTGATCCATGCAGGTTACCATGACCAGGGCCCTGTCTTTTATTTAAGTCAAACCCTGAGAATCACTCCAGTCTGTTTGAAAAGCTGTAACTGGAAGTGTAACTGTAACTGAAGCAGCTCGGCTCTGGTGCTGATGTTTGTCTTTGTGTTTGTCTCTCTCAGGTTTGTGGAAATGCTTTAATGAAGCAATACCAGAGCCAGTTCTGGAAACTCATCCTGCTGCTCAAAGAGGAATACTTCCCCAGGTACACAACACGCTCCCTCTGGATTTAAAACACAGATTAACCGCAGCTGTCAACAAAGCTTTGAACCTTTTCTCTGAAATGTGTCTCCAGGATCGAGGCAGTGACCAGCAGTGGACAGATGGGCTCAGTCCTCAGACTCAAGCAGTTTCTGGAGGTAAGATACTCACTGCTCATGTTAGACGAAAGAACAACGATGAGTCTAAACGCTTCGTCTGAAAAGAGACATTCATTACGAAGCTGCTTTCAGACGTTCACCTCTTCACACTTTTCATAAACGTCATCAGAACTTCATTCACATTGAGATGAGGGCTGCAGCTACTGTTTTTTTTTTTTAATGAATCTGCTGATGATTGTCTCCATTAATCAGTTAATTGCTAAGAGGGTTAGTTGACTTGTGTAAAACTTTGAATCCCTCACACAGACATCGCTGCAGAGAGGAGACATCAAACCTCCCAAAGGTCAACTGAGCTCCATGTTCTAGAGGTCGTGAGGACGAGGACCTTTGAGCTCTGAATTATGCTGAGAAATCATCCCATCAGAAGCTTTGTGTTTGTTTGGGCAGTTAGTGTTTTTGTGTACCTGTCTCCTCTCTCTCTCCCCTGTCTTTCCTCTCTCGCACCTACATATATTTGAACCTTTCTTTAAGAATACAATAAAGTCTTTTTTTTCAATCCTTTTACGAAATTTTATTTATATTTTCATATTTGTTTCATTACATATAAAATAGAGTGACACATATATCTTTAAATGTTTTTATTCATTTATATACAAACTGGTACAAACAAACTGTGGTGCGTTCAGGTCCTCTGTGTCGTGCTACGTGTGGTGCGTTCAGGAGCGTCGTTGTACAACTTAACCACCGCAGCAGCGGTAGCGGAGACAGCAGAGCCTCCTCTCAGCATCATCCTCATCATCCAAGCTCCAGTGTGACGGTGGTCCAACCGACCGGCAGAAAAATTCCAAAGAGGCTTTAGTTTATAATATAAAACGTCAAAGATTCTCTCGATAATTAACCTCAAATACGAGGATTTTGCTTAATATTGAAAATGCAACATCTTTTTTTCCTTCTTGCTGTTGTTCGATTTAAATGATACAGAGCCCCCCAGGGGACACGGGGGGGGGGGGGGAATGATTGAAGAAAAAAAAAAAAAAAGGACGGACTTTTGCGGGATCTCGCAAACAAAGTATTCTGGACCAGACCGGTGTTTTGTTGATGAAAGAAGAGGAGCAATGGAGGACGACTTGGAGAGCTTCTTGAATTCAAGAGAGGTCCCAAAAGAGGACATAAATCGAATGAAGAGAGACAAGGTGGGCTAATATCATATAATAATTCATTCATGTAGCAACGCAGACCCCGAGTCAGTGACAGGGTATAAGCTAGGGCTAATGTTTAATGCTCCCACTCATTACTTCCCCGCTCTAAGCAGTACTATGGACGCCATGGCTAGTTGTGCATACTGCAGAGGCTGGTAAAATGAAATACAACAAAACTGTATCGTGACCACCAGGTTAATCACCTGAATACAAATACGAAAAAGAAAATAATGCGTGTAGTGTGTCACGTTCTGTGGTACAATTGTCTTTTTTTTAATATATATTTTTATTAGGAGGTATGGCACAGTAGAACAGGAATCAATGTCAAATTTACATTGGGTATCACAAAATCTCAATACGACAAGTAACAATATATAGAGTTATTGACACCATAAAAACACTGTGCATCACGATGGATTAAGAGTAAGGTATACAGTCTTCCTCCTAGGATGTTTTTCTTATTTTATCGACCACATGAACGTGGTCAAGCGAACAATACGTTACACAACTCAATGAAAATAATAATAATAATGATAGATAACTGAAAATTCTATTAAGTAATAATTAAGTATTAAAGCTGCACAGTATAAATAAATTAAAAGAAAAAATAATAAAATAAAAAAAATGAAGTAAATGAATAAATATAAAATAAAATAAAAATAAAATAAATAAATAAAAAGGAAGGAGAAAGAGAGAAAAGAGAGAGGGGGGGGGGGGTCCGTCAATCAGGGGGCAGGGACTGGAGAGAATGGAAGAATGTGAGAAAGGGAAGCCACTTATTATAAAATTTGTTAGAGCTACCTTTCACTGAATATCTGATCTTTTCCAGTTTTAGAAAAGACATGGTGTCGTTGAGCCACTGAGTACTAGAGGGAGCTTTAGTCGACTTCCAGTGGAGAAGAAGGTGGCGTCTTGCCAGTAAGGAAGTAAAGGCTAAAATGTCTAATTGAGTAGAGGTAAACCGGTTATGGTTCTCTGGGAGCCCGAATATGGCAACATTGGGGAGACTTTTATAATCACTGAAAGTATTCTTGACATGGTGTCAAAATAATTCAACCAAAAGCGAGAGAGTAGCGGACAAGAGTAGAACATATGGGATAAATTACAGGATGAGGCATGACATTTGTCGCACTTGTCAGTGATACTGGGATAGATTTGCGACAGTCGCGCTTTAGAAAAGTGGACTCTAAACAGTACTTTAAACTGTATAAGTGTGAGACGAGCGCAGGATGAACTTGTGTACATTTTCTTTAGAGCAGTGTCCCACCAGTCATTCTCCAAGTTTAGATCCAGTTCATATTCCCAGGCAGCCCTAACTTTAGTAACTGGAGAGCAATCAAAAGACAGAAGTTCGTTATAAACTTTAGAGATGAGTGATTTTTGAAGTGGATCGTGTTTTAAAAGCACCTCCCACTGTAGGGTCGGCGACGAGGATGGAAAGACTGGAAACAAAGCTTTAGCGCAGTGTCTAATTTGAAAGTATCGAAAGAGATGAGAAGGTGGGAGATGAAATTCTCCTGAGAGATCTGTAAAGCTGCGAAAAATACCATCCTTGAAAAGATCTTCAAAACATTTCAGGCCTTTATTATGCAATGTGAGAAAGGTTGAATCTGTAAGCGGGAGGTCGAAATAAATGATTGTTCAGTAAAGGAGCTAAAGTAGATGTTGATTTAAATTTGAAGTGTTTCCACACTGATGGAAACACTGAAGTGTGGAGTGAACCACTTGATTATTTGTGAAGCCTGAGAGGTTGGATGGAATAGAAGAGGTAAGTAGAGCAGGTAAGGAGGATGAAACACATGACTGTGCCTCCAAGTGACACCATGGCAGATTCACTGACTTGAACCAAAATGACATTTTAATATGTGTCGCCCAATAATACAGTTGGAAATTCGGAAGTGCCAATCCGCCATCGAATTTACATCTCTGAAGTGTGGATTTGCGGATCCTAGGATCCTTTCCACACCATAAGAAGTCAGAAATAGTTTGATCAATTGTTTTAAAAAACTGTTTTGGCAGGAAAAGTGGGAGACAATGGAACAAAAAAAGAAATTTGGGCAGAATGTTAATTTTAACCGCGTTAATTCTTCCAATTAACGAGAGAGGTAAGCTCTTCCATCTTTGGAGGTCAGATTTAATTTTAGACATTAAAGGTGAAAAATTAGCAGAAAAAAGAGAGTTTAACGTTCTGGTTACGCTGATCCCGAGATACCTGAAGCCAGAAAGTTCTAATTTTGAAAGGGACATCTAACTGTGTGAGCTGTGATGCTGAAGCATTGACAGGATAGCATTCACTTTTAGAAGTATTCACTTTATAGCCTGAGAATGATCCAAATCTCTGGAAAGCAGATAAAATTGTGGGAATGGAAAGGACAGGATCTGAGACATACAACAATAAGTCATCAGCATACAGTGACAACTTAAATTCTGTGCCCAATCGTGAGATCCCAGCAAAAGTGGAGGAGAACCTCAGAAAGATTGACAGGGGCTCTATAGCTAGTGCAAACAACAGAAGAGATAGGGGACACCCCTGTCTGGTGCCACGGGTTAGAGTAAAAAAATTGGACTGAATGCCATTAGTGGAAACGTTTGCTTGTGGTGATGTGTAAAGGAGACGTATCCACGAAATGTACCCATTACCCAATCCAAACTTCTTTAGTACAGTAAATAAATAGTCCCATTCAACCCTATCAAATGCTTTTTCAGCATCGACCGAGATCACTACCTCAGGTGTTGTTGCGGCAGTTTTAGAGTAAATAATATTTAGGAGTGTTCGGACGTTAAAGAATAACTGCCGCCCCTTAACAAATCCAGTTTGCTCATGTGAGACAATAGTTGGTACAATGTTCTCCAGGCGATAGGCCAAAGCTTTAGCAAGGATCTTAGCATCTACATTTATTAATGAAAGAGGTCTGTATGAGCCGCAGAGATTCGGATCCTTATCTTTTTTTAAGAAGAGACTTATGGAGGCTTGCCTTAAAGTGGGAGGCAGAGTGCCATGTTCCAGTGATTCCTTATAAACAGCATGTAGCAAAGGGGACAATTTATCCTGAAATCTCTTAAAAAATTCCACTGGAAATCCATCAGGGCCAGGATCCTTGTTATTTTGCATACCTCTCGCAGCGAAAGTGATTTCTTCTACTGTTAATGGTGAGTCAAGTTTTTTAGCAGCATCTGAGCTGATGGAGATTCAGACTTATATAAAGAGGAGTAGAATGAGTGAAAGATAGAATTAATGGTGGCGGGATCCTTATGCAATGAGCTAGATGAATCTTTTATTTGAGGGATCATACGTGAGGCAGCCTGGCGACGTAGTTGATGAGCCAGGAGCCGACTTGCCTTGTCACCATGTTCATAATATGTGGAGCGTGATCGTAAAGAAGTCGCTCTGCATCACTTGTGGTGATGAGATCCAATTCAGTCTGTAAGTCAACACGCTGTTTAAGTAAACTGGGAGAGGGGGAAGTAGCGAGTTGTTGGTCCAATTTGGTGATATTGATAGAGATTTCTTGCAATTTGGCTTTACGGGACTTATTCAAGTGGGCAGAGTAGGAGATAATTTGTCCCCGCAAGTATGCTTTTAATGATTCCCACAGCAGTGAACATGAAACTGGTTCCATATAATTTTGATTTAGAGCGATATAATCCTCAATTTTAGTTGTAATAAATTTGGTGAACTTATCATCTGAGAGAAGTAATGTATTAAACCTCCAAGGTGTTGAGAACCGGGGTTGTGAAGAGAACTGAATATCTAAAGAAAGAGGGGCGTGGTCAGAAATAACAATAGGATGATAATTAACAGACAGTACTTTGGGAATTAGTTTAGCGTCAATAAAATAATAATCAATCCGAGAGAAAGATTGATGCATCTGAGAAAAGAAGGAATATTCCTTGTTACGCGGGTTATAAAATCTCCAAGGATCAGTGCAACCGTTCTTGGACACAAAATCTGAAAGTGACCTCGACATTGAAGAGGGAGTCAGAGTTCGTGGGTTGGAGCGGTCTAGGTTAGGATCAATTACACAGTTCATGTCCCCGCCAATTATAAGGAGGCTGTTGTTCAATGAGGGAAGACGTTCAAATAGCTTATTCATAAAGTGTGGATCATCGAAATTGGGGGCATATATGTTAACTAATAAAATGGGAATATGGAATAGTGTACCTGCAACAATTAAGTATCTGCAGTTTTTGTCTGATATCACCTTAGAAGCTGAAAACTGAATTGACTTACCAATTAAAATAGCAACCCCTCTGGCCTTAGAGTTGAAATTAGAGTGAAACACCTCAGAAACCCAGGGACATTTAAGTCTGACCTGATCTTTAGTGCGCATGTGTCCGCTTCAAGACGTTTCAAATGAGCAAATATCCTTGATCTCTTGATTGGACTCCCCATGCCTTTAATATTCCAGCTCAAGAATCTCACAGATGACCCAGTGAGTGGGACATCGGAAGTATTAGTATTGGTGGCCATATGTTAAATCCCTAGGGATAGAAATAGACTGAATGCGGATCCCCAAGGAAGGAAGAAGATAAAGATAAAGGATGAAGAAAGAAAAAAAAAAAAAAAAAAAAAACACACCAAAAAAACACATTGAACCACCCCCCCACCCCCCAATTGCACTTACAACGACCCCATCCCCAAAAGCTGGAGAACCCAGTGCTAACTCCACAAGGAGTCAGATCCCTAGAACGAACACTTTCGGCTTTTTGCATAACTATCAAGCTTCGGGTTGAGCTCCTGCAAGCCTAGCAACATTTGACATGAAGATACAACCAATCAAGACCAAGTTAAACTGAAAACCACATACTGTGTTTATGAAAATAAGAGGAAACAGATTAACTGAAAGAAGTAATAAATGTCAATATTAACTGCCACTGCTACCTCAGTGGTGTGTATCGCCTCTCGCTTCTCTTACACGTTGAGCGACCTGATCAATACGCTGGCCTCCTCTGCTGAATCAAACCTCCTCTTCGCACCATTGTGAGTGACCCGGAGGCGCGCCTGGTAGAGTAGGCCATAGTGGATCCCCGGTATTTCGCGGAGCTGGCGTCGGACATCATTAAAGGCGGCTCGGGCACGAGCCGTCTTCGAGGTATGGTCGGGAAAGACGGAGAAACTCAACTCCCCAATCTTGATCCGTTGCTGGGTCCTGGCTCGGCACAATATGTCCACACAGTCTGTATGATAGTGTAGACGAGCGATTTTGGGATGAGGGTTAGGCTCCTTCTCCAGCTTAAAAGCCTCCTTGAGTAGAGAGGAAACATCCGCAGCAGCAGAAAAGGTGGAAAAATCTTCGGGAATTCCCACTAACCGTATGTTATTGGGCCGCGATCTCGCCTCCAAGTCCTCGCATTTATTGTCCCGTCTTATCAGCTAAGTTGACAGATGCTCCACTTTAGCCTGTAAGGTAGTAATGTCATCGGAGCAGGTGGAAAGCGATGTTTCCATTCCACCTACGGTGTTCTTCAGAGTACGCACATCAGACTGGATGTTTGTAATGCTGATGGATAACTCTTGGCTTCGACCAGGCAGGAGGGTGGATCACTACGAGGCGGGGATGCAGTGTGGAAGCAGGCCGCGGCGGTTGTACAGGTGGTTTGGCTTTTGGAGGCATTTTGGTCGGCAAAAAGACGGCGCTAAATTCAGATTATGAAGGTGGGGAAAACACACACAGAAGAAAGATGCAAAAGGTGTACCTAAAATAGTTTTTTTAAAGTTGTTGCAGGAGCTCAGAGAAACACGTCCTACTCCATTAGTCACAACAGCGGAAGTCTCTGGTACAAGTGTCTTAAACAGTTAGTGATGAATAAGCTTTGCATAGCATAGATTTTACCATAGTTTATTTGTATTAATTACCTAGTGTTTGTCAGACCTAAACAAAACCAAAAAATACATCAACACATTTCTGCAGCAGAATAAATACATTTGCTGTCACTTGCAGGGGTGTTCATTTACTATTAAACTCGAAACTCACCCAATTAAATAAAAAACTAGATTTCTGCTTGATGTAATGGACTTTGTGTGAAGTAGGCCAGCTTTCTATCTAGCATCTCTGTTACATTACTGTGATACCAGCTATGTCCAGGTGCATTGAAACACTGCAGTGACACTGTTTTGAGAGGGGAGGGTTATGGCTTTGGATCTGTTTGTGTGTGTTTATCATTCATGTTCAAAGCAAGCATCTCAAATATGTCTTCTAATATTTTATGTTTGCAGATTGACAAGGCAGTGTTACAGTTGATGAGTGATGACCAGATGGCCAAATATGTCACATCCTACTGTGACCGGATAGCTGTCCTTACATTTTGTAAAGAAACAGAGACCGCTCAATGCAGCACAGAGAAGGAGACAGTTTTACAAAGACTAAGGGACAAAATAGGAACACGCAAAATGAAAGCAAAAACAAAAGGTGTGATTCAAAAGACAGGTCAGGGTAAGACAAAGAAATGCTGCAGGAGAAAAGTTCTCAAGGAAGATTGAAATTGGATGGCTTCAATTTTGCAGTAATGACTACCAGCAAGTGAGAACCAGGAATGGTGGAGGAACAAGGCATATGAGTGTGGACAAAACGATAACTGTTGCAATGATTTTGGACATAGGGAAGGACCTCTTTTTTCCAAATGGGCGCTCAACAAAAGGGCAAGCTGCTGATTTTACATTCCATGTGTGTGATTTTAAAAGAAACAAAATCCCCTTGATGATACTGTTGGCAGACTCTATGAAAAAACTAGGCTGAAGCTGCTGAGATTTTACATTTGCACAAAAGAAGAAGGCCCTTCAACAGATGAAGATTCGTTATCTGAGGATTTATCTGAAGGAGCAGATTTACAGCTGGCTGATGGATGTCACACGGATTCAGAAGATTTGATAACTGATCAGCTGGATGACAATGACAGTGACAAAAGCTATGAGGTATGTGGCAGTATTTAATATATTTGTAATCAATAAAATTATGATAATGGCTGGGACAGATGGAACAAATTAGCCTGAAGATAACACTTAAGGTAATATTGACATACACACACTTTAACGTGTGGTCAGATACACACACACATCTCCAGCTAGTTGCAAGATTGAACATTCTCATGCTCCGTATCAAACAGGGAGTCTGCCACACAGCAGATTAGACTGAGAGGAGGTTTGCATACCTTTTTTTTCACAGTATTTCATGAATTACTTCATTGTATTAATTCTGAGACATCCTCTCTCCTGTGAGATCATCAGTCTTAGAATGCATTGAGGCCAGAACACTATGACCTCTGGTAACCATAGCAATTGCGCGCACCTAGAGTACCATCAGCACGCAACGCCAGGAGGAGGACCCAACGACGCCAGGAGGGCAGGACTGCCTTGTGAACCAGCCAACGAGGCAGTGCCTCGCATACAAGAACATCTGTCACGCCCAGTATATGGATATTTAAACTATGTGCGCACTTGTCTAAGCGCCATTTTTCCTGTGCAGCTTACTGTGTAGGATCAGTGGACCATGCATGATCATTTGCTAGACACCGCAGTTTCCTGACCTGTGACCTCTGAATAAACCTGCTTAATTTTAACTTGAGAATGGGGACTCCTGCCTTTGATTTCCACCCGCAACAAATTGGTAGCAGAGAGGATGGTTTTAGACGATTGAGAGAGCGGAGTGGAAAGCAACCAGTCGGAGAGTAGGCCGTCTCTCGGACGGGAAAAGAACCGTCCTGAAGTGACTCGTATCGCCTTGGGAACCTGATCAAACAGCGCTGCACTACTAAAAGAGGTAAGCAGAGCCTATTTAATTGAAATCTGCATATTGCGGTGATAGGGAAACCTAAATTTTTTATCAGAAGTACTGAGGGTGAGTATGAGTTGCATATGATAGATTTAACAAAGTAATTAAATGGTCCGAAACTGCTGTGTATTGTGCAAATTGTGTTTTTATATTTTAATAACAAAGTGCCTGCAGCTTACACTGTAAAATAGGTCTAAATGAGTTGGTGTAAGAGTAGCTGAAAAAAAGGAAAGAGTTAAAATTCAGCCAGGCGCACATCGGAAAAAAGTTCCGCGACGGCGGTTGGTGTGTGGGTTGGCGTGAAGACGCACACTGTAAAACAAAAAGCCTGATCTGCAGGTTGGTGTGTGAGTATTAGCTACGAATTTAACTCAAATTCGGTCTCCCACTTAAAAAGAAAAGGGTTAAAATTCATCTAGGCGGACATCGGAAAATAGTTCCGCGACGGCGGTTGATGGGTGAGCTGGCGTGAAGACGCACACTGTGAAACAAAGCCTGAGTGCACAGGTTGGTGTTTGAGCAGTAGCTAGGAATTTAACCCAAATCAGGTCTCCCACATCTTAAAAGATGATAGAGGGAAATGGAAAGACCTAACAATGGGATTACTGAAGTAGAATCAGATGAAGAAACAGATATAAAATTAGAGGAATATGTGACAATGTATATGACAATAAATTTTGATTGATTGAAGTGAATTTCTTCACTTTGACATTCAGAGCACTGGGCAGAAACGGAGCGGGGAGCGGCCGGAGCACAAAGCGCAGCTCCGGCCGGAGTGCGGAGCTCCGCGTGGATGTGTCTGTGCACATCCACGGCCGGCCGGAGCAGGGAGGGGAGCTCCGGCCGTGCGGAGCGGAGCTCCCGGGCATAGACATACACAGACACATCCACCAGAAGCTAGCAGCTGAGTCTCCAGGCAGCCCGCGACATCACCCAGCGAGCCCGAGCTGAGGAGGGAGCTGTGGCAGGCAAATCAACCCCAATCGCAGGCTCTGTTTCCTACGCCTCTCACCCAGCTACCCGGCTGGTTAGCGTCCCCCCTCGGCTAGCTCCCCAGCTAACACCCTTTGTAGAAGCACTACAAAAGTGGAATTTTCATAATATGTCCCTTTTAAACTAGGAGTTTGATTCACCCCCCATGTAACTCTTGTTAGACTCTGGAGAGTCCTAAAATAAATAAGTTCACCATTGGAAAGACGAATAAATTAAAATCCAGTTAAAGGTCAGAGGTCAAATACACCTTAACTCATAGCCTGTTTCATCTTAAATGAAATGCAGAAACCAGAATACAAGCCCCTCTGTTTACACACTTATTTGAATGCCAAATCAATAATTATATTAAAATTTATTTTGGACCCTTTAACTTTTAAATTCGGGGAAGAAGGTTTTTATTTTTTGTTGTTTTGTTTCACCAGTTATCTTAACATCCAATGCTCTTAATTTGAAAGGTGTTGTTAGCTCTACTTATTGTTTTTTATTTTATCATGAAGAAAATTGTGGCAGAATAACTTTTAAATTGTTTTGTTCTGTTTCAGCTGTCAACTCTGAAACGTTTGATTGAATCTAATCTCTCACACATTTGTATTTTGTATGTGATTCCTGTTTTATCACAGGACAGTTTGACGTCAAAGCTTCTGAATTATCGTGTTATGGAGCAGTCAATACATTTTGGAAAATGGTTTGAACTCAAATACTCAAACTCTGTCATATCTGCTGCTTATTGAAATTCAGCTTGTTGATCATTTAATATTTCATGCAATGCCAAAGATTTCTGTCATTCTTCTGCCAGTTGTTTATTTTTTTTTTTGAATGTCCACTGATTTGGCCGACCACAACTCACAAGTTTTATTGAAATAGTTGTCAAAAGTGGGTATGTATGTTTTATTTCGATTATTTTGTTTGTTTCTTTTTAAATATAACCTTATATAATCTACTTTAATCTCAATTACGCATCGCAGTAAATTAATCATTTTCTTTTTGGTTTCCTTTCAAACACTGGGATCTGGGCTTCATGTCTTCACAACCTACTCCCATCTGGTGTCAACTCCACCTCCTCCATCCCGACCAACTACGCCCTGCGCCTGGCTTGTACAGTGCAAGCCAACCACCTGGCCTGTAGGCGAGTATCAATTCCACGAAAGGATCTTTACAAGGCTAAGATCCAGAACATTGACTCTTAAAATTGAAAAAGCCTCACTGATAATTCTTGATAATTTTGTTCTTGGAGCAGATCTGAAAGAAGCTGATATCTGCACAGCTTGCTCCTACACCCCTGTATGGTCACACAGAATGAAATGGCCCTGGATTAGTGATGGGAAGTTCGGATCTTTTTACCGACCCGGTTCTTTGAATCTCGTTCAGTAAAAGGAACGAATCTTTTTTCGAGTCACTCGTTCATTTCAACGGGGGGGGGGGGGGGGGGGCGGGGCTGCGCAACGGGACTGTTCCATAGGCTCAGTCAAGGAAGCAGAAATGATTCGTTCACTTCCCTACTGGGTCTTCGGGTACGAGTCTTTGGATCATTTATCACGTGACCTGCATTGGCTCAGTAGAGGAGCACAAAATTTCAGCTGATTATTACTGATCGATAAAACTACACACACGACACAGTAAACAACAATGATTCTATCTGTCCACTGTCTGTCCTCTACCTGTCTCACTCATTGCTCCGGGACCGGAGCTGCACCTCCGTGCAGATTAAAAGTATCTGCTAACTATGCAGCTCCTGTAGATCAGTGATAAGGTGTCTGATTGGACAGTCCTGTCAGCATGATGTATAAGAAACCCTTTCATTGGCTGTAGGCGCAAGTGAAGTGCGCCCATGGCTCGAACTGTCATCCGCCATTGAGAAGCTGTCCTTGCTCAAATGTTCCTGCCCCTTTTGTTGGCTTCCATAGACTTCCACTTGCCCGGCGCCCACAGGGAGGAGTGGCTTCTCTCTCAGTGATAATGAATGGCAAATATATTACCAAATATAATATATTAAGTGGTTTTTGACAGGGGCTTACGGTCTCCGGCACACATTGAACGCTTTAAAACAGTAAATTCAGGCTACTAATATAAGGAGTAGTAAAACCCCCCCACCAGGAGGGGGCGCATTATGCGTTTCGTTCAAGGGTAACTCCCCACGAAGAAGAAGCCCTTTTTCTCCTGAGATTTCCCAATGATACCTATTGAGAGAAAAGCTCCCGGATTTCGGTAGGAAATAACATTAAAACACTCTGCTCACTCACTCACTCACAGAACAGCTCTCTGTCTCTCAGTCACTCAGGTTCACTGCGCATCGGGACTGTTCCATAGGCTCAGTCAAGGAAGCAGAAATGATTCGTTCATTTCCCGACTGGGTCTTCGGGTACGAGTCTTTGGAAAATTTTTCACGAGACCTGCAATGGCTCAGTAGAGGAGCGCTGCAGATGCGAGGGACGTTCACTGTCTCCCGGAGAAATGATCACTCTGTGTTTTTAGTATGGAAAGACGTGAATTGTATTTGTTCACGGGTCATGGTGACTGGTTTTGTTGTTTTCACTTTACATTTACACTTACTTTACAGTAAAGTAAACCTCTATTAAATACAGTACAACATGACAGTTTGTATGGTTTGAAATTGTCATTTATTATCACACTGGCATTTAATTATCACGGCAAACAATTACACTGCACTAAACTTTAAGTGTTAATGTAAGGTGAAAATAGCAAGGCCAGTCTGTGTGACTTGTGAACGAATGTGGATCGCGTCTTTCTGTGCTGGGGACACAGAGTGTTCGTTTCTCCGGGAGACAGTGAACGTCCCTCGCATCTCACTCACACACACACACACCCACGCACACACACACACACACCTGGTGTGGAAATAAATTTAAAAAAAATAAAAAAATCATAAAAAAATGTCAAAGTTAAAAAAGAAAGTTATGTTGAACCAGCCCACTTCCGGGTTAAATCACACCCACTTCCGGATTAGGCCCCGCCCACTCCGAGTACGGATACGGATAATTCATATGGTTAACAGATACAGATAATGCTGTACTCGCTCATCCCTAGTTATTTCCCAACTAGACGTCCACCTTGAGCGTGTCAACCGAAGTGATCCCATAGTTATCTGCTACTGAAAACTCCGGTGAGTGAGCACACTTAGTCACTGCTAGTCATTATTAGCATAATGCTAGCGGACTATTAGCATCATGCTAGTGAACCTGGGAAAGAACTTATACTGATGCTAAGATGCTATGTGAAAGATTACCTCCAATCAAAACCAATCGGAGTAATTATATAGTGATTATTAGTGTTCAAACGAACTTTAGGCAGCCTGTTAAAATAGTTAACACCATGTTTAATCTTATAGATGTAAAGAGTGAATGTTATTCCTTAACTGACTGGCACGGCTAGTCAGAGTTGTGAATGCTATTGGATGTATGGCACTAAGTGTTTAAGGTTTAGCCAAGCATCTTATGTTAAATAGCAAATAGATATGGTTTAATATGCAAGTGCATAGCATTTGAACAGCCATAGCATATCTGAATGAAGTTCAAGTTATACTGTGAATTATTGTCAAGTTTAGTTTTAAGTATAGTGACCTGATATTGTAATGATGTTATCATATAACATATTAATGAAAAAGGATTTGTAAAACAGATAAGCCTTTTGTTTAGTGATGTGCAATACTTTATTGTTTTGATTTGTATATTATTATTTAATGAAGAACATTGAAAGTGAAGTTATATTATATTAATGGTTACTGTGATGTTGTTTTATCATCTCAATGTAATCTGAGTGCACCCAGATAATGGTTACACAAAGACAAGAAGTGAATGAGATCTCATGTTAGAAATAGAATAAGAAAACAGAAACTGATTATTCTGCACTGTGTGTAGATTGTTTTTTTATTTACATCAGAAGAACCTGAACCCGAATGATGAGATGGCGAGCTTGTCCCAGATCGTGGATGCGGTGTGGCCAACCGTGTAATCCAGATCGAACCTGATTCGTGTATCAAAGACATCATACTCCAGTCCTGCCCGTCAGGTAGACAGGTAGAACTGAGTAAAGAGACATAAAGACCCGGACCAGAACGGAACCGTTGCACCTTCACGCACACACACAATTCAAGGACTGTACATACGATATCCAGGGAACTGTACATATGCACACCGAAAGGACTGAATCATTTTCAAGATTTATATAATATTTACTGTTGTTTCTATTTTATACTGTTTAATACTGTTTATACTGTTTATATTGTGATTGTTCTGTGACTGTTTGTAGACAATAAACTGGTCAATTGTTCAACTTGTTCTGTGAAATAAGCTTACCTCTCCTACGAACCTAGGAAGATATCTAGTACTTTTTCTAACACTAGTCCAGACTACAAGTGCTACATGGGCATGACAGAGGTTCTTCTTGGATTGGGATTGGTCGGAGCACAAGGCAGTCCTGCCTTCCTGGCTTCGTTGGGTCCTCCTCCTGGCGTTGCGTGATGATGACGTTGTACGTGCACGCCATTGCTATGGTTACCAGAGGTCATAAGCATGTTGCCTGAGTGTGTGTGCTCAGTATATGTGTGAAGTGCAGTGAGGTCATAGTGTCCTGGCCTCAAAGCATTCTAAGACTGATAATTTCACAGGAGAGAAGACATCTCAGAATTTAATATAATGAAGTTATTCATGAAAGCACTGTGAGAGAAAGCCTCCCCTACCTCTAATCTGCTGTGTATTAGAGATGAGCCGGATACTCGGCTGAAACGAGTATCCGGTACGGATAAAGCACTTTTGCCGATCACGAGTATAATACGAGTAATTGGAGTCATTATCTGTGCTCGGACTGAATGAAAATCCTCACACAGCGTCACAGCGCTCCTCCCGTCACACACGGCTCTGCTCACTCACAGAACAGCTCTCAGTCACTCAGGTTCACTGCGCATCGGGACTGTTCCATAGGCTCAGTCAAGGAAGCAGAAATGATTCGTTCATTTCACGACTGGGTCTTCGGTTTAAAGTGAAAATAACAAAACCAGTCATTATGACTTGTGAACAAATATAATTCACGTCTTTCTATACTAAAAACACAGAGTGTTCATTTCTCCGGGAGACAGTGAACGTCCCTCGCTACATCTCAGTCACACACACACACACACACACACCTGGTGTGGAAATAAATTTAAAAAAAATAAAAATAAAAAAATCATAAAAAATTTTCAAAGTTAAAAAAGAAAGTTATGTTGAACCAGCCCACTTCCGGGTTAAATCACACCCACTTTCGGGTTAGGCCCCGCCCACTCCGAGTACGGATACGGATAATTCATATGGTTAACAGATACAGATAATGCTGTAGTCGCTCATCCCTAGTATTAGTCTCCCTGTTTGATACGGAGTATGAGAATGTTCAATCTTGCAACTAGCTGGAGATATGTGTGTGTGTGTGAGTGAGGTGCATGAAACATCTGAAGTTGAGAAGCAGAAGAAGAATGTATGTGCGTTTATGCTCAAAGGACATTATGTGTATCTGACTACACGTTAAAGTGTGTGTATGTGTGTGAACAGTGGTGTATTGTCAATAATATCCTGAACTTAAACTGTGAGTATCCAGAATTAAATGTTGATATCTGAATTTGGAATTATCATCATAAATAAGTTGCATTAGTCCGTAATACTAATATGTCTTTGAGAGATGTATACTGTGAATGTTCATAGTGACATAATAGATACAAGTTTAAGCAATTTAAATTAGAGCCCGAGCACCGACGGTGGGAAGCCCTATTGAAATTGTAAGGATTTTATCGTATTATTATTTCCCCTTTTTTTTTTTTTTTTCAAGGCCTAGACATGCTCAAACCCTCACCAAAATTTGCAGGGAGTGCAAAGCCCAAAAAAGTAATTGTAATCTGGAGTCATTTGAAATGGGCCTGTTAAAATGGCTCAACAGCGCCACCTACAGAAAGCCCCTCATTTAGCCTTCGTCGATCCTCACAGACCAAACTGTGTGTAGGAAAGATGTAATAACCCTGTTATGCAAGTGACTGTTATCTTAAATCTGTCTCTCAGGTGGCACTCAGACGGCAAGAGTATAGGCAGAAGAGGTTTAGGGCGGGTTGGTGGGAACAGGGTTGGAGGAGTTGAAACATTTCCAAGAGTTAGCTGTGCCGAATCAGAGCGAGGAGGCACAGTGCATGAGCGACAAGATGGACAGTGAGTCAGAGTCAACAGCAAGGATGTGACAAGTGTCATTGTGTTTCACTCATTTCTTTTCTGTAACATAACATGTGATCAAAACGGTCTGGTTGTTATTCTCTCTGCTCTGTATGAACCAAGAGATCATGGAGCTGCAGGCCGAGGGAAGGGGTAGGTCCAGAAACCTCAATATCATCAGGGAGGAGGTTATACAGCTCAACCAGCTGCTGGAGCCATCAGAAATCACTCTGAAGCACCTCACTACGCCAAGCCTCAGCTTCTACACTACTCGCAGGAACCAGCTGCTGGAGCCATCAGCGAAAACTCTGAGGCACCTCCCTCCAATCAGCGTCAACTTCTACACCACCCGTGGGAACAAGCTGTGCTCGCAGGTTTTGGAGGTGGTGGCAAAGACGGCAGAGGTCAGTTTAAGTTCAGGTTCATATCTTTGTTCCTTCTTACACTGACAAGGAACAAGTCTAGAAATGGGAGATGATTGTAAACGTGTTGAAGGTTATTGTTACTTTGTTTGTATTCTCTTTTTCAAATAATCTAAACAAGCCAGTTAAATTAAGTCAAGGAACTTGTGCAGTCAGACAAACTCATTACGACTTGTCAAAAACAATCATTAATTCAGTTTCAACTACTCAAAACTTTTCAACATCTGTAAATATATAGTAAGATTCAAACTACTTTTGTTACCCATTATGTAAAAATCTAAAATTGAAGATATCTTTAATTTGGCTCAAATTAAGATTCCTTTTATTTTACCTTAAGATACATTAAGTTGGAACTTCCGAAAATGTTGAAGATATCATGAACTTGAACTGTGAGTATCCAGAATTAAATATGGATATCTGAATCTGGAATTATCATCATAATTAGGTTGCAGATGTCTTTAATACTTAATTAATAAACTGCTGAAAAGGCTAAATTGAATAATCTTTTAATCAGTGTTTCCTTTTCTAACCTCATCTCTCTCCAGGGGGCGTTTCCCAGCAAAGAGGACATGGTTGAGGCAGAAGATGCCCTGCGAGAGATGAAGGCTCAGAATCAACTGCAGCATGAGGAGGTTGCCCAGAACCAGAGACTGGAACGAAAGGATAAGAAAAAGGCGGTGCAGTTGATAAAGGACAACGCTCAGAGGAAATGTGAGAGGGAGCAGGAAGAATTTCAACAGGTTGTTTGGCTCACAATATTTATTTAAGAAATGAAAGCTGCAGCATGAGGTGGTGTTAAGGCCGGCGCATGCTTCTGCGTTTTTCACAGGCCCGGAAGCGTAAGAGCCCTTCCGGGCCCCTTAAGTACTTACGTATCACTTCTTACATGCTTACATGCGTCGCCCAATTTTTCTAACTAGACGGCAAAGCCCCGCAAGCGTCACGTGGCCGGCAAGGCTGTGATTGGTCTGCTAACTACATCACTTCCGGAGTCGCATTTCCGGTTCATGCCCGATAATACCGGCGGAAACCACGGAAGATTTAGAAGAACGAATATGGACCAAATAGAAGAGCACTTGGCAGAAGAGATCCGAAACTATGACCACTAGTATAACCCGTCACTGACCGGCGGATTTGTCCGCCAGAAAAAGGCTCTGAGGAGCCGGCGTGGCGATGTAAATAAACCGCTCTTCTTCTTGCCACACACGAAGAAGAGGCGACTTCGACAAAAAACATTACTGTGCCTATTGTTCTGGTGGAGAATTGCATGGCAACACGCGCAACGCTTGGAAAACCATGAATGACGAGTCCTGCGTTACAACTGCGTGCTTGCGGGCCCCTGACAACGCAGAAGCATGTGCCGGCCTTAAGTCCCTCACCCTCAGGGATCAACCCTGAACCGTTCCCCTTTATGTGAACTAAAAAGAAAAGATATTTCGACAAATACAGTAAGAACATCCTGTTGATTATTATTATTGATGTGATGATATAACACTTCAATGTAAACCTGCTCCTACAGGGCTGCAGAACAGCGCTGAAGACCGTACTTTGAAGTGGTTTAAGGATCTTCAGGATTCAGCTGCTCAGTGCGCTCAGTCCTTTCGACAGCTCAACTTCCCTGCATGCAGGCAAAGAAGAGCCTTTGCTGGTCTGGAGGGATGCCTTCCTTATCCTGGATCTTAGCTTTGACATTCTCAATGGTGTCACTGGGTTCAACTTCCAGAGTGATAGTCTTGCCTGTGAGGGTCTTCACAAAGACCTGAATCCCTCCTCTCAGGCGCAGCACAAGATGGAGGGTGGACTCTTTCTTTATGTTATAATCTGACATGGTGCGACCATCTTCCAGCTGCTAGCCGGCAAGAGGGGGAGCTCTGGATGGAAGTGGCTTTATGAAACTCTGCAGTGTGAGGAAGTTGCCAAGGTCCTGGAACTGAACAGAAAGGGTGCGGAGCAGTTGATCAAGGACAACGCTGGGAGGAAATGTGAGAGGGAGCAGGAAGAATTACAACAGGTTGTTTGGCTCACAATATTTATTTAAGAAATGAAAGCTGCAGCATGAGGTGATATTCGTCCCTCACCCTCATGGATCAACCCTGAACCACCCCCCCCCCCCCCCTTTATGTGATCTAAAAAGAAAAAACATTTCGACAAGTATAGTGAGAACATCCTGTTGATTTATTATTATTGATGTGATGATATAACACTTCAATGTAAACCTGCTCCTACAGGGCTGCATGACGACTTTGAAGACATTACTGTAACGGACTGGGTTCATGCTTATGTTTTGTTATGACTTGCTCAGAGCAGGCCCCAGTTAGTTTTGCCCTGTTGGCAAGATGAGCTTAAAGAAAATTAAGCAGTAGAAGGAAGCCAACTGTACGCAATATAACAGCGCTGACAAGGGACAGGGTGCGGCCGACCTCGAGAGAATTGACCCGCTCCGGGTGGTTCATGGAGCTCCTGGATCTGGTCACTTTGGGATCTCTAAGACTCTTCGCCGCCTCCGACAGGGATTCTACTGGGGCCAACACAGGCCAGATGTGAAAGACTATTGTCGCCGCTGCGACAGCTGCATCGCACCCAAAGGCCCCACAGACAAATCCCATGCCCAACTCCAACAGGTTCCAACAGGGGGTCCCATGGAGAGAGTCGGGGTCGATGTTTTAGGGCCATTCCCCCGCTCGGAAAGGGGTAACCGCTACGTCCTCACCATCATGGACTACTTCACCAAGTGGCCAGAGGCATACTGCATGCCTGACCAGAAAGCGGAGACCATGCTTTGGTGGAAGGAATGTTCAGCCGGTTGTGGGCACCCGAGGTACTCTTACAAGTTTACCAGGGGCAGCTGCAGAGTGCAGGGGCAAGGCATAAGAGGAACTACGACCTGCACACCAGAGGACGGCATTTCGAAGCCGGCGAGTTGGTCTGGGTTTACAACCCGCATAGGAAAGAAAGGCAGGTGCCCAAAGCTGGACAGCAAATGGATGGGGCCCTTCAGGGTCCTGGAGAGGCAAGTCGTGTATAGGATCCAGCTGCCGCTGAGAGGAAGGAAGGTTGCCCCCCATGGAGATAGACTGGCTCCTTATTGGGGCACGGCGATCCCACTGCGATTAGAAACCGTAGCACAGGGTGTCAGGGACACTGTTTGATCTTCTCCCCAATACCCCTCTGATGTGTCGTGTTCCTTATCACGTTCCCCACCGTCAGGATCTTTTCCCGGTCCCTGCCCCGGATTCCACGTGGGCTGGACCCCCCTCTGCTGCAGGGCCGCCACGGCCACAGAGGAAGCGGAGACTTCCTGGGAGTCTTTGTTGTTACCTCGGGGACGAGGGACTTTGATGGGAGAAGGTAGTGTAACGGACTAGGTTTATGCTTATGTTTTGTTGTGACTTATGTTCAGTTAAGACACCGTGTTAAGGAAGTATTGAGATGTCCTGAGGGTCAGTGAACAGGTCGGGGTGGGGCATGTGACACTTCTAGACATAGTGTGACATCTTCGTGTTGACTTTAATAAAGTTACAAATCAAGAAGAACTTCCGTGTCATCTATTAGGCGATGATGTTACAGTACTTTGAGATGGTACAAGGATCTTCAGGATTCAGCTGCTCAGTGCGCTCAGTCCGTTCAACAGCTCAACTCCCTTAAAGACGTCCAAGGGGGTTCATCTTCTCTGATCAGTGTTTGGAATGTAAATTTCCCAGCAGCCTTTAGGACACTTGCCAGGAGAAACTGATTTAAGATGAATAATAACAACAACATTCGTATCAAACAACAAACAGCAGGAGGATACAGACTGTACCAGTGAGCTGAGACTGACCCTCCAATGAAGGACGGTGCATCTGTGGAGGAATATCAGAAGTGAGTGACTCAGAATCCTCCCTCCACTTCATTTTGCCACGTTTTCCCGCACAGATTTTAACGTCCGGTGTTTTGCTCTTCACTTCCTTAGGATTCTTGGTTACCGTGTGGATGACTCTGGGATTGAAGGTCAGGACAGTTTCCTGAAGAGGATGTCTGGGATGATCCGTCTGTACCCTGCCGTGATTCAGCTGGCTGGCCCTACGGCTCCAAGCAGGGGGTAAAGACATTCTTGACATCTGTTGAGGTTCTCGTCCCTCACGAATCAAAAGTGTCAAGAGCTGAGCTCAAGTAACACAAGTCAGGGATGATCAACAAGAACATGAAGATCGAACAACAAGCTCAGATGTAGGAAATATTTAAACTCACATTTGCAAACAGCTACAATTTACATGTGGTTCATGTGGTTGTCCTTTAAATCACTTGTTAAGTCTTATTAATAAATCCTATTGTAAAAACTTCTCATTTATATGTACATTTTTATTTTAGTTCCACAATCATTATTTTTCCTCTTATTTCAAGCCTGGTTATTTTTATTTTGCCTAATTTTTTTTGTTTTAGCCTCTTTTTGTCATAAATCACAAAGTTAGTTGCTGAAAATGTTATCTCATTGCACATTTGAATGGATTTTAACTGGTTATTTGTTGTGTTTCAGTCCGTCCGCAGGTTGTCTTAGTAGACTGGTGTGACCAAGCAGGTTAACATGACCAGGGCCTGTCGTTTATTTATGTCAAACCCTGAGAATCGCTTGTGTTTCTTTGAAAGCTGTAGATGGAAGTGTAACTGTTTGTCTCTCCCGGGTTTGTGGAAATGCTTTAATGAAGCAATACCAGAGCCAGTTCTGGAAACTCATCCTGCTGCTCAAAGAGGAATACTTCCCCAGGTGACCAACACGCTCCCTCGGGATTTAAAATACAGATTAACAGCAGCTGTCAACAAAGCTTTGAACCTTTTCTCTAAAATGTGTCTCCAGGATCGAGGCAGTGACCAGCAGTGGACAGATGGGCTCAGTCCAGGGGCGTCGTTAGGCCTGTTTTAGGGGGGCTGAAGCCCCCCTAAAATGTTCTTCAGCCCCCCCAAATAATTTTTGGGATTTTTAAAAAAATAAAATTTAATTTTTTTTTTTTTTTAAATTAAACTATTGTTTTACACTTGGACACGTTATTTATAACTCTAACATGCTACATATGTGAGTGCGTTTCTGGTTATTATGTTTTCTCCCCCTTCAAATTACAATCCAATAGCCTCTCATCATACTTAACTTTAAAAGACCGGGCACTAGGACCTTGGGGAGTCTGCATCGCTGGTGCGCTGGCTTTCTCACTCTGTCAAGTAACTAACGTCTCTCATCAAGACAGCAGGATTAAAGCCAAAGAGTTTAGCTCATAGTAAATGATGCACGGAGTGAAATTGTCAGTACAGGTAGTTACAGAATGTGGCTATCTGTAGTTTCTAACGATTGTTACCTGCTTAAATTTAGGTTTACTTGAGGCAAATGAAAGGGAATATTGTAATGAGCTATGTTAACACTAAGCTAGCTATTTTGTTAGAAAATGTTTCCAGTGAGCAAGAGTGTGAACGAGCACATTTGAAATGTAAGAAATAACAATTTTTTGAAATAATTTGAATGTATTTTTGTGTATTGTGTATCTTATTCCCTTCTGCTCATAATACAACTAATAAACAACTCAGAAGTTGACACTGGCAGGTCCATTCTCCATCCATTCTGTGTGGTCCCTTTAAGAATAAGGATTTGGGAGTGACGCGGATATGAAAACTAGTATATCTGTCTTTCCTTTACAAGCAGGAAAATTATTTCTCTCTATTTGAGAAAAGTTCATATTTGTGTTGTCAAATTTCACAATGACCCTGAAATTCTGTCTCTTTTGTTATCTTATACTGAATGAATGCAAGCAAAGATACAGAGAAAAATCACACTCTTTCTAATTGAACCAATCTATGAACTGTCTGAAACAATGGATATCCCAAATGCCCCAAATTAGCCCAAAAAAAATTGGCGCGCGCTGCGTGGCAAACATTCGCCACCATTAGGGGCTAAGCCCCCCCTTTCTTTCAATCCTAGAAACGCCCCTGGCTCAGTCCTCAGACTCAAAGAGTTCATGGAGGTAAGATACTCACCGCTCATGTTAGACGAAAGAACAACGATGAGTCTAAACGCTTCTTCTGAAAAGAGACGTTCATTACGAAGCTGCTTTCAGACGTTCACCTCTTCACACTTTTCATAAATGTCATCAGAACTTAATTCACATTAAGATGAGGGCTGCAACTACTGGTTATTCTCATTATCAATGAATCTGCTGATGATTGTCTCCATTAATCAGTTAGTTGCTAAGAGGGTTAGTTGACTTGTTGTGTAAAACTTTGAATCCCTCACACAGACATCGCTGCAGACAGAAGACATCAAACCTCCCAAAGGTCAACTGAGCTCCACGTTCTGGAGCTCATGAGGACGAGGACATCTACCAAAGCTTCTGCGTCTCTGCTTCCATGTTCTGGACAGTTTTTTCCATCAGCAGCTTTGTGTGACTCAAACAGTTTATCCAGGCAGATAGTTTGTTTTTATTTACCTGAGAAAGTTAAGAATGTTATTTTTTTATTTATCATTTCATTGATTTGCTTAGAAAATGCAAGAAAATTGTAGAAAATGCCTGAATCACAGAAAATATTTAGAATTTTTTCCTTAAAAGATGAGAAGAACCTTTTCGATTCTCAAAATAACTTCCCACCTCTCTCCCCTGTCCCGCCTCTCCCACTGTCTCCCCTCTGTCTTTCCTCTCTCCCACTCATATATATTTAAATATTTCTCTAAGAATACAATTAAGTGTCTTTTTAAAAAAAATCCTTTATGATCAAATTGATATTTAGGTCCCAAGAACCAACGTTGGGAGGCCCTATTGAAATTGTAAAGCAGTAGGAAGGCAGCAGGAGAACTGAGACGTGATCCGATTTGCCGAATGGGGGGCAGGGGAGCGCCTTATACGCATCCCGGAAGGGAGTGTAAACATGGTCGAGTGTGTTCGCATCGCTCGTAGGACAGCTGATCAGCTGAAGAAAATCCTGCCGAGATACCATCAGCAGGATGGTATCTCGGCAGGATTTTCTTCATCTTGGTGTTGTTAAAATCACAGGCCATAAAACACTTTTGAATGCAGGGCTGTAAGTGTATTGTTACTATATCTACTTGACAAATTAATATGAATATACATATTCCAGGACCATTATAAAACAAACATCATGCTGCACAGCAAAACATGAAACAGCTCAACATTTCACCTTGCAATTTTAGATATTTGTTAGTATCTGGTGGCTAAATACCATTATTAAAATACTATTTCAATACCTATTTTGAAAAAACAGCAATACCAGGGTCAAACATGTCATTTGTGAAGATTTTTATTTTAATAAAGTAAAATCTCTCAGCATTAAAAAGCTGATCAAACAGGACATCTGAAACATTCATCAGGTTTCTAGAGATCGATGGTTATCTTCTGTATTTGACATTTTACAAAAAACTTTAGGAGAGAAACAACAAATTAAACATCTGTTTCAGAACTTGTTTCAAAACAAGTGAGGTAACGTTATCAGTTAAAAAAAACAAATAAGAGCTGTTGACAGTGGGAAGCCATTTATTTGATTTAATGATCAACACGTAACAGCAAGATTTCCATGCATGCACCTCTTTCAAATAAAAAACAGAACATTACATGTCCAAGATCAACAAAACAGATTACCCATTAGTGAACTCTTGCCAAACACTGGAGCACAATTAAATTTCAAAGATGCAACCTATTTGATCATTTTGTAGCAAACTCAAAACTGTGAGCCAATACTCTAACTCAGGGGTGGGCAAACGTTTTGACTCGCGGGCCACAATGGGTTCAAAAATTGACAGAGGGGCCGGGCCAGGAACAGATGGATGGAGTGTTTTTGTGAACTAATATAAATGACATGGAAAAATCATTACATGAAAGGATTTGGCCTTTACCAAGTAGCAAAGCGCTTATTTGCAAGGCCATTTAACAAAAACCCGCCTTCAGAGAAAGGTTTGCTAGCCTTTACTATTTCGAAGGCCCCCCAAAAAACATGCCTCGGTAGATGACTCTTTAATCGCAGTTTGTCTGTGAAATTTTTTTTTAGCAAAGTGACTGCTGATGTTGTACTCCATGAAAACTGCGACAGTTTCTCAGCATATCAGGCATACAGCCTTCGATTGGACTTCAGTGAAAAAGTATTTTGTTGTCAACTCCGTGTTAAACACTCGGCACTCATTGTCCACTTTTCGTTTCCTTGATCCTCTCATTTTACAGAAGGGCTCACAGGGCAAAGGGTAAAAGTGAAGGGAGATCATGTGCCCTTTCGAGCCCTATACACCACACTCCCAGGCAAATTTAATTTAGCTGACGCTTTTATCCAAAGCGACTTACAATAAGTGCATTCAACCCCGAGGGTTCAAACCCAGAACAACAAGAATCAAGAAAGTAAGATTTCTTAAAAAATAAAGCAAAACTACAAAGTGCTATAAGTACGTGCCATGTAAGTGCTACTAAATTGTTAGTTAATTCAATATTTTTTATTTTTTTTTTTTTAAATTTTTTAAATTTTTTTTTTGGTTATTTGGACAAGTTCGGCGGGCCGGACTAAAAAGCCCAAAGGGCCGTATACGGCCTGCGGGCCGTACTTTGCCCATGTCTGCTCTAACTGCAAAATATCAAAAGCACAGCAAAATCGTTCTGCTTTTTTCCACCAGGTGGCTTCTTAGTTAACTCCTCTCAGACGGAGCGGAGCACAAGATGGAGGGTGGATTCCTTGTGGATGTGGGAGTCGGAGAGAGTGCGGCCGTCTTCCAGCTGTTTGCCCGCGAAGATCAGCCTCTGCTGGTATGGATGGATGCCTTCCTTATCCTGGATCTTAGCTTTGACATTCTCAATGATGTCACAGGGTAAAACCTCCAGAGTGAGAGTCTTGCCTGTGAGGGTCTTCACAAAGATCTGAATCTCTCTTCTCGGGCTGAGCACAAGACGGAGGGTAGATTCTTTCTGGATGTTATAATCTGACATGGTGCGACCATCTTCCAGCTGCTTGCCGGCAAAGATCAGCCTCTGCTGGTGTGGATGGATGCCTTCCTTATCCTGGAACTTAGCTTTGACATTCTCGATGGTGTCGCTGGGTTCAACCTCCAGAGTGATGGTCTTACGATTCAGGGTCTTCACAAAAATCTGCATTCCTCCTCTCAGCCGCAAGACTAGATGGAGGGTGGACTCTTTCTGGATGTTGTAGTCGGAGAGAGTGCGGCCGTCTTCCAGCTGCTTGCCGGCAAAGATGAGCCTCTGCTGGTCTGGAGGGATGCCTTCCTTATCCTGGATCTTAGCTTTGACATTCTCAATGGTGTCACTGGCTTCAACTTCCAGAGTGATAGTCTTGCCTGTGAGGGTCTTCACAAAGATCTGAATCCCTCCTCTCAGGCGGAGCACAAGATGGAGGGTGGACTCTTTCTGGATGTTATAATCTGACATGGTGCGACCATCTTCCAGCTGCTTGCCGGCAAAGATCAGCCTCTGCTGATCAGGAGGAATGCCTTCCTTATCCTGGATCTTAGCTTTGACATTCTCGATGGTGTCGCTGGGTTCAACCTCCAGAGTGATGGTCTTACCAGTCAGGGTCTTCACAAAGACCTGCATTCCTCCTCTCAGCCGCAAGACCAGATGGAGGGTGGACTCTTTCTGGATGTTGTAGTCGGAGAGAGTGCGGCCATCTTCCAGCTGCTTGCCGGCAAAGATTAGCCTCTGCTGGTCTGGAGGGATGCCTTCCTTATCCTGGATCTTAGCTTTGACATTCTCAATGGTGTCACTGGCTTCAACCTCCAGAGTGATAGTCTTGCCTGTGAGGGTCTTCACAAAGATCTGAATCCCTCCTCTCAGGCGCAGTACAAGATGGAGGGTGGACTCTTTCTGGATGTTGTAATCTGACATGGTGCGACCATCTTCCAGCTGCTTGCCGGCAAAGATCAGCCTCTGCTGATCAGGAGGAATGCCTTCCTTATCCTGGATCTTAGCTTTGACATTCTCGATGGTGTCGCTGGGTTCAACCTCCAGAGTGCTGGTCTTACCAGTCAGGGTCTTCACAAAGACCTGCATTCCTCCTCTCAGCCGCAAGACCAGATGGAGGGTGGACTCTTTCTGGATGTTGTAGTCGGAGAGAGTGCGGCCATCTTCCAGCTGCTTGCCGGCAAAGATTAGCCTCTGCTGGTCTGGAGGGATGCCTTCCTTATCCTGGATCTTAGCTTTGACATTCTCAATGGTGTCACTGGCTTCAACCTCCAGAGTGATAGTCTTGCCTGTGAGGGTCTTCACAAAGATCTGAATCCCTCCTCTCAGGCGCAGTACAAGATGGAGGGTGGACTCTTTCTGGATGTTGTAATCTGACATGGTGCGACCATCTTCCAGCTGCTTGCCTGCAAAGATCAGCCTCTGCTGATCAGGAGGAATGCCGTCCTTATCCTGGATCTTAGCTTTGACATTCTCGATAGTGTCGCTGGGTTCAACCTCCACAGTGATGGTCTTACCAGTCAGGGTCTTCACAAAGACCTGCATTCCTCCTCTCAGCCGCAAGACCAGATGGAGGGTGGACTCTTTCTGGATGTTGTAGTCGGAGAGAGTGCGGCCATCTTCCAGCTGCTTGCCGGCAAAGATTAGCCTCTGCTGGTCTGGAGGGATGCCTTCCTTATCCTGGATCTTAGCTTTGACATTCTCAATGGTGTCACTGGCTTCAACCTCCAGAGTGATAGTCTTGCCTGTGAGGGTCTTCACAAAGATCTGAATCCCTCCTCTCAGGCGCAGTACAAGATGGAGGGTGGACTCTTTCTGGATGTTGTAATCTGACATGGTGCGACCATCTTCCAGCTGCTTGCCGGCAAAGATCAGCCTCTGCTGATCAGGAGGAATGCCTTCCTTATCCTGGATCTTAGCTTTGACATTCTCGATGGTGTCGCTGGGTTCAACCTCCAGAGTGCTGGTCTTACCAGTCAGGGTCTTCACAAAGACCTGCATTCCTCCTCTCAGCCGCAAGACCAGATGGAGGGTGGACTCTTTCTGGATGTTGTAGTCGGAGAGAGTGCGGCCATCTTCCAGCTGCTTGCCGGCAAAGATTAGCCTCTGCTGGTCTGGAGGGATGCCTTCCTTATCCTGGATCTTAGCTTTGACATTCTCAATGGTGTCACTGGCTTCAACCTCCAGAGTGATAGTCTTGCCTGTGAGGGTCTTCACAAAGATCTGAATCCCTCCTCTCAGGCGCAGTACAAGATGGAGGGTGGACTCTTTCTGGATGTTGTAATCTGACATGGTGCGACCATCTTCCAGCTGCTTGCCTGCAAAGATCAGCCTCTGCTGATCAGGAGGAATGCCGTCCTTATCCTGGATCTTAGCTTTGACATTCTCAATGGTGTCGCTGGGTTCAACCTCCAGAGTGCTGGTCTTACCAGTCAGGGTCTTCACAAAGACCTGCATACCTCCTCTCAGCCGCAAGACCAGATGGAGGGTGGACTCTTTCTGGATGTTGTAGTCGGAGAGAGTGCGGCCGTCTTCCAGCTGCTTGCCGGCAAAGATGAGCCTCTGCTGGTCTGGAGGGATGCCTTCCTTATCTTGGATCTTAGCTTTGACATTCTCAATGGTGTCACTGGCTTCAACCTCCAGAGTAATAGTCTTGCCTGTGAGGGTCTTCACAAAGATCTGAATCCCTCCTCTCAGGCGGAGCACAAGATGGAGGGTGGACTCTTTCTGGATGTTATAATCTGACATGGTGCGACCATCTTCCAGCTGCTTGCCGGCAAAGATCAGCCTCTGCTGATCAGGAGGAATGCCTTCCTTATCCTGGATCTTAGCTTTGACATTCTCAATGGTGTCGCTGGGTTCAACCTCCAGAGTGATGGTCTTACCAGTCAGGGTCTTCACAAAGACCTGCATTCCTCCTCTCAGCCGCAAGACCAGATGGAGGGTGGACTCTTTCTGGATGTTGTAGTCGGAGAGAGTGCGACCATCTTCCAGCTGCTTGCCGGCAAAGATGAGCCTCTGCTGGTCTGGAGGGATGCCTTCCTTATCCTGGATCTTAGCTTTGACATTCTCAATGGTGTCACTGGCTTCAACCTCCAGAGTGATAGTCTTGCCTGTGAGGGTCTTCACGAAGATCTGAATCCCTCCTCTCAGGCGCAGTACAAGATGGAGGGTGGACTCTTTCTGGATGTTATAATCTGACATGGTGTGACCATCTTCCAGCTGCTTGCCTGCAAAGATCAGCCTCTGCTGATCAGGAGGAATGCCGTCCTTATCCTGGATCTTAGCTTTGACATTCTCGATGGTGTCGCTGGGTTCAACCTCCAGAGTGATGGTATTACCAGTCAGGGTCTTCACAAAGACCTGCATACCTCCTCTCAGCCGCAAGACCAGATGGAGGGTGGACTCTTTCTGGATGTTGTAGTCGGAGAGAGTGCGGCCGTCTTCCAGCTGCTTGCCGGCAAAGATGAGCCTCTGCTGGTCTGGAGGGATGCCTTCCTTATCCTGGATCTTAGCTTTGACATTCTCAATGGTGTCACTGGCTTCAACTTCCAGAGTGATAGTCTTGCCAGTCAAGGTCTTCACAAAGATCTGCATGTTTACCCTGTGAAGGAATTTTAAAAAGCGTTAGGAGTCGTCAATAAATTTCATTTAGATAAGGGCTTGAGCCACAGATAAAATTAGTTTTAAAGCTTCAACAGCTTTCAAGGCGAGTGACACTTTAGAATAGAGCCAACTTTTTTATTTAATTAAATCCATCAAATTTTTCAGAAACGTATCCAGCCATTGAGATCAGTGAGACTGAAACAATGCCCCATCTCATACAGACAAGTTAAGATGTCGAGTCAACATCTATATTGCTAAGCTAACAGTCACACATTGTAATGTTAATGTTTAATAACTCACTTTCAATCCATTTATGAAAATGTAAAAAAGCTGAAGTATCAAACAAAGCAGCATTAACCTAACAGAGTAATAGTGTTCAGTTTTTCTGCGAAATTAACCTGACGCTTCCCATTGTTGATGGCCTGCTGCCCAAACAGCTGTTAAAGCTAACCAGCTAATGCTAACAAGCTCATGTTAATATCACAGAATGATAGCATGAAGTCGGCGTTTGTCATTTACCACGAAGTTAATGTTCCCACTGAGTTTCTCTTCTTAGGTTTAATATCATGCCTTAATAGGAGTTAAAAGGTTTTTTAAGTGAGTTAATCATGAGCTAAACTGCGATAAACACTGTGGCTAACATCATTAGGCTAAGGCCCGGTTAACAACCAAAACAGCTGATGAAGCCACTTAATCATTGTCACCTGCGGCTGAATCACCGTTAATTCAACCCATACATAACATCATGAAGATTGAAAGACAGCATATATATGGTAATTGTAGTTTGAAAAGAAAAGCTACCTACAAATTGTTTCTGATAATGTTTGACGTTTCTTTCTCAGTAAGAGCAAGCCCAAATCTTGGCAGCGATAGTTCGTAGAGGCACTTGCGGTGTCTTCTTCTTTCTTTGTCTTGTTTAATGGCAGGTGGCACCTAACATTAAAGTGTTTGTGTTGGGGTCAACAAAAACTAGCACTGATGTAAATGAAGCTGCCTTTGATGACACACTGATTAGAGTCAGCTGCCTATGATGACACACTGTTAAGAAGACGTTGCCTTTGATGACACATTGCTCAGAGTCAGCTGCCTTTAATGACACACTGTTATGAAGTAGCTGCCTTTGTTTTAAGACTCTTTAAAGGCAAAAATCAACATCACGTGAGGAACGCAGGAAGTGAAGCATTTATCCTGCATGCCACGCTGCCCCCAGGTGGAAAGGAGCAGCATGGTGGGAATTGTGGGAAAACTAACAGACTCTGCCAGGCATCATGTGACCCAGGTGCTGCACGTCGGCTGTTCCTGTCTGAGTACACAATAATGATAAAGAGGTCTCTGGTTCAAGTACGGATGCCCCCTGAGTAACACTTATGCCAACACACAATTAGACTCAATGCCACAAACCATATTCCTGTCTTCTACACTCTGGACAATAAACACACAATGAATGTCTGAGGAAACATGAATAAAACCTACAGGAGGAGAACAGAGTCCCCTTCTCGTCAACATGTGTTTCTTTCTTACACATTAATGTACGTAAGACATTCCCGATGGTCCAGGCATTTTTCTCTCTGTCTGTTGCATCTGAGGTTTTTATCAGTTTGGCAAATGTTGTAACCTGAAGTTTGTTCTCCTGCTGCAGGTTTTAGATCTGTGTGATGACCTTAAGGTATCATATATATCCTGTCTGACTGTGATCAGTACAACTGGGGGTATATAGCTCAGTGGTAGACCATTTGACTGCAGAGCAAGAGGTCTCTGGTTCAAATCCGGATGCCCCCTGAGTCTAATTTATATCCACTCTCCACAGAGATGCTGCCAATGACCATGTGATGTCTGTGTCTTCTACATTCTGGATAATAAACACATGATGAATGTCTATCTACCAACTATAAAGACTTATTTCAACCAAACTGTCCTCTTACCATCGTGAATTCTCCCTGTAGCTAACGCAAACTAAGACACACATCTATATTTCTATAATATTCGGGGATTAAATAAATTAGAATATGAGTATTAAAAAGAGAAACTTAGTCTCACCTCTGCAACTCTTCCTCCATATGATGCAGTTGTGTAAAACCACCTTCCTCTGTTTCCAGATGCCATGTTTGTGTCTCTGTCACCATCATGTAGATTTACTGGCTTCACATTGTTTTTTCTGCACTTTTAAAATCTGGTTTCATACAAAATCTGAAGAAACTGAATTTATACAAACTCAGGCCTTCAAGGAGGGCTCGTGAAGTCCCAATCTTTATGAATAATGGAATTTAATGGAATTTTCCCACTGAGTTTTTCTTCTTAGGTTTTAATATCAGGCCTTAATGAGTTAATAGTTTTTTTTAACTGAGTTAATCATGAGCTAAACTGCGATAAACACTGTGGCTAAGGTCATTAGGCTAAGGCCCGGCTAACAACCAAAACAGCTGATGAAGCCACTTAATCATTGTTACTGCAGCTGAATCACCGTTAATTCAACCAATACATAACAACATGAAGATTGAAAGAAAGCATATATACGGTAATTGTAGTTTAAAAAGAAAAGCTACTTACAAATTGTTTCGGATAATGTTTGACGTTTCTTTCTCAGTAAGAGCAAGCTCAAATCTTGGAAGCGATAGTTCGTAGAGGCACTTCCGGTGTCTTCTTCTTCTTTCTTTGTCTTGTATAATGGCAGGTGGTACCTAACATTTAAGTGTTTGTGTTGGGGTCAACAAAAACTGGCACTGATATGCAAATGAAGCTACCTTTGATGACACACTGCTTAGAGTCAGCTGCCTATGATGACAGACTGTTAAGAAGACACTGCCTTTGATGACACTTGTTCGGAGTCAGCTGCCTTTGTTTTAAGACTCTTTAAAGGCAAGAATCAACATCAAGTGAGGACCGCAGGAAGTGAAGCATTTATCCTGCATGCCACGCTGCCCCCAGGTGGAAAGGAGCGGCATGGTGGGAATTGTGGGAAAACTAGCAGACTCTGCCAGGCATCATGTGACCCAGGAGCTGCACGTCGGCTGTTCCTGTCTGAGTACACAATAATGAAACAGATCATGAGGGGAATATGTGGGGGGTATAGCTCAGTGGTAGAGCATTTGACTGCAGATCAAGAGGTCTCTGGTTCAAGTCCGGATGCCCCCTGAGTAATACTTATGCCAACTCACACTTAGACTCAATGCCACAAACCACATTCCTGTCTTCTACACACTGGACAATAAACACACAATGAATGTCTGAGGAAACATGAATAAAACCTACAGGAGGAGAACAGAGTCCCCTTCTCGTCATCATGTGTATACTTTCTTACACATTAATGTACGTAAGACATTCCTGATGGTCCAGGTATTTTTCTCTCTGTCTGTTGCATCTGAGGTTTTAATCAGTTTGTCAAATGTTGTAACCTGAAGTTTGTTTGCCTGCTGCAGGTTTTAGATCTGTGTGATGACCTTAAGGTATCATATATATCCTGTCTGACTATGAATTAGGGGGTATAGCTCAGTGGTAGAGCATTTGACTACAGATCAAGAGGTCTCTGGTTAAAATCCGGATGCCCCCTGAGTCTAATGTATATCAACCCTCCACAGAGATGCTGCCAATGACCATGTGATGTCTGTGTCTTCTACATTCTGGATAATAAACACATGATGAATGTCTAACTACCACTTATAAACTCTTGTTTCCACCAAACTGTCCTCTTACCTTTTTGTATTCTCCCTGTAGCTAATGTCTAACACAAACTAAGACACACATCTATATTTCTATATTATTCAGGAATTAAATAATTTTTTAAACTGAGTATTAAAAAGACAAACTTAGTCTCACCTCTGCAACTCTTCCTCCATATGATGCAGTTGTGTAAAACCACCTTCCTCTGTTTCCAGACGCCCTGTTTGTGTCTCTGTCACCATCCTGTAGATATACTGGCTTCACGTTGTTTTTCTGCACTTTTAAAATCTGGTTTCATACAAAACTGGAAGAAAATACATTTATACAAACTAAGGCCTTCAAGAACAGCTCGTAAAGTCCTAATCCTTATAAATAATGTAATTTAATGTAATGTAATGTAATATAATGTGATGTAATGTAATATAATATAAACAGGATTTTATTTTCATAAAGGTAATTGCTATATTGGTTACCAGGGATCGCTCCACTCTTTTATCAATTGTAATAATATATAATATGTTTATAAAAATTATCTTTTCAGACACTCTGAATGCATCAGTGAAGTAATTTCCCACTTGTTACTGATTACTAAAACAATATAAAACAAAGTGAGCATGAAATGTAATGCATTACAAAGATGTAGTGGAGTAGAAAGATTTTTGCTGATACGTGGAGTAAAAGTGAAAAGTACCTGAAAATGAAAAATGTAGAACTTTATTTTCAGTACATTAAATATAGTAACCCCTGGTCGAGACTTCTTCCGTGTGGTCTGGTTGAGGCTGAGTTTACATGTTGCTGCAGCTCCAGCTCCTCAGCGACAGAGGTCAGTCAAGGCCGCGAGTTCCAGATCCCTCCTCTCAGGTCACATCAGTTCACATCGGCAGCTGTGCAGTGGAAATCAAACCTGCTGCAGAAAAACAGTCGTGTTTACACAGACGTGTTTGTGAGACAGACAGACTGACAGACACACACTGTCTCACCTGCAGCAGGAATGCAGCCAAGTGGAGCGACGAGAAAATAACTGTTATGAAATGTGAAGAGGTCAATGAGTCAGTTCATCAGACGCGCTGACTCAATGTTATTCCACTGTGTCCTGAAACCTCCCCCGGGAATACCATCGTGATGAAGAGCTGCAGGAGGCTTGGTGTCATTTTAAGACATTCATGCAACTACTCAGATTCCAAATACCACAGAGCAGAATATCATCAAGCATGAAAACACAGAAATACAACACAATAGTTTTTAATTAACTTTACATATTTTAAGACTTTTAATATAATTTAACATAACGACTTTGCCAATAATTATCTTCATAGAATGGAAAGGTGAATTGATCTTCTGAGTACTGATACGATTCTGAAACACAATCAATCTTCACATGCTTTAAGTATCACAAGTGAATGTATGAACGGCAGAAAATAATTCCTGTAAATATTGCACCATTATACAGTATATGATTAGATTATTATTTGCCATGGATTCATGTGCAAAGCAACATTTTACTGTTGTAGCTGCTTGAGGCGCAGCTCATTTTTAAACAAATTAAACAAGAGTCAAGACTGAAACTAATAATTATTTTCATTATGGATTGATCTCCTGATTGTGTTCTTATTTTATCGTTTCATTTAAAACAAAGCATCCTGTTCTGAAAGACTTTCAAATAAAAAAAATCTAGTAATTTAAAGTAATAACAATATGAAATATCTGCATCAGCTGCAGATAGTTTATCTTAATGTCGCCACACTTGAGGTTTGATGTGGAGTAAAAATGCTTTGAAACTCAAAAGATTTCCACCACATCCGACTCGGATTTAATCAGAAACCTGCAGCAAGTGGAGATTTGCTGATGTGAACTCAAAACAACTTATTATTTGACCGCAGAAGATGATGATGCATGACACGCATATAGGGGAAACAAAGATAAGGAGCCGCAGCAGAACACATTTCTGTCTCTGTTTTGATTCCCCGTCTTTCCGCCTTCACCACTTTGGCCCTTTTTTCTGTTGTGGCGAGGCCTGCCAGGGGTCAGCCAGGGTCGCGCCAGACACAGAGAAATAGGGTAAATGCTCTAAAACTCACTAATAACCCCTGGTGAGGTCCCCTAACCCCCTCCAAGCGTCGGAGGAGCAGGCGGCTGGACGGCGGCCGCTTCCATCCACTCGTCTGGTTTGCATTAAATGGACACATGTGGTCTCCGTTTTGAGAAGTGCGGCTAACACGAACCCATAACCAGCCGTATGACAAAAGGCAGCGGATTTAAGGCAACACTTTGCTCAGGGTCAGTGTTTCACTTTAAACAGGAACTACTGCATGGACAGGAAGCGTGTATGATTTGATTTTAAGCCCTTCGTTAAGGATGGCGGGCGGAGTGCCACTGCGATATGGAGCCGTTGATCTGAGGGGAACTTTGTGGACGATGGGAATCTGCTGCCAGGAGGACGCACGTTTGATGTTTCGGCTCAAACTTACATATCATATGTCAGACCGTTACAGCTGCGAGTTGCTATAAAACACGAGACAACTCTTTTGACCACGACTGAGATTTATCCTCCAGCTCCGCACACAATAGCTTAGTGTGTAGCTCAGGGACACATGGCGGGTGATGGACACGTTAGCTGTGGCAGGGATCAAACCTGTGACCTTTTTTGTTTACGAGCAGACAATCTGTCTAACTACCGGACCACCCTGCAAACCAAACAGCCACTGGATATTTTGATAAAGGGACAAGTCTGATCCAGAACCAACACTGAACACATCCCACTAACAAGCTTTGTGTGTTTGAAACATCTCTTTTTTCTGTGTGGACCCTATCACCTTCTGTGTGTTTGATAGAAACTAGATAGAAGCTTATGGATAATACTGAGGAGAGACGGTCTATTCAGTGGCTCTTCTGGAACTTTCAATCACATCCCATGATCCTCTTCAGCACATGGAGTTGCCCAGTCGTCATGACAGTGTATGAAATTCCCATTTTTGTACTGTTTGCTTTAAGCACTTTCTCCTCCGTGTTCGCAGTTTGCGTCACAAGGTCAATTGAGCTGATGTTCTGAAGCGCTCGACCATTTCAGGTTGATGATTCATGTCTTCAGTGAACAGTTTTCTACAGGCAGGGGAACCAGAACCTTTGGATTTGTTTGTATAGATCAAATATAGAAAAAATACTTTATGGTTTAAAGGCCGATGCTGAGGCCTTTCTGAGTTTTTCTCTTCTGAGGGAGGTGAAAGTTTGAAACTTTGGGTAAAAGGAGTTGCAGGTGTCAAAGCTCATTTCCCTCTTTCACAGGAATTAATTTCATCAATTCCATTATAGGAACTCGTCCAGCTTCCTCCCATCAGTGATTCATTGTGTCACACTCTGCCTGTTCTCAGTCACTTGAAACCAACAGGAAGAGCCTCCTCAGCTCGCTGACTTTCACGCAGCATGAACACAAATGATTTGCACACACACATAGTAACTCACGTTCAGAAGGTGGGACGTCATTGTTTTTTTGCAGGTAGGAAGTGAATCTCAAATTCTCATTACGAGACCTTCAGGGATAATCTTGGACTTATTCCAAAACTCTGCTTAACACATAAAATCAGCTTATTATATCTTCCGGTTATCCTCAAGATGTTTCCTAACCGCACCAAAAAAGAGAAAGAGGAAACATGGCCCAGAGTTCTGTGTTGTTTGGGCCAGAAAAGAAAATAGTGGGACGGGTCACTTTTTAATCTGGGACTTGTATTTGGCTTTTAAGGAGAAGTGTTGACTGACTTTATCACTGAATGTTAACATGTTGAATTGTAACAAACCAAACTGGCTTAAATAAAGAGTTGTTTTCCGTTTGGCCCCACACTTTGTTACTTCTATTGTAAATGGTTAAGCAGAAACTGAATCAAACATTTTCCAATAATATTGTTCGGAGAGACAGAGATTTTAGGTTGATCCCTGCTCTCACAGAAACAGAAAATTGTAAGATAAAGGTCGTTTTCATTCCCGTGTCTCTTGGTGCAGAGCCTTTTCCGAACCACAGTACGGATGTAAAAGATGCTTCGGACCACTGTTCAAACCAATTGAACCAGTTCAGTCATTTCCCCTTCCAACGTCATCAGATCCAAACGCGTCTACAATCCAAGTCATGTATAGATGGATGCCCACGTAGGTGATGACGACTGGAACATAACAAAGACACGAAGCTTGGTTCAGATTTTTACATGAGAAAATGTCATAATAGAAATTGGTTCAAGTCTGTGTGGTTTGAAGTCAATTTCACAAACAGACTTCATTCTCTATTTGGGTCAAACGGAAATATGAAGTTTCATCTTCACACTGTTTAGTATTTCAGAGCAAAGCCTTCATGTGCACATTAACCAGAAATAAATATCCATGCAGCTGCAACTAAGTTCCAGGTCTGCATCTAATCCTGTCAGCATCTCCCCCTCGCCCAGGTGAAATCAACCCAGGGATGTTTTCAGATGAAAAGCCTTTGTGGTTTCCATCTGGTCCCGAGGAAGCAGCTGTTGCTCCGTCATGAATGGAAGCCTCAACGTGTTTATTGCATGCACAGGCTCTCCTAGAGTGCCGTGTTTTGCTTTTGGTAAAAATTCAGAAACCATAAAAAAAAAAAAAGAAGAAAGGACCACAACAAAAGTGCCCAGCGTGACTTTCCTGTGAGCTAATGCTGAGTTTGTGTTTGAATGTGTGTGTTGGGGGTTGCTCATTCCAAGAGCTTGACTTGGTTAACCCTCACTGCATCTGCTCGTACACACACCTCAGCTCGCAGATCCACCCAGATTTCAATCTCTAGTGATGAAGTTCATTGAAAGGCGCCAATGTGTTTTCTCTGGAGCAGAAAGTAGGTTTTTTTACCAGGAGCACATGGTGGCAAAGTTTGCTTTCCAAGAACTTTGGCCATCTTTGGGTTTACACGACAAGAGGTTGTGATACGTGCTCCGGGTAGAATTAACTGGACATAACAGCGACTCGCTTTTGGAAAGTGACGGGGCTAGCTGGTTAGCATATTCACTTTGGTGGAAGCAGATCAGAAAATGCCTTGTTTTCCACCACTAGCTGTAAAAAATCGCCCTTAAAGACTTAAATATGAGGAGATGACAATACAATCAAGGCTGGAGAAGAAAGCTTGTGTCCAGCATGATCAAATCTGAATATAATCATTCCACCATGATTGCCTGATGTGCCTTTGAGCAAGGCACAACATCCCCAGACTCTGGTTGGACTTGACAGAAAGGCTTTTGATTGATGAGGTTTGGAAAAGTTTGAAGTTTGGACAACAATGTTTATACCAGTGTAGTGTGGGATACCCCACGCCGATCATGAGCAGAATCGTGATAAGAAAACGGGTTCCTGCTCTTTGCAAACCAATCATCTTGCAAACTGTAGGCGGCAGTGCATTGCAAACTCGTGGTTTCCCTCGTGTCCCAGTCCGTGTGTCTGAGATGAGCGGATAGGTGAAAAGAAAAGAGCATCTAGTGGCCATTAGAGAAACTGCATCCCAAAGCAGTTCATCATTGTTTTTCCTTTTTGCACTTGACTGTATTCTCATTAGGACTTTTACAGTTGCTGTGTTTAAATGACATCATTGTCCTAACACCCTTAATCACCATGTTATGTGAAACTCCAGTTGTTTTTCAGCATTCCCCCGCACCAGTGTCACTTACGCAGAATACTATATTTATGCGACTTGGCAGTGACTTGAATCCTGATTTTGAAGCGTATTTCTGGTGTAATTGAGAGCCGCTGTCATCGGCTGGATCTCTGCCACCTCTTGTAAAAAACACTGAGGAGGAAAATGTATTGGTACCATCTGTGTGGAGCATGAGATAACTTGTTTATATAATTCACGTTACGCCAGTGCAGTGCAGTTAATTTAGAGCTACACGAGCAGGTTTAAGTTTGCTCGGCACAGACAATAAAAGGGTTTGTGGAAGGTTCGGATTAAAAACACTCTTCTCTCAAACACAATAAAAATATACAGAGTGCGATTAAAACCTGAACGATCTAAGTTGAAGCTACAAACCTTCCTCAGATGCCCGAGATGAGATGAAGCGAACTGGGGAACTTAAACAGGAAAAACACTTGTGCTTGTACCTATACACTATAATTATAATGACTTATTTCATAGCAAATGAGCTATTGCAATGTAAACACTAAGGTTAGTTCAGAACACCACAGCCAAACATCAGGATCAAACACAGAAAGCCCAAATACAGCCAACTTTGTTATGTTGATATTTCGATCGCTTGTTTCTGGATCGTTATGAGTGTTGCACGATATCTTGTTTTCCTGACCAACAATTCTCTGGCAAGTGAAAGCTAAATCCAGCTTTGGAACGGATCCCTTTATCTAATGGGGCTCGCTTCATATGTTCAGAGAGAAACCAGCGCTGGCAAAGAATGAATGAGGAAATATTTGGTATGTTTGCAATAACAATTAGAATATTCCTGCAGCATATGCAGACAAAAGCTCACACCTTGTCCCACCTGATGCCATCTAGCTGCAGCCATGTAAAGGAAGTATTAAAACCTTTTATCGTGTTATACAGCGTGTTACAGTTCCTGTTTCCATTTCATTACTTCAGGAAACTCCTCCGAGCTGCAAACTACTACTACTACGAAAGTGGTTTTGACCAATATTTAATTTGTGCAATTTGACACAGTTGATAGGTAATGTATTTGTAGAGGAACAAGCCATTTTAATGACAGTGCTCTCCTCCCTCCACATGTGCCAATGTACTACCAACCCAAATGCTCCACCAAAAAGTTCTGGGTCTGTTGTTCTTCTAAATATAGCTCCACCACACTGGAATCAAAAGCTAGCAAGGCTAACTGTTTCCAGTCCTAATGGTGAGCTAAGCTAATTATCCGACTCCAGCTCTGTCTGCAAGAAACAAACCCTTCTTATCTTTTCATCTCACTCTGCAAGAAAAACAGCACACTTGCCAACATTTTTTGAACCTTTAATTTTTGCAGCTGCCCCTCGGATGGACTGTGCATCAAACAAAGGACAGAGTCATTTTGTGAGGGGATACGATGGTAACAGTACTCAGCCAGTTGTTTGTTCATAGACGTGACTTGTTTTTGGGCCAATGTCACAAATGCAACCTACAGGTTTTATCACCCAACACCCAACACACTTACAGCTTAAATCTGAGGGTAAAGGCCAAACAGCGCTGACATTTGACCAATCCAGTAACAGCCTTGAATCTAATTGGCCACCGTACGTAATACATCTGCATGTAGTAACATAAATTACAGTTTCCTATCCAGAAATGAGCAGTGTCACCTTCCTGGAAAGCCTTTCCCTTTTCTCTTTCATTACACTCAGATTTTACTAGGGCGACTTTTTTCATCACCAAAGAGCCTGCGGAAATCTGACAGCCATTACACAGGAAAGCACCGCTGAATTCTTTACTGCTATTAGTGGTCGTAATTATAGAAATGATCTCAAACCGACTCACAAAGAGTTATTTTCTGAACAAAGGGACCGAGGCGGGTCACAAACCACCGGTGAGTCCGGCAGGGGAGCTTCATTCTTCTGCCTCACACACTCTGAACCCCCTTTCTTTGAAACATTTTAATTGAGAACTTTGCCTTATGGGGGACTTTGTTTCTGAGGGTTGCACGAGAGGATTGATTAATCTCCTGCCTGTGCATTAACTACAGGGCTGAAGTGAGGAGGTGGTCAGTCTAACTGGAACCAGACTGGCTCAGTTCAAAGTTCAAACATCCACCTTCCAGCACCTGCAAAGCCCATTAAACATCAGGCTGTATCTTGTTTGTTTAAACTGTACAAATACAGAAACGTATATATATTTAAAAAAAAAGAGGAATGTATTTATCTGAGTACAGAATGTACTTCTGTTCAGTGTCTCTGTGATTCCCCCTAAAACCTCCATTATTTGTATGTTTACATTCTACAACTGTGGATATTTTATAGGCTTTTACTAAATCTTATTTCATGTCATGAGGAAATCAAGCCGTCTATCTCCAAGTGTAGTGATTTTAAAACTTTAAGTTTCTTGAATGTAAATTAACTCTGATGCCAAATGTGGATTCTCTCCAGGAGTAGGTGGTGGTGATGGAGTCTGGCTGAGAGATTCAACCACTGTTCACACAAGAGATCATCATACTGCTGCCTCCAAGCAGCACTACTTCAGTTCTACTTCTGGATGCTACAACGACTCGTAATTGCAAAAGTGACGAGACAGGCTAATTGGTTAGCATGCTAACTTCAGAAGAGAAGACAGCAGTGATGTTGCTTTTCAACCGCAGCCTCAGGATGGATGTGAGCGCTGCCGTCTCAAAATCGTGATATCATTCGGAGCCAGAATCTGCACAGTGGAGATCATAGAGCGGAGCCGCATCATCAAATAACTAATAAAAACGTATCAGCTGCGTCTCGATCCAGGGGACGCTGCCTTTAAAGACCCATTAAGACTTGACTGTCCCATTTCAAACGCTCCTTCAAATGTGTCCTTCAATCCCCAAGAAACGAAGGCTCCAACGAGCGGATGCGTCCTGACCGAAACTATCCCAGGATTCATTGGGTTTCAGTGACGGATAATGGCGCCTGCAGGCAACAAGATGATCAACGGAACAGCTAACAGTACACTTATTCTTTTAAATCAAGGTGCATTAAAACTTTTACGTTGTGTTGTACTTGGCTCTGTAGCTAGGCAACAGCTGTCTCATTCCGGTTCCGCCTTCGTGGTCGACACAACCCGTGGGGTCTATGACCTTTAATGCAGCCGGCCACCAGGGGGAGATCAAGATGTTTGTGCTTTACTTTTGCTATATCGTCCATCTTTATACACGTTCTTTGTGATGAATCTTGCTATTTGTGAGCTGGCCTGATAAGTAAACAGCTGTTGATGCTAACGGTGGCATGGAAATAGTTAAAACTTACATATACCTTTAAATATTCAATTGGTTGACGTCTTAGGCTTGTAATCGTATCTGAAGCTAAATTGTCTTCATTGATATAAAATAAATGAGGTGATTGTTAATCTCAGTTAATCTGTCATGAAAATAAAAATCGCTTTCTTTTAGTTCACGTATCTGCACAGGAGAGTTGTTCTCAATAATGACTAGTCTATGTTATTATCCTTATAAAAAAGGGTTGAGACAGACCAGCTAGGGCGGTTCAGTTGTTACTGTCGTGATTGTGTTCCTGTAAAACTCTTAAAATAATCCCATAATATTTCCATAGGTGCTGGAGTGTGTCTGTCTGTGCTCTGATCATTGGATCCTTCCTGACAAAGAACTCCATCTTGGATTTCTTGGTCTTTATCAAATCAAAAGGTGAAAAAAAAATCATCATCATCTGTTTCGAGTTGACGGGCACGCGGCGGAGAAGGGGTTAAGAGTCACGTGGTCGCGGTTGGTATTGTCAGCCTCGGGCTGTTGGGGAAAAAACTGCATGTGGAAGAAAAAAAAGAAGTGAAGGGAGAGAACAAAGAAATCAGAGTGTATTTAAAGAGGAGCAGCCCGTGAGCCCCGCACTGTGCACTGTGCACCTCCTCCTGAGCACCTCCTCCTGAGCACCTCCTCCTGAGCACCTCCTCCTCCTGGCTCCGGACGGCGGAGAGGATGCGGACTTCCCTGCTCGTGTGCTGCTGCGTCCTGGCGCTGCAATGCCTCCGGAGCACGCGCTGCCTCCCGCTGCGAGGCTCCGGGTTCAAGCCTCCGCCGGTGAGTTGCTCCGGTCCGGAGCCTCCTCTGCTGCAGGTTTGGAGACTTTCGCGAAGGTTCTGTTGCAGAACGAGACGAGTCGGTTCGACTTTGACCAATATTGCACGAATGAAAGGAAAAACGCGTGATTTTGCATTTGTAAATGTTCTGCAGCGTTGACTTATTCATTCTTTACCCCCTGCACACAAACACACACACACACACGCACACACACACACACACACACACACACACACACACACACACACATGCACATCCGCACGCACACACTCATGCATAACACTTGTTTTCTTGTTCAGACTTTGCAATAGAATGAGTCACTTTGCTCCAAAAATAATAACATTCACTTGACTGCATGCAGAATTAGTTTCTGGGTTTAAGTAAATATACGCTTGTCTGCAGCTAGTAGCCCCCCCTGCAAACCCCATTCACGGGCACGCACACGCACGCCCCTCTTCTTTGGAATCATCAGCACCAATGACACTGATGTTGTAATTAAGAAAATGGCTATTTTACGCGCGCACCCGCAGCTGACCTGTCACTGTAATTAGTCCGGGAGCTGCTCTTACTTTGAAGAAATGACTATCATCACTATTTATTTTGATTTTTTTTTTGTGCGTGCTCAGCAGCTCTGCGGGCTCTCAGGACTTGGCAACACAATGTGACGCGCTGCTCTCTCCGTGCGCGCAGGATGACACTAGAGTGTTTTGGTTTCTTTTGACCATGGTCTGATCTCTGGGGAGGAGAGAGAGAGGAAATCACTGCTGCTGAGTTGCCCTGTCTGCCGGGCAGGAAGCTGTAATAACAGGTCTTACAGGCATTTTGTCAACAACACCATAAAAGACAGGGGTCCTCCATATGGACCCGTCATGATGGCGTCAGTTGAACTAATACATATCGAGTTATGCATTTTTATCTTTATAGACTCACTCATACCGCGGTGTTAAACATCTACCATGTGTGCATAAACTTTATGTTTCCCACATTTCTATTGTAGTGTTGTCAGTTTTAATTTACAGCCTTACTCGTCTCGTAATACTCCCTCAAGCCAAACATCTAAAACTCTAATGACACAGAGAGTTGCTGGTTTAGCATTTGTGCTTTTGCACAGGAAAATAAGTCATTCATCAAAACAGACGGACAGCTGGGACGAGAAGAATGTGGGATTTCAGTGAGAGCTGTTTCAGAGGAGGATGCCAGTGTTTGGAATTGAAATCATTTTTGTTGCATCACAAGACACATAACGAGCACAGATTGAGATATAAGGGCCGCGGCTGGCCCTGCACAGCAATATTTAAAAGTGCAATATTCTTTAGATTGAAGATCATTCAATCATCAGACCTGTATCTACCTGCTAGGGGATGGTTGTTGGGTTCTGTTCCTAACTCTGATCCTGTCGCCCTGGCTGTGTGGAGGTATCTCATGTACCTGAGCAGCCGGTAGACGCTTGATGCTCAGTATCTTCTCTTTTGGCCCTGGGCTCCTCCATGCACACATTTAAACTGTATTACTTTAACAATACAAGGGGGAAAGAATGAGCATAAACAACACTTGTAGAATTGAGAGTTTTTGAGAAACTGCAGGAATGGAATGAGACAGAAGAAAGATGGTTTTAAGGTTAAAAGTAAAAGTAGAAAAATTATGTTTATCATTCAAATGTATCGTGATCAGCAAAACTTTTTTTTTCTAAGAGTACATGCATACAGGAAATGAAAACAATTGAGAGGCTACAATTTAAACATTACATAAATGATTGACAGCTGCAACAATCACTAGTATTTTCCTGCATAGTTCTGTCAAAGCAGAAGAATCCCAGGCAGCAGATGGCTCGTCTAACAACATCCTGACAAAATGACAGGGAGGTGATTATGTGACATGTTGCATTCAAGTACAATCGGATGTCAAATATATATGATCACCTACAGGAGGAACCACACAATTGAGTCAGGAAGAACCACAAGATAAACTGGAGGCGTCACAAGATGATTGACAGAAACTGAAAAACAGAACATTTTTCCACACTTTCCTCCAATCTTTGCTTTTTTACTTTCAAATGAACGGATACGTTTGTCTTCTTCAGGTCTCAGATTAGGATAGTGCAATAAGACAATATCAACAATTATTGAAAGATTTTCATCAATAGCAATGTATCAAAACTCAGGAGCAATAAACTTATATTGATCATTTTTAATCTATAGAAATAATTGGCCGTATCTCAAAGCTGATAGACGTTCAGTGTGCTATGGTGATGAGGAGCTTCAAGAGCATTAAACATAATCTGAAACCACCCCCACCCCCCCGTGTCTCAACAGGCAAAAACATTGAGCTGTTAGATGGCGTGTTTCCATTAGATTGATTCTGTAGCATTAACGCTGTGTTTTTACATGCTTGAGTCCTTTAGACGGTTTAATCCACAGTAATCACAGTCAGGCCGCTGTGGTGTTGTGAAACATCGTTTGTCGACTTTTACTTGATGTTTGATATTTCACCAGGTTTCCACACGTGAGAAATTCAACTATTTTCTGGCAACACATTATCAGGACCGGGCTGCACATGGGAAGAGAGCTTTGTTCAGTCTGCCGGTCATTTCACTGCGAGGTCTTATCTGTAGTTTTGTCAATTTGTTCCCTTGTTGTTGACAAAAGAGTGAGCGATTACACAGGCCCGGACAGGCCCCAGTGTCTGGAGCCTTCATGGCAGTGGGAGACACACAGGGCCTGTTTTCTCTCTGCACTGAAAACCTGAGTCCTTCGGCTTAGGTTTTTTGTTTTGTCCCATCATGTTGGTGTCTTGGGGGCGGAGTGATTGGTCGGGGGGAACTGTGAGAGCAAAGGTGACATCAGAGCCGGTCCGGGTTCCCATTGAGCAGATCTAGGTCACAGCTGCGTCGGCCTGTGAGTGGTCAAGGACACACAACAAGAGGGGGTGCAGTTAAACAGCAACATGCACCCGCCATCAGTGGATCAGATGCTTTTGTTAGTGAGCATGAGGAGGGACCATCACCGGGTTCTGAATCCAGCCATAAAAAGGTGAGGGTGGGGGGGGGGGGGGGGGGGCAGTAAACTCATTAGGATTCAGCTAACTCCATGAACCCTGTGACCGGGTACGATCGGCAGGATGGAGTCGGTTCTTGAAGTCATTAAAGTGCACATCACTGAATTTAAAATGTTCAAAAGAATCCCAAATAATTAAAGAAAATCAACTTCCTGATATAACAACTCTTACATCATCATTTGATCATTTTGAAAAGTGTGTTTCAGGTTTTACAACAGCACGAAGTTACAGATTTAAACAACAGTGCTAGCTCAGAGGTTAGCCTAGATGCTACAACAGAACCGGAGAGTGTTTATTTATTTAAAGAAAAGCAAACAACGGCACTTAAAGATTTTCTCCGTGGAAAATGCTCTGATGCACAACTATGAATTCTGACAACATATTTTCAAGGAAGCTTCCAGAGGTGGCTCCGTGTAACACATCAGGACATTTAACAAAAAATAATGAGCTTCAATTAGTTTAAAGGATGTTAAAGTAATTTCTTTTGCGATACTTGGTAATAAACCAAAGTATTGGACATGGTGACACTTTGGCCTGATGGTGGTGCTTGACCACAACTGAGGGAACCACCAATCTAATCTTTAATTTGATTCAACTCGATGGGGACGTGGATGTTGAAACCAAATGGCAATCCGTGTGAATTACTTTAATTAGATTGAGCTAAAATTATGGGTTTGGAAACACTCTAATTTCCCTTAGAAGTAGAACGACTTGTCTCTTATCTGTCGAATCAAATAATGACATGCATAAAAGAAAAAAGAAAAGATACCTTAAAAGCAAACTGAACAAAAGAGAAAGACACCTGGTAACCATCACTCCCCTGGGAAAATCTTCTCACTCATTATTTCACCTCAGTCATCAGTGGAATCATCAGCCGGTCATCGTGCAGCAGACGAACAGACGATCTGTGTCTCACGAGCCAGAGGAAGAGTTTCCTTTGTGCCAGGAAAGATGAGAGATTTCAGCGAGTGGCCAGATGTTGTGCATCACCTTCCACCGCCGCGTGTTTCTCATTTTCTGATGATATATCGGATGAGGAGATTAAGAAGAGAGATAACAAGGGATTTGCCCACTCCCCCTATCTGGCAAAATGACTCCTCTCCACTGGAAGCACACCCTTCAAATTGAAATCTTATCTGTCTCCTCAAGTAAACACTCGCTTATGACTTACTTCCTCTCATCCAGATTAGTTTCTGTTGGACACTAAGATACATGTTGACGAGGCACTTCTCAGTTTCCTGTGAGAAGCACTGGCAGCATCACCTGCAGCGAACAGTCAATAAACCAGTTTGTATTTTTTGATTCACACGCGTACATGCACCTCAGATACATGTGCTCTTTAGAGTTTACATGAGTTTGTGACGTTCAAAGCACTTCAGGAGGAATTCTTGGATCAACTTTTATCATTTCCTTTCAGATTAACCAAATTCCTGTCAATCTTTTTTTCTACCGCTGCTGCAGTTACCGATTTCCCACTGCACTTATATGGGAAACACATTTTGCGTGCATTCAATGTATTTACGTGTTTTATGTTTTTATGCACAAATTAGTCTCTCTTTTGAAAACAAAGAAATATACAAATTATTTAATTCAACAAAATTGCCTAAAATGGTTTGTCTGAGTAATTTTGTTTGTTGAATCAAACTTCACTTAATAGAATAGAAATAGAATGATATCTTTACCTGTACAAAATCAACAGAAATGATCAACTGAAGGATCCAGCTGCTGAAATTAAAAAGTTATTGGGCCGAAATAATCAGGAATGATTTAGTGGTCGAGATCAGTAACATGCGTTAAAGTCAGTAGTTTGAAAAGCAGACACCTGATTAACAGGGGAAATATTAATACTCCAGTAACAGATGAGTGCCGTCTGTCTTGTTCCACACATGTACCCATGTAATGCAAAGCAGCCGAAGGAAATAGTTCATTTGTTGGGGACTATTTTCACCAGCGGATTAATCCACATTGGCGCTCTCGCTAGCTTTAGGGGAAGCACCCGTCGCATGTTAAGTCCTGCAGTCAGGGTTTGAGAGAACTTGAAGACGTCAGAAATAACAGGAAGAAAAAGACACAACAAATACACACAAGCAATGTGGTGCAGGGCGAGTGGAACATGGGACAGAGTGAGGGAAGAACCACGAATATCAAACTGTTCTGCGTTTTAACTGCTACCGTCTTCGAGCACAGTTCTTGAGTTACTGCAACTAATTGCTTCCACGTTTGTCTCTAATGTTTGAAATGAAGGGTCTCGCTCCTCAAGTGCAGACGTGAAGCTGCTCTGAGGTTCCTCAAACGTCTGCTCCGCCTTCTGTCTCAGGTTGTAGGCCACGTTAAAGCACGGTGACCTGACGGGGGTGACGGAGGTGGGGGGGGGTGGGTTTGTTGTTCCACTGGAGACGCTCCTCAGACGCAGCGTGACCAGACATGCCCTCTGAATACCACAGTCAGATCCCCTGCACCGCGTCTCGAACATCTTGTCATCACTGTAACCAGAAGCTGGATGTGTCCATACTTGTAATGGACGCCCCCCACTCCCAACCCCCCCCACCCGCACCCCCATCACCAGCTCCTTCACGTGTTCCCAGCGTGAACAAGCATCTACCAGGCCTTCAGGCTTTTGGGGTAGTTTCGTATCTCATCACCCACTTTCTGCACTCTCAGCGGAAAGTGACAGACTAATTGTCCCGAGGGGATTTTTTTTTCTCTACCCCCCCGTTCTTTCTCAGACGTCGTCACACAGTCTCCTGACAGGATTTCCATTGTCTGCTCTGAAATTACACGTGAACACGCAAGCACGGCCACAAGACCCGTGTCTCACTGGTTGACTCACGGTCGTGGTATCACCTCCTCCGAGTGAAAACAACCTCTAATCTCACTCTTTAGCTTCCTCTTACAGCTGAGCCTCAGATTTAAAATAAGTGCACGGAGCTGTTTTACACAGGTTAAGGAAATAGAACAAGTCAACCCATATTAAACATCTCGGGGAACTAGTGTCCTGAGTTCCTGAGTCAAACATTTGACCCTACAGCCTATACGCCTCATCGTGTTCCAGATTTCTTTTAGTGTCCAACCCCTGAGGGTTATTAATCTGCAACTGAAAACAAATTTAGTTTGTAAAGTATTTATGAGCTGTATTTAAAGACTTATCCCCTCGGTAAGATAGATAACACTTTTCCTCTTGCTCCCACCTCCCAGAAATGAAGCCAAAAAATCCTGGATGTGAATTCTGACATATTGTACAGAGGACAAACTTTGGAGTGTATATCGACAAGTCGATCTCAGCTGTAAATCAAGGCGTTTCACCCTGTTTTTATGTCATCAAATAGGTTATTAAAACCAAATTTAACGAAAAAGCATTGCTACCAGCCACCAGGGGGCGATGGAGGTAATAACATTTCAGAACATTTGGTTTTTTGTTGTTGTTTGTCAGAGGAAAAGGGTTCAGAAACTCATTAACTCAGTTTCATGTTACACGTCTATTGATTAAGAAATAGCAGGAAACGCACCCGATATCGTAGATGGAGCCAAATCTGTTGTTTGGGTTTTAACCTTGAACTTTGATGTGCAGTCTGTTGGGAATCAGGAACCTTTAGTGTGTAGCTGTGCTGCCGGGTCAGACAGGTCAAACAATCCATTTGACACGCCGGCGGGACGGGGGGGCGGCTTAGTTCTTTAACCACTTTTCTCCATCTCCCTCTTTGAAATGACAGAGGCGGCTCCCCCCTCCTCCCCCTGTGCACACACCACTTAGAATTAGCCCAGGTTTTACGACCCTGTAAGCCGACACCCCCCCCCCCCCCACCCCACCCCCACCTGATTGGGATCAGGCAACGGGCAGCGTCGGTCTGAACTGTCTTGTGTGAGGACAGAGGTTTGCTTGCGACCAGGTGATTGACAGCTCAAGTCCCAGTAGACAGGTCCCAGTCCCTCTCAGTGAAGACCACAGGGAAGTTGTTGACGATGTCCCAATCAATGTTTTTATTTTAAAAGCAAACAAAAGGAGATTGAGTTCCATGCTGGTAGCGATTTCCATCAGTTTCATGTCATCAGTCTTTGCTCTGATACGTTTCTAACCTGCTTTACACCTTGATGAGGGTTTCGTTGTTTATCATGAGGTTGATATCAGTGCTCAGAGGGAAACCTCACGTCAGGCTGGTGCCACGTGCAAATCAAGAAAACTGCTTCATCACTCTGACGACTCATGTGCTGCAAAAAGAGAAACGCGCGACAAAAAGTGAAAACGACGACGGAAATGTTTCCAGGGAACCTAAAAACAGCAGGTTCATCACTTTTTTATGTCCCCGGTAAACATTTCAGTTGTTGTTTTTCACAATCTGCCGTCCATGTTGTCATATCGATGAAGATGTTTTCTTAATTTGCATGTGTTTTCTTTGTTAACAATGCAGCTGTTTGTTTTGGGACGTCTTAAAAAATCTTTTGGGAGCTTAGGACACTTAGAACAACCCCCCGACCTTTTTAACGTGAGTAAGTGCTGAGGGCGTTAGAATCCAAGCTCTGAAATCTCCTTGAAACAAAGTGAAACCCAGGAGGTGCAGGGGTCGGAGGGGCTCTGAGAGGAGGTGTGTACTGTTTGTTCTGTGATCCAGGCCCATCAGTCACAGGGTTTCTGCAGTCTGGAGCACATTCCTCCATTCCTGCTGCGATTTGTTCCCCATAACCTACAAACAACAACCAGTTTGAGTCCAGCAGAGCCGAGGGAGGGAGGCTGCTGTTCACACAACACAAGCACAACTTCCACTTGGCTCAGATAAACATCCTGCAATTCGTTATTATAGATTTTATGGATGAAGTGTGAAAACGTGATGTCAAAATACTACAGTTTATATGTCTTATCACTTTGGTTTGTTCCGCTTGTCGAGGCTGTAACTTTAAGTTCAATGTTTCATGTGATGTTTGATTTGAAAGCAGTTGCATGAAGTGAAGTTGTATGAATAGGAGATACATAGTTTATCGATAGCAAACCAGAATTGGTGAAGTATTTAACAAGCTATGTTGGCCAAAGTAGCAAAGTCAGAGGTCAGGACCCAGGTTCAGCTGACGTCAGCAACACGTTATAAGCAGCATAGTTCATAACCCAGTTATATTAACTTTTTTAATGCAGCTTTCCTTTTCCGACAAACTGATTAAAGCCTTCAGCTTCTCACCTGCAGCTCTCAGCTGGAACCTGCCTCCATCCCAACAGTGATCCTTGAACAGTTCAGAGGGAACTGAGGTCAAAGGTCAGACTGATGGTGGTTTTCAGATCCTCTGGAGAAGATGCTGGAAGATTCATTGGATCAGATGATAGAAGTTAATAGTTGTGTCCCTGCACAATATATATGTATATCAGGTCTTTTCCCACAGGTTGTTGTTAGTGGCAGCGGAAATGGCGGCTCTCCTCTGTAAATTGCTGTTGTGGAAATGAGCAGAGCCATTTCCTCTGAGGTGTGTGGGGGGGGTTAACGATAATGGGACACTCTGGGACCGAGCGTCCCCTACTACTCGTTTCTGGTGACCTGATTATGAGTGCGTGCCGTCATTAACCTCAGAGTTCAAATGCCGCTGGTTCAGGACTTAAGGCCGGCGCATGCTTCTGCGTCGTCAGGGGCCCGCAGGCACGCAGCTGTAACGCAGGACTCGTTGTCATTCATGGTTCTCCAACCGTTGCCCGTGTTGCCATGCAATTCCCCGCCCGAACACTAGGCGCAGTAATGTTTTTTGTCGAAGTCGGCTCTTCTTCGTGTGTTGCACGAAGAAGAGCGATTTATTTACATCGCCACGGCGGCTCCGCAGAGCCTTTTTCTGGCGGAAAAATCCGCCGGTTAGTGACGGGTTATACTAGTGGACATAGTGTCGGATCTCTTCTGCCAAGTGCTCTTCTATCTGGTCCATATTCGTTCTTCTAAATCTTCCGTGGTTTCCGGGCATGAACCGGAAATGCGACTCCGGAAATGATGTAGTCAGCAGACCAATCACAGCCCTCGTGGCCGGGTGACGCTTGCGGGGCTTTGCCGTCTAGTTAGAAAAATTGGCCGACGCACGTAAGGACGTAGGAAGGGCCGTGAGGGGCCTGGAAGGGCTCCTGCGTCTCCGTTCCCCTGAAAACGCAGAAGCATGCGCCGGCCTTTTGTTTGTCTCATACTTCTGATGAGTTTTCCTCTAGCGCCACCAGCAGGTTGACATTTGTCAACAATCATTGGAAGGATAGCAATTCAATTTAGACCACATACATTCACGTCCCCCACAGGATGTGTGTAACAACCTTGGGGATGAAATTTATCATTTGATTTCTAAGATTTTAAATATTATACCTGCTAAATTCCATGTGGGGGGGGGGGGGGTGAACCTGATAAGGTGCACCTTTAGATTAACGACCCTCTGCTTGTCGCCATGAACCACAACCAACCCAGAGACGACTAACTGAACCGCTGTTGTTCCAGGTCTCTGAAAAGTTCCCCGACCTGAAGAAGAGAGGGAAGGCTCCTCACGCTCAGGACCTAGTGAAGGAGACGAGTTTGTCAAACAACACCTCCAACACATGGAACCGACCGCGCTGTGGTGTACCGGACTACCCTGCCCAGAAGGGGGTGCACCATCGTGGACGACACCGCCAGAGACGCTTTGTCCTCTACGGAGGACGCTTGGACAGAACGGACCTCACCTACAGGTACAGATCTGCACACAAACAATCAGTTCTTAACAGTGACAGCCAGTGACCCCCTGCTGGTGACCACATCACAGCGGCCTGTTAGGGTTGTGTTACTGTGCACTTCTGTTCCTCATGTGATTTGAATGAGAAAAGGAAATTAAAGTTGGTATTTTCATAAGATTCCGTCCAGCTGGCGTCTTCGTCCGGCAGGAAGCAATTTGAGGAGGCAAATGTAAACAAAAACTACAAAATAGTTTATTTTCAGTTAATCAGAAAATCTTTTCAAAGACACATTGAACATAGTGGAACGTTTAGCAGCTACAGAGCAAAGATATTTCCCCTCAGGAGTTGGTGGAGACCGAAACCAGAGCTACGACTGAAGGATTATTGGACCTGACATTCTTCAGATGGAAACAAACAGGACTCCATGTTTGAATGCTACATGTTAAATTGGATCCCCTGTATAAAGCACGTAGAAAATGAAGTCTTGAAATTATGATTCTGACAAAAGGGGGTGCTGGTTTTCTTTCATGTGAGGCCTTGGCACCAGCGAGTGTCTGGCAGCCGTCTGGTGGCTGCTGCCACTCTGTCTGTGTCTCCTGGGGTCCCTTTCATTCTAGCCATTCTTTAACTTAACAGTATATTAAGACAAGCAGAGGGCGAGAGAGGGAGAGAGAGGGAGAGAGGGGGGAGGCAGAATGCTTTTATTAGCAGCACCGGCCGCAGACTAATAAGATTCTGCTGCTTTGGACCAATAAAACGCTGACGACGGTGACACCTGACAGAGTGATTTGGTCAAACGGGACCATGGCAACAACCCACAGAGTCAGAGGAGACTCTTCCTGGACCTCACGGGTCCACTTGGGCTTCTGGGGCCTTTCAGCAGCTAAGATATGAGCGTTGACAGAGTGGAGCCTTGCTAATGATTCCCCCGTGTTTACTTCTTTATTCAGAATCAGCCTGGATTTGGAGCTTGGGGAAGCAAGTTTGGGCATGACCCCCCCGCAGTCATGCCGGGTCGGCTGAGAGATCTGTTGTTGTAGCTGATTTAACGGCTGTTAGCAGAGCTGAATAGAGGCTCTCAGGTGGTCGCCAAACGTTAAAGGCCTGAGCTGGTTGTGGTGTCAAAGGTCACTTGTTTTCACATATATTCATATTTACAACCTCATTCTTCACATATTTACCTCAATCATTAAACACACACACACACATACCGCCCTGCGGACTAAATTACTCAATAGAGCACCAAATTAAGATTAATCCACCACTGAGAGTAGTTCCCAACTCCCAACAAATTAACTATTTCCCCTTGTTTGTTTGATTAAAAGCTCCAGAGACAAGTGAAGCGTTAAATTTCACTGAATAAAGAGGAACCAAGACCAATTTGCACATGAGCATTAGCATCGCTTGTCCAGAATAGAGTGAACACATACATGTGTTTTCAGTAAGGACAGTGGGAAGGCGATAGCTGCAGCAGAAGGAGGAAAAAAGGTTGAGAGGAATTTGATTTATCTAAAAGGAAATTATAAAAATACCTCCTGAAGTTTTCTGAACGTCAGAGACTGAAGAATAAAAAAAGGATTTGAGGTGCTTGTGTAAATCCAAACTACAAACTTCTTTGTTTCAAAGCAGCAGGAGGTGATGCTGCTGGTGCAGACACAACATCTGCATTTCGCTCAAATAAAACTCGGTGTTGAGATATTCAAAGCTCAGCCATGTGTTTCTGAAGAGTCATATTCAACAAAGTGCTTCATCTTTAATCTGGAGGGTGTTTGTGCAATAAGTGATAAGCTGGAGGATTTCAAGCTACGTGAACTTTGCTCTGAGGAAAGTCCCATTGTGCAAACTTCAACGCAAATATTTGCACTGTTGCAGGAATCTGTTTTGCACAAGAACACGTTGTTGATCAAACAAATTATTTCCAGCCAATTTTTAATACCATGCTGTTCCTTTGCCATGTGTCTTAAAGGTTTAACTCTTTCAGAAATGTTCCATGACTCTGCTCCACCTCTCTTGAATGATAAATTCCAGTGGTATTCATATATCGAACTCTAAATTAAGACCACATTTCCCGTTACTCCTGCTGTCGTTTGTCCCTCTTGACCCTCGTTGCATTAAGACAGAGCTGATCCCGGCCTCAGGTAAAGCTCACGTGCTCTGGACTGACCTTCCCTGAATTCTGCTTTGTGCCATAAAGTGATGCAGCGTTTCTCTTTTTTCGTCCTTCGATCGATAAAGCCGTCTCCTGTTTGTCCTGCTTGTCCACACATCTGCAAATGTCTCATCTTCACAGAATCAGAGAAACTTAGGAACTTCGTGAAGAAATGAATAGGAGATTCTCACTCATATCTCATCTTGTCTCTAATTGAATACTGCGATACCCCAAGGAGATTGTGTTTACCTCATTATGTTTGATTGTCCGTCTGTTAGTTGGTTATCAGAATTACTACTGGACGGATTTCCTCAGAACTTGGTGGAAGGATGCAGTGTGTGTAGTTATGTGCAACTTGATATACGGAGACTGTTGGGCCTCGGGGGAAGAACGAGCTGTTCTGAGTGACATTCTAGTTTTATTAAATTATCCTTACATAGCCTTGAACATGCTGCTTCTCTGCTCTCATCGTGATCCTACATGTCCAGACTCCGCAGCGTGTCATGGACCTTCTGCTCCCTCTCCACCCAGGAGCTCCAGGTTATTCCACTGTCCACTCGCTCGCCCTCTAAGATTTGGAATAGTCTCACAATACGCTTTAGGTGTTCGGGCACTTTTCTTTTATGTCTTTTCCTCTGACTCTATTTGACGGGATCACTTGGAAGTGGAAGCAGCTTGTAGTGTCTGTGAGAGGTGTTGTATTAACAAACGCTTGCTTTGTTCATTCAGACCCAGACCTGAAGATGAGCCGAGCTCCTCCATCAACAATCTGCTCATGTGATGATTTAACAGAAAACTCGAGGTTAACACATATTTTTGGAGTCAGGACATGTTTAACCCAACTCAGCGTAAAGTCTGGAGACAGGGGGGAGCAGCTTGAGTCTAAAGTTCAGAAATACTCCCACAAGGAAATCACCCTGATTAACAAGCTCTATCTTATCTGTGTTGAGTCTGGATGCAGCAGGTTTATTGGGAGTTTCGTTACCGTGCTGCAGTTATGTATTTGTGAGCAGTCAGGTTGCCAGGTCTGGCCGCATTGTGCCAAAACCCAAAACCTGCACTTACCAGTAGCAGCTGGCAGCATGTGCAACAGACGTGAACGCTGCACGATTAAACACGTCGGGGCAGATTCACACTTTACCCACAAGAGAGGTTTCAGTTTTCATCAGCATTTCTCTCAGAATGCTGAACTGTCCCTTTAGCTGTTTGGCAAGGAGACATGTGAGGAGACTGTTATTTAAAGGAACAGTTTGGGAAATTATACCTATATCATTTTTAAAGCTCTATAATTAACGCATTATTGTTGTTCATTAAAAAATATAATCCATGTCTGGAAAATGCTGGTTTCACACTTGAGCTTGTAGCTTCCATCTGACTCCCTGTGAACTACAGGTTGAACTTGTGGCCCTTCTGCAACATTTTCATCTCATTTTACAAAGTCAGTCAAATTCCATTTTAATTAACAACTGATTATGTCGCCCTGTCATGTCGGCTGACAGTGATTTATTCCAAACTGACATGTGAGCATTTATTCTCATTTTAATGCAGCATCAACTCACTGATTTGATGCCAAGTGTACCCGATGCTCTATATCATTAATGACGTGTTTATGAGCTGTGGGTAAAACGAGGAGGTTTCTCCTCTTCTTCCTCTGGTTGTCACGCTGGGTGGTTTAATCTCAGAGGAAACGGGAGGAGACGATTCAGGGTTTTGTTAGCGAGCCTGAGGGCCTGAGTTCTCACCTCCCGCTGACGAGACGGCTGTAGATATCAGATTAGAGGGAGGTGTGCGAGGCCGGTGGTCCCGCTCTGCCACTGCTGCTGTTCATCCTGTGTGCAGTGTGTGTACCATGTGTGTGCAATGTGTGTACAATGTGTGTGTGTGTGTGTTTGACACCTGTCCCAACTTCCTGTGCAGGATCGTCAGGTTTCCGTGGCAGATGGGCGAGGAGAAGGTTCGACGTATCTTCCGGGAAGCGCTGCAGATCTGGAGTGACGTCACGCCGCTCACCTTCACTGAGATCCACAGCGGGAAGGCCGACATCCGCATCGACTTCACTAGGTGGGAGCACGGAAAAGACACAAAGACGTTTTATTAAGTGACAATGAAAAGGAGCCTGAACACAAGATGTGAAGAAAAACACATGCTCAAACAGGATATATTTCATAAAAGTACTAATAGTAATTATACCTTCACTTACCAAGTATGAAATAAGCCTCATCCCTGATATCATAAACGTAGGATACAGTGCGACATGTTTATGATTGATATCCAGGTCCTACAGAGTTCTGCTCTCAGCTCTTGTTTAGTTTCCTCGCTGACGATGAGCAGATGTTCTTTCATCTTTATTTTCGTGGATTTCTATAATTTCCTCTCGTCTGCAGTCGCCACAAACGATCCCGAGCTTCACCGTCACCTGAGGCAAACACTGTGTTTTCAATCCACTGTGTTTATGAGTGAGTGCTGGGCAGAATCAGATCGGATCAAATCTAATTCGGACAAAGATCTTTGGTACAAAAATCGAGAGATAGTCAAGCAACAAAGAGCGGAAAACAAACAACACTTTCATCCTCTTTTATGTTGCCTGGTTTGTTTGTTCCTGCAGCGATTTCATGTTTTTCTGATCCGTGCCTCATTGTTATAACTCTCAGACTAACTGATAATCAAATATCATCAAGAATGTTTTCAAAGATTTGATTTCATTCATTTTATGTGAACCCGAGCGTTTGTTTTACGAACTTGTAGATACTGGCACGGAGACAACCTTCCGTTCGACGGCCCGGGTGGGATCCTCGCTCACGCTTTCTTCCCCAGAACCCACCGACAGGGCGACGTCCACTTCGACTACGATGAGTCCTGGACTCTTGGAAACCACATGGGTGAGTGAGACGCTGAGAAAATACAGACAACTGTCTCTTTACTTTAATGCTTCTAGTAGAAATGACAGATTAGAAAAACCTTCACCCAACAGCTGCAAGTTAAATTGAAGAGTTTGTCAAAGAGAAAAGTCAAAATCCTCCACTATTATTTACAAACTTTTAAGTAAAACCATTTATCAAACTCCCTTTTTCTTAAAATGCTACTTCTCAGAGTTTGAAATACTTTGTCATCCTTTTCTAAAAAGTGATTTTATAAAGGTACATTTCTTGAGGATGTTTCCGTGGCGTTGGGCCTCTGCCAGCGGCTGGAGACAAACACACAGGACCTTCACACAGTGAGTGAAGCAGCTGTGGTTTTGCATCATCTGAGGTTTGTGGAACCTCCTCTCCTGCAGGCACAGACCTTCTCCAGGTCGCTGCCCATGAGTTCGGGCACGTCCTGGGCCTGCAGCACTCGCGTGAGCCTGGAGCCGTCATGTCCGCCTACTACACCTTCTCCTACCCGCTGAGGCTGAGCGAGGACGACAAGCAGGGCATCCAGTATCTGTACGGAGCTCGTCCACAAGTCCTGCCCTCGCCGCCGCCGCCGCCGCCACCACCCACCCCTCCTCCCTCTAACCCGGAGACCAACGAGATCCCCACTAATGTGAGTTGAACCGATGAAGGTTCAAAAGAAACTAAAGACAGGATGTAGTTAATTCTAGGAAAATACGTGATACATGACGTGAGATCAACTCATTTCATGGGTTTCACTGGCAAGGAGTAAAATAAAGAAACTCTGTCCTTTAAGAGGAAGTCGTCTCTGTGCTTATAAACCAGTTGAACAGCAAATATCAATGGAGCCGCATCGTGACAAAGTGTATTTCTGAACCGTGGATGTTAAACCTCAGATCAGCTTCTCCTGTAAAACTTGTAACTGAGAGTTTTTACACTGACATAAATCCCCTGAAATTCTTTGTGATGGTTTTGTGGTGAAAGTCGTCTTCGGCTGGAACTCAAACACAAACCCCAGCTCTGATTTACCTTCAGGCAGTAAAACTTCTCTTTATCACTTCATCTCGCTGCAGTTAAAATCCCTGTCGTTAGAAACGCTGCTTTTCCTCATGTGGAAAGGGATGAATGATGTGTCTTCTCTGCAGCCCGACGCCTGCCAGACGGACTTTGATGCCGTGTCTATGATCCGAGGCGAGCTGTTCTTCTTTAAGTCGGGCTACGTGTGGCGGATCAGGGACGGGCATCTGGAGAGCGGCTACCCGGCGCTGGCGTCCCGGCACTGGAGGGGGATTCCCGACAACATCGACGCCGCCTTTGAAGACAAGTCGGGGAATATTTGGTTCTTTCAAGGTGAGCGGGCGCTGCTGTCCTGTGGTTTGAGATTTCATGTGAGGACATGAAGAAGAAACAGAAAGTGTGACACACGCTCAGGAAAGCAAAACAACAAACAACAGCTTGTGAATATTTTCATTTAAGTTTAAATGTCTGGTGGTCTCAAGGCTGGACTTGTTCTCTCAGGGATCTGCCAAAGATTATCTAACAAAATATTTAATACGAAGTTTATTTAATCAGAGTCAATACTTCACAGCTCATTAAACCAGGTAACATGAAATATGAGGTAAAGTCTGACGGTAGCTGTTGCTCCTGGGAAAGTCAAATCAATAGATTTTAGAAAAGTGTTCCCGACAAACCATCTAAGATTAGGTTCATTCCCCAATTGAATAAAGTATCTAATTGTACATACTGATAATAGATAAATATATAAGACTTTGACTAAGACTAAGTGAAAAATGTAGTATTATGATTTGACCTGGACTCGCCTGTTTCCTGAGATGAGGGATCGAACCTGTGACGCTGCTACAGACTGAAACAAAGGTCATGTCAGGTCACTTCTGCTCCATCAGGAGGAAAACTCTCTGCAGGGGACGAAGCTCTGAGCGGACGAGAAAGTCTTTTAGTTACAGACACAAAAAGAAATTTACCAACCGAACTGAAGTGTCGTCCGTGTTCCTCCATCCTCCTGCAGGTGAGAACTACTGGGTGTTCGATGCCGAGATGCAGATCCGAGGGCCGGAGTCCATCCGCAGCTTGGGCCTGTCGGTGTCCGGGATCCAGGCTGCGCTGCGCTGGGGCCACGACTCCAACTACAACACCTACTTCTTCAAGTCCGGCAGCTACTGGAGGTTCAGCCCCCGTGAGAACCGGCTGGAGTCCGTGTACCCGCGCAGCATGCAGGACTGGAGCGGCATCCCCGAGGACGTGGACGCAGCCTTCAGGGACGTCTACGGTAAGATCCAGACAACAAGAAAGACCAGAGTTTATATATTTAAAGCTTTTCACGATTGTTGACACTGATTCTTTGACATGAAATCGCCTGCGATTTGTCTTTCAGGCTACGCTCACTTCATCCGAGGACGACAGTACTGGAAGTTTGACCCTGTCGGTATGAACTCTCTGGAGGGATACCCCCGCTACATCGGCATGGATTTTTTCGGCTGCAGAAACGCTTGAGTCTTCAGCATCGGAGAATCACGCCAATTTTTGTTTTGTTTTGTTTCTTTTTGACAATGAAGAGGAGTTCTTTGTGAACAAAGCCGTTTTGTATGTTCAGATTCAAAGGGGGCGAGACGACCTCCTTTGAATCTGTTTGTGCTTTACTCCATTTATTGGTTCTCAGATCGACTTCAGCTTCTTCTCAGGAAAACCAAGCGATGTTTCCTCAGACCTGGCGCCTCCTGTGCAGCTATACTCATATTTATTTTGCACATTTTGTCACCAGAAGCCTGAGATCTGGGCCCTGTATGAACCACATGTGAACTGATCTCACCTCCTGTCTTTGAGCCTGACGATGACATTCTGGTTCACAGACAGAACAGACTCTTTTTCCCTTTATTTCTTTGTAAAATCGTGGATGAGACTGAGATTCCCTCGTGTTTGAAGAGTGGCATTAAACACGTAGATGTGTACGTGAATTTAAACCCAGATATCAAAGATCCTGCAATTTTAAAGACGTGACCACACGTGCAGGATATTTTCTTTCCCTCGCTCACATGAATCATATCTAACGTTGTCGCTCTCACGTTGAGTAGGGTAACTGAAACTAAAGCTTTTACTAATTTGAACCAGAAAAGTAAAATCAACGTTTGTTGTGTCGGGATAAAGTCAGAGGTCATTAAAACTTTACAGGGGAAGAAGAGGGAACATTAGGTTAATACGTGGAAACTGGGATGGAAACATGATATTTCTGTTTAAAGTATAATTTCAGGTTATAGGTTTAAAATGTGGCACGGACAAGCAACGCTAAAGTCACGTGCTTTGTGCTTAGAGCATCGCATTCATTCCCCTTCTCTGGTTTCAGACCTGTACGGAAGTCTGAAAATTTTCCTGAAGTTTTCCCGAGAGGCCGTAGGTGAGAACGCAGACGTCTGAGTCAGCTGCTCTGGACATTTTAGAAACTTTTCCAAGGAGATTCGAGATCTTTCAGGTGATAAAGATAAAAAATAAAAACCCTTTCTGCCGCAGAGAGAACATTATCCTGTTCTTGTGAACGAGTCCGATCCGGACAATCTCCTGCTGCTTCTTCACATGTGAAAGATAAACTCCTGACAATGTCTGAAAACAGCTTCATTACGTTTTCATTTGCACTTTATAGCATTTACTTTTATTCACACACCAACTTTTCCCAACATGAACAGATGGAAGAAGCACTTTCACACTGACAGAGAGTCTGGACAGTTCTGGTCTCTGATGAAGACCTGAAAACTATTTATTTTCCTTGTCGGGATCAGATTCTTCTTTCTGTTGTTGTGACTCGACTTTCCTACATTAAATCTAATGTTTCCTTCGTTTCCTCCCCACGCAAAATATTATTTTTCCAATTCAGTTTCCACATGTGAAAGTATAAGCCAGATCACGTCTTGGTGTCACTCTTCCAACACAGCGAGTCATCACCACGTTTCAGTCTGCAGGCCTCTGCTGCCGGACAAGCTCCAGGGCGCCACCTAGGGTGCAACTCTGTCTCCCTGCAGGCGGAGACAGTGTCCTCATGTTTTTTGAATCTCTCTCATCCTGGATGAAGTCATTTCTTCTCCGCCACATGGTGCTGTTTTCAGGTCGGGGAGTGGAACTCATTCAGGGACGATCAGTGGTTCTCAGCCGGCTCAGTCACTCAGCAGCAGACCTTAGCTTCCACCCGGATCCGAAAAACACAAAGAGACAAATACTATAAAGTTGGAACTAACTCTTTTTAACTAACTGCAATCTCTGCATGTCATTTTTTTTCATTCATATTCCAAATACACTCAGTTCATTGTTTGACAGTGAAGAATCAAATCTTCATATGTGAGAAACTAGAATAAAATTAATACTTGATATTTTGCCCCAGAAAATCAGTTAAATGTCCAAAATATGAGTATTAATCAATATAAAGAGGTAATTTACCACCGTCCATCTTTTATTTTTAATGTTTTTATTCTGTATAGTTTCTCTTTTTGGAGGAAACTTGAGTTTAGTACTAAAAGGTCATGAATGGTTCAAACGTCTTGATTTCAGGTTAAAATAACCTCAATAATAAATGATTATTCTCACGACTCTTCAGATTTACCCGATGAACTAAACAAAGGAAAGTAGTTAAAACTTCATAAATCAAAATATGATAAAACATCAGTCACATTTTACTGCACAACTTAAGAATTCAGGAGTTCTACCAGAATATGTTTCCTCACATGGAGGATGTGAGAAACTTCTCCTCTGCTGCCGAGTGGACGGATCTGGTTTGAGACCGGCGGGTTGAGACCCACTGGTCCTGCTGATGGGGACGTGTCCTCCTCTGTGTCCCTTCCCACTTCGAGTGCTGCAGTGTGCCACAGACAGAAGTGTGAGACCTGTGGGACTTTTCCTTGAAGTGTGAAGTGTCACTTCATCTCGTTTGTCTTCCAGTGCCGGACACTGAGTCGTTACAGTTTCAGTCGTTACAGACGCCATTTCAAGTGTTGACTCTTTTACTGCTTTGAAAAAATATTTATACGCAATCGACTTAGCAAATGTTTCTTGTACATACGTGATTGTTATGTTCTCCAACGGATTAACTTGTACATTGAAATGTATGAACCGCATATTGTTTCTTTCTAATAAAATTATAACCTTTTTACCAAACTGCCTGTGGTGAGAGAAAGTTTAAATACACACACACTATATATTTATATTCTATTCGTACTTGATCAAAAAGTTAATTATTGAATTTGGATTTACAGAGAAATACATTTTTATCTAAATGTCAGATTGTGTCAATTTAACTGTGAAATGTACTTCTCAACTAAATCTTAATTTCTATCATCATCTATCATGATCGCTAATTTGCAGATCAAACAAATATATATATATAAATAATTTATAAGCTTTGAATTATTGAGTAATTTCTACATAAGAAACATTTGTTTAAATAAATGTTGGAGTATTTAAACAATATTTTACGCATCTAGTCTATTCTTCTTAAATTTTTCAATTGTTGTTTCTTGCACTTTATTTCAAAAACTACTCGTCACATGATAAACATACACAGTTTAAATACCAACATGTGTTTTTATCATTGTTTTGGAAGTAATGTGTTGATGGTGTGTGGGCTGGATGGTGTTAATTGATCGGTGGATCTGATTGGCCGGTGCCGGGGCAGTGGGTGGGGGGGGGGGGCTGTGCTGTTGATTCACTGATGGTGGAGTCCTGGTCGACAGTGAAGCAGCAGCAGCAGCAGTGATGGCTCACAGCTTCACTCAGGAGTATTTCCAGATCCCTGTGGTGACCCGAGCGTACACGACGGCCTGCGTCCTCACCACTGCTGCCGTGGTAAGAGACAACAACAACAACAACAACAACAACAACAACAACAACAACAACTACAACTACAACAACTACAACAACAACAACAACAACAACTACAACAACAACCACTCAGGGGATCCTAAACTCTCCAGGTTAAGATCAGCCTGAAAACCTCCAGTTCAATCAGGATAATTCACAACACTGCTGAATGTGAATGTTTAAGACTATATATTTTTAAACTAGACACTGATTACGTTAGTATGATGAATACAATTAGTTTTCCTAAAGGTTTTTTTTAAATTCAATTATTCAATGACCACTTCCAGGAGACGTTTCTTTATTTCCTGAGAAATTAAACAGCAACAAGTTGATGTTTCTTATCTTTTAGAAAAGTCTAAAAATAGTTTAATGTTAAATCTCTGAGCCAAAGAAGTTGAGCTGCAATAAAATGTAAATTCTTCTTGTGAGGCGATGTTTTAACTTGTACAAGACAGAAGCATTTAAAGTGTGAGTGGCAATGTAATATATGAGAAAGTCGTAAAAGAGAGAATTTGATTTATACATTTTAAACAAGTTTTCTTGTCGGTTGACATGTAACAGATGAAAGCAGCGTTAATTAATGAATAAAAGAAGATTTATTTCAAAGTGTCAGTTAATAGGTAAAAGGGCGAAAGCAGCCGAAGTGTCACTTAACGAGTTCAAGATGAAAGTAGTTAAAATGCATATTTCAGTTGAAGTAAAGAATTTAAAAGTAGCTGAAATGTGACTTGAAGGGACGAAGTTCAGGACTTAAATCACTCAATGCAATGAAAGGAGTTGAGGTGTAAAAAAAACAACTGGAAACATTTGTGTGCGAGCACTGGCAGCGTGGATTTAGATTTCTAGAGCTGACACGTTGAATCACAGAGGAGATTAAACACAAACTCACGTGAGAGATTATGATAAACGCAGCGGAAGTTTTAGTTGATGTAAAAATAATGAAAGTACTTCAACATCTGGCTCCAACACGTCGTACCCTGTTTTTCTTTTAGCAACTTGACATCATCACCCCCTTTCAGCTCTACTTTAACCCCGACCTCATCATCCGCAGATACCAGGTGACATTTATCCACTATTTTAATCAACTTAAAACAATTTGGATTTTCTTGTGTTGGTTTCATCGTCTAATATTGCCGCACTAGAAACTTTACGTATTTGTACTTTATGTTAAATTTGTGTTATTATATTGAACAAATAACATTTCATTATATATTTACACTTTTTTTGTCTCCGTCTCTCAGATATGGCGTCTGATCACCAGCTTCCTGTTCTTTGGTTCTCTTGGATTCAGTTTCGTGTTCAACATCATCTTTCTGTATCTTTTTTTTGATTGAAATATCTCAGATTATCTATAGACACTCTTCTATAAACCACCTGCAGCAGAGACCTTGACTTCATGAAGGTATCGATACTGTCGGATGCTGGAGGAAGGTTGTTTCCGGGGAAGAACGGCAGATTTTGTTTTCATGTTCCTGTTTGGAGGAGTCGTGATGACCGTATCCTTTGAGGCTTAAAGCGAAACAAGGCAAAAAACAAAGACACAATTAAAGTTTGTTTACAACAGGGAAGTTTCACCTCCATCGTTTGGTCAAAACAACTCAAATGACGAAAAAGCATTTTCTCATTCCGATTAGATTAAGATGTCTGGTCATCAGCGACGGTGACAACCAATGGAACGAAATGTAGTTGAGAAAAATGTCACAAACTGCCCGGACAGGAGATAAAGCCGGTGGAACTAGATGGCTTCAGTTCTGGATTGTGGGAGGATGTGGAGACGCGTTATCTTTATTTACTGTTTGATTGGAAACCAACAGTTTATTCTGTTAACAGTGAAACGAGCTTTGGTGTTTTTATATGTGAAGTGAGATAAATGTAGTGGACTGAAAAGGACACTTCTTAGGTAAATGTACTTAGTGACTTTTCAGCAAAGGGAACTCTATTTCACCGTTGAAAGTTTTTAAATGTAAATTCCAAGAAATCTAACAGGACAAGAGAAAAATCCAGAATCTAATTATCTGTGAAAAACCACAAGATTATAATGTGTTGTTTTTCGAGTCGACACTTTTCACGTGACAAGTTGGATGATAAACACTGAAGTTTTAACATGCTCCTGTTAACTGAGGGTTTTTCTCTGTTCCTTGATCAAAATTAGAACGCCCACTGTCCATAAACATGTAATGGACACGAGCCTGTGTGGTTTTGATGATGCTCAGCAGTTTGCAGCCAGGAGCTCTTGTCCACATTCCAGGGTAATGGTACAGTCCCGGCTCTGTTTACTGCCGACGTGCCTCTGGGCTGTTGTGAAACTGTCGGTGTGCAGATTTATGGTTTTTCTCTGGAGCCGCAGGTTTAAATGCAGGTACATGACGACTAATTGTACAGTAATGTTCGGGTAGTACAGTGTTGACTGTGTTTCAGGATGGTAACGGGCTTCGCTGGCACTAGAGGAACGTAAGGGGGTTGGCTTTTATTGTGAAGGGTTCAGCGTTTAGTAAATAACAACATCAGGTCTGAGAAAATGTTTTTGAAAAACTCCACCCGTATAATTAAGTAGGGAGGAAGTTTCAGGTCCTTAGTCAAAAAAGTTTGTAGGAAACTGCATCGTCTGTACAGTGCCTCGCATGTTATGGTTGAGTTAATTATTGTTTGTGTATGTACGGAAGCTCATTCCTGTCACGAAAATAAAAATACAAGCTTTCAAGAATTAAAAAATAGTCCTTACACGTCACCATGAGTCGAGATTAAATTGAAGTTATACGACAAGTCGAATTTTGACTTTTATAGTCAAGTAAATCATAATTTATATTTACACTTTTAATATCCATAATGTTAAATTATTCTTATCCTGACAGGAGTGGGCTTCCTTAATGTGAGATCAGAAATGTGTTAGACCACTTCACACTGGTTGGACTGGTTGAGTTCATCAGTCAATATAACAAACAGAGCAGATTTATCTTCTCGGGAACTTTTGTCAAACTGATATCAACATCTGACTCAGATGTTGATTTCACTGTCGCTATGAAACAAAAATCAAGTGATGAGCTGAATTTAACCTGAAGCTCCGCAGCTGTTAGGTCTGTTCGCCAACGTCTTCTTCCTGGGTCAGGCCTTCATCATCATGCTGGTGTACGTGTGGAGCAGAAGACATCCGCTCATACGCATGAACTTCTTCGGCCTCCTCAACTTCCAGGCCCCGTTCCTGCCCTGGGTGCTCATGGGATTTTCGCTGCTGCTCGGAAACTCCATTGTGGTCGACCTCCTGGGTGCGGTAACACACACGTCCCCAGAAACCAGCCACATCGGAGCAGACACCTACCAGACCTGGTGTCAGAGGGCTGCAGTGCACTATGGGAAGAAATAAAAAAAAACTTCCAACATGTACATTTTCATTGCAGGAGGCAAACATTTTATTTTCAAACTAAATAATGTGTTTAATTTAAAGATCATAAATGGAATTAAAAGGACCAAGACGCTCAGATTGATCAAACTGGAGATACTATTAGAGTCTTGAAATGTAATCAGTTCTTCAGTCCAAGCTAAACTTTCACCGACACACTGAGAAATCCTGCAGCTGATCCACAATCAGCTTCAACGGCTAAATAACCCATGAAGTTAATAGCTCATGGGCTGAGTTATCGGCTCCTGACAAAGACAACGTTTTGTAAAGTATCATTAGTTATTCACTGGTTGTCTGAGTAGTGCAGTGTCTGTTCTGAACCTGCAAGTTTGCTATCTGCTGTCAGTTTGATCTGTGTCTGACAGCAGGTTCCACGTACACACAGACAGAGGTTATTAAGAACTCTCATGTAAAACCCAAACCAACAAGGAGTTTGTCTCTGGACACCTTCTGACTTCCACATTTCAAGAACAGCAAACACTGTATTGATGCAGGTGTTGTAACATGAGCTTTTTATGGCCTGTCAGTTCCTAATGTCCTCTGATGTCTCTTCCCTCCTCAGGCATCAGTGTCGGCCACATGTATTACTTCTTGGAGGACGTGTTTCCAAACCAGCCGGGAGGAAAGAAGCTGCTTACCACACCGGAGCTTCTGTACCAGAATTCATCTCTCTTCTTTTTTTTCTTTTTTTTAAAACATATATTTATTGGTTTTATGTAGTTTTATACATTTACATCAATTAACATACATACAAGAACCTTCCCCAACCTCAACATATGGCAGCATAAAATGAAAACAAATAATACAAATATCAATTGCTAAGATATGATTACAACATAAATTCAAGGACAAAAATTTGAAAATACTAATTTAGTTTAAACTAAATTAAATTTAAAAAAAAAACATATATATATATATGTTTTTTATATATATATGTATATATATATGTTTATATATATATATATATATATATATAAATAAGTAGAATAAAATACAGTCACAATAATGGAACAGAGCACAGCACACATTACTCACAACAGATTAGTAACTTCACATTTCCAATGCCTCTTCAATGTCACCATTCTTAACAAAGTACAAAAACATCTCCCAGATACTGTAAAATTGAGAAGCTTTCTTCCTAACTACATATGTTAACTTCTCAAAAGCCAAACCAGACGTTAAGTTTTTTAACCAGTGGCCTAGAGAGGGGCATCAGCTCTCTTTTTTAAATAAATCACAGGCCGGACACATTATGACAAACACTCACGGGCACTTCAGAGTCAATTATTGTAATCTGCACGTTTTTGGATTGAGAGAGGAAGCTGGATGAAACCCACACAGACACAGGAAGGACATGCTCAACACATAAAGGTCGTGGACGGTCGTGAAGTCTGAACCCAGAACTTCTTTGGATCGGTGTTATGAGGGTTTTGGAGTGATAGTTTTACACTGAAATTTACAGTAAATAAGATCAATAGCAGCAAACAAACAAACAAACCTTACAATGTTGTCAGCCGTAACTTTAGATAGATAATTCATTTATTGTTGTTATCTATAATTGCTAACGTAACCTGGTCTTGTTCTCTCCTCGCAGGCGAGCGATGTTTGACGAGCCGGAGGAGCCAGACTACCGCCCCCCCCACGAGCAGCAGCAGGACGAGGAGCCGCTCAACTTCAACTGAGATCCCGAGATCATCGGAAATCTGCTAAATGAGCAAGAGAGTCAGAAGACGAGGATCTACACCGAGTCCAGAGCCGGAGGAAACTTACTCATAAACCATTTTGTCTTTTCTTTACGATTTTGGGATTCGAGACACTGGATGTTTGAACTTGTTGAATTTGTACTTTGAGGGGCTGAGAGGACTGAACAGTGACCCCCCCCGCTGCCGCTTCACACAAACTGCCGACGGCCTGAAATCCCATCAGGCCCGTCTGCACACGTTGCACTTTCCCCCCCCACGCTTTGTGGCTCCAGCGCTGGGGACCAAATGGAAACTGCTTAGCACAACAACACGCAAACAAGTATCTGTGGGAGCCCGACAACAAAACACAAACTCCATGCTCCTGATAAATATGAGTCACTGCTTCACAGTCACAGAGTCACAGTTTGAACTGTTCGACAATATGAAGAAACCGGGTTTATCACGTCAGGATGGAAAATCATCTACAGGATCATTTACGGTGCGATTAAAAAAAAACTCAATACTAACTGGCCTTCATATGAATACTCATAAATTAAAATGTAAATATTTTTTGTCTATTTCCAGGCTCAGTGTTTTTTCTCAGTCTGAATTTGTAGCTCTACTTGAACAGGTTTACCTGCTGGAATGTTCATAATAAATGGGACTAGATATACGTGGAGCTTTTCTCCACGACCACTGACAGTTCACACACACATTCATAGCACTCGTAGTTCATTGTCCAATCACTCACACGTCCCTGTCATGGGGCAGATTTAGTTCCAAGGTCACATACACATGGAGTCTGGAGGAGCCGGTGATCAACCACACCGACTTTAAACACACTTCCTCCTTCTACCCAGAAATTACACTGAAATGTCTCAGATACAAACGCTACCATCTTTTGTCGATGACGTCATTTGGAGAAAGGATCTGCAGTTTTATGTCGGTGGGGACAAGGTCATTTTACACCATGATTAATTTTCTGTAGTTTTATTACGTCTGATAAAACTAAAATTCGGCTTTAATGCTGTTACCCCTGAGACTCCTAAAGTGTTTTGTGGACTCACACACTACACCCCCCCCCCCCCCCCCCCCCCATCGGCCTAGGCCTGGTGAGTAGGTAATGAGTGAATTTTCAGTTTTCTGTTAATTATGCCTTTAAGGTTCATTACTGCTCTGTACTGCCATTTACTACCTTCAACACTGGATGTACGCATCAATATGACAGAGATCAAAGACAACAAAGCAAATTATAAAAGCACCTTGACTGGTCTGACGTGACATCTTGAAGGGTTCAAAGTTTTAGCGAAAGCTCAATCTGCTTCTTTGAGGATGGTTGTTGATTCTTATGATGGTGGGGACAATATCAGGAGAAGAGTGAATCTGACTGGGCTGGCAATGGACGTCACAGCATTTGACATGTATGACTACGGCAGAGCAAGAATTGCTGCCAACCTCCGGTGGCTGTTTACAAAAGCCTATGGCATTGGTAAGTCATATAAAGAGATGATGTTGAGTTACAACAGAAAACATAAAGTAACCCTGAAGCTTTGGTGATCAGAGGGCGACAACTCCCAGGTGCAGCCGCTGTTATCTTCCTCTCATGGGAACCTAACATATTAGGTCCATTTGATTTCCCCCTGGAATTTAGACGGAGAGCTGGGCAGCTCTAACGTCCTGTTATGTCCTAGATTAATACTTCAGCTTAATACTTTCCAACATATTTTAGAGGTTTCCTAAAAGCCTTGTGTGTTGTCACCTCACATGTGCAGTTCAGCTTTTGGTTTTGGTTCATTTTCACCCCCAAAACCCGCTGGGAGTAGCTGCCCTCCTGTTTTTGTGAGCAGGAGATTGCTGAGGTTTCTCTCTCTGTGTCCCGTAGGTCAGAGCAGACGTTAAGAACACATCACACACACACAGAGTTAACACTGAGTTACTGAATCCAAAACAGATTGAACCGAACCAGCTATCCCATTTATCTCAATGTAGGTCACGGTTTATTATTATCATTATATGCCACAGGGTCACCTAACCATTCTCTCCATTGCAGACCATATTCCAGAGGACTTAACGAACCCGTTCTACACTGACCAGTACGACGAGGAACACATAAAGCCGCCTGTCGTCCGCCTGCTGCTGTCCTGTGAGCTCTACTGCCGTGTCTGCTCCCTCATCCTCGAGTTGGAGCAGGCAGCGGCTCTTCAGTCCCACGGGTCCGTCATCCAGGCCCTGTCCAGAAAGAGGGTTTATGTCGTGGACAGTGACGATACGCCCGTCACAGATGGAGACCTGGCCTGTGTGCCCATCAAAATTGTGAGTAGATGCACTGAGAAAAACGAGCAGATGTCCTCATCGATGCCTCGGTTGTAAATCACCATCTTCATTCTCAGTGTGAACTACTTGATCACAGACTTAAGCTTCTGCTCTGGGTGAAGGTTATGTCCATAATATTGATATGTTTGTACTAGTTCTAGTACATTATCCAAAATGTTCAAACGAAGTTCCAACACAGAGAAATCTCCCAAATGCATCATATACGCTTTACCTTTGGCATTGTTTAGACTGCGATGTCATTTTGTGAAAGGCTTGGAGTAAGTTTAATGAAACCCAATGAAATTGAATTGTCCTCTGTTTCTCTTTCTCTCTCTCCCAGAGTGCTCACATGCCCATGATAGATGCCCTGATGATGAGCTACACATTGCAGTGCTTCTCTTCTCTCAGTGCTTCCAAGGACCGGCCTTCTGGCCTGGAGGACGCTTCCCCATTCTCTCTCTGCAGACCACTGAGCCCCAACATGTTGCATTCAGACAGTGATTCCGATATGGCCTCAGGTGTGAGTCTGTCTACAGACAGCCTGTCGTCCGATGTCATCAACCCAACACCCGAGCACCAGAGCTCTGTCCACCGGCCCTCACAGGGTGCAATGCCCAGAGTCAACAGCCACAGCCTGCTGGCCAAAGTCAACAGTAAAGATAACAACGAAACTCTCGTGGCGGTCGCAGAGATTGACTCCCCCGCCGTCCCCAAACAGACTGACAGGACACAGGCGACTGCCACCATGGCACCCCCCTGTCTCAGCGCTCAATCCAAGGCCAGCAGCAAGGTCAGTGTCTGCATGACCTCCTTTGCAGATCGCAAAACCCAGCAGCGCTTTGGCAGCTCCACGAGGACCAAACCAGATGGATCAGAGAGCAGCGAGCCCTCCTGGAGGCTCACAAGAGACCAGAGACCCTCCTCACCCAGGGGAGGGAACTCTGGCACAGGCGACGGTAGCGGTGGTGTCCCGGCTTCTGAACATGTCCATCTACAAATGCAGCTGCAGGAGAAGCGACGTGACATTGAACACCAGAGGGAGGAAAGGAAACTGCTGTCGGCGAGGCGGAGGCAGAATCTGGGAAATGAAGCTCTCCTGCACATCGTGAAGAAAGGTGGAGGCAGGAGAGACACTTTACCCAACCCGCTTAAGGCCGACATCGCAGAAGAAGAGCTCAATGGCAGAAAAGGACCATCAAATAAAGATGACTTATGTGTAGAGGTCCTGAGGGGGGACAAAGAGGTGGTGGGAACCCCCCCGCCTGGTGCCTTAGAGGCAGATAAGAACGAAGCCATCGGCAGACTCCAGCAGCAGATGATGCAGATGTCGCTGCAGCAGGAGATGCTGATGAAACAGAATGTACAGTCGCCCCCTGCTGGTGCAGCTCTGCCTCCTCCTCGCCCAAGTGACAAAATCAGTGACTCTAAGTCGGGGGCCAGCTTCCGTCATGTGGAGCACATCTCAGGCAGCACCACCACCCACACCAGGAAAACCCCCAAGCTTGGGTCAGACGGGAGCTCCAGGTCCAAACCATCAGAGCTTAAAATACCCAAGGAGCAAACCCGGCCGGCGTCCAGGATCCTCACCCCCACCCAGAGTGGGTCACAGACATTACCACATCAGAGGCTTTCAGCTGGGGCCAGGTCCCCGAGGGCCGAGCAGCCCGGCAGCACCAGAAACCCCACAGCTGGAGAGACAATCGACAGGCTGGGCTTGAGCACCAATTTCAGGCTTCCTGACGAGGCTAACGTGCGTCTGCTCGCCCCAGAGGACGTGACGGCAGTGACGGCCTCAGAAGTGACCTTAGACGACACAGGAGGAGGAAACGGAGAGCAGAAGACAGCCGTGGGCATCTTCTCCAAGCTCATGTCTTTTATCACAATTGTAATTGTTCCATTTCTGATTCCTATTGCAGTTCCGATTGAATTCTTCCACACACAAATGATGATCCTTTGGTTCTTTGTCTCACGTTGTAGGACGAGCAGAAGGCCGTGGAAGAGCTCGAGAGGAAAAGAGCAGCGTTCTTGCTGAGGCAGCGGAAAAAGGCAGAGAAGGCTCAACTCCGTAAACAGCAGCTCGAAGCCGAATCTGAGCTGAGACGAGAGGAAGCAAGGTACCTCATCTCCACCAGCATCCATAGCAGGATTCAAATTCAAAAACTCTACCAGAAAGATGCTAACAAGCAGGTGTTTGATTTCTACACCAGACGAAAGGCGGAGGAGGGTCGCCTGCGTGAAGAAGAGGAGAAGATCTCCATTGGCCATTTCTCCACTTGCTCTTCTCCACGTGAGACACGACACATCCTCAGTTTTAAATTTAGCTGAAGCTCTTAATACAACTTATTGTATTCAGATCTCTCTTGATAATGAAGATTTAGAGGCACCACAGTAACTAATGCACATAGTTTATACTGTTTGTTACAGCCGACAATCTGAGCTCTGGCCAATCAGGATCCAGTCTGTCTCTGACCTCGACCGCGACCAGCGAGGCCGACAGCGCCGTCTCCGAGGGAGCTGGCTCTCAGCGGTAAGCTGCTGCTCACACAGGATTTCTTTATTCACCTGTAATCTTGTGCTGAAGACTATTCTTACTATACTTCTATTGCTTTTTTTTTAACTATTTAATTAAATTTCTGTTTACGATAAATCTCATCATTGTTCGTCCTGGACTTCCTCTCGTTCCAGCAGTGGCTCTGGAAAGCGGTTTCCAGGACGTGGTCACAACAGTCGAACTGCAGACTTCACAGCTGAATACACTGGTGAGAGCACAGATTACCAGCTGATATCACATGGTCCTGTTACAGCAGCTCCCCCCCGATTGTGTTTCTTCACTTTGCCATTGATCAGTGATTTCCTCTCTTGTTATGTGTCGTATAATAAATCATGTTGTGGCTGATGTTCCTCCTCCAGGTCCCAAACTGTTCAAGGAGCTCAGTGCCAAGTCCAACAAGCAGCTCATCCACAACGCCATCTCTCACTGCTGCCTGGCCGGCAAAGTCAACGAGCAACGGAGGAGCCAGATCCTCGAGGTACGGACTCTCTGATGTGTATTTGAATGTAAGGGAAATTCTTGATAACTCTATTCTCACTCCTCTTTCACCAGGAGTTGGAGAAGTGCGAGTCCAACCACCTGATGATCCTGTTCCGTGACGGCAGCTGTAAGTTCAGGGCGCTCTACACGTGCCACCCGGGCACCGAGGAGATCAAGAAGCTGACAGCCGCTGGACCCAAGAGCATCAGCAGGAAGATGATTGACAAGCTGTACAAGTACAGCTCCGAGCGGAAGCAGTTCAACCTCATTCGTGCCAAGACTGTGTCGGTGAGCGTGGACGCCCTGACCATCCACAACCACCTGTGGCAGGCCAAGAGAAGACTGTAGGTAGTTGTGTTGGAAGCACCAGACAGATAAGATGGCACTGATGCACCTTGACGTTGACTGCAGAAGAAGAAGAAGCAGCAGATGAAGCACAGCGCCCCCTGGGAAATATCATGGACATGCAAAGCCCCTTGTCAATAGTTTGATATATGCATACGCAGAAAATCCGGAGAAGCCAACTCTATCAAAACTGCCAACATTGATTCAAATTATATGAATAAATATATGTATATATTCATCCATTTTCTTGTCTTCTATAAAGTTTGTGAATATATATTTTTTTAAATCAATGTATACATTTATTAAGTTAAAACACACATATTCCATATATATTGATACAGACACTTGGGTGACACCACTCGAGCAGTATGGAGGCATGTTGTGTTATTACATCTGAAGAAGTGGTCACCAGTTACTTCCACTGTCGTCAGGAGATGAGGATGATTTGCAGCCATCAGTTACCAGAAGAAGATGTAATATTGCCTTTTCCATCCTCTGTTCATTTCAACAACTCAGACAGAATGAATGTTGTTTAGCTGCAGTTGAGTTAATTTGTCACTTGCTATATCGCTGTTTAAGTTATAATTCAAACTTAGCACTTCTACGTATGACAGTAAACTCACATTCTGTAGAAGTATAAATTATTTATAACAGAGCCAGACAGGAAGTCAAGTTTTCAGTTTTTTTATTTTGTAAGAATTATTAAAATGTACAAAAAGACAACAAGTACAACATAACAATATATTATCTGAGACTGGTTGTTGTTGTTGTGATGTTTCTCCCTCTGATCAGGGAAAGAGAGTCAGTGGTCAAAGTGAGGGAGCAGCTTCTCCAGGCTGAGGGTCGGGAGGAAAACATGAAGGAGGGAGATTTGTTTCTACCGGGGATTTCGTCCAAGACGACAAAATATCAATAATAACAAGAATAAAAAGCGACATGGGGAACGGCTGGCCGAGCAGGAAACACATCCAGCGCGTGAGGGAGGGACTTCTTTGTTGCTGCTGTTGGGAACCGTGACAGAGTCATACCTCCATCAGGCAAGCACCGTTCTTGTAGGGGGGGTTTAGGGTGGGGGGGCAGCGGCATGGATGCTGCCTCGTCTACCAAGCAGGTGCCGTGTTCGCCAGTCGCCTCATTCGCCTGTGAAGCAGACAGGAGAAGAGTGTCAAGAAAACAACCTGAACAAATTCAACAACTAAAACAAACGATGAAGCTGCAGAACAGTTTTATTTCAAATTGATAAATGAGATGAATTTATATATTTTTAGGAGAGACCGGGCCCGACACTCACCTCGTGTTTCTGTCCTGGTCTCTGATCTTCTTCTCCATCTCTGCGTCTGTCAGGGTCTCCAGCAGGGGGCACCACTGGTCAGCATCGCCTGTGTTTCTAATGGCTATCTCCACTGTGGGGAGGGGGTTCTCACTGAAAACACAAAACACCAGACAAACATGGTTCAGTACACAACTGCAACACTGCCTCCTGCTGGATCTCGAAGTTACTGCAGATGTAGAAAAGATTCCAACTCTGAGTGAATCCAGAAACAAACACATTGTACTCGAAGCTTCAAAGACATTGGACATATTTTCCTTAACGACAACTTAAATATTTTGAAATGTAAGTCGAACATGTATCATATGTTGTTATTATCTTAAAAGTGTGCGTCATGAAAGAAAATCAGGTTGTTGACTTTGCTGGTGTTTTTAACAAACGTCTCAGCTCAGTGGAAACAAAGTGTGAAAACAAAGCACGAGACGAGAAAGAAAAACAACACGTGGGATCGTCCTGTTTGGGGAAATTTACGCACAAACATTTGAATGAATAAAAGAGCTGGGATCCGACAAACATGTTGTTGAGCTGCAGCCTGTTTGTATGAGACACACGTTACACATCACCAGTGTTCTGGAACGACCTTTCAACTCCAGTCACACACGGACGGGACAATAAGACCAACAAGTATTTATTCATGACACTAACCTCCAGGCTGAAAGAACTCATCGTAATATAACTGATTCATTGAATGTGATTATTGAACAGATTTACAGGCACAGACTGAATCTTAGAAGAGTTTACAACTACAGGTTTTCAATTTGTTTGACACAGTGAGGACTCGATTTGGCGGTTTCCCTTTATGTACAACACATAAAACTGATATATATCGTGCAGAATAGAGCAGAGAGAAGATAATGAGACAGACAGTGAATGACAACTATCAATATACAGCTGGAGGTTAAACAGGACTTGAAAGTGTCTGAGTGTGAGATGGTACCTGAAGGCGTACGTCCTCTGGTGCCAGCTCAGCTGACCGCGGATGCTGTAGGCGATGGTGGTGACAAACTCCCCCCCCAAGCCGAGCTCGGAGCACAGCTTCAGGGCAAACTTCTCCGGAGAGTTCTCCCTCTCGGACATGTCCCACTCAAACTGGTCCACCAGAGAGATGTTGCCTACATGGATGTTCAGCTGTAAGGCAAAGGAAATGTGTCAGTCTGGGGACAGTTTGGCATGAGACCATTAAACCCATCAGTGTGAGCTACTGGCAGAGTGGAGCAGCACCTTGATGATGACCCTCTGGTCCGACTGCTCCTCCAGGATGCTGTCGGTTGGGTAAGACTCGATCTGCTGTCGGATGGCGGAGGCGATGGCAGGGACGAAGGCCAGCGGGTTGAGGTCCAGGTCATCGCACAGGATCTCAGCAAACATCTCGGGCGTCATAAGCTTCTCTGAAATGTTCAAAAAGCATCGGGAATTAAAGGGTTTCTGTCTCTTTTGTGGCACGAAAATCTTCTGAGTTCAGAGAAAGTGATGTCGTTACCGTTCATGTTCCAGGTGAAAGCATCTCGGAGCTTCTGCCCCTCGATCTCCATGTCCAGGCGGATCGGAACCAGGACCTCGGACTGAGTGGCGTTCTCGTGGATCACAGCTGGATCATGGTCATCAAAGCTGGTCAAGACAGACAGAGGACAGAAAGTTAAAACGTACGCCAAGTGTCAGACGTTACACACCTTTGTCCCAGCTGTGAGGAATTGAACATGCGTTTAATACAGTAGGGTCCTTCTAGCTCCAGCTGCCCGAGCTGGTTCCTGTCACTCACCACAGTGGGAAGGTCCTCTTCTTGTCGCGGCCCAGTCGGCTGCGGTTGATGGTGGTGGAGCAGGGAACGGCGTCCAGGTGGTGGGAACTGTTGGGCAGCGTGGGAACCCACTGACTGTTCCTCTTCGCCTTCTGTTCCCTGGGGACACAAACACATGAACATGCGTCTTAACTCTGTCAACTTCAAACGGTCACAAAATGAAAACATTGAGGATGTATCGCACCAGACCTGAAACTCTCACACCACAGATCAATATCACAGATATGAATGCAAGACCTAGGATTTCCACAGTTTTCCTTTCCCTTCACATTGTTGAACTGAACCGAGCTTTATATAAACCAGATGGAATTTCAGATACCAGCTGATTCTTTACAAACCTTAATATAAAGTTTCTACAGGTTCACAGAGTAAGTAGACCTTTAACTCCGGTCGACTAAACCTAACCACTCTACAGTGAAAGCTACGTTTCATTTAAATAACCGATCAACAGTTACTTTAGGGACAAATTGAGATGTTACCTGAGGTAGGCCGGGGGCTCAGTGCTGATGGAAATCGCTTTGTACTTCTCATCGTTCCCCTCGAGGATCTCCTCGACCTCGGAGGCCTTCAGCAGCGTCACGCTGGTCGCCAGCTGAGTGTAGCCATGATCTGATGAAGAGAGACGAGTCAGAGAAAACAGCCTCTGACTGGTGGTCGGGCTCAGCGAACAGGATTTCAAATCAATCCCACAACTTTTACCTCCATAACAAATGATTATTTTTAATATTCTCTGACAAAATAAACCTGTGATAAAGGAGGAGGTTTATAATGGTGGAGATCTAAAGCTGGACACAACCCCCACTCAGCTGTAGATGTTTCATGACTCCACTCCACTGACCGTGAGACGACTCCACTATTTTCTTCCGTTCTTCTACCGATGCCAGTTTCCTCCATAACGACGGATATCTTTTATACAGGGAGCCTCTGAACATGCGGAGGTAGTTTCCCACCTGAGGACAAACACAGAGACACAGAGATGATTCGTTGAAGCAGATCATTTAAAGCTCATCAGTGGGATTCGAGAGGAGAATCATGTATTTGGTCCCTGAACCACAGCAACTCCAGACATACAGAGTTATAACGAACTGTCGCGATTGGAACACGGAGGAACAGTTGTCCAATTAGTAAAGTGGTCTATGAATTCTTGAGCGTTTCAGAAACGTAGAAAATGACGTCTTCGAGTGTTTATATATTCGACCAAAAGTCCAAATACACAAAAATATTCTGTTTACAATGATATACGTGAAAGAAACATCCTTCATTCGAAAAGGCTGCAATCAGAAAACGTTGATACAATTTCACACTGCAAAACCAGCAAACATGGAGTATAGTTAATACAGAAAATATCTTTCTCTGGATCGTTGCACAAACTGATCGACTACATGTTTTATTGCTGATGTGCGTCAGTGAGGATTTCAGATGTTTGTGTGTTTGAACCTACTGGATTTATGGTAACAATGAATGATATATATATTTATATACATTTATCCATCCATCCATCTATCTATTTATTTAACTATCTATCTATCCATTTATCTAACTATCTATCTTTCTTTTCTATTGTCCAAATTATCAGCTGACTGATCATTTGTTGGTTCAGCAGAAAGCATCTGAAGACGAGACCTTGAGTTGTGTTGAATTGCAGCAGCCATTTCCTTCACTGCTGTGTGGGGAAAGTGGTTTAAATCAGGACCAACGTGAGTATTTAACGCGAGAGGATGGAACATGTCAGGAAACATCGCATCGTAAATTTAAAACACGTCAGAGTCTCGGATTTGGTCTGAATCGGAGTTCAGAGGAAGAGGAGGCAGCTTGTGTTGTGATCCGCGCTGTGCAGACGCCGTTAGCTGCGGAGCTAAGTGATGCTAAGCTAAGCTAGGCTGGAGAAACCCAGGCTGACGTGCGAGGAGTTAAACCTGGATCCCGTTTAACGATCCTTCAGTGTAACACGTGTTTCCTCTGTGAAGCCTCTAGATTCACACATTGAGCCAAACGATCCAACGAATAGAAAAACAAATGAATGAGTGTTCGTGCTCGAGCTGTTAGCATCGTCGGCTAGCTGCTAGCGGAGCGACCGACTGGGGGAGAAACCTCACGAATCCCCGCTCGCACGATCCAGTCGGTGAAAGAACCGTTTTCTAAACAAGTGACGAACCTCCGACCCGATCATGTAGAAGTCTCCATCCTCCTCCAGCTGGAACTTCACCGGCTTCTGTCCGAACGTCTTGCTGAGCGCCATGTTGACACCAAACAACAAAGATCTGTGCCACTGCGCAGGCGCGGGCCGTCGCGCGGAGATGACTTCACAGTAGCGACACGACAAGGATCATATTAGCTGCATTTATTTTACTTAATTATAAAAATGATTAAATTCCTTTTTTTATATAATCATGTAATAATCTAATTCTGGTTGATTTTATATAATTTTACTCAAATACAATTTAAAATACAGGAATCATTCAACAAGTATTTTTAATGGTTGTCAAGAAATGGTTTGGATCATTTTTCAAGCAAAAAAAAAAAATATCATTACTTTATTTATTTTATATAACATAATATTTATTATGACTACGACTTTAAAGAAATGAAACAGACTCTTGAGTTTTTTTCTAACATAAAAAGTTATATTAAAACTATGAGATTTGAGACTATGAAGAAATCCTCACAACTCTTATCCAATTAATTTTTAAAGTTTTACTTGAAAAATGACAAAAACTAAAAACATATTGTTAAAATGGATTTAGATCAATTTCCTGATTTGTACTTTTACTTTAGGAAAAATAACTCTTACATTTACATTTTTTCTATTTGTATCTCTTTTTAGCTGTATGTGTGTGTTCTCTTCATTAATATACAAAATTAAAAATGTAGTTCCCTTAACCTCATCTTTTGTATTTGAATGTTTGTCCTGTTCTTAATAAAACAGTAGAAAATAACCTCATGTTGAATTGAAATCAATAAAAAAAATTCACGAAAATCTCAGCAGAGACAGAGTATCACAGCGGGAAAAAGACAAAAGAAGAAGGAACTCTTTTTTACCTTCAGAAACTTAATGTTTATTCGTATATACATGAATATATTAATCTATAACCAAGAAAGGAGAGAATGTACAATGCAAAAGAAAAAAAAATCTCTATATACAAATCAATAAATAAACAAAGGGATACTTAAGGACAGGTTTGTTTTTCTCCACAGGTTTAGTTTTCTTGGGAAAGTTAGGAAACGTAAATGAAAGAAGAGACTGCAGTTAGAAAAAGTTTCAAAACCCTTTGTTAAAATGGAAAATGGCACCCGAGCACAGTTCAGGGGAACAAAACCCAGAAAGAGAAATAAAGTCAGACACACCACGCAGACTGGTTTCCACTTCTTTTTTTTTTTTTTTGTGTCATCTTCTTGTAAACGCAGCTTTTTTTATTTTATTTTTTTTGTTCAAACTCGCACAGAATCAGGTCAAATCACAAAAGGTACTTCATGTCAACACGAGACGACACACAGACCCACCCCCCCCCCCCCGCCCCTTAGGCTCCTGGGAATCCACTTCAACCTCCACAACACGAGCACAAGCTTCACCTTCTCAAACCCGGCAGAGGAAGAACCAGCACACGACAGAAGCAGAAACCACGACGGCTCTCGTTAGCATCGGTTTATCAGCGGAAAGTTTTTGTTCCAAACAAACAGGCCGGAAAAAACGATCTGATGCTGAGTCCAAGTTATGTTGGAGAAACTTTAGGCCCGATTTCCCCATTATTATTATCTCCATTGTTTCCAGTGACAATTAAAACGACGTCAGCGAGCTACACTGTGTCACATGGTCACATGGTTCTTCATCACCACACACAGAGTTTTGTTGCCCCAAATATTCGCTGGCACGGACCAATTATGAGACAATGCCCCCCCCCCATCTCTGCTGTGTACGAAAGGGAAACTGAAAGACTCTTTTGTGTGTTTTTTTATTATTTGCTTTTGTCTTTGCCGTCATTCTGAAAGTCTTTAGAGAAATGTTGTGTCCCTCTTCAGTCGCTTTGGGTCTCTTTGTGTATTTTTAACACTTGAACACACAGAGACCTACTAACCCCCCCAACCTGTAAAGCCTAATTCATTTGATCTGTTTTCATTTTCAAAATTATGTGACATTCCTCTATTTCTATATGTAAATGCTATATAAATCAAGTTTAGTATTATTGTTATTACTAAAAGACCAAATATGGGTTTATCTGCCACTGGAAAGAGTCCCTGACAAATTATTACTTTCCTCTGATTCCCATTATGTCCAGTTGTTTAGAAAAAGAGCGACTGAATGGAGATGCATTTGTGCTGAGACACATTTTTTTGGAATTTGTCTGGTTGAGTAATCAGTAAATCACTGTTTCAACTCATCGTGTAAAAAAAGTACGAATTCTCTCCGATAATCTATAGTCAGAGGAGGAGCTCTTAAAAACCAGACTGCAAATGTCTTAATACATCCAGAGGGAAATAATCGTCTCTTCACTCTTCATGAATGTTGGTGTTGGAAGATAAAGTGTTTTTTCTTTTGAAAAAGGTTTTTTTTATCCCTGAAACATCCACCAAAAGAAGCAAAACTGTCTCTGCTGTTAAATGTCGAGCACCAGTTAGAGGAAATGTGCAACATTCTAGAAGTTTACAGTTCTGATTAAATCTTTCCGATGAAGCCCGACACCATCGATCCCTTACGTTCACATTTCTTTTTCTGTTTCAGTCGTCAGCTGCAGCGTTTGTCTGGAATAAAACCGGCTTCATGGATGAAAACGGCGCCAACATGAAGGATTCATGAATGTGACGGCTTCACCTTCAGCTCCTGACAAACATCTGTGCTTCACGTGTTCCTGGACGTCTCTAAACCAAACGTGATCCGTCTACATTGTTCATAGTGTTCAAAACCTTTTCTTAGTTTTTCCAGCGAGAAAAAAAGCAACAACAGTAAACATTCAAACTTGTTTTTTTTTGTTCCACTGTGAAAGGCAGAAAACTCGTGAGTTAAATCCACCTCCTCTCTCTCTCTCTCTCCTTGTTATTTTTGGCACATGAAGAGTCAAGCCTGTCACTAGGTTCACCACGACACCGTTACCGGGAGAATGAGATGGAGTTTTTAGTTCACAGTGCTCGACATGACGGAGTGAAAGGGTCGAAGGTCACAGTGTTCAACAGCGAAGGGTTTCACGCCACAGTGGCACCAACGACATCCACGACAGAGAAGCTCCTCCTGCCGCCGCTCACCAACATATTGCTTCCTCAGGTTTTTTTTGGGGTGCTTCATTCGTTTGATGAATTATAAACTTCATGAAGGCGAAACAATAAAAAAACTAAAGAAAGAAAAGGCAGAATGTGGCAACGGTGGAATCCAGGTAGAGTTGAGTGTTTTGTCTGTGTTGCTGTGGTATGAAAAAATCACCGGGAGAAATCCAACCTTTGTTTTAGTTTTTCTTGTGTGAACCCACTTTCCCTTAATTAGTAATTTCCAACATTTCCCAGAAGTCTGTGAGATGTGATTTAATATGAATTAACATGATTATCATGGAGTTGGAGTCTAATTCCAAACATGAAGTCACATGGTTCCATCTCATATCTATTATATTAAATCTCAGTTACTTTTCAATCCAAGAAGAAGTGAGTGACGTCTTTGAAATTCTTCTTTATTTCAACAAACTTTCATCAAGGAGACGATCCTGGTTCAATTCGAGTTTTACTTAAATTTTGTATAACTTCTTCCGTTTATCCTTCATCTCTCATAATAATTTAGATTTCTCTTTGTTTCCCTCGGCAACGTGAAAAGTGCTCAATGAATAAACATGATTATTACATTATCATTATAAAACCGACAAAGTTCTCACCCAGTATGTTTGTGCGGAGCTGAACAGCCAATAAGAGGAGCTGGGGTTTATTTAATCATATTAAAAACCAGATCTTTTCCTAAATGACTGTTGTGAGCGAGCAGATAAAATCCAGAAAAAAAGTCCCAACAACAACGATCCATGAGAATGAAACGTATCTGAATCTGAATGGAAAGCACATCCCAGATGATTTCTTTAAACAGTGCTTAGATGTTTTCAGGTTGGATTTTTCCTTTAAGAGAAGCAGCTTGAGAGCAGCACAGAGACAATGAGGGAGTTTGTTCCCTCGTGTGCGGTTTGGAAGCATCGTCATCGTTAATCTCGGCTCGGACACAAAGTCTCCATCAAAACTCAACCATCTAAAGAGCTTCTCTGCATTTTTGACTCATTTTACAGTCACGATTCATCAAAATCCAATCTTTTCCTCACCGGCTGAGAGTCGGAGCCCAGAGAGGAGAGACTCCCCCGTCATCACCATACGTTAACCACAGCGACACGCGGTGAAACCTCCTGCAGGATAAATCAGCAGGACGTGTCGGGAGCTTCTGAAACACACAGGCCTGTCATGGCACATTTAGAAAGTGGTTAAGATTGAATATGAAGGACGAGCCGCCATGTTGGAAGAGCTACAACAATATTATCTGATTGAGGATCCTGGTTGACTTGATGTTTTTATTCATTCTGTAATAACTATCTTGCGTATTCAAAAGTTTGTCTTGTGCAGTAGATGATGATGTTACAGCTCAGGTTTGATTCACCTCGACCGGCCTGCACTGCCGCTAACACTCAAATCATTCAACAAGTATTTTTAATGGTTGTCTGGAAATGGTTTGGATCATTTTTCAAGCAAAAACACACAATTATCATTACTTTATTTATTTTATGCAATATTATATTTATTATGACTAAGACTTTAAGGTAATGAAACAGAATCTTCAGTTTTTTTCTGACATAAAAAGTTATATTAAAACTATGAGATTGTAAATCAAAATATTAACATTCTGACTTTGTCTCATATTGTAGATTTTTTTTGTCTTTTGTCGTACAAAACACAAAGAAACAGAAAAGTAGAAAATCCTCACAACTGTTATCCAATGAATTTTTGAAGCTTTACTTGAAAAATGACAAATACTCAAAAGATATTGTTAAATGGATTTAGATCAATTTCCTGACTGTGTGTTTGAGAGAAATTTCTTCCAACATGGCGGCCGGCGTCAGGAAGCAGAGGAAGCAGCGACCTCTTCAGAAAGATGATCAGAAGCACCAGAGCAAGATGCAATAAAACAAAATGTACAAAGCCAAATCCAAATAGTGTTGATATTGTGTGAATGAGTCTATAAACAAAATCTCATGGTCCACTTGAAAAGAAGATACTGCACAGTCGGTGTTAATGGATATTTACACTTTGTGTACGTTTAGTTGTTTTCAGCTCGTTTGCTCTTCTCTCAGAATCGCTTCCCTTCTCACTGTAGTGGTTACGATTCATTAAAAACAAACACAGAAACATGGGATTCATGGCTGTTGCCCACTGGGCTGCACTTTGACACTGTCTACGTCTCCACCTGTCGTTTCTTTGTTTTTGTAACATGGCAGCGTTCAGAGGTTAAGAGCTCAGGTTCCCCCTCGTCAGTGTCGCTGGTGTGGAAATCCGGACGTGAGTCCCGGAGTCCGAGGGACAAACGTTCAGTGTTGCGGTCCCAGAATCACTGTCCACATCAGGGACTGGGAGGGGGGGACGGGGGGACGGGACGGTAAAGGCGGCGGTACACTCATGATAAAAGGTCCCTGAAAAAATAGAAACACATTCGAACACCCAGCGGAAACACACATCTGCGTTTAGCCGCTGTGGCTTCGTTTTGTTCATTTATGTACACTCCACGCCAGGAGGGGGCGCACTTGACGACCGTGGAGGAAAACACGGGGTAAAGGCTGTCGAGGGATTAAAAAGTGTTTAAGTGAAGGTGCAAAAAAATCCTCTCGAGGGAGGAAAAAAAATCTTAAGAGCTGACCAGGTGATGTTCAAATGTAAACAAATGTAAACAGAAATGAATGAAATGAATCTGCTTTTCCACGAGCCGACGCAAACCAGAGCCCTGGGCGGGGGGGCGGACAAGTTGAGCCACCGAGCGGCAGCACACGACTCCAACGCAGCTGTTTGTTTTCACACAAACGTCAGAAACAGCTTGTGCGTGGGCGTGTCCTGCGTGGGTGTGTCCTGCGAGCGACGTCGCTCACTTCAAATCCTCGGAGCGTCCCGATGCCGCGGCGGCCGTCACCGAGAGCGAAGGCGTTTCCTCTGCGTCCTGCTCATCCGCAGAAAGGCGGCGTGGTCGTTTTCTCCTCGGTGATCTCAAGTCTTTGTCCAAACCGAAAACTCAGATACTTCGGGCTGGTTTCCCTCCGGCAGACGCGAAACACAAATGTTTCCTCTGAGGAGCGGCGAGCAGAGAGGGTTCGGGGGGGTGAGGGAGGGAGACAGAAAGCTGCGCCCGTCGCCTCAGAAGATCCCCTTCGCGATTTTCAGTCCCTTCTGCTTCATGCGCGGCAGCGTCGAACTGGCCACGTTCTTGGCTCGCACCGGCCGAGCCAAGCCGCGCTTCTTCAGCACAAAGTCGTAGTTGGCAGTGGAGTTCATGGCGTAGAAAACGTTGGCGTTGTCCGGGATCCGCAGCTCTACAGAACCAGAGGAGAGAGAAAGAGAGAAAACACAGAGCCCATTAAAACAAATACTCAAGCAATGACCATGAGAATAAAGAACCAGCTCGACCCTGAGAGACGCGGCTCTGTGATGAGAAGTGAAACGCTTTGTCTACCTTTGTCCTCAGAGATCTTCTGCATCAGCTCGTAGTCCTCGGACTTCTCCCGCTCCAGGTTGTGTTTGATCATCGCCTTCCTGATGACGGCCGGAGTCTTGTCTTGACTCGTGACCTGAATCCAAACGACATCAGTGGGTTCGACAGACGTTCAAACTACATCTGTTCCTCCACATTTCAATATTATCATCTAGATTAGAAATACTGTGGAAAACAAAAAGCACTCAAATTCTAAATCTGGCTTCCATGAAAACTAAATCTCACATAAAGTATACCTTATGTGTCCTGACGTTTTTATCTGTTGTTTGCGTTTAGCAAAGTCAACAATGTCCCTTTGAATCACAGTTTTTTGCTTTTCCTGATATTTCCTGGATTTAAGGTTCCCATAAGGGATGGAAGAACATCAAATACTGCAAATGTTTTAATGTGTTAGTGAAACACAGTGAGAAAAAATGGAAAATTTACAGAAGACTCTTCAAAGAGATAATGATTTTGTTACTGACACACACACACACACACACACACACACACAACAGCATGAACGTGTCTCCTCACCAGGATGCTCTTGTACAAGTTGCCGTTCTCCACGTCCAGACTGACCCTGATGATGCAGCAGTCGTCCACCTGCTGGTTGTACAGCGGCAGCGACAGCGTGGAGTAGTTGGACACGGCCGACACCGAGCGCTTGTGTGAGCGGTTCGCCGACAGCGGCGTTGACGAGGAGACAGAGGAGGAGGAGGCGCTGCTGGAGCCGGAGGCCGAGCCGGAGCTGGAGCCCATCCCGGACGTTTCCAGAGACGACAGAGACGTACACTCCCAGAACTGAGCGGGGGGGATAAAGCATTACAGTGCATTGTGGTTATTTAATACATATTACAACAAAAACATCAGGCTATACACAGCATGTGTGTAACAGAGTCTGCATCACAAACTGAGGCCGAGTTTGAAAAATCCAGGGAGGGTCGATTTAAGAAACAAATTGCATGATGGTTGATGTAGTCAGGATTTCTTCAAACTTTAAAATATAAGAAAACTGTGAAAGATTCACATTCAAAATATCTAAATATGACAGAAACACAATAATAATGTTTGTCAGTTAACTAATTGTTTAATGGACTGATCCTTTTAACAACACCCACACTAATACCACGAAGATTTCTGCTATATAACATTTTGCATTGTTAGCTTATTAGCGTTAAAATTGACATTTTGACCAGCAGGTGGCACTGCACAGGATTAACTCTCCAGGGACCATGAGCATCTCTGCAGAACTTCATGCCGAACCATCCAACAGTTGTAGATAGTTGAGAAAAAGATGATAAAAGTGCAAATAGTGCAGATTTAAGTTTAAGTTACCGTTGACGTAGTTTCTGCTGCTGGAGCTTCTCTCCCCAGAGCGGAGACGGTGAGTTTCACCGAAGGAGTCGACGTCTAAAAAAACAAAACAGAAATCATCAACAAACAGCAACAAACAGCATCAGCTGATTTATCTCCACGCTCGTGTTTATCTGGCTTATAGGAAATTAAAAAACAAGTTCGGTTTGCTGGTGTTAAATATAAAAACACACAAACTTTACTGCAGCTTCCTTTTCGCTCACCTTCCTCTCGTGTCCCTCAGGGGAGTCGGACAAGAAGCTGGGGTTCACGTCCTCCAGGTCCGAGCCACTGGAGCTGACGGAGGTGACGCTGAGCGCATCGCCGCTGTCCCCCCCGCCTCCCTGGTACGGTCTGTAGTGCGACTGGTCGAAGGACTTGGAGTGAGAGCCTGCGGCGCCGCTGCAGCCGGCCTCGGTCAGCTGACGACTGGAGAGGAGATGAGAACAGGAGGAAGAGTCATATTGTTATTTCCAGATTTTTGTGTCACAATGTTCTGTGCGTCCCTTCTGAGCGGCGGCGTCACTTACTCGCTCCAGCGCTTCATGATTCCTCCGTTCTTCTTGGCCCTGAGCGTGTTGCTGGCCGACTCCGACAGAGGCTCGATCTCACAGGACAGGTTGTAGCTGCAGGAACAGGAAGTCAGGACGGAGGATGGGTTCATTTGACGTCATATTAAGGATAAAAAGGAGTCATTGCCTTGCAGACGGTTTGTTATTACACTGTATGCATTGTTTTCTATCTTTCATATTTCCTCATGTTTACATTTGTAATACTCTAACTGATCTTTTCATTTTTTATTATCTCCTTTGCTGCAAATGTCCCCATTTTGAATTGTTTTACGTTTTATTTTTGACCCTGAATGAATTTGATCCATTTTGACGTCACCATCACCCTTTTGAAAAAGTAACGTCTTTCATCTTTGACACAAATCAGTGTTGAGAATTCAGTTTGGGGCCCAAGGAGGGACTGACCCTTCACTGCCCCCCCCCCCCCAGCACAGTGTGAAGCGGACTGACTGACCTCTCGGCCTCGCTGAGCTTCTCCACGCATGCGAACCACTCTCTGAAGTGGCTGTCCTGAGTGAAGCTGTAGTTGTTGGAGGCCAACTGAAGCAGCTTGATCTGAGCGATCACCTCGAACTCCTGCAGACAAAGAGCAGGGATTAGGATTTAGGAACATCATTTCTCACAGTGTAAATAGCTCTACTGGGTTTGTTAGGTCATTAAACCCAAATGAGAAGGTTTACTTTACCTTTCTTCTCTTCTCAAAGTTAATGAGACCACCCTGGAAAAGAGACAAAAACATGAGCAAGTGATAGAAACAAGTTATGTCGGCGTCAGCTTGTTGCCAGGCAGGAGTCTGACCTCAGTGTAGTCCTTCATGGCAGTGTCCATCATCACCAGGTCGGTCAGGAAGGTCCCCAGGTACGGAATGGTCCCCTGCATCACCCCCTGTTCACAGAGACACAGTCAGAGCAGGTGAAAACTAAAAATACTTAAACGTAATGAATACACATGATATACAACAGTCAACTGATAAATTCACTCTTCAATTTTTGGAGGAAATAAGTTCAACCAGACAAATGTCATGTTTTTGCATGATTTAAACAAAGTGCAGGGACTTTGCTTGCCACCAGGTGACGCTGTTGGTACAAAGGTTCAGGTGATTGATGGACAGAGTTTTTATTTGTGTTAAATGGAACCTGTTTGTCTCCAGCGGACTCACCAGGTCTCTCTGCTGCTGGTGTCTCCTCTGAGCTCGCTTGGGGTTGATCTCCAACGTTGCAAACTTAGAAGTGCCCTCCTAGAAAAACACAGAATCTTGTATAAAAGTTTCCCTGTAATTCACCTACAAGGCTTCATAACCTGCCAACATAGACCACAACGTCACCAGTCCTATTGTTACACTTCCTAAATTATTTTCATAGCAATAGAGGTGAAGAAAAAACGTTAAATCAAACATCTGTTTCATTTTCAGGTGTGTGAAGTATTTTGTGTTATTTCAAAGCACGAACACGAACAAACGTTTCCGTGTTTCAACGCCGACTCGTCTTCACAACACTTTCGCTTTGTTGCTTAAGTTCAGGAGGAGAAAAAACAGTGGAGAAAATCCCCCTGTGAGCATTTCCAGGCACATTCCTCAGAACCACGTCAGAGCGGCCTCCTGCCCCCCCGAGCAGCTCCAGCTGACTGAGTCACCAGCGCCTGGGCCGAGCAGATAGAGCCAGAGACACAGGAGGTTTCACAGATCTCTGCTGTTATCTACACCTGCACCCGAAAGGTTCCCTCCCTGTGACGTCAGCAGGGATTCCCTCAGAGGAACCCCCCCCCCCCCCCCCCGGCCGTTACATCAGCCAATGTCTCAGCTTAATAAATAAGTGATTATACATTCACCATCTTCTGTCGTCACCTGGACAACATTCAGGGAAGGAAAACGTCAACTGTTTCCAGTCGTTATAAAAGATATTCGAGATATTGTTTAATAGGGAACAAGTAAAAAAAACATCAAATCATTTATCTTATATCCAACTTCTGAGATATTGTATTAAATAACCCCCCCAACAAAAGCACTATTTCCTCATTTGTTTGCTTAAAACTTCAGGGAGCATCTGGTGATAGGAAATGATTGAGCCATTTAATATATTTTTCTATATCTTCATAAGGAACCAGTGGCTTCACTACCTTTTGGTTGTGATAAGACTTTTCTTTTCCATTGGGGGATAATCAGGCTCCACATTTTCCCACAGACGCTGTTTTCAGACATGAACTCCAGAGAAGAAGTTTGCAGTGTATGGAGCATGTAGATTGTAGACCAAATTGTAGACAGACTCAATCAACTGGAGCTAGAAAAACACTCGGGAGGCGTCAACACCTCTTTGCATTGAGCTCACGCATAAATCCCAATAATGATGACAGCAATCTGTCGGCTGCTCGCCGCCAAGCCAGGACATCATGAGCGATATGTGGACGCTGGGAACCAGAGCGACGCTGGGCACACAGCGTTCTGCCTGCAGGACGTTTCTCTGGATGTTCCTCTGCAGCTGGTGTGAGACTCACACAAGGAAGAGCGCTAATGGGACGGGTCACTGAGCCGCTGCCATCTGCTCAGGAGTTATATAACTCGTTCAGATTGATTTATTGGTTTTATTATATAACATCCGGTAAGGTTTGGCCTCTCTGGTCATTTTTTCTTTTTGTGACACTCATCTACTGTATCTTACCATGTAATCCTTATTCAGGGTAACAGAGAACGTTTGGAGGTTGCTTAAGATAAGAATAATGTTATTCTTTCCACATGAGCACGGCCGTGAGGGGCCTCATTCACGACCCCTCGAGATGTTTCAACACTTCTGGGTGGAGAAGCTGAGACTCACCTTCACCAGCAGCTCCCGACTGAGGGAGTAGTTGTTGTCGTCTGAGAAGATCTCCGACAGCTCGCGGAAGGTGCGGAAGCTTTCTCTGTGGACCAAGAACATAAAAGTTTGCACAAAGATAGAAAAGATTGTTGTGTTTCTTTGAAGCAACAGGACTTTTACAGAGGAGAGACTGAAAAACCTACCGCGACACTTCCTCCCAGGTCCTCTTCAGGCGGTGGATGGCGTTGCACTGCAGGGCGGAGAGGATGGCACGCAGCGACGAGAAGTTCTTCAGGATCCGACATTCCTGAACATCAGGAACCATCAAAACAAACTGGGTTTAGATTTCACGCCTTTGCCTCGCGACTGTTTTTTTGTCATTTCCATCTCGTTAAAATCATTTTTGAAGTACGCAGTCGGCGGCTGCTCACCCGAGCCACGTCGATCCACCGCTCCAGCAGCCGCGCTCTCTGGTTGGGCTTCAGCGTCGGGTTGCTCAGGCAGGTGGTGATGACGCAGTTAGTGACGGAGTTGAACTGGGCCACGGTGGCTCTGATGGTGGGAGCCAGGTGCTCCTTCCCCTTCTTATCCCGCTGAGACCAGATGCCGCCCAGACAGTGGTAGGGCACCACCTTCTTAAACAGATCCTGATGGGAAATATTCATGAAACACAATGAGAATAATCAGTATTTTGTTTATTTTACAGACAAGTTCCACAGGGAAAAGGAAAGTTTTTGGAAATGGTCAACTGTGATGTGAGAGGTTAATGGGATAAAACACACTAAAGCACCCGATTTTTATGACAAGAAAATCTGTTTTTTTTAAATCTGGTGCCATCAGTTTATTTTCCTGTAAAACTGAAACAATTGTTTGAATTGTCAAAAAGTCAAATAAATAATTGTATTTTGAGGAGTGGGAGTAAACAGGGGCAGAACAAAATCTATTAATAAAGTTATATCGAATTACACAAACCTACTTTTTACATTGTGAACGTTTTCAACTTTAATATATAACTCAAGCATTCTATAAACCGCTCAAACAAATCAAATACCTCCTTTTGCTGCAGTGGATTAATGAGATAACTGTTTGTATTGATAAATCAAATGGAAGTCTCACCGCGTCCATTAACGTGAACTGCTCTGCGACCATGATGGGGTCGAACGACAGGAAACTGAAAGCAGGGATCTCGTCCTCGAAGCCGCTCTCTTCCTGCGTGGCGAACGGGCAGCCGATGTGATCCCCTGATGAGAGGACAAAAACAAATCTTTTTTCATGACGCCGTCTCAACCTGAGCTCAACCTCAACACGGCTCCTGCTCTTCTTCTCTTTCACCACGTCATCCTTTCTCTGACCTCGGCGTTTGTTTCCCTCTCTGCGCTCAGTCTCATGTCAGCTGAAGGGAACTGTCAACATGTTCTTATCACTGGTACAACCCAGCTGTTGTTTAATATGTGTTGGAGCATGTGAACTGACACTGTGTCTACAGCTACACTACGTGTGCAGTTGCTGTCCTTGATTTTGCACTTTTCTCAAAGTGATAAATCAAATGTAGCTTTTGTTTCCCTGCCCTGGCGTCCCTGTCCTCTCCTGCCCTCGTACCATCAGCGTCAGGCTCACACTGCTGTCGCCGGTGGAAGTGGGCCACCAGGTTGCGGCCGCGGCGCTCCAGGTCCGAGCCGGCGAAGTGGTGGTGAAGGTAGGACAGCAGCTGGTGCAGGCAGTCGTAGTTGGGAGGAGTCCAGAAGTCCTCGGAGTACTGGTCCAGCCAAGCGCCCAGGATGGACGAGACCGTGCTGCAGCAAACAGACGCAAAGTTAGAACCACAGGAACTTAAAGGTGTAATTATGGAAATTAGTTAAATAAATATGGAAAATAAATCTTAGGCAAATGTCTAGTTGAATTTTAAGTGTTGTTGTCACTGCTTAATAAATTCCTTGAGAGAGGAAAGCTAAATTTATTTTGACGATGCTAGAATCCTTAATAACACAAGGTTCAAATAGAGGCTTTTTAAAAATCACATAGATTTATATATTGAGTATAAAAGTACAATATGGCCCACGATTGTATCCAAAGACATTTAGCTCTACGACAAATAGGAGAAATGTTAATTCAAGAAGAAACTGAATTCAGTGAGTCTAACCACTCATTTATGTCAGTAAATCAAACTACGTGAAACAACACTGGCATGTATATGGAAAGATAAACACATTTTTAATGGTAATCACTAGAGAAGTTCAAGGTAATTAAATATATTACTCCACTGTCTTCACACACAAATACAGCTGAACCGTACTAAACTATTAAAGAAATGAAAGAACATTATTAAAGGAACATCATGTACCGATGCTTACAAAGCTTCTTTCCTGTTTCAGTAGAACCGAAACGGATTTCCTCCCTGGGATTCACGACATTTTTATCAGTTCACAAACTGCGTTTTATCAAACTCAAGCAGATGAGGGCCTGACAGGTGTCTCTCGGAAAGACAAATAACCCGCTGCAACTTTAAACTGTGCTGATATCCCTTTAACCTGCGGCGGGGGGGGGCGAGGGAGAGGAGGGGGACCGGGCTCGGCGCTGTGAATGTTCGTGCTGATTAATGTTGGCAGCTCGACACCGAAGGTCGCGGCACACTTACTTTCTCAGCTCTGTGCAGTCGTCCTGGGAGACTCTGTGTGCTGTGGCTGCAGGCACGTTCTGGAGCTTGGCATACCTGCGGAAAAAGAAACACAAGATATCGTGAGGAAATAAAATAAATAAAAATAAAGAACCTGTGTTCAGACTCACTTACACATGCATATAGATACAGACAAACCCACTTTAACCTAAGGGTTTGGGGATTTGCAATTCCTGCTTCCCTCATCTTGAAAGAAAACATCTTTCTTACTGTTTGATACTAATCTCATTTGAGAGTCATGTGTCGTTTATTACCCCCGACAAGGAAGTCATGTTTTTATCTGTCTGTCTGTCTGCCTGTCTTACTGCCCAGCTTCCATGAAAGGATGTGGAAGCGTGTGGCGTGACTCGAGGAAGAACCCATTCAATTTCGGAGCTGATGGAATAAACGGGCAGATCCAGGAAGTGTGACTCACTGTCTGTAACATGGTGATATCAAGCATTAGCCTTGGTGGAGGTGTGCACTCTCACAGCTTACTGCTAGTTTAATTTAATTTAGATTCAATTAGGATTTATGGGAAGTTTCCCCCAGTGTATTTATATTCTATTCATTCCTGTGCTCGCTCTGTTTATCTCATATAACATGTATTCATCCAGGTGAGAGGTCAGCCATCTCTTTACCTGTTGAGCAGGAGATCCAGCACCTGCTTGGTGGAGGCAAAGGAGCGGTAGGTGCAGAGGAAGATGGTGACGTAGGTGGAGTCTTTGCCCCTGAACGCCGACACCATGTACTCCACCAGCCTCTCCAGTGTGCCGGCCTTGATGGTGCGCACCTTGCAGGTCTCGTAGAGGCTCAGGGCGGAGTCCGTGTCCACGCCCAGCCATCGCTGCCCCTTGCTGGCCGACTGGTGAAGCTGCACCTTCCTCAGCGTGATGGTGAAGATGGCGTCGTCCTCGGCCTCCTCACCGATCTCCTGCGTCGAGCTCTAAGAGACACAGAGGGGACAGACAGTGAGACATTCTATTCTATATTCTACATAAATAAGTGCAAATGGTTGGAAACAAAGGATTCGATTTTCTCCTGTTGAAAATGTCTCTTTAAATATCCGTGTGGAGCTGATTACAGGGAGTTGAAGACTGAGAGGAGATGTTAGGTTACTGTACAGAACGTAAAGTTAAACATCTCTTTTTGGGGAAAAACCCTCTAATTAAGACCTTGCTCTCTTTCCTTTGCTCTGACTGAGTCATCCTTTTTTGAAACATGCACATAGCAATAATAGCTTGTTGCTAAACAGAGCTTACTGGATAAACTGCCACTACAATGCAGGCTGCAGCCTGTTTGTACCCAAACGTTGAATCAACACAAGCTTGTTGCCTGAGTGGGAGCGCTGTCGGCTGCCGGGTGTCACCATCACTGAAGTCTGTCGTCGTTTTCTCTTGAATGTTGCGAAACAAAGATGCAGAAAACCACGAAGCACCAACGTGATGATGATGGAGCAGAATATAAGTCCCAGTGATGATGCACGTTCACTTTCAGCGTTTGTGCATTTCATTTTAAGGACATGAGACACCAGCAATACCGAGCGTGACTTCGGTCTGTTTGCAATATAAACAGAGACCCACAATGATCTGTTCTAGTGAAGAAAGAAGCAGCAATATTCTCTTCAAAACACTGTGATACTGCTTTTGTAACCAGTATTACATGAAAACATAAAGAATATTATTTCCTGAAATAGGAAAATCTATTTGTGTGTGAAAGAACCTGAATAAAACTGGTCACAGCGTCAATGCAGACAGGGAGAAACGGATTCAAATTAATTTCTGATGTTTTCATTATTTGAACTGCGGAAAAAAACCAAAATAAAAGTGTTCTCCTTGTATTTCTAATAATTCCTAAATAAAGAGCCTCTCTCTCTGCTAATATTAAAGTTTAGTAATAACCTGCCTGCTCTCAGTTCATCTCATTCAAGTTTGATTCAAACATTTCATGCAACTCAGCAGCGTCGTGAATAACTTGCTCTGTGACACAGGAAGAAAAAGTTCATCACACCACAGCATGTGCTTCCAATCAGCAGTTTGTGTCACTGCAGGGAAATAGACCGTGACACTGAGCGCTGAAGCCGCCCAGGATATCGGCCGTAAATAGCCGAGCTACAGCGGCGTGAATCATGGGGCGAGTGCAGGCCTTGGCGGAGGAATGGCATGTAATCTGGCGTGCCACAGTCATCTGTCACGGCCCCTTGTTGTGTGTCCTGGGAGCGTTAGTCATCAGAGTCAGTTTCAAAGGCTCAGTGTGCATCGGGATCTGCTCGCTTACTTTAGGTCTACCAGGTTGTGTCCGTGTTACCGTGGAAACAAGCTGTGACCAGGCAGTGGATGTGGGAAAACCAGCGTGATGAGAAGTAACAGTATCTGCAGCAGCTGCTCGTGTTGTTGTGTTTAAGTTTTATGATCAGAAAGGGAAAAGACATGAAGTGAAACCTGAGAGAGGCTCATTCAAGAGAAAAAAGAATTGAGGCCACAAGGTTCACGATCATATTTCTAAAGAGCTGGGAACACAAATATTGAACAGAACAAAATCTAATAATAACGTCATATCAAATCGCAAAAACCTATTTTTAACATTGTGAACGTTTTGAACTTTAATATATATCACTCAAGCAAATCAAATACCTCTTTCTGCTGCTGTGGATTAATGAGAATAACTGTTTGTATTGATGAACAAACTAACAAACTAATACTCACTAAAAGGTTTTGGAGGGAAACTCAAATGAATCTTTTGCAAATCTAATAACGTGCTTCTCTCCCCAAACACTGATGGTTTCTTGATGTATAATCCAAACATTAGTTCTCCAATAAAACAGGATAAATGTATTTACTTCACATTTCTGCTTTCTGCATTTCAGTCACAGGAGATGATGTGATATCGGACAGATTCAGACCTAGATAATAATAACTGTTTTCCTTTTGTATCAAACAGCAAAAAAGTTCATTTGCCTTAAGTGACTTTTGAATTGTGACTATTTGGCATGCTCACATCTCGATGATGATGCTGAAGTGATATATTAAGGAGCCCTACTTCATAATGACATAATCATCATCTACAGCATTAGTAAATAGCATCACAATCTAAGACGAGCCTAAAAACAAAGACTGAGACGCTGTGGAGTTGTGAGACTCTTTCCCCGATTAAAGAAAAACTGACTTTTCCACAGGGATCAGATCAATGACAACTCAGCTCGTACAGAACCTGAGCTCCAGCCGGGATCCTGACCCAGTGTGTGTTACAGAGAGAGAGGGAAAGTGTGGCAGATAAATGGGGAGAGAGAGAGAGAGAGAGAGAGAGAGAGAGAGAGAGAGAGAGTAGACAAACCCCTGGACTGTTGTAAATCATGCACAGTTAAATGGCTGAGGCACAGCTGCAGCAGGAGAGCTGCTTATCAGCCAAACCACAGAGGCCTCGACGCTGCTATCACTTCAACAAAAAACACACAAAAAAAGCTCAAGGGCAGAACCTCGCTCCATCCGCAGAGTCAATTCTCACCATAATGCCTCCATTCATCCCTGCTCCAGTGAGGATGAGCGTTGCCATGATAACCACACTCCTCTTGCTACTTCAACAAAACAGTGACCGGAGGGTTCGGTGTCACCTCATGACGACGGGAACAGGTAAACAAACCAAGCAGAAAAAGCCTCTAACGCTAAAACACTCAAATATCAAAAGTGGCCATGAGGAGGAACAAGTGAGGACACAAGGTAAAGACCTAACTTTTGCTTTTTAACCAGGCAGGAAGTAGCTGGATGTGTTTTCTAACCAGGAATCTGACATGAGACCACTTCAGTAAGAGGGAAGATGAGCTGTAGCTTCAGATGCCGCTGACAGGTTGAACTTTAATACGACAGCTGCTGTAGAGAGGGACTTTTTCTCAATGTCAGTTTGGGCAACCACCTGATTTACATAAAGACTCTGAAGGGGCATGATGCCCCTCTCGGGACGTTTTGTTCAAACTACTCAGATGATTAGAAAAAGGGCAGAAGCTGCAGTCAACAGCCTCCCGGACACGTCCTGGTTCAAATAAGCTTCAGCAAACACATAAAATCAATAAGGAATTTTATGGAAATTCCACTGAGATCTTGACAGGAACCTAACCCCCACTGTTTCCTTTTTAATTTAGGTTAGGATCACATTCCTTCATCCTGACTCAGCGACCAGATCTGTACCATACTGGTTACAAACAGACAGGAAGTGGCTCCACAGTAATTCAGCAGCTCAAAATATGTCCCAACACTTGAAATATACTAGAATATGAGTCAGTAGAGCTCAACAGTCGCTTAAACTCAAATCAAGCTGCACCAAATTTTACAAGTTCGTAAATGTCAGTATTTTCTTCATAAATATCTCTACATTATTACTTGAGAAATTCACAAAAGCTGCTTTTGGTCATGGACTGAACACTGGATTTTCCAGAGGTTTGGGGTTAGAGATAATTCTATAGTTGCTCTGGGGATTTTCCAGAAGTTTTCCGTCCAGCTTCCTAGAAAATACAGCAGGAAAAATGTTGTCCTGCTGACAAATAGACAAACTGCACTGAAACATCCAAATCCCTAAAGTGGATGTATAAAAAACAGCTCATTCAACACTGATGCACTTGTTAAATTGAGGCGTTTGACCCCCAAGCCTAAAACTCCACTGTTACTTTCTCTGTGCTCACATGAACTTAACCATGAGGCCGATGCTGTTCAAAGACCCATGTGACCGTTGAACAGCATCGCAGACTTTTACACCAGTGGTTTGCTTTTATTCACCGGCTGCTCTCCTGCACAAATCTGTCAACGTCTCGTCGGAGAAACATTGTTTGCACTGAAAATGCAACTATGTCCTTTACGCAGATGTATTGGACGTTTTATTCTATTACTTCAATCAATGACAAAATCACTTTTCAATATAAAGATGATTTAACTGCATCCCTAGACTGCTAATAAAGATTGACAACATGACAGCTCCCCCATAAGAGAATCCAAATCCTTTAGAACACCCCCTGGTGGCTGACTGCAGTAATGGTCTTAAACTCCACCTCCTCCACGTTAGCGAATGGAACATTGGGCCGAATTAAAAAAAAATGTCAAATAGGTTAAGATGGCAGCGTTTGTGTTTCGGGATATTTTGGCTTAATTTATGGACAGTGTAAGGAAGCAGAGACACGTCGTTCATATTTATTTACAATCTGTGATATCACCCAGTGGCCCCTCCTCCTGAATCCCGCAGCATCAGATAAACACTCACTGCATGAACTTTATTGTGCCCGTGCAGAACTAACGTATTTAACTCTGCAGTTAATAATCTGTTCAGTCTTTCTCTGCTCGCTGTGTGAGTTTTTGAATAAAATCAGAAAGCAGGGTCATCAGAAATGTCTGGCATCCACAATCCTCCACACTGGTTCCAACACTGATCAGATCTCGATCACCTACGCCGTCCTGAGTGTGAATGACCATGGACGGTCACGTGGGCCGGAGGAATGTGAGGCGAGTACGAGCGTCAGCAGCGAGAGATGAGGCAGAGAACAGGAAATAGGTTGACAGGGCGAGGGAAAGGGAAAATGATATCACATGAGCGACAGTTGTTTTTTCTACGACTGGATGAATGGATTTACTGTTCATTTATTAATAGTCATTTTAATGACTGTTAATAATAAACCAAGGAAATGACATGGTGCTATTTTCTCTGGTCACACAGTGAACTTTCTAAAAAACACTGAAATCTTCACAATGTAGTTTGGAAAAATTTTCACTTGACCCAATTCTACATTTAACCCTGATAGAAATGAATCAGTGCTGAGTTTAATAATCATTAAAGAAAACGATGTGTTGATGTTTTGTAAAAAACACTGACGCTCATGTGTAAACTGTGATGGATGTTGACAGTGACACATTTGGACAATATCTTCAATGTTTGCCTTTATTTTGTTATTATTATTAATGATGAGGATGATGGATCAAATTAAAAAGTAAAAGCTCCAAGTTAAGTGTAAATATCCTTCATAGCTTGGTGGAGTGAGTCTGAGAGCTCAGGACTCTCCCTCCTCAGTGTGGTGACTCCACTGCTCAGAAACACAATCCCCATTCTTCGTATGGAGTTAAAAAATGTTTATCTCTCACAATAGAAACCTCCTGTCTTCATATCTGATGGTTTACAGTCTCTGCAAACACAGCCACCTGGCACAGGGACACACTAAAACAAACACACTCCACGTCTCAGTAAAGCCTGACTTGCTGCCAAATCCCCTCAAGGCTGAACAGCGCTGTGGGAGCATGATCGGAGGCATTGGCCAAATCATGACGCTCATCAACAGAAAACACACCTGCTTTTGAATGCGGCCGTCCTGAATGAGCCCACTGAAAGCCCCCGAGAGCTCAGTTCTAAATGTAGATCAGCAGGGAAACTCCCAGTGGAGAGAGAAACCTGCCGGCTAAACAGTCAACGGCGAAACAAAGCCAACAATAGCGCGCATCCATTACAAGCCTGTAGCACAAACCAGCGAGTTCCCCTCGCCGACAATGGGCGCTGAAAGCCAGTGAGGACAGAGGAGGAGAGCAGGGCGTAACTCACAAGGCCAAATCCTCGTTTTATCTCCCACTGTCAATGGAGCTGGTCAAGAGACGGTCAAAAAGCTAAAGGTTATCCTCCCTCCTCTTTCAAACCCACTGATTGAAACAATGATCCATTTATTTATTATTTTGCATGAAAACACAAATGATTAATATTGAAATCAAACACAGATAATCAAGTCAGAGAATCTACAAAGAAATTAATGTGAAGAGCTGTGTGCCCAACTGCAGAGTGACTGTTGAGACAGTCCAGCGCTGTAGGAGAGATCACAGGATCCTAGAGGTGCAACCTCTGGGCACCATGAATGTCTGTGTTAACTGTCATCCAAGGGTAAATGAGATGTTTCAGTCTACAGTGTCACAAAAACTAGCTCAAAGTTAACTATATCATTCTGAATCCAAGATTTCGTAACGACAATGAGGCAGCGACGGGACAGACATGTTCAGTCTAACTTTAAATCTCATTGTGATCAACAGACTCCTTGTCTTCCACCACAACGACAGTCCTCTCCCTGCATCGGCATCATAAAGGCTCGGGACTGTTTCTCGTTCGCAGTCACCATCATGAAAAAAGCTCTATTTTTATCTGTATTGTTGCCTCTTCCAGCGAAAAAAACTTGACATGATCAGTTTTTCCTGTGTGAGCAAGTTGGGGCAGCGGCCGCAGGCCAAAGAACGACTGATTAGATGATGAACATGACCTCAATTTACATTTCCTGCCATCAGATGACTGTGTTTTTTATTCAGCTGTTACATTGAATCTTCCAGGCGAGTTCAATATCAAGTAAATTCAACGTGACAGGAGGGATTCAGTGTCAGAGAAAGTTGGAGGTTTGTTTTTTCTCAAGCGCCTTCAGGTCATTTTCCTTCTTCAAGTTGCACACACAGTTTGTTCATATTTGTCACTTTCAATCCTCAGCACAGCAGAGAAGCATAAAGTCTAAATTTAAACCTTGCTCTAACTCTTGAGCTGTTTTCAGACGTGTACTAAGGTCTGGACATTTTCCTGAAATCTTCCAGAGGGGCTGAATGTTCGAGTCAGTTTCTCAGGACATTTTCTGGAACTTTTCCTGCCCACTAGTGAAATGTCCCAGAGAGTCCATGTGAGAACACAGCAGGAAAAACAATTTGATTAATAAATCTGATAAACCAATAATGAAATGATCAAACTGGGAGGTTGATTCTGAATCTTTTCAATGTGTGGTTCCTTGATTGCACCAGACAGTCTCAGAGGAAGGGATGTGGTCGAAAGCTCCGGAAACGACAAATGAATTACATGTGAGATGTTTTACGCCAAACTGCTGTTTCCAAGAATGAACCTCAGAGGCCAAATCAAATTTGGTTGCGGCTTTTGAGTTATTTGGCTGCTCTTCGTATTAACTTGCTTTTAGTTGCCTGAAGACTTAGTTACTTTACAGATTAGTTGATTTTAAAAGTAACTAAGTTAGATTACAAGTTACTTTATTAGTTACATTCAGCAGCTGCCGACAAGGACCCGCCGCCTCAACATAAAAATGACAACCGGTTTTGCCAACACTCACTTTAGAAGTGCATTTTTAACAGTAATGTACACAACAACAATGTATAATGTATCTTCTGACATTTTAAGTTGAACTTAAAAACTATTTCCTGAAAAGACAGTCTTTCTTGACTTCACTTAACATAAATACTTGTTTTTTTGATAAAAAAATAAAATAAAGACAGTCTTTCTTGACTTCACTTAACATAAATACTTGTTTTTCTAAAATAAAATAAAGACAGTCTTTCTTGACCTGACATATTTAACTGTTAACCCTGTAATGGAAAAACTTACTACTTATGATCTACATTGTTTATAAATGTAACTATTAAATTCTTTTCAACATGTTTTATGAACATAGTACTTGTTGTTCATAGCATTAGAGAAGCAAGGAGTGGCTTTACAAAAATCTGTTCTGTGAGGCAGCCCGGCATTGACAGTAGTAGGGATCTTGTTTATTATGGCACAAAACGAGGGCGATTTAACTTAATTGTCGCATAGGCTACATGACTTCACTCCCAGAGACGCAAGAAGAAAATCAAATATATTGTAACGGACTGGGTTTATGTTTATGTTTGGATTTGACGTATGTTCAGTAAAACACTGTGTTGAAGGAGCGTTCCGATATCCTGAGGGTCAGTGAAGGGGTCCTGGGACATGTGACTGTTTGGACCAATAGGATGGGGTTGTTGGGGATGTCAGGCCCTCATTGGCTGGTTGTGTTGGGGATCGGGGGGTCAATGAGGAAGTGAAGTGTTGTTGATGTGTGCGAGTGACAGCGAGAAGTGCACATGTTCGTGTAGCTGTAGATGATAATAAAGGTAATAAAAAGTAAACAAAATAGTAACGCACAGTGACTTGGACGAGTAACTTTAATCTGATTACTGGTTTGGAAATAGTAACGCGTTAGATAACTCGTTACTGAAAAAAGTGGTCAGATTAGAGTAACGCGTTACTAAGTAGCGCGTTACCGGCATCACTGCTGGTAATTACACCACAGCAAACACACAGACGGTTTGAGAGGACTTGGAGAATTGAGTATTTTCCAGGCGTGGAGGACTTCACATTCCTGCCGCTCTCTGTTTCTGTCGTTCCCTCTGACGCTGATCTGCGGCACTCAGCTTCTCGACTCTTTTCGAGATGAACTGCGGAGACAGAAGCTCGTCTGTGCCGAGTCCGCCGAGTCCGACACGTGACGCTCGGCCAAACTCCCGCCCGCCGTACTTGAATCAATGCTAATGCTAAACGAGGACACATCCCAGATCACCTCCACTCACACTGCGTGTCCCGGTGTGACTCCCCCTGTCCCCCCCCCACACACGTGTCTCAGACCTGATGATTCCTCATTAGTGTCGACAACGAAAGGCTCATTGAAGTCACATTTCTCCACAGCACAGATTTATACATATAAACATAGATCCGGAGACACTCGGTGGAACCTGCACACAACACAACATATTCCTCTGCTGTTGGGTTCTGTCCTTAAAGTCTGTTTTTTTAACTGCACATGAGATTATTTCTTCCATGTGGTGAAGCTACAGTGGCACCGTGTCATTATGTCATTCATCTGGGACGGCTTGTAAGCTTGGCTGAGTCCCAGTGAGCAGCACTGAGGACAAGCAGACCATGATAGAGAGAGAGCTCCAGTTACAGTCTGTTCACTTCATTACCGCTCAGGGCACAGATATCTTCTCAAAACAGAGCAGAAGGAGTTTGTCTTTCACAGACAGGATGAAGAACGCAGCAGGAGATAGTTGGAGTAAGACTCTTTCACAATAGAGTGCAGCTCGGGCCACAGTGTTTTGTCCAAACTCTTCTGAGGACAATGTTTTACAGTGTAAAGAAATCAAGATGACAGCCCAGCCGATGGGAACAAACCTGACCCGACACTAGAGTTCACAGAAACAAATTTGTCCTTTACACACAATTTCCAGTTTCACGTCTGTCGTCAACACGCTCGCTGTAGTTTTCCAGACATCTTCCTGCTGTATTCTTACATGGGCTTACGTGGGAAAAGTTCTAGAAACCGTCCGGAGCAACTGTCACACATACAGCCTGGAGATTTTAAGGAAAATGCCTGTTTGGTGCATGTCCGGAAGCAGCTTAAATATTAGGGAACAGGAAAAGTTCAAGAAAAGTTCTAACAGTCAGTCTCAGTGTGGTCTTCATCCTGTGTGGTGTTAAGATCAGGACTCTGAAGGGGTGGGGACCATTTCAGGTCAGACCATTTGTTGAAGGACTCCTTGCTCTTCTGGAGACGGTTCTTTACCACCCTGGCTGTGTGTTTGGGATACTCGCCTCCCTGATGGGATTATATGCTGGATAAGAATCTAAATATCTGAAGTGCCTCAAACGTCCAGGCCTCGTTTGACGTCCTCAGCTCTCGATTCAAACTGATTTGTGACCGAATGAGCGGTTTTCTGTGTTTCTACGACTTATTGTTTGAGGCCTCCTGAGACGGTCTCAATGCACAGCAGTGTTTTCTGCAGGTCTGGCCCCTAATCCCACTGGTTGGGACTGGACTGCCACATATAGAGAGCTCTCACAGCTCCGCTCCGGTTCTTAGCCTGAATCTGCTGTTTTGTAAACCGTTTGTTCCCTGACTTGGCTCCCATTAGTGTGATTACTGTGGGAGTACTTAGTTACATAAAATCAAACAAAACATGCAGTATGGAAAAAAGAGGCTTAATCACATGTTATTCAAACAGCTCAGTTGCACCCCCCCACTCTTTACCATCACACACAACTGCAATCAATCAATCAATTCTGAGCCAACTGCTTCCTCTGGTTTGTCTTTTGAAAAGTGTAATCTTCGATCCAACAGGTTCAGATCACTCACTCTATAGCTAGAACGTAAACTCACCAGAGGAGCTTCGTCTCTGTTATATCAATCTCAACCTCATCATGTTTTTCTCTTGCGATGACGTAGTCATGTTTTAGCTTGTGGCGTACAAATGTGTTGATAACGTGCAGTGACGCCAGAGAGTGATGAAAGAGTGGAGGACAAAAATCTCAAAAGCTAAAAACTGCTCATAGTACAAAGTTTATTTGGTATTTCTGTAGTTTTTTAATTTACAACACAATTTCTGAACTTTTATCATTTATTCAGGTTTATTGACTGACTGAAACGTTTAGCTTAGATTGTAGAGAGTTTAGAGATATGAAGCGTTTAAAGATCCTCCGGTAAACAACAGGACAGGAAGTACAAATACCAATGTGGACACTGGAGGAGCATTTCTACTGCAGAGTTCAGAGGTCACCATGGAGCCAGAGAGATCAACAAATGACCTGAACCTGAACCAGTCCTCCTCTGTGACGCAGACGTACTGTAACCAAACCTCGGCATCAAATCACGCCCGTGTGCCGAGGAGAAGAAAGGCGGCGATTGTGGAGGAAAGCTCTCAGCCTCTGCAGGAGGGGGATTAGGCATTAGGTAATTGTGTTAGAGGGGAGGATTAGATCAGAGCGAAGAGACGAAGCAGAGCAGGTTAGCTGGAGACGAGAGAGAGCGCCGCTGACCCCCCCCCCCCACACACACACACACACGCTCAGGCAAACGCAAGGGTTTTAATAAGAGGCCTGTGACGTCGGTCCAGCTCCGACTGATGACAAACAGAGCAGAGAGTCAAAAAGAGAACATATTAGACTGTCTCCCGTGTCTCGAGGACAGAGGACATCAGGTCGTCTCGGTGTGGTACCAGCTAAGACGGTGTCCTCATCCAATCCTGGGCCTTACATAAGACTGGTAAACACCCTCCTCCCTCCTTATCTGATCGATGTACAGCATGTAAACCATGTAGAGCTGGAGAACGTTACGCTTAATCCATACAAATGGGCATTTTTATGGATAACTGTGAAACTGCTGCTTCGGGCGTTTGGGTCAGGAGTGAGACACAGATAAGGTTTGAGTGGAAAACACTTAACTGCCACACAACTATAGATAAACACATTCATCTATATATCTTGTTGTCATTAGTGCTGTACATTTGCATAACTTCATGAATTATATCATCGAATGGGATTTTCTGCAGAGACATCCCAATAACAACTACAAGCACCAACAGTACAAACCTCAGAGCTGAATCGGAATCTGAAGTAGACTTGAATCAACGGAATGATCATTGAGGGAAGTTGAATGTGTGATATTTTACCTGCTTTGGACCGAATAGATAATCAATAAATAGAGAACTTACTTGAATAATTAAAGTAGTTGCAGCTCTGTCTGATAAAAGTTAAAGCTGATTCCTGTCATGAAGGCAGGGAATTTACATAACATGTGGATTTATGTAGGCTGAAGTGGATTTCTGTACCACACACACACGTATGTATATATACACAATATGTATATGTACAATATGTACATGTACAAGCACTCACACAACAAACCCCTCGAGCTGAAACATGTGGAATCGGCAGAAAACGTATTGTGAACTTGTTGTAATAATAAAGCCTGAGGTTGTGCGTCATTTTAAAGCTTTTTATGATCAAATACGTTTGTGCCGAACAATGACAATTTATCTTTTCAATCTTTGTAATAACATGCAGTGCTCTGACAAAGCTACAGACTATTCTTAAAGATCAATATATTGAACGTTTTTGTACATTTGACTTGTTTGAGCTCAGTGAAAACTGTACTGGGACGGCTTCAGTTTCCGAATTGAACGAGATGAACACAAGCTGAGAAAATAAGCAAGTCATCCTGGACCAGTTCTCCTGTAGCAGCGTGTGGGGAGTGTCACTACAGCCACATCACGTTTCTCTCTATACGACTGATAACGTATGTGAACTCTTTCTGCTCTTCATGACACAGATAAATGCTCTGTACTTTCCAGCCACTCAGCAACTGTACAGTGATAAGCTGTTTAATCAGCACGATTATAATAAGACGGTTTATAAAGACGGGATTAGAGTCTGTCTTTGTGTCTGATTCGATTATAAATACACGTGAAGTCATTCCATGTGTATTTTGGACACACACACACAGACACAGATAATTATAAGATGGTGAAATGTCTATTAAAGTGCCCAGTCTTTGTAAAAGCAATGAAATCGCATCTCACAATGTGGATTTTCTTATTTAAGTTAATTCTCAAACAATTCAATTAAACTAATTTTGATCTAAAGTCTTGAATGAATATTTTCTAATGAGCTGCGGATCAACTCAGAATCAATCACCCTGGATCCTCCACCCAGTCCTGGACCCTCCACCCAGTCCTGGACCCTCCACCCAGTCCTTGAACCATCACAACAAACAGCCCCAGCTAACGGGCCTCGGACACCTCTCCTCCCCGCCTCTCCTGCACCAGCCTCCCGCCCCGGGCCCTGCCACCTCCCCCGGGCCTCCTCCTCCTCCTCACCTCCAGCAGCGGCAGGTCCGGGTCCAGGTGGGTGAAGCTGTGCAGGACCACCGGGCTGCGGTCCTCCACCACCTCCAGCCTCACCCCGTCCCAAATGCTCCGGACCTTCCAGGAGGAGTCGAACATCTCCGGCAGAGGACCCGGCTTCAGGCTGCGAGCCTCGGCGTGCATCCCCGGGAAAGAGACCATGGATGCCCTGCGGAGCCCCGGGCGTCGGTCACGGTAATGGCGGCGACATGTCCCCGGTGTGTGAGGGTGTTTGTCCCGGGCAGAGTGAGCAGTGATCCCCGGTGAAGGAGGAGGAGGAGATGGAGGAGGCGCTGCTCGGAGCGCCTCCACTGTCATCTCCGGTGCAGCTAAACCCCGCCCCCAGCGCGCTGCTGCCTTCACGGCCCTGGGACATACCAGCACCCGAGGGAACGCCGCAGGACTGAAGGGATGGTTCAACCCAAAACTGAAGATTCCCTCTTTATCTTTTCACCACTATAAAGCAGCGTTGCAGCCGAAGACAATAGAATTGAACTCAATAGCGAGCACTTCTTCAAACATACAGAAAACAACTGAGAACACACATAATGCCTCAATGCTGCTCCTGTGGTTTCCTCCAAATGTCCGCAAGCCCGACACATTCACATTCGACTATAAACATCGTATGATCTGTATCTATATCACACTGTTTATCACAAAGACTTTCTTATGTTCTCCAACAAGGACTATGCTGTGTGATAGGTCATCATTGACAAATGTACGAGATGTCCCTGAAGGCAGCGTTAAACTCCTCCAGCCTGACGTAATGCCTCTGGGAAATGATGCGAGTGTGTGTTTGTGTTCTCACTATGGCAGCGCAGACACACACACACACACACACACACACACACACACACACACACACACACACACACACACACACACACACACACACACACACACACACACACTTAGTATGATTAATCTTACATTTAAGTATTACTTATTATTACTTACTGACGCCCATTTTTTAGTAATATTGCAAATTTCCCCATTGCGGGACTAAAAAAGAATATAATATCATAATGCTGCAATCTGCTAGATTCCTAAAATTGTCTTGATAATGATAATTATAACGCAACATATTTTTTTAAAAACAGTACAACACTCAATAGTATTTCTCTTACCTCTGCACTTTTAAAAGGGTGTTTTGACATTAAGGAATTACTTATAATATCCAAATAGGACCACAAGTAATCATTATGTTACATAGGACGAGATGGAGAATATTCCATCGATCAATTGTTTTATAACAATAATAAATAATGATAATAAAATCATCGGATTAATCAACATTGAAAATAATCATTCAACTTATTAAACCTTAAATTACTCACACAAACGGGTGGAAATGCTTTCCAACATTTAAATGCAGCTTTAAGATTTTCAACACCACAAAAACAAACCGTTCATTTAAATCAAGATTCGGAGAAGCAAATATTTAAAGTCCAGCACCTGAACTAGTCTTGGCCCAGTTTGACTGATCTTCTTTATTTGGATTTTTTTGATTCCTTCCCTGTCAGATCACAACTGGAGACTCTGTGGATCTGACATCCAACACTGCCTCCTACTGGCAAATGTCAGGAACAGACGTCAGATCCAAGACACCATCAGTGATCTTAATAAGATGCCGGACAAGCTATTTGAATGAGAACTAACTCAGATTAATTCAGCTCGTTCTGGATGTGCAGCAGTTACGTCAACAAAAAAGACGAACACAACAAACCTGCAGCATCATGTTTCACAGATAATTGATGCTGAACTTTAATTAATGATATTTATTTGAGAGACGTTGTTGTCGGAGGAGGACATTTCTTCTGCACAGACAGCCGGAACAGGTGCGAAAGTGATTAAGAAAAGTTAAAAAAGAAAAACATCTGCTTCACCAGCTGAGTCTGAATCCAACAGCAAACATGTCCGACCTCAGCGGCCTCCTCTCGCCACTGAGCTGCTGCGAGTTGTAACTCACGTAACTCTGCAGCTGCAGGAAGAGAACCACAAACTGTGGGTGAGACACAAAGAAGAGGAGGAGGAGGAGGAGAGCGGCGAAGGATCAAAATGGGTTTTTCACGCCTGATACAGATTCTCATAGATCTTTAACTACTGTTCATGTCTGTAATCCTCTGAAACATTATAGAAACAGTCCAGTAAAACTGATCAATCCCGAACAGCAGCTCCATTGTTAATATCCTTCTTCCTGAGTCCAAGAATTCTCTGAGAGCTCCGAGCGACGTCCCACTTTTCGTCTGCTGTGATTTAACTGAAGCACTTCTTCCATCTGCTGGAAATCAATACCAGAGGATGTTGTTGTGCTGCCGCTGCCGTGGCTCTGGCTCAGACTGACGCGCCGGCATGTTTTACTATTCCCTGAGGAGGGTGATGCCGAGAGGCCGCCCTGACTCTCTCACAAACTCAACACAAAGAAACACGGGCTCTTACGCAGATTCACGCACAAAATGCTACGCAGCCGGACCAATTAAGAAGTCGACCACACCCACAAAGAGCCTGGCAGACGTGAAGGAAGAGGAGGAAGAGGAGGAAGAGGAAGCCTTGTTCGACGGCAACAATCAGAAGTGGCAAAACATCTCAGAGCAGCAACATCTGCAAGATATTTGACTCCAGACGACACCGAGCCAGGGAGAAAGTTTAACTTCTGCAAAACTCCTGCCAGGATGCCATTTAGCAAGGCCCCCCCCCCTAACAGGGGCCGGCAGTGGAGGGTTGTTGCTGTGCTGAGCCTGTGCCAGACGCTCGATGTTCCCCAGACAATAAATCTGTAACAAATAAAGGACGAGCAGAACGCCAGGCGTGGACTGAGTACCGAGTTACATAACAGAAAAAAGATTCAGGCAAATAGAATGAGAATAAAGTGATTATAAAGCAGACGTAAGAACAAAAGTCATTCCAAGAAATTCATTTTAAGTCAATTAAATCAGTCAAATAAAACTTCACTGACATAAGGACAAGTAATATCTACATCCAAGAGTTGCCAAACAATTTGGATGCATTGGAATGTAAACCTTAAGATCTGAGTTTGACAGTTTAAAGCTGCACTGGATAAAATGACGACATCAAATGTTAAAGGAAACTCAACTCTGCTGCTCTACAGAACCTTTAGACTCTTTGAGCCCGTTGTTTTGGTTTAAACTACAATCTCAGCTCACATAAACCATAACCAGGAAATACTGATGGATGACTTGACTCCAGCTGCGGAGACAGCGTCCTCCGCAGGATGTGCTCACTGAATTGAGACACAGCTTTTGGCTTCACTTTGGGAGCCGCCATGTCGTCCATCTTTGTTTGCTCTCTTTGTTTTCGCTACCTGCAAACAGCCAGACAGCAGCAGAAGCAGCACAGAAGAAAACAGTTGAACGGAGGAGCAGCTCAACGTTTAGAGCACATTTTCTGTTCGCCCCCTTTGACACCAGTGAAGGCTGCATGTCGGCTGATTACCCCGGCCGGGCGACAGCTCATCAAGATGATTGACAGGTGCTGGGGCGACATAACCTGACCGGCTGAGTGGGAGGAAGGAGGTAAGAATAAAACATTTCATAAATCCTCAGGAAGAAACTACTTTGTGAACCAATGAAGAAATTGATTTCTATCCGAACAGAGACCTTCACCCGACTACATCCCCTCCTGTCAGAAGATTTGATTGGACAGCATCATCAGGGGTAGGGGTGCAACGATTAGTCGACGTCGTCGACAAAAATCGATGACAGGAATAGTCGCCGACGAATGTACTCGTCGATGATTCGTTGGTTACGTCATAACACGTGTTTTTCGTGCCGTGCAGTTGAACTAAACGTTGTTTTACCGGAGGTGCTGATGAAAGCAGCTGAGGAGTGAGCCATCTCGCTTCCTTCCTATCTCTGAAAGTCGCGCATGTGCAATAGCGACAAAACACGGGCCAATGGCGTCCTCCGCTGTAGCAGCATCGCGCACCAGAAAGTAAAAAGTTCCGGAGAACTTCACCCGTAACAGCCCGAAAAAAACTACCTGCAATATCTGTACGGCGGACCTGCTCTGCATGGAAGCAGGACACGCACATTTGAGGAGGAGGAGTCACGTGTGACTTCGTAACGGAGACAATGCGGACTCGCCTGTCAGACGTTATATATACACGTATATACCTGCGCGCAGGATTCTAGCATCCATTACAAAACTATGGTTTAAACTTTTTATTAACGAGTTTAAAAGCGAAATATTATCCTATTGCCTGACAAACGTCTTGTTTTAATCAAAATGATTTAGTCTGAAGAAGACTGTAGTTTCGTTTGTTGATGTTTTTATTGCTGTTATTTTCCCTGTCATTTTTGTTAACAGGAAAAATGAATACTTGATTTTTAATTTATTTGTTTTATTAGCACTTTGCCTGTCCTTGCTTTTAAATGGACAAAAACTTGATTTGTCTTTGCTTTTGTGTCAACAGTACCCTTATATGAAACAAAGTTTATTAAAAGACATTTTTTTTAATGAAGTATCAATATTTATTGCCTTTATTTTCAGTCATCACATGCCTCGAACAACCTCAAGCTAAATTTAAAAGCTGCTTGCTAAATAAGAGCAATTGAGAATTTGTGTCATTCATAATCCGATTAGTCGATTAATCGTTTCAATAATCGGTGACTAATCGACTATCAGAATAGTCGTTAGTTGCAGCCCTAATCAGGGGGTTGTTTTATATTTCAAAAACCACGCAGTTGGGTATTGTTTCTCACGGCTGCTGAGTTTTAAATCTCGTGGTCAGAGCAGGTAGCAAGTGGACAGAGGAGAGGCTGGCTCCCGGCTCTTCCTGCTGTCTCAGTTTGACAGCTCCTAACAGGAGCAGGCTGTCGAGGTCAGACCTCACGTCACGGAGAAGCCAGAACACTGAAGTCACAGTTAATGGGATCAGATTATAGTTGGTGAAGCATCAACTCTTTCATTTCAAATGCAGGGATCTACGCAGGAGTTTGTGTATATTCACAGGTTGTTCACTCAAGACCTCACCTCAATCCTGTTCTTAACAGATCTCTGAGTCAGGTTTGTGTTGGAACAAGTTATAAAGAACAACACTGGGCAGGTCAAAGTCAAGTCTGAAGAAAAATGAGTCATCTATTCATTTTTAACTTATACGTATGTTTGGAAAGGTGCTATGTCAAGAAAGATAATCATTATTATCATCATTATTATAGAAACAGGGGATAAGTGGTATCAATACCAGAGTCTGTGACCTGACGAGCAGGACGACCTTTCACAGAAACTCTTGTGACACAGATCCAAAGTTCAACCCGTCTATAAACCAAAAGCAGCGCAGTCTCTTAACAGTCAGACTCGTGCGGGACAGAATAAGAAAACATTAGTGGATCCAACCTGTCTGTCTCCTTCTCTCCTCGCTGTCTGGTAATAATCCTCGCCATCCCAGCAGGCACTTGTCCGGACCAGCAGTCCGCAGGTCCACATGCTTGTTTCACTGAGACAGCAGAAACCTCGGGATCCAAACCGTCCTCGAGCGCTCGCTCCCACTCCCCTCGTCACAGTTTGGCCGAACCTCCGCCAGTGCTCTGCTCCAACGTGTTTACTCTACCAGCTGTGTCAACACCAGGACCGACACTGGAAAAAATTAACTTACGAAGGAGAATAAAGAAAGTAGGTCTCTCCATGTCTGTCAGAGGTGAAGTGATTCGCTCAGTAATGACAACAAGAAGAAACCTGGTGAAGCCGGAAATGAAAATGAAAGTTAAAGACGCCGGGGAATTCAAAAAACTTCCCCAGTTGCCAAGATCTGGGAATTACCTCCTCAGGCTCATCAGTGGTTGGACACCGAAGTGAAACCATTCATTCACAGTCAAATACAAAAGTATAATGTTTCTCATCTGGATGTAATTCTCCACTCATTTATCCATTAATAAAAAAAACCTACACTTCTTGCAGCCTGGCTACAACAGGTATTAAAAATATTAATTAATTTCAGCTTTAATTAATGCTGTCTAAATTAATTTGTGGATATTTTAAATATAAAATCATCAGCGACTAAAGGAAAGACACCAAACAATTCATGAAACACAAACTCTACTGTGGAATGAAACATACTGCAGGTCCTCTGAGGCTGAAAGGGAATTACGTTTTTTTTGTGTTGTTTATGTGTAGATTTATTTTCTTGTTACTTCTCTGATTTGTTCTCATTTCTGTTTATTATGTGTTTTTATTATGTGTTTCCTTTAGTTGTGTTGGCTTCTTTCTTCCCTCTTCCTCTTTTCTGAGGGATTTCCTCTTGCAGTTCAAAATGTGCGGTTGAGGCCGACACGCGATTTGTTAAAACTGTATTAAATAATGTTTTTCCTCCTCTTCTCTAAACTGCACAGCTCAGTGTGGGCCTGCATCTGATTTTAGTATTATCAATGCAGCTGAGGACGTCATTCTGGGGATGAAATCTTGTAGATGATGACATTGGATTTAAATATGTGTTTAATACTTCACAATGACGTCGCTGCCTTTTTTAACGCATCAGGGTTTATGTGCACGTTGCTGCTGATTGGACAACAACCTTCGAGTCAACCACAAAACAAGAGAAAATCGTATTTCGAAGCCTGTTGCACAAACATGTCGATCAACACGGTGGAGAACGCTTTTGAGATTGAACGTGCTTCTCCACTTCCGCCAGCCTGTCCTCAGCCCCCACCCCCCCCCCCCCCCACCCCCCCGTACACAAACCTGAGTCATCGTCTCTCAGCCAGTTTGTCCACTGTTGTCTCTCTCCCTCCTCCTGGCTGTTTACTCTGTCTGGCTTGTTTGTTTGACCCTCGTCTGACCTTTCTGGACTCTGGCCTGTCTGCTCATGTCCCTTTGGACCTAGTTGGTTCTGACGGCTTCATATCAACCAAGTGAGGGACCAGTGCATTTCCTGCCTGGAAAATAAAATCTTTAAGTGTGCATTAAATTAAAAACTGAAATATGACTGCTCCTTTAGCCAGATCTCACTTTTTTTTTTAATTCCACTTACACAACTTATTATTTATTAAAAACTGTCTCACTGTTTAATTTCTCTTAAACAAAGTGGTTGACACAAGTCATGAAGGTCACAGTGAACATTATCAAGCAGTCTGCAGACATCCATTCATTTCCTTAAGAGCCGACCGACAGTCACTCTGACTTCGATTTAACTTTTCTTCTTCTAGCCGGGAGCAGGTGCTGCTGTCACTTGCCAAACACTTCAGTCATCATTGTGTTTACAAGATAGGTGGTTATAATAATACACCGTCTGAGTGGTTGCTACAGCCTCCCCCCCCCTGCACCAACATGAAACGGGATCTGCTCAGAACCAGTCACCTCATTCTGAAACCATTTGAAACATGTCATCCAAAAATAATTTGGTTCAGCTTTTTACAAGCAAACCAAATCAGTGGTTGTGTCATATTCTACAGTTTGGAAACACAATATCTGAAAAAAAGAGTACAAACACTTTCACTATGATGATCCACCATTTTACTTCTGTTGTTTACCTTTGTTATGATTCGTTCAGCACGCTCTGTTTATGACGCATCCCTGGTTACAATGGTTTCACTGAAAACGTGGGCCGGCTCACTGGGTGGCACTGAGGTTCCCACAAACCTCAATGGAACCAGTTCAAGGACCAGAGCTGACATACAGGAAAAGGATTGAATGACTCACTATCAGAAAGTACCCAGTTGATCTGGGGCTCGCTGGTTGGCATGCTAGCTTCAGCAGAGGCAAAGAAAAGACAGGGCTGTATACGAAGGCAGTGAGTCTCATGTATATTCCTAAAATCGTCATGTTTCAAATTAACTATAGCACTGGTTTTGCTCAAATTTTCAGAAAATTTGCGCACGAAAACTCGAATGAATGCACATTTCCATCCTCCACTCTGTATATTTTGGGGGTAGGTTCATAATAAACAGCTGGGTGTCGCTAATTCTCAAGTCAGGTGCGACCGAACTGCTGCAGAAGAAGAGGACACAATGAGAGGATGGGCTGTGTCACTAATCACTATATAGTTAGTTTGCCATTTGGAAGTGGTGTCCAAATGTTTAGAGTAGTTTTTAAACTATTTATGGTGCACCCATTGTTTGCCATAATGCATCATAAAAAATCATGTGCAACCGATGGTCACTAACTGAGCAATATCTACCATCATGCATTGCACTCGTTTCCCGATGTGCTCATTATGTAGTTGTCTTTATAGAAGTCACACGATATATTACATTTATTAATTTGTTCACATTACAACATGGCTCATTTTGTTTTTATCATTTTAGAAACTTTCCTGCAATATTTATACGAGTGAACAGTAAGTCGTTTTCCAGTTGTGTGTGAGTGTGTTGCCCTTCAGCTAAACACAATCAGCTGTTACAGCCGTCGGACACATAGAGACAGGATGAGTGCGATACTTCATCCACCTCTCACACAGCGGAGCATCAAATGGAATCCAATATTATAGTTGGAGCACATGTCACATGACAATATAACCTGCTCAGAACAAAAGGAACGACCGGCTGGAACTAGACAATCAGACTGGAGAAACCACTTCTTTATGGAGCTGCCTTTGAGCACAAGCATCATTTATCTAGTGATTAATCACAGAATGAGTTGAGGCAGCAACACAGTTATGTAAAATAATGATTTGTTTTGAAAGATGTGCCTGTTATCACATTCAGACGCTGACAAAAACAGAGCCGCTCAGTGAGGACGCCAGAAAACAGCAAAAGTCATGAATTAAAAGTTCAAAAACTATCAACAAAAAATAATCGTTTAAAAGAAACAAAAACACATCAGTCCCGGCAGGGAGACTCTGCGGGTTCGATATCAGGATGTGACCAGGAAACAAACAGGCCTCTAAACTCCCTTATCGTCGTTAATCAAGGGTTCGCCCACCACAGCAGAGGACGTGTCTTCGTCTCTGCATCGGTTTTAAATCTCAGGACTCGTTAACAGACCGACACAGGACCACGTTCATTAGGCGCCGCAGGATTAATCCAGACACGTCCAAACATGTCAAAATATCAGAGGACACAGGCACCTCTGCAGGGAGACGGTTGCCTGGGGGGGGGCATTTTGGAACAAAGATACACAACTGGATGAAGGTCGCGTTCACACAAGACCTGCATATTACAGAAGAATAACCACCTGAGGATAAACAGTCATTGTGAGTTGATGAACAGCAGGAAATGAAACCAACAGGGGTTTTAAATCTGTGACCTGCAGATCTGACCTCCTTTCCAGATGTGATGCTACTGAGTCATGTGACTGTCGTTTACTGAAACCTAATTGGCCAGAGGTGCCAAAGTAAAAAAACAACTCCAACTTCAGAACAGAGAATAATCAATCACATTTTGCTTGTATGGCCCATATTCATATTCACAATTTGTCTTGCAGGGTTATGTGAAGAGCAATCAGCTGGGATCATTGTTTCCACACACACAAACACACACAATGTGCTAATGTACTCTGCTGTAAACAGTACGTCACACATGAGAGCACAAAAACACGACTAGACATATACACATTCACAGATAGAAATAGGCACACAAAAACACACACACACAATGAAACACACTTGCACACATACATACATGCAATTATATTTAAATATATCTGTGCAGACAGAAGTGCACATGCAGCTACACACACACTGTATGCATACACAGAAACATATAATAGAGCACCTGCAGCCATGCATACACAACATGTTTGAACATGTAAACACACACACACAAACACACAAGCACACACACACACACACACACACAAACCCACAATGGTGGCGGAGCTCACCAGGTCGTCCAGGATTGTGACGGGGAAATCGAACATGCACATCTTGACGGGCTGAGCGAGGGCTCTGTGCAGGCTGAACAGAGACTTGGTTTCCATGATGCACATGAAGGCAGCACGCAGCCGCTAATCCACCGCTCATTTAACAAAACGAAGAAATAAAATAAAATGAAAAATAAATAAAAAACTCAAAATGGAACTCAGCAATCCTGCTGCTCGCTCGCTGGTTATTCCTCTCACTGAAGACGGAGACAGAAAGAGAAATCTCTCCACCTCCTCCTCCTCTTCCCAACCCCCCCGCACTCCCCTTGTTCCCCTCCCTCCTTCTTCCTTCCTTCTCGCCTTTCCTCCTCGCTCACCGGGGACCGTCCTAACCGTCGGCAGCTGCTCTCTTGTCTTTCCGTCTTCTGGAGGTATTGCCCCACGGCTCAGGAGCACTCAGCTGCTTTGCCACGACCGCAGTGGGTTTGCTTTTCTCTCTGCGACGCTCAGACTCGCCACGGAAACGCATGCGTCTGCCAGAAGGAGGGAAGAAAGGGAAATCTGGCCGAATGCAATGAAGCAGGTACACAGAGGGGTTCTGAGTTCCCGTCTGACTCTCTTCTGCTTCATTATGCTGCAGCGATTTAATCAAGAGAGAGGGGACGGCTCTGTAGTGCAGACTGTCTGTGGAAGCCTATTAAAGATGAATCAGGGCGACCGGGTCTCACGTATGAATCTCCCGTCTCCTTCCTGCTGCTGATACATGTGAAGACACTGCTGGCAGGTTACCAGCCCTCATCTGAATATTGAATTGTGTTCTTTCTCTCTCTGGTCGAGCCGTCACACTCAGAGACCACCTGTCAATCACAGTCAGGATTTTGGAAGGAAACACTCGTTCTCCATCTCTTGAGTTTCTTTCCTCTAGTGCGTTATAAAAGGTTTTGGTCAATGTAAAAGTTCCACTAATTTGAAAAGCGTGTGTGCAAACAGAAAAGCCTGAAAACACCTCATCAGCAGTCTGGACATGTGACATCACGATAACCCACATTTGCTGATAATGCAAGCCCCACTTTACTCTTCTCACTCATTCACATACATTGATTCATCAGTGGCTGCAATATCAACATTGATTTACACATCCCTCAGTTTTCTATACTATTTCAAATGAGTGAAAGCTTATATCATTGTAGAGCTGCCATGATTATCTCTCTCTCTTTCTCTCTCTCTCTCATCTCAAAAACAACATCATTTGTTCTTTTTGCAGGGAACTATCAGGCGGCGCGCTGAGATCCGATGACATGTGGTCACGAGAGACAGATTTGAACTGTTGAGTTGTGATCAGATGTCTGACACTGATGGTTTTGCAGCCACTTGCGTGACAGTGTTAACCAGAGACTGTAACTGGAGATGGGGAACACGTCTCTTCCTCCCACTATCCAGAGGCCAAGCTCAAATCTGTTGGATACAAACGTCATCTTGTGCCGATCTCATCATTTGGCGTCAGACTCCGTGCTGAAGGGATCACGTCCCCTGAATATAAACGCTATCGTCTCGACTGTCACGCTCAACCAATCACAAGTCAGTCTCAGCTGTCAATCACGACGTTTCACCCCGCTCTTATATCATATCAAATTAACAAATAACAAATTAAAACAAATGAACAAACATCTGTGTGTAGGTGAGGGATCCACCGGCATTTTGCTATTTTCTTCATCTCTTTGCAGCCAGAATTTGAAGGCTCCTGTTGTTGAACATTATGTAGGTCACATGCTTTTACCCCAAATGACAGAGACAGTGATAGAAAGGAAGTAAGTTTGCTTTGACCTGAATAATAAGGTTGTCTAACGTGTCTGTAATTTGTCTTTAAAAGCCTCTGTGGGCTTTTGCTTTATCTCTACAAATAAAACAAGTCGGCCTTTCTGTTTGACATTTGGGCTTTTGTGTTTCATCATCTTGCAAATGTAGAAAAACTTAACCCATTTCAGAGTAAACATCCATGCTGTGTAATCATTAACTGTGTCTTTGGGGGAAAAACACTCCAAAATAACACAGAATGGTCCGGCTAAATAGACAAAGAGCACAGTGCTCAGTCATTCCTCATTTGAAAAGCTTTCTCTCACTCGTCTAATGTTTATTTATTTACAGTCTAAACATCTCAAAGCGTGTGCTGGCGTCGAGTCTGAGCCTGGAGTCTTGAGGAATTCAAACAGGAAACAAAGGCATAACTCAGCCCTGATTCACATGCAAATGATGGTGGACATTTGTTAGAGTACAGCGGCGAGCGAGGATGAAGTGCTGCTGCTTTTGAAAAACAGAGACAGTGGGGGAAGACGAGCGAGGCTGAAGGAAAAAGAGCAAGAGGGTCTGGAACACCACTGGGAACTGCTTTCAGATGCAGAGGCCGTCCCACGGCTGAATACTGTAGGAGAGCGGTCGCCATGGAAACAGGGAGGAAAAGCCGGCTCTTCATAGGGCTAAATAAGAACCCACCCACCCTCCCCCCCTTCTTCTCCTCCTCCTCCTCTCCTCCTCCCTCCTCTACAGATGCCGAGCCAGGACAGGAAGTCAGACTGTAACCCGCAGGTCGGCTTCCTGTGGACTCAGACAAAAGCAGGACGGGGGGGGGGGGGGGGGGGTGCAGGTACAAAAGACGTCTGAGACACGTGACTACAAACTGTAAACATGTCATTCCAGCTCTCACTATCATCTTCTCTGCTTATGAGCTCATTAAAAACAATGATGATGTGACTGCATGTCCAAAGTAACTCACAGCTCAACAGGCAACAGGGGAAAGACTCCGATCTCACAATCGGCCACGATACAGGAAGCTGCAGACGTGCTGTATCTTGTATAAACAACACGAGGATCCAGATTCAGTGCATTCACTCAGAGAATCACAGTATTCGGCAAACAATCGTTTTCAGAATTTGTTCGACCGTGCAAATTCTGTGTTTGCCAAACCTCAGATTTTATCTTGTGTTTTTGTCAGCACAGCTGGTTGCTCTTGTTCCATTGGAACGCAGCGTTCGGTGGAGAAACCCCCTCAAAGTTTCAAAGTTCAAAAGTTTAAGGTTTTAAAACCTAATGTGAGATTCATCCTCAGTGTTCTTTACTTCTGCTGTGATGCTAAATGGACTGAAGATATTATGATGTTGTTAAAGCTGCTCTAAGTAATAATGTGGTCAGTTGTTTTCATCAACCTGCAGAGAATTAGGAGCTGAAACTGGTTTTACTGGGCTTTATGGAGAGTTTCAGCTCATAGTTCACAACCCTCTCTGCAGAAAAGACACAGTTAAAGAGCAGCTGGTGAACATGGTGTCAAGTGCTAAAGAACAAAGATAATTTCCTCAAGAGGTGAAGACCAAACACAGAGGGAAGAGAGAGTGGCTATTTTCCTCCCACAGAGACATTGCTATTACAATCATAATCAATTGATTTTAAAGCGTGGGATCCAATGAGGTGCGATTTTAAACTAATCTCCAACATGAAATATGATGTGATGTATATCTGCAGGAGATTCACCTCCGATCAGGAGTCATGTGTTGTGTTTCAGAGCAGATGTCACTGAGAAGGAAAAACATCTCAAAATCTGGAAAATAATCAGAAATGAGCTACAGCCAGACTTCATGTTTCTGTCCTGCAGAGAACTTTCCTCGTGTCAGCATGAACACACACTTCTGCAAATGATTAGTGCCTCAACACACACACAGACAGACGCACACAAACCTGATCCAGTCACTTTGAAATTACCAATGTGGACAGTCGGCATTAAAGAGCAGAAAAACAAATGTACGTTTTCAGACTGAACAAACAGCTGAGGAGAAAAACAGTGACAGGAAAACACTGCTGTCACAAGTCTTATCAGCGCCCGTGCACTTTGCATCACTGCTCATACACAGTACACAACATGTCAAGGACGGGCTCTTCATCCAATCACACAACTAACGCTGCTGGGAAAAAAAGAGAACGCGTTCAACAAAAAAACCTCTGGACCAAAAATAGAGAAAAAATGTCTAAATCTTGTCACATTCCATCAGACAAAGAGGTCAGATGTGCTTGGAGTGAAGTCAAGCTTCAGGAACAGAGGGGTTTGAGGAGCCGTGCAGAGAAGCTTACAGCTTTATCTCAAACTCCGACAATGGTTAAAAACGGAAAATACATGTTTCTAAAGAGGATGAACATCAATAACATCAGAGAGAGGAAACAGGATTTAGGTGGAGGAGAAAAGAAGAGAAAGGGTTGTTTACAGGGAAATCCAGGCTGTGCATGTGTGTGTGTGTGTGCATGTTTTTGCCACCTCCTCAGGACCTATTCCAGTATAAACACAGATTTTATCAGGACCAGTAGACCTCGTAGGGACCAAAGCCAGGTCCTAATGAGGCTGTTAAGGATAACTGCGAAACGCTGTGTGTGCGTGTGCGTGTGTGTGTGTGTGTGTGCGTGTGTGTTAAACCCAGGCAGTGGGGAGTCTCCACATCCTGAAGCAGCAGCTCTCATTCATTTGTCACAGACAAATCTCAGCACCGACCTTTGACACCGATTCGTGGTGTTTACCTGATTTCTGCAACATTCACCGCATTTAACTTCACAGAATGAACTTTAAAGATATCATCACAACCACAGAAGGGTTGATAAGGCCCAGAATTAATCAGCAAGACTCTGAATTTATATTAACTTACACCACATATCTCCCCAGATGCAAAGAATAATTAATATCATTAAATGAGCATTGATGATGACCTGAATGTGGATATGCAGCCGAAAATTGATGGACACATAAAATAATTGTATGACAACAACTCATAATCACACAGAGAAACAGTCAATTTCCTGTTGTGCGACTGATGGATGAGCTGACTTAGTCGTTTCCAAGGAAACCACACAACCAACCAAGAATCATCCACTTGCATCTCAAAACGCTCAAACCCAACACTGTGTCATTGATGCTGCTCGGGGGGGAGTAAACAAGAGGAAGTGATATCCTCCACACACACACGCACGCGCACACACACACACACACACACACACACACACACACACACACACACACACACACAGTTCTTGGACAGAGGAGGATATGAACGCTTCTGACTGATATATATTTCCTGAAGGGCTCCTGTTCTGCAGAATAGAAACTGAGTCTGAACATTAGTGAGTTTATATCTGGCAAATAAAACAAAACCGTCTTTTTATCGATTATGTTCCTTAATCCTTAATTAGTCTTTCAAATATTGGAACGTTGCAAGTTCCCAGAGGCCAAAGTGTTGACGCCCATTTGCTTATTTTGTGTCAATAAATGTTTAATAACACAAACACAGGATAGAGAAAAGCTGTAGATTATTAGACTGTAGAAGCTGATTGTTAATTTTCTTTCAATCAAAGATCAATAATTTCTGCACTATTTCATGAGCATCTTTAACTGATGATTAAGCCCAAACCTGTGGTCTTTAAATGTCTCATGTTCCATCAAATATAAAACGTTTAATAAGCTGGATCCCGTGAATATTTGTTCTTCTGAAATTCTCAGTGATCGAAACATTTGCAGATTTTTTGTTGATCGTCAAATTAAATAAAAACATCTTTGCCATAATTTATATCTGTAAGTCGTGACCTCGTACCTCATAGTTTAATATAGCACAGATATTTCATATTACTGATCCATACACTATAGTACACTGTGTGAAAACACCAGTGTTGTGAAAATACACTTTGATTTCAATATTTTGACAGATCTTTCAGTCTTATAATTACACATTTTCATCGCAAGTTCGAACAACAGCAATAATAAACATAGCTAAAAAGCAAAATCCTCATATTTGAGGTAAATTATCGAGAGAATCTTATTATGTTTTATACCGTAAATTGAGCCTCTTTGGATTTTTAATCTTTGTGGAAGAAAATAAGCAAATTGGAAACATCAATTTAGAAATTAAACATTTTTAGATAAAAATAATTGTCAATAAATAGTTCATGGATAAAGAAGATGAGTCTTCTCTTTAGCCGAACCGAAAAAGTTTGATATTAAATTAGATATCTGGTCAAATAAATGTATAATGAAATCTAGTATTGTCTCAACACAATCTAACAATTTAACCACGATTATTGTGGAATCAATTAGAGGCGTATACCAATGTATATTTACTGGATTAATAAATCAAATTATAAATCGCTAATTGTGACGGATTAACGCTGCTCTGTGATTCCTGCAGCTTCCCTGTGGATTAAACAGCAGCTGGTGTTGATGGTTAGGAGAGGTTGAGTGGAAACAGGCCAGAGACGGAGACAGACACGAGTGCATCGGGGTCATCAGCAGAAAGACACCGATCAGCTGCACGATCACCGCGGGAATCGAACCTTAACACATCTGTACCGACACATGCAGATGTTCCCAGGTGTGTGAGGCTCCTACCTGTTTTTCCAGCATGATCATTCTCTCAGTATCATGACCTTCATGGAGTGTATCACACACACTCCTCCTCTGACACCATCTTCTTCTTCTTCTTCTTCACGGAGCAGGGAGGAGGACTCACGGGAGGGAGGACAGACAGAAGGACGGGGGGCACCGAGGCTCCTCACGGGTCTTAGCTCCGGGAGGCTAGCACACACGGCCCCGGTGATTTATCCTTGAGACAAATGTCCCCGCTGGCTCCAGCATGTCCCCGGGAGGATAAATAACAAAGTGTTTACTCATTCATCACGGAGAAAAGACTCAGAGAGGAGGAGGCAGGCGGAGGAGGAGAGAGAGGAGGAGGAGGAGAGAGGAGGGCTAGCTCCCGTTAGCCTCTTAGCGCTATTAGCTACACCCAGCTACACCCAGCGATGATCACGGTTTATTTGTCCGCTCCTGCCCGCATCCATCGCCGCTCCGCCCCGGAGACACGTCCTCTGGCCCCGGCTCCCCGGAGCGAATCCTGCCCGCAGGTACACGACGACATCCCGGTGAAGAGCGCTGAGTCCGGGGGTGGTTCGGGGGGGGGGTGATGAGGTCTGATGGACCACCGTCACACCGGAGCCTGGGTGATGAGGATGATGCTGAGAGGAGGCGCCGCTTCGCAGCTTCACCGCTCTCTCCGCTGCCGCCTCTGCCGCTGCCGTTTCGCCTCTGCCGCTTCGCCTCTGCCGCTTCCCCTCTGCCGCTTCGCCTCTGCCGCTTCGCCTCTGCCGCTTCGCCTCTGCCGCTTCGCCGCTCTCTGACGCCTCTGACGCCGCCCTCCTCGCCGCTGCTGCGGTGGTAGAATAACAAGCGTCTCCGAACAACGATGCTCCTGAACGCACCACACGTAGCAAAACCATAGACTGTACAGCAAGACAACAGAGGCCCTGAACGCACCACAGTCTGTGTTTGTACCATAGACTGTATATATAAAGGTTTGTACATAAGTAAATAAAATGAAAAAAAAATTTAAGATCTACGTGTCACTCTCTTTTATTTGTAATGAAACAAATATGAAAATATAAATATCAATTTGATGGTAAAAGGATTGAAAAAAAAGACACTTTATTGTATTCTTAAAGAAAGGTTAAAAGATATCTAGGTGGGAGAGAGGAAAAACAGGGGAGAGAGGGGAGACAGGCGCTAATATGAAAATATCAATGTCAATTTAATCATAAAAGGATTACAAAATTACACCTTAGTTTATTCTTGGAGGCAATTTTTAAGATATAAATATATATATATATGTATGTTGTGTATACATATACATTCATATATAAAAGTTAATAAACACATATCACTCTTCAATTGTAAATGAATAAATGAATGTAAAGATATAACTTTTACGTTTGGGGAAAAACACGTCTAAGGATATAAATTACATTTAATTTTATTTGACAAAAATATATAAATATAAACACTATCATATCTAAAAAATAAATGTATCAGAACATCAAATAAAAAGAAATCCTGGCACAAATCCCCCCCATTGTATATTTTCAGTTTATAGGGTATATATTGTTTCTATTTCTTTAGTATTTCCTTGTGATTATATTTTCTTTTTTTTAACTTTTACCTATATTCCTCTTTTTACTATTCCTTTTTTTTTAATCTTATATGTTATCATCAGTAAATAACATGTTCATGTATTCGCCTGGCAGCAGCACCCCGCCTGACAGACTCAACTCAGGGAACACGCGACCTGTTTATAACTCATCCCGGTGCATTGTGGGACTTTATGTAAGCCCAACATGGCTGCCCTGTGTGCCAGAACTCTGGGTAAGGTCGGCTGGTCCCTTCTGGAGTCTCCGGGGCTCCGCAGGCCCGGCACCGTGTCCTCTCTGGTGGGGAACCTGAGCTCGCATGGGTCCCGGAGGTCGTTCGGGTCCGGGGGGTCCGGAGTCCGGGCCAAGCTGCTCTCCCTGCGGGGAGCAGGAGGCAGGGCGCTGGGGTGCGCCTTCCTGCTCGGTGGAGGTCTGGGTCTCTATCAGTCCGTGAAGATGTCTGTCCAGCAGCACCTGGCCCAGGAGGACACCAAGGTGAGTCAGCTGCGGGGAGAGAGCTGGGACATAGGGGAGACAGGAGGGAGAGAGAGGGGACATGGGGGAGAGAGGTGGGAGAGCTCGGACAGGGGAGAGAGAGAGAGAGAGAGAGGGGACATGTGAGAGAGCTGGGAGAGATAGAGAAAAAAAGAGAGAGAGGGGACATGGGAGAGAGGTGGGACAGGTGGCGGAGAGAGAGGGGACATGGAGGAGAGAAAGGGGGACATGGGAGAGAGGTGAAAGAAAAGTGGGAGAGAGGGAGTAGGGGGGGGGCATCATATATTTGTATAAGGATCTGTTTCAGCCGTCTCACTTTGTTTTTCTACTTTAATGCTCATATTCCTTTTCTAATCTTTTCATTCCGACCACCTAAAACAAATCTCCTCGTACACACAAACTTGTTACATACATGAACATGTTACATACATGTAGACATGAACATGTTACATACATGTCCACATGAGCATGTTACATACATGTCGACAGGAACATGCTACATACATGTAGACACGAACATGTTACATGCATGTCCACATGAGCATGTTACATACATGTCAACAGGAACATGTTACATAAATGTAGACAGGAACATGTTACATACATGTCCAAATGAACATGTTACATAAATGTAGACATGAACATGTCACATACATGTCCACATGAACGCGTTACATACATGTCCACATGAACGTGTTACATGCTTGTCTGTCCACATGAACGTGTTACATACATGTCCACATAAACATGTTACATACATGTCAACATGAGCGTGGGAGAGTAACGTGGGACTGTGCTTCCGCTTCCAGCCTCCAGGGGGACGTCTGAACTTGACCCTGTACCAGTACAAGACGTGTCCGTTCTGCAGCAAGGTGCGAGCGTTCCTGGACTTCTACGGGCTGCCGTACGAGATCGTGGAGGTGAACCCGGTGATGAGGAAGGAGCTGAAGTGGTCCACCTACCGGAAGGTGCCCATCCTGATGGTGCAGGGGGACGTGGTGAGAGAAGTGTCTCCCTCAGTGGACCTGTTGGTTGCAGCTGTAAACTGGAGTAAAACCCTTTTTCTCAACCGTATTCATTTTTTCAATGAAACCTTCAAACGTGTTTTCTCTTTTCGTTGCAGCAAGTGAACGACTCAACCGTCATCATTAGCGCCATCAGGACGTATTTAATCAACCAGTAAGTTCATTTTAAATATTGGTTCTCTCCTAATAATGATTTAAATGAGGAGAATGTAGATATTTTATTGTAAAACCACCTTGAAGTAAATTAACCTCTCCTCGAGGAAAGTTATTTTTGATAATCGACAAAGCTCTTGTCATCTTTAAAGCGGAATATTCTAAATATTTTCTGTGATACAGGCATTTTCTACCATTTTCTAACCGAATCAATGAATTCATCAATAAAAAACTCAAATGTCTTTACTTTCTCAGGTAAATAAAAACAAACCATCTGCCTGAATAAACTGTTTCAGAGTCAAACACACACGGTTGTTTTATGTGTGGCCTTGTTTTGTCGTCAAGGGAGAAAAGTATGTCTGAAATCCTCGGCTTTTACCCGGAGATGAAGTCGAAGAACGACAGCGGGAAGGAGGTGACGGAGTTCCTCAACAAGTACTGGCTGATGCTGAGCGAAGCCGATTCCACCGACATTTACCCCGAGAAGGGGATGCAGAAGTAAGTCCACGACTCACACAGGGGTTAGCTGTTTATCATTCCCATCTTTTCCTAACGTGAGTAATGAAACTTTAAATTGACTGGTCGTGTAAACTCGTCACTGCAGTGATCGTGTCTGTAAAAGGTTTAACATCTTCTGTTCCTGTTTCCAGAGAGGAGATGAAGTGGCGCCAGTGGGCTGATGATTGGCTCGTGCACCTCATTTCTCCGAACGTGTACCGAACCACTGGGGAGGCCCTGTCCGCCTTCGACTACATCGTGCGCGAGGGCAAGTTTGGTAATTTTGAAGGTTTCTTCGCCAAATATGTCGGAGCTACGGCCATGTTCCTGATCTCCAAAAGGCTGAAGAGTCGGTGAGTGAAACCAGAAGAAACATCTCGGATCGGAACACGTTCTCTCAGCTGAATTCTTTCAAGTATTAAAAACTTCTCAACCCAACAGATACAACCTGCAGGACGACGTCAGGCAGGATCTGTACAAGGCCGTCAACGACTGGGTGGCGGCCATCGGCAAGAAGAGGAAGTTCATGGGTGGAGATCATCCGAACTTGGCCGACCTGGTGAGGCAGCACAACAGCTCGAGAGTATTTGTACACCACGAATGTGTAAAACTCCAGGACCAGTAAAGTCTGACTGGTACTGAACCGTCCAATAAAGTGAAGCCAATGTCCCTGAAACCCACATTCTCAGGAATGACCAGCAGAGGGAGAGTTTCTGTAGAAGTTCCCACTTGATTTATAACATCAGTAAATATTAACTTGAGGAGTTTATTGTCGCTCTACTTTAAAATCTTCAACACTGATGGTCATTTAGTAAACTTTGATCCATTTAGAGTCAGAAATATAAAGTACTGTACGTCTAGGGGCGGGGATTCCCTGTGATTGACAGCTAGTAACATCCAATCAGTAAGGCGCACTGTGTCGTGGCCTAAGCACTGGTCCAGGCTCCACCCCCCTCGCTCCTCTAAATATGGTTACTTCTGGTTTATAAAAAACAAGATGGCGCAATATGCCAAACTGAAGGCTTTGAAACGGCGGCTCACAAACCAGTGGGTGGAGTCACGCTTGATGGTCGACGGTTATCGTGTCTTCTAACGTTTTCCCTCGTTCCTGTGTGCAGGCGGTGTATGGCGTCCTCCGAGTGATGGAGGGCCTGCAGGCGTTTGACGACATGATGGAGAACACCAAAGTCAAAATCTGGTACAGACGCATGGAGAGAGCAACGCTCGACCATGAAGGTCGAAACTGAAGCTGAGACACTGAGACGGCTTCCAGCCTCTTTCAAATGATCAAAACGAACATTTAACCTCCGGGAAGAAAAGTGACCAGCGACCGGGAAGCAGCACGTCCTGCTTCCACGGTGTGAGAGCAGTCGCTGCCGCCATTTTCCATTTCCTGCTCGACTCAGGCTAATTTAAACCTGATGATTTGTAAGAACGAGTAGATAAAGACATCACACCTGAGAAAATTGTGTCATCACATATTTAATTTAACCTTAAGTGACTTAGCTGCTCTTTGGCAGAACCAGTTAATTTAAGGACATCTGTGACTTTTACTGAGCTCTAGTGGTGAACGTTGGAACTGCAACAAGATTCAGAAAACTCAGTTCCTTTTCTGCAATTTTAATTCACTTGACCAACACAATGAAGTCAAATTACAAGTGAAGGAATAAATAAACATATTTCTGATGAAGCAACTCTGTGAATTTCCTGCAAAATGTTTAAGAAGAGAAAATCTGACATCTGTGCACATCTGGGAAATTATTTTACATGTTTCCAGGCCTTGACAGGTTTCTGATGGAATCTATTTGGTCCTGGTGGCCCTCGTTTTCAAGCCAGTAAAAGTTTGAGATGTTGTAATATTTATCAAACAGAACATGATCTCTCTGCCTCACAAATCCATTTTCCTTTCTCGAGATTCTCCTCATAAATACTAAGCTGTCGAACTCTTCTGAAAGTCTCAGAGTTGAAAAGATACACTGTTTGTCCACATTAAGAGAAGCTCGTTTGGAGGAAACCTTTAAAAGGACGACGTTTAGAAATGTTATGGTCAGTTAAAGCTATGGATTTTAATTTTAGAACTGGTTATTCAGATTTTCCTCTAAAGTAGTTTGGTCGTCCAAGAGATCGGATCATCTCTGTTTTTATTTCAGATGATTTATTTAGTCTGTAACTGATACGGGATCAGTCTGGTGGTGAGGAACCAATAAGCTGAGCTTCTCGGTGGTGAGCTGCCAGTTTGAATGTCTTCCCTTCACGTCGGATTTTACTATTAAGAACATCTCGGTGTGCATAGCTGTAAAAAGGTACAATAAAAAAAAAGGAAAGCTGGGGCTGTGTGTTTAATTTACATACCAGATAACAACTCTACCACATTTATGATTGGGTTAAAGTGAAAGGGTTAGCAGCAACACATGATTAGTGCCAGTGTTTAAGTCGTATTCTGTAAATACAAAATACATCTTATCAGCTACTATTAACAACGATGGTTTCTAATTACAGATGTGAAAAGTTTCCCTTGAACAAGGAAGCAAATATTTTAAAATGAGGCAAAATTTATTTACAGTTAATCATGTGGCAACAGAAAACATTTGCATGACACTTGATTTTCACCCTAAAAAAACAAACAAATGCTAGAGGGTAAAGAAAAAAATATCCAGTGAACTGAATCTTCAGACGTCTGGTGGACGAACATCTCGGATACGCAGAAGCTTTTATAGATTGTCCTCGTCCTCACGACCTCCAGAAACCAGAGCTCAGTTGACCATGAGGAGGTTTGATCTCTCCTCTTTGCAGCGATGTCTGTGTGAGGGATTCAAAGGTTTGCACAAGTCAACTAAGCCTCTAACGAACGTCTCATTCCAGAAGAAGCATTCAGACCCATCGTTCTTTTGTCTGACATGAGCGGTGAGTATCTTACCTCTAGAAACTGCTTGAGTCTAATGACTGAGCCCATCTGTCCAGTGCTGGTCGCTGCCTCGATCCTTGAGACACATTTCAGAAAAAAGGTTCAAACCTTTGTTGACAGCTGCTGATAACGAACATAGCCCCGCCCACAAAATTTGAGATCGGGAAGTTCGGTCTGGCATTGCTCCGTTGGGGAGAAACTATGGCCGATCAGAAACTTATCGGACCAATCAAATTGTCAGGGCGGGCTTTATACGATGATGGACAGATGATCGACAGTAACGTAATCAACCAAGTCACCAAAGAGCGCTTGGGTTAGCACCGTGAGCGCCGATGCCAGCTGTTAGCATCGGTGCTGCGCCTCTTCAGGAACTGACCAGGCAGTATACTTGGTTAGAAGTAGAGAGAGAGAGAAAGAGAGCATGTATCCTGCAAGTAGGGATGGGCATAATTAATCGACGATCGATTAATTGATCATTAAGAATTAGTCTTTCATCGATAAAACTATTGCATGTTCGCTATGTGGCAGGAGGTCGTTATATCCGAGGTGCCCTGAACGCAGCACATCTAGGCTGTTAGCAGCTGGAGGAAGCAGTCCGGAGCTAGACTACGCGGCTCGGCTTCATGTCCGCACTCGGACCGTCAGTCCACGGGAAGGGAACCCGAACCCGGAGCGGCTAGCTGCTGCTCTCAGCGGGGCTTAGGAGCACAGCAGCGCACATTTTCAAGTGTAACCATTGAACGGATTCCGTTTAACTGCCACAAGAGTTGTTCATCTTGTAATAAAGATATCAATGAGGAAACACGCTGTGTTGTTTTTTCTTTTTACTGTGGTATCGAAATTGGCATCGAGAATTGTGTTATTTTACTGGTATTGGCACCGACTACTGAATTTTTGGTATCTTGACATCCCTACTTACAAATGGTAAGAGAAAGTCTTGACTGTATGACTTAGTAAATAACTCACAATGTCGCTTGACATACGTGACGTCACATACTACGTTGCTCTGATTGGTTGTAGGTCTATCCAATTGAGCGAAGAGGCATTTTTTTTCCTTGTTCTGTTGAAACACGCCCCATAATAACAGCCCAATGGAGCAGTATCAGACTCATATTCTGACTAGAATTATGAGTATGACAACGTCAGGCTAAGCGTGTTGTGTACCTGGGGAAGTATTCTTCTTTGAGCATCAGGATGAGCTTCCAGAACTGGCTCTGGTATTGCTTCATTAAAGCATTTCCACAAACCTGAGAGAGACAAACATGAAAAACGCTAAATGTAAATAAAAAATTCACACAAGAATCTTCACACATGAACCAGCAGTGATGTGAAGGAGACTCACCTCCAGGAAGTCAAACAGCAGCGTTGCCGTGATGTCGGCCAGAGGCTCCATGTTGAGCATCTGAGCCAACCAACGCCAGCCGTGGTTCAGACCGTGAGGAGCGGACTGGAACGCAACAAATAACCAGTTAAAATCCATTCAAATGAGCAAAGAGATAACATCTTCAGATGGTTTGAACCTCAACAGAGGTCAAGAATGTCTTTACCCCATGCTTGGAGCCGTAGGGCCACCGCAGCTGAATCACGGCAGCGTACAGACGGATCATCCCAGACATCCTCTTCAGGAAACTGTCCTGACCTTCAATCCCGGAGTCGTCCACACGGTAACCAAGAATCCTGAGGAAGTGAAGAGCAAAACACCGGACGTTAAAATCTGTGCGGGAAAACGTGACTAAGTGGAATGGAGGGATGTTTCTGAGTCTCTCACTTCTGATATTCCTCCACAGATGTACCGTCCTTCATTGGAGGGTAATGTGGGACTGCGTACGGACACTTCTTGTGCAGGTGAGCGAGGATGAGGTCGCCCACCCGCGGGTGCAGCTCCCAGATGCCAGAGGCCACCACGGCGATGGGGTAGGCTGCTTCGTGGTGAGACGCCACCTCCTCCTCTCCTTGTTTCTGTCCAGAGAATTTAAAGTTATTCTTTGGATTGTGGAGTGAAAACAAGTCGTAAAAGTGATCATAGTGAATATTGTGTAATTTTCAACTCCTGCGAAGGTGAATTTTAAGATTGGTTGTCATGGTAGTTCATTTGTTGTTGCATCACCCCCAACACAAACTCATGTCTTGAACTTTAGAGATTCCATGACGACTGGACGGACTCACCACAAACTTCTCGGCCAGTTTGTAGCTGACAAAGTCCAGGCCCTGTGGATGCTGGGAGGTGGAGACAGACTTCCCCCCCGACACCACTGACCGCCCGGACAGAAGGTTATCGATCTTGTCAAAGATTTCTCGGAGCTGAGAACCTGAATTGCTGGAAATTTGACTGATTGGGATGTTGGCGGCTTTCTGAAGCTCCAGCTTTAGCTTCTTTAACTGTGAGAGAGAAGGAAGAAACCAGGTATGAAAATGATGTCATTGGAGTCAGTGGTGATCATGGTGCTGAGCCACAGTTTGTTAAACGCTCAATCAAGTGCGAGTCAGTCTCAGCTCACTGATACAGTCTGTATCCTCCTGCTGTTTGTCGTCTACTCTTGTCTCGTATGATAAGACTGTTGTTGTTATTCATCTAAAATCAGTTTCACCTGGCAAGTGTCCTAAAGGCTGCTGGGAAATTTACATTCCAAACACTGATCAGAGAAGATGAACCCACCTGGACGTCTTTAGTGCAGTTGAGCTGGTCGAAGGACTGAGCGCACTGAGCAGCTGAATCCCGAATGTCCATGTACCATCTCAAAGTGCTGTCTTCAGCACTGTTCTGCAGCCCTGTAGGAACAGGTTTACATTGAACTGTTATATCATTTGTTTCAGGGTTGATCCCTGAGGGTGAGGGACTAACAGCACCTAATGCTGCAGCTCGTCATTTCTTAAATAAATAGTATGAACCGAACACTGTTGTAAATCTTCCTGCTCCCTCTCACCTTTCCTCCGAGCCTTCTCTTTGGCCAACTGTGCCGCCTTCTTCTGCGCCTCCTGCTGCACCTGCAGCTCCGCCTGCTTCTTTAGCTCCTCCTCCTCCCCCTTCTTATGTTCCTGTACTCTTGCCACCTCCTCCTGCAGCAGTCGAATCAGCGCCCTCATTTCGTGGAGGGAACGTTCAGCAGCTGTCATGTCATCCATGCTGGGAAACGCCCCCTGGAGAGAGAAAAGAAAAGGAAACACTGATTAAGAGATTATATAATTTAGCCTTTACAGCCGTTTATTCAAAAAGCAACCTATATAATTCAACACGTTCACAATCATCTCCGATTGATTGTTCCTTGTCAGTGGAAGAAGGAACAAAGATCTGAACCTGAACTTAAACTGACCTCTGCCGTCTTTCTCACAACTTCAGACACCTGTGAGCACAGCTGGTTCCCTCGGGTGCTGTACGAGCTAAGGCTGGCTGGAGGGAGGTCACTTTTGGTCTGGGAGGACGGCTCCAGCAGCTGGTTCAGCTGCAGGATCTCCTCCTGGATGGTGTTAAGGTTTCTCAGCCTCTCCATCCCCTCCACCTGCCGCTGCCGCTCCAGCTCAGCCTCACGCACACGCTGCTGCTCCGCCTCCCTCAGTCGTAGGTTCAGGATCTGAGGACGACAAGGACAACAACTTCAAGCATTCTATCAATTGTAAAATAACTGGAAACGTATCTCAGCAGACACAGATTTAGGGAAACTTGATGATGTTAAGCTTTTTGAAACATAATCTTAACAGAAATGGAGCCAGTTTTACCAGAACAAATGGTTTTCTACCACAAGATGCTTGATAAATAAAGGGTTCGGACACTGGATCTTTAAAAGGCAAACATCTATTTGCTTTTCATTTAATGATCAAACCTTCATTCTGTGTCTTTGCTCTTCCTTCAGCTTCTCTTGTCGCCCAATGCTCTCTTTGGTTCTGGGGAGCAGACAGAATAACAACCAAACCGTTTAGATCACAATGTTTCAGAAATGAAATGAGTGAAACACATTGAGACTTGTCACATCCTTGCTGGTGGCTCTTACTCTCTGTCCATCATGTCTCTTATGCTCTGGCACTCCTGTCTTTGCTTCAGCTCCATGAACTCTTCGAAGCGTTTCAGCTGCTCCGACCCTGAACTCACCAACTCCGCCACAAACTTCTCCTGCATCTCCTGTCGCTGTCTGAGCGCCACCTGAGAGACAGATTTAAGATAATAATCACTTGCATATCAGGGTTATTACATCTTTCCAACACACAGCAACCAAATAAAATCCATATTACAGGAGTGAAAGTAGGACTAAGGAGAGGGAGGATTGCAGCCAACCTTCCATCAAACCCCAAATTCAGCTGTGCTGGCAGCGTGTGTGAGTGCAAGACAAAGCCACATCCTATGAACAGCAGCTCCACATCATGACTTACTGGACTAAAAAGACTGCTAACGTGTTTGAGTCTGAAACAGGACATACAGCAGGTGGGAGAATCAAAACAAAATCCCTGTGCCTGACCTGGGCCTTTTCTCTATATTCCTTCTCAATCTTGATAATGCGACCGGTGATCTCCATGGCTTTGGGCGACAGCAGGGAAATGGCCGGTGGAGGCAGAGGACTGGACACCTCACTGTCGTCTTTCTCTGGATCTTCATCCTTTGCCTCATCGCTGGGAGTCTGCAGCACATTAACACAAAGAAATTACAGAGTTAGATATTATAGACAGGCTGCTGCTGCCGTGAAGTCTAAGCTGCTTTCAGACATATACTAAAGTCGGGGCATTTATTTATATTGCGTCCAGATGTGACTGACAGACATGCCTTCTCACGCTCCACCTGTAGCGCCTGAGCGTTGATGTCAAAGACTGATTCTCTGGACACGATGGAGTCTGTTGTCTGCTCAGACAGGCCGGGGCTGGAGTGTCCAGAGCTGGAGTCCAGGAAGCTGGACGTCTGCAGGGGTGAGGAGCCAAGACGGTCTAATATGAGGCCGGCTTGTGAAGACAAGCTGATCGTGTCTTTATAGCCGCCCAGAATATCCTGCAGGAACAAAGACACGTAATAACACAAGTGAGGTTCATGTCTTAATGTCTCAAATTACTAACTTCTATTGGGAGAGCATGACCACACATCCACTCATCGCACATGGTTTCATTACATCAAACATCTTACACTGGCCTTTTTTGAATCTTCACATGGGAATGATCCTAAATAACTTTCTCCAGCTGTAAATGTTGAAATCTTTGAACACAGATCAGATCTCTTTAAACTGGGTTTGGGTTTATAGTCATTATTTTAGTGTATGTGTTTTAAATTGTATTCGGTTTGATCTGGTAATGTTAGAAGGCTGCTTAACATATAATTCTACTGACATTTATCTCTTTAAATAACTGTACATTTGTATCTATTAATTGCTATTATCCATTTTAAATTCACACTGTATTCAGTGGTATATAATATACATGAATGTTTTCCACCAAGCTGCTTCAGTATCGGTACATTTAGCTGATTGTTCTGTTATGATAAAAGAAGTTGGTTAAATACAGCTAAATAAGCAGGGGTAGCCTGTTTGCTCAGCCTGGCTAACGTGACCATCAGTATTAGCTAATATCTGAATTAGCCCGAATGCTAACTCACCTCGCTTCTCTCCCAGCTGTGAGGGCCGAACGAGATCTTTCCCTTCTTGGAGTTCCGTAAAGCCTCCAGAGTTTTCCAGCGTAAACTTTCCGAAGGCATGATGACAGATCAGTGTTTTAAAACTTCCTCCTCCTCCGACCTGGAAGCTCCTCACGTCTCTGAACCAGTCGACCCGGACGGTGTTACACGGAACACAGACCGACGGCACACAGACGCTGGTTTTAGTATCCGGGCCGTGGTCGTCTATGGTCACGTGACTGCAGGTAAAATTCAAATCGTGGCAGCGGACGCTCGGTGGAGGCACTTCCGGTGTCAACAGAGAAGAAAGGGAAGAAGCGATGGACGTGGAGTTTCTTGTGTTTCAAAGTTTTTTCTTCCACAAAAGCAAATTTAATAAATCATGTGAATGTGGCTTCAATGTATTCAAGGTATTATTATTTATGAGCCTTGAAACCCCCCCACCAACCCACCCATGGTTTACAGGCGGTTACAGGTCACAGACAACATTTAACTCATATAGGAAGGAGTGTGATAAAAGCGGCGAAAGGAATAAAGGAAAAATTTAAATAAATGTTAATATGATCTTGTACTGAGTTGACACCCTGTTGTAGATTTGCCAGCTACAGCCACCTCCAAGCGTTTTTAGGGAAATGGTGCGAACCACCTCGTCAACCGGTAATCATGATTCATACCTCATCTTATTCTTGAGAGCGTCTTTCTGAATCATCTGCACTCACAAGAACATTAATTGTCTTATAGAATCGAAATAAACATATTCGTACATGTATGATTAGCAGATAATTATTACTTCTGCTAAAGGTTGTCTCCCCACTGCCCCCAGAGCCCAGGCCTTCTGCTTATTGATGAGCTGTTCCTGTTCTTGATGTACGTGTCCCTGTGTCTGAAGGAGGAAGATCTAGCCAATCGCTTCAACATTCATCCGACCGCTGTCAGAGAGAAAATCAAAACATGGGCACATTTTTTGTACGCCTTACTGGGCGCCGTTAGAATCTGGATGTCTCCTGAGAAAATTAGAGCTTTGCAAATAGGCTGAACAGACTGCAGTTCTCCAGTATGCCCCTCTTGCGACTTTCATAAAGAAGTCTGCGTTTCCTGATGTCAGCGGTCTTGCTTGGGCTCTCTTCCCAAGGCGGCATCTCAATCAGGTCCCCCCTGGTGTCTTTGGCACGTCGCCGCGGTAACCACAAGATGGTATTAGCCCTTATAAGTTCATTTACGTGATCCACATAAGGAGACTGTTACGACCCTGTGTGTATATGTGATACTGTTCTGTTCCTCCTCCTAGAGTGTGAGCAGTCTTCTTTGAGTGTGTGTGTGTGTGCCTGATTGATAGCAGGTTGGACCTGCTGATTGGCGTGAGCCGCCTGATTGCTGCTCCAGGATTGGCCAGAGTGAAGAGAGGAGCCTACTTGAAGCACTGACTGACTGCAGTCTCCCTCTCTCTACCAATTCTCCCACATCCAACTGGGACCAGTGTCTGTCTTAAGTGTTGTTTTGTTGCGTATGTAAGTAGAAAAGTGTGGGTGGGAGAAGCCTTTTTATTTTCCCTTGTTTTCTCCTGTGTTTCCTGGTTTAGAAGTTAGGTAAGCTTTTGTCTTTTTGTTAACATTTTTGGTTTGTAGCAGGAAGGTAGGGAGATAGATTGTTTTGTTTGTTGTGTTGGCCTTCTCTCCCTCTGAAGTGAAAATAAAAAGCTACCCCTAAACGAAAATACCTGGTGACACTGGCCTGCTTGGGAGTGGGAAGAATTGGGAGAAGCACCACGTGTTATGTCTCTGTTTTCCCCTAGACCAGGGGCGTAACAGAGACAGACAATGTTTTAAAATCAGACAAGATTTATTTACAATGTTTGGTAGATTTCTATCAATCATATGTGGCAAACTCCAGAAATGAAGTTGAGAGAGATTCATGATGCATCAGCTTCCTCCTGATTAGCTCTTGAATGCGTCCAGTACATGGACGCAGAAGATGTGATAGATGTGACGACGACTTCTCAGCATAATTCAGAGCTCAAAGGTCCTCGTCCTCATGAGCTCCAGAACGTGGAGCTCAGTTGACCTTTGGGAGGTTTGATGTCCCCTGTCAGCAGCGATGTCTGTGTGAGGGATTCAAAGTTTTACACAAGTCAACTAATCCTCTTAGCAACTAACTGATTATAGGATAATCAGCAGATTCATTGATAATGAAAATAACCAGTAGCTGTAGCCCTCATCTCAATGTGAATGAAGTTCTGATGACGTTTATGAAAAGTGTGAAGAGGTGAACGTCTGAAAGCAGCTTCGTAATGAACGTGTCTTTTCAGAAGAAGTGTTCAGACTCATTGTTGTTCTTTCGTCGAACATGAGCGGTGAGTATCTTACCTCCAGAAACTGCTTGAGTCTGAGGACTGAGCCCATCTGTCCACTGCTGGTCACTGCCTCGACCCTGGAGACATATTTCAGAGAAAAGGTTCAAAGCTTTGTTGACAGCTGCTGTTAATCTGTGTTTTAAATCCAGAGGGAGCGTGTTGTGTACCTGGGGAAGTATTCCTCCTTGAGCAGCAGGATGAGTTTCCAGAACTGGCTCTGGTATTGCTTCATTAAGGCATTCCCACAAACCTGAGAAAGACAAACAGTTACACTTCCATCTACAGCTTTTCAAACAAACACAAGCGATTCTCAGAGTTAGACTGAAAAAAAGACAGGCCCTGGTCATGTTAACCTGCATGGATCACACCAGTCTACTAAGACAACCTGAAGAGAGAAAACTAACTGAAGCCATTTTCAGACATTAACAGAAAATGTTTAAAAAGAATCCTTCACACATGAACCAGCAGTGATGTGAAGGAGACTCACCTCCAGAAAGTCAAACAGCAGCGTTGCCGTGATGTCGGCCAGAGGTTCCATGTTGAGCATCTGAGCCAACCAACGCCAGCCGTGGTTCAGACTGTGAGGAGCGGACTGAAACACAACAAATAACCAGGTACAATCGATTCAAATGTGCAAAGAGATAACATCTTCAGCAAGTAACTTTGTGATTTATCACCAAAAAAAGAGGGTTAGAACTTCAACAGAGGTCAAGAATGTCTTTACCCCCTGCTTGGAGCCGTAGGGCCACCGCAGCTGAATCACGGCAGCGTACAGACGGATCATCCCAGACATCCTCTTCAGGAAACTGTCCTGACCTTCAATCCCGGAGTCGTCCACACGATAACCAAGAATCCTGAGGAAGTGAAGAGCAAAACACCGGACGTTAAAATCTGTGCGGGAAAACGTTACAAAGTGGAGTGGAGTGATGTTTCTGAGTCACTCACTTCTGATATTCCTCCACAGATGTACCGTCCTTCATTGGAGGGTAATGTGGGACTGCGTACGGACACTTCTTGTGCAGGTGAGCGAGGATGAGGTCGCCCACCCGCGGGTGCAGCTCCCAGATGCCAGAGGCCACCACGGCGATGGGGAAGGCTGCTTCGTGGTGAGACGCCACCTCCTCCTCTCCTTGTTTCTGTCCAGAGAATTTAAAGTTATTCTTTGGATTGTGGAGTGAAAACAGGTCGTAAAAGTGACCAACTAGTTTTTCATTTGCATCACCCCCAACACAACTTCATGTCTTGAACTTTAGAGGTTCTCTGACGACTGGACGGACTCACCACAAACTTCTTGGCCAGTTTATAGCTGACAAAGTCCAGGCCCTGTGGATGCTGGGAGGTGGAGACAGACTTCCCTCCCGACACCACTGACCGCCCCGACAGAAGCTTATCGATCTTGTCGAAGATTTCTCTGAGCTGCGAACCAGAGTTGCTGGAAATTTGATTGATGGGGACGTTGGCTGCTTTCTGGAGCTCCGTCTTCAGCTTCTTTGTCTGTGTTGTGAGAAGGAAGAAAACCAGGTATGAACATGATGTCATTGGAGTCAGTGGTGATCATGGTGGGGACCCACATTTTTTTAATTGCTCGATCAAGTGCGAGTCGGTCTCAGCTCACTGATACAGTCTGTATCCTCTATCCGCTGTTTGTCGTCTGCTCTTGCCTCTTATGATAGGACTGTTGTTGTTATTCATCTAAAATCAGTTTAACCTGGCAAGTGTCCTAAAGGCTGCTGGGAAATTTACATTCCAAACACTGATCAGAGAGGATGAACCCACCTGGACGTCTTTAGAGGAGTTGAGCTGCTCGAAGGACTGAGCGCACTGAGCAGCTGAATCCTGAAGATCCTTAAACCATTTCAACGTACGGTCTTCAGCACTGTTCTGCAGCCCTGTAGGAACAGGTTTACATTGAACTGTTATATCATCTGTTTCAGGGTTGATCCCTGAGGGTGAGGGACTAACAGCACCTAATGCTGCAGCTTTCATTTCTTAAATAAATATTATGAACTGAACACTGTTGTAATTCTTCCTGCTCCCTCTCACCTTTCCTCCGAGCCGCTTCTTTGGTGGTCTTCTTTAGCGCTTCCTCCTCCCCCTTCTTATGTTCCTGTACCCTTGCCACCTCCTCCTGCAGCAGTAGAATCATCGCCCTCATCTCGTGGAGGGCTCGGTCAGCAGCAGCCACGTCCTCCACGCTGGGAAACGCCCCCTGGAGAGAGATTCGGCAAGAAAAGGAAAAACTGATTAAGAGATTATTTAATTTAGCCTCTTCAGCAGTTTATTCAAAAAAGAAACTTCATCTTCTTGTACAATGCTGTTTTTATAAGTATTACAGACATCTGCAACTTATTTATGATGATAATTCTAGATTCTGATTTTTACATTTAATTCCGAATACTCACAATTCAAGTTCATGATATCTACAACATTGTCAGGAGTTCAAACTTAATGTACCTTAATAAAGGAAAGGTCAAAGGAATCTTAAATTGAGCCAAATTGAAGATATCTTGAACTGGAATAAAAGATAATTCAATATTTCTACTGAATTGTAGATTTCTATAATGAGTAACAAAAGTTACAGACGTTGAAGAGTTTTGAGTAGATTAAACTGAATTAACGATTGTTTTTGACAAGTTGTAATGACTTTTTGGCTGACTGCACAAGTTCCTTGACTTAATTTAACTCGCTTGTTTAGATTATTTGAAAAAGAGAATAGAAACCAAGTTGCAATAACCTTCAACACATTCACAATCATCTCCCATTTCTCTAGACTTGTTCCTTGTCAGTGGAAGAAGGAACAAAGATCTGAACCTGAACTTAAACTGACCTCTGCCGTCTTTCTCACCAACTCCGCCACATATGAGCACAGCTGGTTCCTGCTGGTGCTGTAGAAGCTGAGGCTGGACAGAAGGAGTTCACTATTAGTCTGGTAAAACGGCTCCAGCAGCTGGTTGAGCTGCAGGATCTCCTCCTTGACGGTGTTGAGGTTTTGTAACCTCTCTCTGCCCTCCGCCTGCTGCGGCTGCAGCTCGGCACGCCACTTTGACTCCAGCTCGGCCTCGCACTCACGCTGGTGCTCCGCCTCCCTCAGTCGCAGTTTCAGGATCTGAGGACGACAATGATGACAACTTCTAGCATTTTATCAATTATATAATAACTGGAAACTTATCTTTAGTTCAGCAGAGAGAGATTAAGGGAAAACTTGATGACGTTAGACTTTTTAAAACATCTTAACAGAAATGGAGCCAGTTTTACCAGAACAAATGGTTTTCTACCACAAGGTGCTTGATAAACACAGGATTTGGCCACTGGATCTTTGAAAGGTAAACATCTGATTTGCGTCTCAGTTGATGATCAAACCTTCATTCTGTGTCTTTGCTCTTCCTTCAGCTTCTCTTGTCGCCCGATGCTCTCTTTGGATCTGCGGAGCAGAGAGAATAACAACCAGACTGTTTTCATCACAGTTAAAGTTTCAGAAATGAAATGAGTGAAACCCATTGAGACTTGTCACATCCTTGCTGTTGGCTCTTACTCTCTGTCCATCATGTCTCTTATGCTCTGGAACTCCTGTCTTCGCTTCAGCTCCATGAACTCTTCGAAGCATTTCAGCTGCTCCGACCCTGAACTCACCAACTCCGCCACAAACTTCTCCTGCATCTCCTGTCGCTGTCTGAGCGCCACCTGAGAGACAGATTTAAGATAATAATCACTTGCATATCAGGGTTATTACATCTTTCCAACACACAGCAACCAAATGAAATCCATATTACAGGAGTGAAAGTAGGACTAAGGAGAGGGAGGATTGCAACCAACCTTCCATTAAACCCCAAATTCAGCTGTGCTGGCAGCGTGTGTGAGTGCAAGACAAAGCCACATCCTATGAACAGCAGCTCCACATCATGACTTACTGGACTAAAAAGACTGCTAACGTGTTTGAGTCTGAAACAGGACATACAGCAGGTGGGAGAATCAAAACAAAATCCCTGTGCCTGACCTGGGCCTTTTCTCTATATTCCTTCTCAATCTTGATAATGCGACCGGTGATCTCCATGGCTTTGGGCGACAGCAGGGAAATGGCCGGTGGAGGCAGAAGACTGGACACCTCACTGTCGTCTGTCTCTGGATCTTCATCCTTTGCCTCTTCGCTGGGAGTCTGCAGCACATTAACACAAAGAAATGACAGAGTTAGATATCATAGACAGACAGATGAAGAAGAGTTCAGCGGGGACACATGGAATAAAACAAAGTGCAGCTCTCCTGCAGGTTCTGAGACAAAGTTGTAAAATGTGAGACACTGAATTAAAAGCCAGATGAATTTGCATGACAGAGTGAACAATTGTAATTTAAAACCTGTTTAGTTTATATTTGAATCCAATTCTTTAAAAAACATCTTTGTAATACGAAACATCTCTAATATTTATCTGAGAATAAACCCATGCAGAAAATACATCTTCAAAACAGACGAACAGACTTGCCTTCTCACACTCGACCTGTAGCGCCTGAGCGTTGATGTCAGAGACTGATTCTCTGGACACGATGGAGTCTGTTGTCTGCTCAGACAGGCCGGGGCTGGAGTGTCCAGAGCTGGAGTCCAGGAAGCAGGACGTCTGCAGGGGTGAGGAACCCAGACGGTCCAATATGAGGCCGGCTTGTGGAGACAAGCTGATGGTCTCTTTGTAGCCGCCCAGAATATCCTGCAGGAACAAAGACGCGTTATAACACAAGTGAGGTTCATCCATGAAGGTTTTTTAACAGCTTTATTGTTTCAAATGACTTGTTTTTTTTTGGAAGAGCATGACCACATCCACTCATCTCACATGTTTCATTAGATCAGACATTTCACACTGGCCTGATGGAATATCTGCAGGCACGAGCGCTGCTTTTGAATCTTCACATGGGAATGATCCTAAATAACTTTCTCTAGCAGTAAATTATAATATCTTTAGACACAAATCAGATCTTTTTAAATAGGATTTAGGTTTATAGACATTATTTTAATTTATCTCTTTTATTAACTGTACCTTTGAATCTATTAATTGCTATTATCCATTTTAAATTCACACTGATTGAGTTGACATGTTAAACAGTTTAATTTATATGATTAAAAAAGTTAGTTAAATGCAGATAAATAACGTGAACATCAGTATGAGCTAATATCTGAATTAGCCGAATGCTAACTCACATCGATTCTACTCCAGCCATGCGGGTCGAACGATATCTTTCCCTTCTTTGAGTTTCTTAAAGCCTCCAGAGTCTCACGTCGTAAACTTTCTGAAGGCATCGTGACTGAAAACTGGTTAAAACTTCTTGTGAGAACCTTGGAACTTCCGGTGTCAACAGTAACTGCCACTGTTTGGAGGCAGCTTGCTTTGATGTCAGTGTTTATAGGCAGCTGGCTTTGATGTCACACTGTGGTTCTCAACTGGTGTGGCTTCGGGACCCACCATCACCCTTGATGACAAGCCGTGACCCCAATCGAGGAAAATGTTCAACTTCTCATATTTATACAATGAAGAGATGGTGCAGTTTGAATGTGAGATAGTACAGAATATCAGTACGCCAAAACAAAAAAACAAGTTTAATGATAAACCAAAACGACCAGCAGGTGGCGATGCTAGAGAGGGAAATATTCCCTTTTACACTCAATTAGCTTCATTTTAATAAAAAAACAGAAAGTGCATCTTAAGGACACAAGGTAATACAACATACATAACAATTGAGTACCTTAAGTTACTTAATTAAGGAGTATGAATAGACGGCATAGGAAATCCCCTTCAAAATAAAAGCACAGGATTTTTTTTCTTGACATTTTCTTTTGACCCATTTAAATCAGTGATTCTCAACCAAACAGTTGAGAATCACTGGATTAAAAATCTGCGCCTGTTGCCACTGTTTTCAACATGAAGAACTGCATCATTTGGGGTAAATAAAGATCGAGAATAGTGGTTCATTGGATAATTAAGACAATTTTCACCACACTTTCACAATACCACTCAAGGCTTATAAACACTTAAATATCTATAACTACTCAACAAGTCATCACTCCAGTTTTATCTTGCTATGCATCAAGCCTTCAGCATCGCTGACAATATATTACATACAGAGTTCCCAGTCCCCACGTCCCCTTGTAAGTATTTTCTCTGCGTTATCAATAAAGAAAATAGATTTGGTCATCAAGTAGTGTAACACAATGATAAACATGTATCCTGAAAAGCCTTGTATCCACTACTGACAAAATCATTTCAAATGCTTATTTATACATACCTTAGTGAAATCACTGTGCGCCTTTGTTACGATGTACAAAGCATACTGTAATTATAACATAAGTAGGTTATCGTGATGTAATTATGATTATTGAAAATTAAAAATCCCCCAGGAATATACCCTTTGATGTACAAACTCACAGCATGTCACATCAATTCTGCATGAGTTTGATGTATGTTTTTATGTAGTGTAAAATCAGTTGCAAGTAGGTGTCCAGAGGAATAATAAAAAAGACCAGCAAGTGCCTGAAGGGGATCTGGAACGAAAATTCATTATTGTAAAAATATGTATTGTATATAGAAGCATTCAAGCATATATGATTTATATGATTTACATATTTAGAACAGCCTCAGTACCTTTCATTAACTTTCAGACAGCTGTTCTGGCAGAATACAAACACATAATAAAGTAAATACAAAGTAGGCTAACTGAAAAGTGCCAATAATAAAAAAAACATGCATAAAATCAATAAAGCATAGATACAGTATATATAATAAGTATAGATACAACATGTTCTCCAAGCTTACCATCATAATTCATACTGATTTATTATTACTGATATTATAAATCTGACAATGATTCCTAAGAACCCGTGGTGTGAAGTAGTGACTTTTCGAAGTGTCCCTGAACGCAGCATCGCTTAGCAACAAGTTTCTGTTGTTGTTTTACGTCTGAAGTTAGTTCCCCAATTTCTTCAATTGCATTAGATTTGGCTGCTACACTGTTTACACCTGAAACTCCAGAAGTGTTCCTTGGAGTCAAACACTTCAGCCAGTCCTCCACTGGCACAGGGGTGAGTAGGTTTATACCTCTTAGTGTATTTTGTATTACTTCAAATACAACATCCTCATTACTTCCCCATATTTAACTGTTCCCTTATCCAACCCATTCCTCCTTAGCTGCTCCCATATCGAACCTTCCCATATCTAACCTACCCATTCCACTTCTGTATATACTCTTATATGTATCATGTATATTATTGCTGAATGCACTTCTGGATGGACCCACCTAATTCCGTTGCATTGTGCCTGTACTGTGTAATGACAATAAAGTGAATCTAATCTAATCTAATCTAGATAATGAGTGAGTTTTAATTTCTGGGTGACCTATCCCTTTGACCATTTGACACACACGCCATGTTAACTCATTCTAATACACAACATGGGTCAGAAATGACCTTTATTCATTTCCTGGATTATTTCATGCATGGCTGAGTGTTTCTTTGCTAAAATCTTTTAAATCTTATTCTTCCTTTGTCCTAAACTTTAAGAGAAGGCTTCTTTGATGATAAAGAAGAGAAGTCCTCTCTAGCATTAGAGGAGCCTTGTCCTGTGTGTCTTGGAATCATGCTCCCCTGAATCAAGAAGGCTCCTTTGATGAGAGAATCCCTATGTCATCATAGGACTCAGAATCCAGAAAAGAACTGCCTCCTCATCTTCCTCATCCTGTTCTTCATTCAGCATCTTTATAACCATTTCAACCGTAAGTCTGAAATAATTGTGACCAGCCAGACTAACGCTCTGGATCAAGAAAATCTAAATGATATTTTCAAATGCATATCAATCAGTCTATTAAGTATATACTGTTATATTTCGAGTTTTATTTTGTTGACTATTACAGCTAGTTAGTTTTACATATTTCTCTTTCTTACGAGTAATGGATTGTAAGATAAGACTTGTGGATTTAAACTGTGTGAGTCATTTCTGACCCATGTGTGTAAAAGTGATGAAGAAAAACACAATTTACGTTTGTTTATGAAGTAATAATAATTATTTGTGGTTATCCAAGACAAGATATTTAATGAACACTTAGAATATTGAACAATATAATACATTAATTTCAAACCTAAAGCGAAGAAATACTCGTGGATGAAACAACACAGGAATTCATCCATTTTTGACCCATGTTGCGAATCAAAGGGTTATAAACTTGAACAAACTTTCTCGACAGATGCCGAAAAAAAAAGAAAAAGGGAGTGAGAAGCAAGAAGAGAAACCAGAAGAGCCGAAACCAGAAGAGCCGACTCCAGAAGAGCTGAGAGATAGAGAGAGAGATTTATTCCTGAATCAGATCCAATATCTGACCGATCAGCTGGAGAGGTAACCTCATAACCATCAGAATAATCCTAATCCTAACAGTAATACTAATAATACAATCCATTTGTATCGCTCCTTCCATACAAGTAATGCAGCTAAAAATGTTGTACATACAATAAAGAGAAGGAAATTAAATTAGATTAATAAAAAGTATAATAACAGGAAAGAAACAAAGTAGAGCTATTAAAGTAGAGCACTTAACATGTAAGTAGATGACCTGATTGAGTGTCTTTCAGTACATGAACATAGAACTGAACTGAAGCCTTTTAATGTTATTTTTAAAAACTCAATGGTGCTTGGATCAGTTGTGAGCGGACAGAAAGACTCTCGGGTCCCCAGGCCCCACAGGCACCAGTCTTGTGTTTCTTTGTGGTACTTTATTTTGCAGCTGAGCCCTTTTAACCTAGTTTTTAACTTTTATAAACTTTTATTTTATTTGTCCACTATATTCAGTCTATGTGTTCAAAATTCTACTAAAAACTCTTTCTGGAGAGGAAAAGATAGAAAGACCAAAACTCACAATACAGAAGCTGCAGCCAGTTATTTGACGTCATTTTCTTTTTGGACACGACTTTTAAAAGTAATCCAAAACAACTTCACGCATTGAAAAATCCTCTCGCTCCTGTTCCAGATGCAGTTTATTTTATCATCATGAATCATTATAGACGTCCCTCCTCCTCTGACAGGTATCAGCTGAAGTGTGACGACCTCGAGCTGCAGAGAAAGGACTTTTCCTCTCAGTTCAGTTCACTGGAGAAAGACAAGAATGACATTGCAGATTATCTGAAACGCACGTTGCTGGAGAAGGAGGACGAGGTGGACGAACTGTATGTGAAGCTGGAGGCTCAGCGACAGACTGCAGCAAAAGACAAAGATGCTGTGCAGCTAGAGCACGCTCAGATCAACCAAGAGCTTCAAGAGCGGATAGAGGAACTCAGCGGGGAGAACAAGAGACTTGGTGAGACTGAGCGTTAAACCAGAGCTTCAGATTTTAGTGCCGCAGGTCGATGGTCTGATGAGAAGATCTTGAGACCGTTAAGACCAGTATTAATTCCACACATCTTCCACCCTCTCCCCCTTTGAAATGTTTAGTGCAACAGTAGAACACAGAGTTTGACATCTATACCCCAACTTCATCGCTTCCTCAGATAAGATTACAGTAATGTCAATTGTCCTGTCAAACAAAGTGAAAAAATATTTCTGGATCTGCCTGTTTATCTAAATCCATATTTTGATGTGTTTCTTGGATGATCTCCCACCCCTTCACAAAACTTCATGGAAATTGATTTTGTAGTTATTGAGTCATCCTGCTGACGGATAAACAAACACAGAAGAGCGTTAAAAAAAAGTCAATCAAGCTGCATCAAATCACACACACTCAGAATTCAGTCCCCGAAATACGCCGGAAAGTGAGAAAACAATCCTGGATCCATGCCAGGATTGAATCTGTTCTCCCTTGTCCTATTGTTTCACAGAGTTTCGTGGAGACGGTCTCACAAACACACAAATGGACTCTAACCATGACCTCTTGTGTGCACCTCCCTCCAGCGTCCAGCTTGGCCAGTCTGGAGGAGTTCAAGAGGCAAAGAGAGCAGCTGACAGCCAACATGGAGTCTCTGGAGAAGCAGCTGATCTGTCAAGAGGAGAAACACACAACCGACCTGCACAACCTGGAGATGTCAGTACTGCTGGAGAAGAAGAGGTTGGTTTTGCACCAAACACAAGCAACAGGCAGTCACATGGCTCTAAAACAAACTTTCATGACTGTGTCTATCTCTCTCTGCTCCCCTGCTCCCGGATGACAGGTTAGAGAAGGAGATGGAGAACCACGAGGTCAACATGGCTATCAACGTGCAGCGCTTGGTGGACAAGCAGCTTCCTGAGGAGACCAAACAGGCCTTCGAGGAGAACACGGCGTTGCTGACTCAGTGCAGTCATCTGTCCCAGCAAGCTGAGGCCCTGATCAGGGAGAACTCTTCGCTGCAGGAACACAAGAGTAAACACAGCGTGGACTCGGTCATCTTGGAGGAAATGAACAAAGATCTGTCCCACAAGGTCTACATCCACAGGAAGGTGAGAGGACGAGTCGCTGGAGGCTTCGGATATTTAACCACTCATTAATACAGCCTGTATGCAGTATGTGAGGAACAGGATTGTACGGTTATAGAATTAATAAAATTTTAAAAATTCACGTTTTCAGGGGGTAAGGGTTAGAAAGAAATCAATGAAAACCTTTAATTTGTGCTAGATCAACAAAACATCAAAGTTTATTTTTAAATTTTTACGTTTAATATTAAAAACTGACCTCCTCCCCCTGTCAGGTGTTCAAGCAGGTGACGGCTCAGAGTGAGCAGCTGCAGGCGGAGCTGAGCGTCTGCAAGCAGGAGCGGAAGCAGCTTCAGGCCGAGCACAAACACGTCCTGGCCGAGATGGAGGCGCTCAGGTCAGAGTTCACATCCCTGACTCCTCCTTCACATTCTGTTCAGGGTTCAGAGGGAGATTGTCTTAAAGAGAAGTTCTTCCTCTAGGAGGCACCACTCTCCCACATACTGTATGGGATTTAAATGCGTGAATGGAAATGGGTGTATTGGATGTGGAGGAGAAATTGATGGAGAACTGGTGACCGGGCGGGGGGGAGACTCAGTGTTGAGGTTCTGTTCTGGGATGAAGGATGGAGGGATGAGAGATGAATCTGAGACAGAGTGTGTGATGGGTTGATAAAACTTCACAAACTCACAGTAAATCAGAGGTTTATAAAACATTTTACTGTTGAAACCAGGGTTTTACTTTCACTAGATACAGTTATTATCATATTCATATTATTTATATTAGTAGTTGCAGAAGTACCAGATACTCGATTGAGAGCGTATTTGTTGGATAATGACTTAAAGTAGTTTTCCTGGAATTGAACCAAGGACCTCGTGACCTGCAGTCACCTCACCACCGAGCCAAACCCCCAGGATGACGCTTGTGTTATATTTCAGACAGGTCAGGGCCTCGGTGCCGGAACGCCCCGGTGAACACAGCGCCGAGGTGAGCCGGCTGAAGGCAGCGCTGCAGGAGGTGAAGAGGACGAGCCGCCGGATGAAGAGAGTCATGCAGGAAGCCGTCGACACGCTCAGACAAACTCTGCCGGTAAAACACCGAACACCTCACATCAGGAACATCTGGACCAAATCCACATCAACAACTTGATGTTTTTGGAAGTCGTGTAATATGTTTTTTAATGTTAAGAACTTTGTATCTCATCGTAGACCAAACTTAACTTCTTTGAGGCGCGGTCGTACTTTAAGTGACAGTTTTACTCTATTCAATTTAAAATTTTAGCACAAGCAAATAACTAAGAATCACTTTTCACCTCAGTTTTATTTGTAGATTCTTCGGCCATTAACTAGTTGGTGTTATGTAAAAATCCTGGTTGCCTTTGTCCGGATCTGCACCAGATGTCATTGCAGTTCAGTCTGTGGTGTTTGTGCAACTGACAAGCAAACATCATCTTGTTGATAAAACCAGACGATATCGAGGGTTTCCCTGACGTGTGCTCTGTTTCCTGCAGGAGGCGCTGGAGGAGCAGGACCCTGAGGCTGGCCTCCACAGGTGGAACCAGCTGATGCAGAAGCTGCTGGTCGTGTTGGACACAGGAACCAGCTCCTCCGCGGAGGACTTGACCTCTGACCCTGCAGCCGCCAGGTCATTAAATCCCTTTAATCCTATTCATCGTGTACAACTACAGCAGCTTTTTGATGCGCTGGTATTTTAACCAAGATCAGAAACTTACTGCAGCGACAACATTGTTTCAGTGTCTCATCTAATACTGAGTTCAAACCCAACCGACTCAATCTTCCTGTTTCCTGTGTCTCTGCAGTTCAGCGACTCTGGATCCAGTTTCCAATTTCCAGTTCCAGCTCGCTCGCTACAGACCCGGAGACCTCGGCCTCGTCCCGCCTCCGATTCAGAAAATCGTTCCCTCCAGGCCGGGACCCGGCTCCTTCCCGTCTCTGCCCAGGTTCGTCAAGAGTGAGACTCTGATAAATCCTGTTCAGTGTCGTTCATGTGTTTGCAGATAGAAATTGGATTAAAAACAAATATAAGAAAATAAAAAGATTTCTAAGAAAACATAAATTAGACTCACTAAAGAGACTTTAATAGTTTGAGAGACAAATTTTAATAGAAGTAACTCATACTTCTCATTTTAAAGCAATAATAGAGGCTGTGATTTGGACACAAAGTTGCAGTGTGTAGAATTTAGTGACGTCTAGTGGTGAAGTGTCACGTTGCAGCTGAACACCACCTCCCCTTTCAATCATGAAAGAGAACCTATGGTTCAGTTTGGACGACTGTAAAATTCAGAATCGGAAATAGTTGTCACTTTAATTGTAGTTGGTGATATTTTGAAAGTTTTTCTGAAAACACATTGATGAATTTTTCACGTTTGTTTTTCCTTTTCCCTCAGGAAACCGTCCGGTCAGAAGGCGTCCGACAAACCCAAATGATTAGAAACTCATTTTAACAACGTTTTCTTCTTTGATGCCAATTTTCAAAAGTTCACAAATTCAAACTTTTTGTGCCATCAATGTGATATTGAGACATTTATACGTTTTACTGTGATATGAGCATTAAAAAAAAATAACACACATCCTGTGTCGTCTGTAAAAACATGTGACTCATCTTACTCTGAGTAACAGCAGATTTGATATTTTTTAAACCTTTATGATGTTTAGTTTTTATCATTTGATAAATGAACCCCACAAAACTAACAGCTGAGTCATAGATGAAGAGGAGGCACAGATTTAAATTCTTTAATCGATGTTTATTGTTATATGGCAAAGTCTCAGGCACTTCAATTCTCATCTGACGATGAAAGTCAGTACCGTGATGAAGACGAGAGGAGGAAGGACAGTTTATACATTACGCGTGAGAGACAAAAAGGAGAATAACTAAACTAATGACCACCGTATGTACAATGAAATACATATATCTGCATTAAAAACTATACTTTGATAAATATATAACTTCATGGATCGTTAAGTAGGAATAGGAAATATTCAAAATACTGTGATTTCTTTTTAAATAGACACAAAGGATTTATATAAAAGTACAGTTTCTACGTCGCAGCTATTCATCGATGAATTCATCGGGACACAGAAGTGACACCGGGTTGTTGAGGCGAGCAATATATACAGGAAGTGTTTCCTCTAACGCGTTGGGTGGATTATTCTCCGTCTACTCTGACGCTCTGGAAAAAAAAAAAAAAATCAAAAAGAAGTTTCGACGCTCTTGAATGATCAACATTGAGCTTTAGAAATCAAAACGTGGTCAAATTGGAAAAAATGGAAAAACGTAAATAAAAGAAAAGGACAAAATTGCATTAGTCCGTGTCGGTGTGAACTCCAGTGGTTTGCTGATGGTTTCAGGACTCGAGGCACCAGCTGGTTACATTCAAAGGGCACTTTGGGTTCGTCCTGGACGACAGAGGTGTGCACATAAATACAAAATACTTCCAGAAATCTCATTGGTTGGTTGTTGTTTGGGAAGAACTCCCTCGCCCAGCTGTGGGTAAGGCGTCGCTCGGCGTGAACCAATAGCAGCGTGGGGTTCCTGGGCAGAGGCGGGGCTTCTAATCGAACACGCCTCTCCGGGTGGGACTGGGTGACGTCTTCCTGCCGAGTCGGGGGGTTCCCTACGAGTCGGTGGAACAAAGACACGTTTAAATCACACGGACGAGAGACTGGAGGTTTTTCTTTATCTGAACCATGTCATTAATAAACCCTAATACTCTGGCATGGTAATTTGTGCTTTAGGGACATAAAGATAAAGCTGATGTTTACCGGTGACTGGGCTTTGGAGAAGTTGACGTGTGCGTAGAGCAGCACTGCGATGTCCTTGTGTCCGGCCTCCAGAGCGATGGACAGAGCGTTACTCTCATCCTGGACGGACGGAAACAGGATGTCAACAAAGACAACGAGACAGAGAGGAGAAGAAGGAATAAAAACAGATTAGATAAAAGTCACCAGAATTAATGCATTAAAATCTATGAATTAACATTTCATCTGAATTAATATTATAAATTTGAGCTAACGGAAATAGAAAAAGTCATGTCAATTTCAAAATGATGGATTAAAAGAGGTTTGTCTATAGAACCTCAGTAGAAAACAGCAAAAATATTCAACCTGCTGTTAGACTTGATTATTCAATGCTGCTCGGGTCAATTGATTTTGCATGTGACCTCCTCTCGAGTTACTCACGCTGTCGCTGAGCCGGGCGTCGCAGCCGGGCTGGCCCAGCAGCAGCTTGACGATCTCCACGTGGCCGTGCTCGCTGGCGCACATCAGCGCCGTGGAGCCCTCGTCGTCCTGGATGTTGACGTCGGCCCCGTGAGCCAGCAGCGCCCGGACCATGTCCATGCGGCCGTGACTGACCGCCAGCATCAGCCCCGTCTGACCCGCCTGAAACAAGGGCTCGGTCAGTGGGTTCGGTTTGTCTACATCATAAAAACACTACTACTATAAGAAGTTCCAACAGACTGTGATGATACTTTCAAACTATTTGTTCTTTCTGACCAACAGGTAAAAACAAGATGTTCAGTTTAGTGTCACATGACAAAGAGAAACACCAAATCGTCCTGATAAATAACTCAAACCTGACTCAAGCTTCAGAAATTAAGCTGAATGTTGTGTGTTAATGTGTTATGTTTTTATATTAACCGCATTGTGTTTGCTGTGATTTGCACTTCAGGACAACGGAAGGTTTTGACAGTTGTTGGGAAAAACAAGAATCTTTTAGGGCATCACACTGAGATCTAGGAAGGTATTTTCCACTGTTTTATTAATAATTAATCATTAACCAGCTACAGCCATAATTCCTGCATCTTTTTCCCCAACACACGCAGTCACATCTGGATTCAGATGATAAAAAAACATAAAAACTCCTCCCGACAGCTCAACCTTTGCAAAACGATTTACACATTTTCACCACTTGGTGTCACTGATGTTCCATTTTTCCAACCAAAGAGTAAAAGTTCATCTTTCTGAATTTGGTGCTTTTGTAGTTTACAAATTAATTAGTTTTAAACTTCTCAAACATCTGCCTCAGTTTGATGTTCGACCTTCCAATCGCGGCTCGTTAGGACCTGAAACACATGGTGTGGTTGCGGTTGATGCCCTGCTGCTGCCTTTTGACCTTTCACCTCTGACCCCCGACCCCAGCGTCACTGACCTGGCTGGCCCGGGCGTTGACGTCCCCCTTGCTGAAGAGCTCCTCCACAATACGCATTTCCTTGGGCGCCTCCACGGCCGCCAGCGCTGCCAGCATGATGGGTGTGTATCCCGCCTTGTTCTGCTGGTTCACGTTACACACGTCTGCACACACACACACACAGATAGACATGATGTTTAAAGCGCTATAAGATTGATTTGTCAGACAACACAACAAAGCACAATGTGTCGGTCCCGTGACGCGTCAGTCAATCAAGTCTCTTCTTCACAGAGACCTGGGACCGCGGCGCCTGGTCTGAACTCATCCTTTACACTCTGTGCAGGAGGAGAAGCTCGGCGGTGAGACATCAGAGCCGGATGGGACAGAGGCGGGTGTGAGGGTGGCACCGGGGGGGCTGCGGGGGCCTAAGGAACTGGGGGCCGGCGCGAGGACAAAGGCTACAATGGGAACAGGGGAGTGGATGTGTTGTCACACGGCACAAGGACACAAAAGGCCGAGGAGACAAAAGGCTTTTAAAGCAGCGAGTGGCCGGGACCTCATCACAGTCTATTGAGCCTTCAGAGAGAGTTTGGAGGAGGAAACGTGTTCAAGAGCAGAAGAGAGAAAGTTTCTTATCTTCCTTTCTGGCCTTTGGGTTGATCAGCCCACGAGCATTATCGTCTCAACTTTTATTTACCCCTCAAGGATTTAATAAGTTAAATTAAAGGCTTTTACGACCGTTATAATGAAGTTTGAGATCATGTGTGGCAGATGAAGGAATATCAAGAGCCCCAGAATTACTTAGATTTACTAATAATCAAAGATAAGGGGAAGTAGCCGAGTAGAGAACAACCCTGGAGACACCACGTTGTCTCCCAAACATGACGGATTCAAAACTATAAATTCAGATTGAATGTAGACATTTTGGGATGAGATTGTCTTGCCTGCAGTTTCCAGGGTCATAACAGAAATCTTTGATCAGTTCCTTGAAGCGCTCGGACAAATAGAAATGTAGAAAGACTAAATCGTATGATTGAAAACTAAAAAACAAAACTTCCTGCAGAGACAACATCTCGCCCCTCACCTGCGTCCAGCAGCTTCTTCACCACGGGGAAGTTGGAGTGCGACACGCTGTAGTGCAGCGCCGTGTTGCCGTTGCCGTCGGCCATGTTGACGATGTGGCGCAGCACGGCCGGCGAGACGGACCCGAAGCCCCCCAGGTAGTCCTCCACCATGACCCCCATCGCCGCCTTCTGGCTGGACACACGGAACCACTCGTGCTGCACCGTGTTCAGACACGCTCTCTGGAAACAGTCAGGACGGATTCATACTTGTTATGGAAATAAAGCTTTCATACAACTTCAGGTTATTTTTATATATAGAACATAAAACAGTTAGAATCAATGATGATGATTCAGGCTAAAATATACAGATAACATTTTGACCTTAAAGCTCAGACGTGTTGTTTTGCGGTAAAATAAAATATCTGTGAGCTTTTCACCGATATTTCATCATTCGTGTTAAATGTTTGCAGATATTAAAACTTATTTTACAGAATAAACCATACGGAATGTTCTTTGTTACAAGAGTCTGATAACGACATCTCAAGAATCACTGCCAATTGTTTTTTAAAATATAGATATCTGTGATTTATTTTTTGTATTCCTTAATATTGGCCTTAGCCTAAAAAATCCATATTTGTCAGGGTCTAGTAATTATTTCCATAAATGAGGAATTCAGCCTTGAATGTTTTGAGACTTGAACATTGAGCTTAATTGAGTTTAATCAGATTATTACAGATATAGTATGTGGTGATGGAAGCTTGTGACAGAAGATGTGTGAATAACAGTGGGATCTGGGACTGTGAACCTTTCACGGTGTTTTTGTCAGAACACAGATTTCAGGCAGGAAACACAAACAGGACGGGATGTGAACCATCTCCTCACCAGGTCTTTGGTGCTCACGGCCTTCGAGTCACTCAGGTGAGTTTTGAGAACGCTGCACGCCGCCAACATCTTCTCACTCAGCTCATACCTTCCAAACAAGAACATACAAACAGAGCTTATTTTAAAACTCAAATGACTTCAATTTAACAATTTAAATTATTCCCATGTTCACTCCCTGTGCTGAATCACATTCTTCATGAACCCACCTGTCTCTGGTCTCCTGCTTCTCTGAACTTTCCTCTTCGTCTTTCTTGTCCACGTCCTCGCTTCCCTCAGGTTTGAACTCCTCCCTGCTGACCTCATGCTCCACGTTCTTGTATTCCTCCTGTCCTCCCAACTCCTTCTCCTCATCCACCTCCTCCTCCTCGTCCTCGTCTTCTTCCTCCGACCCGGAGGAGCTGCTGTCTTCTGAGCTGGAGTCGTCGCTCGATGTTGTCTCGTACCTGGGCCACACGGGGGCGACAAAGGTAGAGAAACATGAAGTCAAGCTCACGTTAAAGATAACACATTTTTACAACTCTTTAAAAGTAAGGATACTTAAAAACATGACAAAAGACACCGTGCTAAACACATTTAACAGGTGCCTAGAAATATAAAGTAAAAGAATTTAGTTTAATTGAAGCAACATCCTCGGACTCACCCTCCGTTCACCCCGACAAACTGCAGGTTCTTCTTGGTGCCGTTGGAGTCGGGTCGGCCGTCTTTCTTCTTCATGATGGACTTCAGTGTGTTCTGACTGCCGGGCTGCCCTGAGGGGGACAAGCAGCACAATCACTCAGACAAAAAGACCACAGAGTAAATCTGAAGTTTCACGGATGATTTTCACATCCTTATGAAAGATACTTTTAAGATGCATCTTTTATTTCCCGTCTTGGTTTGTTTTTCTTCTGTTTTGCTGTAGTTTTAATTTATTCTTTATAATAAGAGTCCTTATAGAAACGTGTTGGTTTACTGAACAGACTTCAATACATCTGAGACAAAACAACAAAGTCCGAACAGAGTCTACAACCTCATCAAGACTATTCCTACTCTATGTTTGTATTGCAAGTTAACTTATCTCTAACTCTTTTACTTTTTATCTTCACTTTGCAGTTGTGACATTCTGATTTCCTATCTTCCTACTATTCCTCATCCTTTGTTAAGCCTCTGTGTTAAAGGAGGGAAACATCGACTCCTCTTCACCGACAGCAGATAACTAACTCCCTTAATGAGCCTGCTCAGCTCATTACACCCGGCTGATAAAGGTCCTCCAGAGCGCTCGGACATGATCGAGAGCTCTGGCAGAGAGTAAAGTGACCATTGACTGTCCATCTCCTCTTGTTTCCACGGCGATCTGTCAGCTAGGCATTGGACATTTTCCCAAAACCCTAAAGTATCTCAGTCATTTTAAGTACAGGACCTTGAAAACCAAAATACCAGCGAGAAGCGCCAGAACACTCAGCACATCTGCCAAGACTTGCCCCGACGGAGGGGCCTCTTTCACTGCTCCGGGGAAACAACTCAGAGAGTGTGTGTGTTTGTGTGTGTGTGGTGTGTGTTCATGTAGCAACATGTATGCAGTTGCATGTGTTTACATTGGAGAGTGTCAGCTCAGCAGAGTCATTCAGCAGGTTTCCCATGTTTTGACAGGTGGGAGCAGGAGCCGCCCGTCGGGAGGAATCCAGGCCCACGATGAAGATGACGATGATGGTTTGACTGTGGCCATGTTTTGGCGGTCACCTGGTTTTTTATATGAAGTATGTGTGAAATCCACACAGATTCACTCAGGCTCCTTCTGGCAGTAGGATTGTGGTCCATCTCCTCCCGACACAAGAATAGCTTCAACCATCTGCTGCGTTTTTCAAAACCAACTGTAAAACGATCACTTCACCATAGAAAGAAGTGATCAGTTTTCAGTGCAGTGGAGGTTTTCTTAGCTACCAAACCACAGCCTGCACATCTGGCTGGAGAACTCGGTGCAGGTCGGTGCAGCAACGCAGCCTCCAGCTGAGTTTGTGCTTTTTCTATTTTCTGGCTCTGTGCACCAGCTCACTGCATTTAAAAAAATGGAATAAAATTACCTTGTATTTTTGAAACCCAGCTCGATTCCGAAAAGGGATTTGCTTGGCTCGACTCTAAGGTGACTGTACATCATGGAGCTCGGAGATTCATTACAAACAACAAGGATCCATCGCATCATTACACTTCTTAATCCAGCGTCTGCTCCTCGTAAACCTCCTGTGTGTTCAAGCTCTGGACTATATTCATCTTTTCAGCCTTTCTCGAATTAAAGCGAAGATACGTAACAATTCTTCATCAAAATGTGCAAAAAGAAGACTAAACACATGTTTTATATTTTGTTGACTTGTATACTTACATTATCTTAAATGTTCAAACCCAAAAGGTAACAAAAAACGTCTTTGCTAGTCTTTAAATAAGGAAGTAAAACAGACTTTCTATAGATTGCTGACAATCCATCACCATAATTCACTGTCGTTTCACTGTCCAACCAACCCGAAAAGATTATGGGACAAGAAAGGGCAAAGACGACAACTCCCCTGATCCCACGCTGCTTATATTCACGCTTTTTTCTCTTATAAAAAGTGGCACAATTCCTCAGCCATCATTCCTAACCTTGGACTACCACATTTCAATTTCAGCCAAATCATCCACGTCTGTGCTGTGAGGACAGAATCGTACCGTGAAGCGCGGTGGACATCTGCAGGTCCATTCTGCTCTTCTGCTCGGCGGCACTGAGCTGCTGTTTGTCGGCTGGACTCGAACCCGCGGACGTGTTCTCCACCTGCGACCGCTCCGTCTGAGCGGAGAGAGACTGGGAGCTCAGCTGCTGACTGGTCTCTGGAAGGAGGAGACAGAGACGAGGGTTCAGTGTGTGAATTCACAGGGAGAAGGAAGCACGTGAGTTTCTGATGTCTGATGGTGCGTAGATATGATAATGAGCAGGAAACGTGTTGTTTTTAACTTCTCTTCTATGCATGTTGATGGGACAAGAACAAGACGTGACAGTGTGATGTCACCTTGAGAATCTGAGATGGACATAAAGTTGCAGTCTAATCGAAAACAGCACAATCTGGTGTGTTCAGGTTCATCACACAAAACATTGTCAGATCTATTAGGAAATAACATAATTCATTGACTTCAGATTCAAAACCACAACCTTCACTCTGGAGAAAATATCAGTCTTTAAACTCAAAGGAAATAATAATGTGACATTAATCTTGAGAATTATCGATATCGACTCATATGAAGATTTTTATCTTGATATAATTCCATCACCCAGCACTACATCTGCTTTTAGGACATTTTAATCTTATAGAAACAACTCGTAAACAGACATTATCTTTTGCACAAATGATTTAAAATTTTAATAAACAATTTGAAAGACCTCTTCAGTTATATTAGACATTGATTTTCCTCATGAGTGTTTTAGTTTTCTTCTCACTATAGATAAATAACTAAATATACATTTGATTCCACTGTTTGAACTGGAATCCACTACCATCAGCATCTCAACACACACTTCTCTAGAGTCGCTCCCACTTGGTTAAACAAGCCCAGTGCTGTGATTGCTGAGTTTCTGGTTACTTGAGAATGAACTGGGTCTGGTTAATGGTCCCAGATGCCAAAGAGGCCGGCAGCTGACCGCAAAAAACAGACTCGCACACAACGTGGACAATCGGCCTGCATTCGAGTGCCAGCCAGCATGAATGCATGTTATGTAACCCAGGAGCCATGAATCAGCGTGGACACTGAGGTGTGAGTGGAGGCAGGGCGGTCCGCAAAACCAACAAGTGGCCGATTTGTGCGACGTTATTGGCTCCTGAAAAGAAATGAGCTCATTGTTGGTTCAGGTCCAAAGCCCCCGTCGCATTTTTGAGTCAGAGATAACTGTGGCCTGTCCGATCCAATCAGGGTTCTGTTCAGACTGAGTGTGAACACTCGAACCACAACACCCCCGGAAAACTCTAACCCCGGAAAACTCTACCCCACGAAACCTTTCTGCTGTTCAGTCCTCAGCTGCATCTAAACGGCTCCGCAAACATGCAAAGGATTTATTTTACACTGCATGATCATAACATATATTTTGTTTATACTTGTTCCGAAAAGCTGTTATTTCATTGCAAAAAGTACTTCAGAGGAATCTAGGAACATTACAGTGTCCCAGTATCTCTCAGAACAAATCACTACATAAAAATAAATAAAAGCCCAAACCCCCCCTTATGAAAACTGATTCTTATTTGGATCTGCCCAAAATGTCACACTCTTACGAGTCCCCTGAATATGCCTGATTTAAATAAAATCAAGATCCATGAATTATTATCTGGGAAATCCAGGAAACACTGAAACAAAACTGCCTCTCAGACTGTTAAAGAAAGTGAAAATACATTTGAAAGGATTCCTCCCTGACTCACACCACGTCCTTCCACAAAAGGTTCCAGAAGTTGTTGTGTAATCCTGCAACTAAACAACAACATAACCTTGTTCATGGAGATAATAAGAAAACTGACGAATTTATCTTTAAAATACTAATTCTCTTTCTTTTCACCCATCGTAACATCTTTTTTTTTTTTAATTATTACTTTTTTTCCCCACGTTAATATAAATAAACTTATTTCCTAATCCTTTGTGTTATTATTACCATTTTTGAAAATGTCATGAATATTTGTGTGGCTTCTCCGTCCATTTCTGTAGAAACTGGTCTAATTTGCCTTTTTCTATTTGTCTCACTTCTGGGATTTTCTGTTTAACAGCTGTGTCTCTACAAAAGTTGTGATTACCAGACTGGTGAGAGAGTGACTCAGGTATTTTTCCCAGGAGACAAATACCTCTGGCCCAAAAGACACTAAAACACATTTGTGATTACTAAAACAGAAGAATTCTTCTTGTGACTCAGCATCTAAAATCAGTGTTTACCTGAAAAAGATCTAATGAAAGTAAAAATGTGATGAAATTAACTATTTCAATCTGATTTATGAAAAAGAAATCGAACAGCACCATCTCTTCAATGCCCCTAAAATATTAGGTAGTTGTATGACGGCCATAGCTAACATTGTTTTTCCGTGTGTGTGTGTGTGTGTGTGTGTGTGTGTGTGTGTGTGTGTGTGTGTGTAGGTTATCTGCTTTGATCTCTTGACACGACTTTACGAGCCAGTTACCACAGGAACCCTTCGCTTTCTGAAAGCACCTCTACACGTGGAACCAGCAGCCTTCTGCTGGACGAGATGAACCTCTCACCTGTTTCTGACTCCACGGCGTCGGACTCCAGCTTCAGGATGTCCTCGGCACTTCCGTACTTCATCACAGAGTTGATGGTCGACAGCGTGCTGACCAGCTGACTGTTGATGGATCCGAACTGGGACTGGGGCTGACCGAAGGCGTCAGCCAGCTCGGTGTAGTTCTCCGCCAGCAGCATTTGTTGCTCCTGCAGCAGCTTCTGGACCCTCTCTATGTAATGGTCCAGCCCGACCCCCCCCTGGGCCTCAGCTTGCAGTGGTGCAGGCTCCGTTTTAACCTCCATTGTCTCCTTGCTGCTGGGGACACCTTCAGCTGCCTGGGAGGGGCCGCATGCGATGTTTCTGGTTTTTAAGCCAACCAGGAAGTTCTCGTGGATGTTCACTGGTCCCACCCCACACTCTTTGGTTTGAGGTGAGCTTGATTTGCCAACAAGTGAGTCCACATCTGTGGTGGTTCCAACAGCAATCGAACGTGTCTTTGCTGTAGCGTGGACGTCTTTGACGAGTCCTTCTCCAGCGGCGACCGTCCTCGTTTCTGTCACAGTCGTGTTGGTGTGTTGATCACAGGTGACGAACCCCATGTCAGTGAATGAGTCTCTGAGGACGGCTGATTGTGTGTTGGTGGATTTGTTTTCCCTCCGTGTCTCAGTGTTGGTCTGTTGAGTCGATGACTCAGGAGCAGCCGTGACTCCACAGTCCACTTTACTCACAACATCTGGGTCCGTTCCTTGCGTCACCAGCGTCTTGATGGGTCCAACGATCACGTCCACTGAACAATCCCCACAGCCGACCGACCTGCACTCCTTGCTCAGCTCCGTCATGGGTTTGCAGAGAGCCAAGCTGTCCACTGTCTCCTCTGTGTTCACTCCCACCTCACACACATTCAGCTCTGTGCCGACCTGCAGGCTGCATGTCTCCACTCGCCTCCCTACACACCGGTCAGACACCTCCACCCGCTCATGCACCACCCACCGGTCCATAGGGATCTCTGGGCCTGAGGCAATGCTGGTGACACTGGGTTCACAGGAGACTCCTACAGTGTGACTCTGTGTAGTTTTAGCTGTGCTAACATGGCTGAACTCCACATGGTCACCCACCCCCTGGCTGCGCGTCTGGACTTTGGCCTCCACGCAGGCGTTGTACATCTCCGGCTTGGCCATCATACCTTTGTCTGCCTTTTTCTTGTTTGAGCCACCAGCTGCTTGAAGCTCCAGTTTTAGTTTCCCCATTTCCATCTGGTGCGTGGTTTCTTTCAGCGTTACCTCCAGGCGATAGACCTTCTCCTTCAACGCTTCGATCGTCTGCTGCTGGAGCTCAATCTCTTTCTCAGCTTCACTGGTCATGCCCAGCATGGCTTCAGTCACGCCTACTGCCGTGCTACGAACCTCCAGCCGCTCCGTCACCACTCCTGCATCCCGGACACAGTGTTCACTTGTCGTCTTCCCCTGACCGACAGGAAGGTTGTTCATGTTTTCATCAGTAACTATGCCAACAGACTTTTGGTTGACTTGGTTTAACGTGAGTCTTTGAGGCCGAAGCTCATTGTCATTACTGTCCTGGGTCGTGTTCTCCAGAGCTTGGACCTCTGCAGCCAGACGTCTGAACTCCTCCAGCCGCTGAGTGTTCTGTTCCTGGGCCTCAGGCTCCATAATGTGCAGCTCAGGTTCTTTCTGAATGGGGCCCGGGTTCTCCATTTGGTCAACACAGCCTACACTGTAGGAACGCTTACGAAAACCTCCAGGAACGGGATTTTTTGATTGAGCAGCCGATTGTCTTTTTTCCTCCTGAAGAACAGCAATTTTTACCTGTAAGATAGGAATGGTTTTCACCTGCTCCTCCAACTCCTTCAACCTCTTGAGGGCCACCACCATCTGCTCCCTGATTTGGTGAAGGTGTAAAGGGCTAACGTTAGTTACAGGCGTGGCCATGCCAGAGCTCATTGGGCTGTGACGGATGGAGCTGCCCATGGATGGTGGGTAGTAGGGGTTGAACTCTCCACTGGGGAAGTGGCCGTTGATGGGGAGAGGCTGGAGGGTGCTGGGAGAGATCTGGCTTGTTGCCACAGAGCCCGAGTAAGAGGACAGGGAGCTGCTGGAACCCATGCCCCCGAAGCTGGCTAGCCGGCGCCGGGGCATGGGGGGCTCGTTGTGCGGCTGCATGAGGAGACGCTCCTGCTCGAGCCGGCGACGCGTCTCCATGAGGGTCTTCTCCACTTGGGGGTTGTGGCGAGGGACAAACCTGGGCGAGGGAGGGGGCAAGAGCTGTTTCTGCTCTGCGAAGACCGAGAGGGATTGTTGCACGGGGACTTCAAATGTTGCCCTGGGTTGGGTGGGGGTCAGCGGTGCAGCGACCTGGGGCCTGGAGGTGAAAAACACTGGGGACTGCTTGTCGTCGCTGTTGGAGGAGGACAAGGAGTCGGTGGAGGTCCATTCAGCCCGAGTGCTGCCCCTGCCAGTGCTGCCCCGAGGCACTGCCAAGGGTTTGGCCACTTTGGGCTTCCGCTGGATACTCAGCTTCTTGATGGTGTTGCCCCTCTCAATGTCATCGACATATTTGAGGAAGTCCAGGTCTAGCTGAAAACCGTACGGCGTCTCAACATAGTAGGGCGCCACAGAGTCCTTCTCGTCTTCTGTGCTTTGGCATCTTTGTCCCCGTTCTGAAATCAAAACCACAAGAACATTTTAGTGGAGAGTTCTAATTCTAGTGTTTTTTGTAAAGACCAAAAAATGTTACTGGTGAAGCAACACTTGAATTGTATTTGTCCCTGAACTAGAGTGTCACATAGGGTTTCCTCAGCCGCTGACAACCACTGTTATTTAACCATGCAAGTTCAAACATGTCTGATATTTCTGACATCTCGGCTGGAAAAGGGTGAGTGGTAATCATTTTGGGAAGGGATAGTTTAGGTCAGCCCAAAACTATGTAAGATCCAACTGTATGACGCAAACAAAGCTAGAAAAAGAATCTTCTTCAAAATGAAAAACAAATGTGGTATTTAAGCCTGGTGAGGATTGTGGAAAGCAGAAAGCCTGTTACAGATAAACAATCTATTGTTGACAATGCTGGATAAGAGATGAGCCAAAGGGCTGAAGAGAGCAAGGAAATCAGGTAATGTCAATATTTTCAAGTCCAAAATCCATTCCTCATGTCGGCATTTGACAATTCACGGACAAACATGAACCAGAAACCAGCAGATTTGTCACAACAGTCTGGAGACAGAGATAAAGAAGGAAACTAAAGTTGAGTTGAAGAGGTTCTACTCTTGTACAGATCAATAAAAACCAGTTAAACAACAGTCCAAACTCCACCCAACTAGTAGAAAATGCCCCGTCAGAGAGCCGAGCTCAGGACACGCCACTACAGTTGCCCCGTGTTGGCTAAATACAGCGTCTTGTTCCTGGAATGCCTGGAACTCTCACCGACCAACGCAAACACAGGCTGGAAATAAACAGCCCGGCTCTTCCTCTCGAGTCCACGCAGCTCAGACAACTTCTCCTCTCCATTCAGATCCACCAGAGGAGGAGATTAGAGGAGTAACTCCTGCTGGTGAAACCTCACCACCTTGTTGTGAGAGCTGCACTCACCTCAGGCCGACAGCGCTCACTCCATTTTCACTTTCCCCTCCTCCTCCTCCTCTCTGCTCTCTGCAGGGTCTGCTGCACCGAGATCAGGTCGTTTGAGCCGTTTCTCCTCACTCTCTGCTCTCTTTCTCAATCCTGTCTCCGTTAGGGGGGGAGAAAAAAATCCCACTATTGGTGTAAACTAAGCACAGCACTGCCCTGGCGCTCGATTGGACAGCTGCGTCCTCCAATCCCGTGAGGCTGTGAGCCTGGGCGCTTCCCAACCCAAATACAAGTCCTGTTATTCAGGGGAGGGGACGTGAACTCATTACAACAACAGCCTGTTCCTTAAGACAAATACTTCTGCTTCTGTGCACGTCAAACTTTTATACTCTGGTTTATTCTTGCAGTATACACCAAGTTGAGTAATGTTAAAGTAAATTCTGCATTTCACTGCTACTGTAGATATTAAGGCCTTTAAACTACTTCCACATTTTTGTCACATTGCTCCAACCAGTGGTTAAAAATAGAAAATTCCTGATTTCATTTCCCCTCCTGATACAGAACACAAATAAATCAAGGAATACAGAAATATTTCCTCTTTAAAAGCAGAAGTCTTGCACACAGCGCACGTCGCCCTTTTACTCGTGGCACTTCTCACTTCACAAATATTGACATTTCAGCGAGTTCTGTCTAATGCTACATGACCGGAGATCACGATCAAGAGAATTGCAGTTTTATATATAAACTAATGAACTTTAATGACTTCATATCGGATTATAGTGGAACTTTCAGCAGTATCAAAAGTATTTCTGTTGCTGTATCCAAACATCTCTAGTTCCAAATCCCGAAATAAAATTTATAGTAAATTTACTGTAAAATAGAAAATCACACTTTAAGATGCTTAAACCTACAAATCTTTGACATTTGTCTTGTACAATTGAAGTGAAAGTCTTAAATTTTAATAAATAAATCCTCTTTTGTTCAAATTTTTTTTCACAGCTAGTTATTAAAACCATCAATAAGCACTGTATTAGAGCTGAATTGATAGAAAATAGTGAAAATGCCATTTATGGTATGTAGTTGTCAAATCAGTCAAAAACCAAAAGTCTAAAACAATATTTTGTTAAGTTTTCTATCTTGTTTGATGAAAAAAGCTATAACGATCAACAGTATATGAATCACCCTTTTTTTCTATAATAGAATATTACTTAAGTCCTGTGTCAAACATTCTCAAATGTGAGGATTTGCTGTTTTGCTTCATCAAGCATGAAGTCATCTTTAACATAAGTTGGGCTCGGGGGGAATCATAAATGGCATTTTCATTATTTATTGACGATCTAAAGAAGAAAAAATCTTTAGAAAATCAGGAGAACATAATGGTTATTTGCATATTCTACAGTGTTTTCATACTAGTTTAAACTCCTTTTCCTTTTATTTTGTCAGAAGTGAGTGAACCTTCGAGACAAAGCTCTGACTGTGCGTTCTCTGCACGTCCTGTTTTTCCCTGGTATAAATAAATCTCTGTGAGACGGCACAGTCACCGTGTTGTGCCGTCTGGTTTGGAGGACTCCCCCCTCCCCCCCGGCACGAGCTACCGTCGCTGACCGGCCGTGTCACTCTCGCAGAGGAGTGACAGGCGGACCCCTGGTACCATGGGGACCCTCGACAGCTGAGGGATGACCTCATGATCAAGGGCCCACTGAAGGGGGGGGGGGGGGGGGGGGGGGGGGGGAGAGAGAGACCACTGATCTACAGCTGTTACACAACCCTGACACCGCCAGAATCCACAGGCTGGTCTCCCTTTCTTTTTACAGGAGAACGCTTTTAACGAGTGGATGCGTTTCCGCTGTGATGTTTTTGAAGAAGTCTTCTTCCTCCGGAACACGTCCAGCCTCAAGTTACACAACCGACAGACGAGTTATTTCTTTGGGAAGATGAAGCGATGTCCTGAAACTTTCCCAAGCAAGTTAAATTAAATTCCAGCAGTTTGAACCGTGCTGGTATTTAAGAAATGTAAAAAAAAACTAAAAAAACAGACCTGAACTCTGATTAAACTTCCGTCTGTACTCGCCCCAGGAGAAAAATGGAATTTTATAATTTCTTTTATAAAGTATCAGATGCAGCAGATTATTTTTCCAAGCAACTGCAGAGTCTGCAATTGAAGTTATATTTCATTTACAGAACAATTCTTTATTACATTCTGCAAATCCTGAAGCAAAATGCAATGACAGACTCAATGAGCTCAGTTCATGTCTTTAACGTCAACATTATTCTCTCAAACCCCTGAGCTGTTTTTACTTGTTGGAACCTCACTTGCTTCTTCTTTTATTTGGTCTAATTCCATCTTTTGCATAAAGATAAGTTGTCATCCATTGACATCATGAAAAGCTTAGTTTTATCAGAAATGTATTTACTGTCGACACAAATTCATTCTTTCTATTAAAAATGTTTTGATTCGTTTCCACTGAAAACTTAAATCTTTAGAAGGGCTTTACAAATATATACACATACAAGTTATGTTTTGCTATACCAGCAAACCCCTTTAAAAACCAACATAGTACAAAATAAGGATTTTATTTTAAAAAAAAACAACTACTTCTTTTTGGAGCAAAAGGAAAGGAACTTAACCAGGGGAGTTTAAATTATGGTCGAAAAACGATGTAAGAGCCAAGTCAACATCTTAAAGTAGCACTGAGAGCTCGACACACAGCTTCCTAAGCCCTGCTCTCATTCTTCCAACTGAGATATTAAGATATTTCAGTCTAATTATCCAACATTAAACTATGAATTAAGTCCAACAGCAAATTCTGCTTGTTTAAAATATTGTTCTGCAAGCCGGTTTGGGTCTTGGTGTTACACCTGTGAGCAGAAACACACAAGAGGGACTTTGCTTGTTTGGCTCTGTAAAAGTTAAAATTTAGAGCTGACAAAAGGCTTTTAACATCCCCAGCACCCGGAGACTCAGAAGAAACAAGGCTACTGCTGGAAAGTCGTCTGCCAGTTGTTTGACTTCAGACCAGAGGACAGAAATCTCTTGGTTTAACTCACTGATCCATTAATTTTAGTTTTTCAGAAAATCACTCAACTATAAACACGTCTCATCAGAGGTAAAACTTCATTCTTGAACCACAAAATGTATCCACATTATCGGCTTCTCTAAACCACAAAACATGTAGTTTTTAAAGTACCATTGTCATCCAGTGTAAAAGCTGCAGAATTTATCTGATTTATCTGCAGAAATCTCACATCAAACTTCTTTTATCTGCTTTTCATTCTGGTTTCTTCAGGTTTTATCGCAACAGGCAAAACGATTTAGCTGGTTTCGCAGCTTTAGAGCCGCTGAACTAGGTTTAAAGATTTGTCTTTATTTTGACAAAACAGTGAGAAACTAAATGTCTCAGTGAAGCACGTCAACACATTTCTCTTCCAAAGCCACAAACTCTCGGGACGGAGACGTTTCACAGTCGTACCGATCTCACACATCCAGAGTGAAACACTCAATTCGAGCTTTACACTGAGTGACAGTGAAGCATGATGCAAGTGCCTGGGTGGGGGGGGACGGTGAATACCTGAAACACACAAAGACCCTTCTCTCGCTCGGCCTGCTCGGTATTTCCTGGCCCCGGCCTGTGAGCTGTAGGCACCTAATTACTCACAAGTTGAGAAAAGTTGAGGCAGCGTTTGGTTCAATGCCTCAAAGTGCGGCAGCGAGACACATCCGCTCGTATAAAAAAATAACAGGAAACCAAACACAACACAATAAGGAACATTAAAGCTGCACATTCCTGCCCAGGCAAACACAGGCTGGACCGAGGGAGCAGAGCTGCTCACTGGGATCTGTGGGCTTCTCCTAGAAAGTCACATGACCGTGCCAGTCGCCGCTGCCAAATTCAACAACTTAACTTTGCACATGACGATGCAGAGTGGGGGGGGGGGGGATGTTTGGGCTTCTTCTGCAAACAGAGACGCAGTTTGACCAACTTTGCCCAGTTTGGTCCTTTTCTCAGGGAGGGTGATGAAAAAGACTTGGGGTCAAAGGCTAGTTAACCAAACTGTGTTTCATTTAATAAACTAGAAAATATTTGGTCAGAAGGAAATGGAAGTTAACAAACTATTTGGGTTTTACTAAAAATGTTGTTTCAAACACTGTGATCTGTCACAGCTGAAAACACCTTATAAGTGACTGATTGGAAAGTTTTCTACAAACACGAGGTTTAATGAAAAACCACCGATGAGTGTCGATGTTTCTTTAGAGAAAACAAGAGCACGTCAACAATATAATTGTAAGGCTTTATATTCTAACAATATAAAATAGACTGTAGATGCCAGTGGTAGATGATCGCTGTAGAAAAAGGGGCCATGAACCAATATACAGTATAAGTGACGGTGGAATGGGTGGATGTAAATAAATTGGCCTTGAACTCATCCTTTGCGGTGTCAGTTTTTGCAGATGGGCACAGCATCGTGTCGTGTTCCACCCCCCCACCCCCGGCTGCAGACGCACAGCTCAGCTCCAGACAATGAACCGGTCCCTGAACAACGAGGCCCAGTCACGCTCAAACAAACCAGAACCACTTTAATTCATCAACCTCTGTTGTGTGAAGACAGAACGAGTCCAGAGCAGCGAGTAAAACAAACAATTAGCCCGTTGAGTTTCTGCCTCCACTGGAACACACTGGGTGTGTTTATGTAAGTACAGCACGGTTTCTCACCAACACCACAGGAACGGGGATTTTAAATGGCAGCTGGGTTTGTCTTCGCTGCAGAAACCAAACCGCTCCAGTGGGTTTGAACGAGCTGCTTGGAGTCGACCTGTGAGACTGGTCTGCTCTGAGTGAGGTTCAGTTGCATAGAGTGGGTCAGGCTACAAAAACACTGGATCCTACACTTCCCAGAATGCAACTCAACCACATTATTCAACACCTCATATTACAGATGTACTAAAAAAGATTAAAACTCTGTGACCTTCGACCACCAAAATCTAACCAGTTCATCTGCGAGTACAAGTGAACGTCTGCATCAGATTTAAATAATCTACCTCAGGGTGTTCTTGAGGTTTCGTGTTCACAAGACCGGAACAGAACCTGAAAACATTCTGCCACCAGTCAATGGCTGGAGGAATAAAAGTGTTTAACAGCTCAAACAACTCTGATTTCATCATTTGTGTTATTTCCCTCAGTCACGTGACAAAGCCGGTCCCGAGTCATATCCTCTACATTGAACTGGTATTTCACAGGCTGAACAGAAAACTAGATGCATTAAATACTACTCCAACTGGGAGTGTTCTGGCTTCGAATACCAGCATCACAGATTCAGATAAATGAACAACAACTGAACAGTTTCTCCATATTGGTGAAATTCTTTCTGTGCAGCAGGTGAAGACTTTGGCGAGTAAACTGCCAACACCGCAGGGAAGCTATTTTTATAGTTTGAAAAAGGGGGGGGTTAACACAGTTAGCGCAACATTCCTCTGATTTCTGTTTCTCTTTGCATTCAGTAAAAATCTGATAATAAAAACTCTCTGCTTTGTTTCTTTGAAGGGAATCTTCACATTCCTCCCCCCCCCCCCCCCCTCCCAGGACACTAAGAAGGTGTCGTGTCAGAGTCGGATGCACGCCGGCGTGCAGACAGACGCTGAGGTCGGTGTGCGAGCGTCCTCCTGCATGCTGTGCATTCCTGGAGGGATTTGGAAGCAAGAAGCATCACTCTCTCCTGTTAGTCTGCTCAGGAATGTGAGCCGCCTGCAGGTGTGTGCTCAGCGCTGCGCCCTCGGCTGACAGCGTTCATTTCACACCGCGGCGAGGACGGCTTCTCTGCGTGTGCACGTGTGAACGCACAGCCGGGCTCGAGGAGCACGAGAGCTGCAGCGGGTGTTTTTGTCCACCATAAGCTAATGTTTAACATTCCTGCACGTGTGTGAGAGTCACGAGGAGAATGTAGTACAAAATAAATGTATTGGACTTTTAAAATACACATCATTTTAGTATTTGAGGGATTTCTACAATATACTTTATCTGAATCCAACATCTCAGCAGGTACCAAATACTTGGAAGATGCTAACAAACATGTCGACAAACAGCTTTTGATGATAAGGGCCGACACCGATCTTGATTGGCTGTAAAAAAGCATAAATGATACGTCCTGCTTCCTGCCTGCTCTACCCAGGCTCCACCCCTCGCCTGACTGTTGTGAACATGTCTGACTCGGACAATATCCTCCATCGAACAGTAAAATAATCTTCCTTTTTCTCAAATTTGATGCAAGAATGAAGAGCTTTCACTTCTCTGTGTTGTCAAGACAGAAACCGATATTATTGCAGGAGCCGAGCAGCTAAATATACACGTCTGACATGCACCTGAAAGTTGACACCTCACACTCCACATTTAGACCCATTGTATTCCCGGCCTGCTCCGTTTTATTTAGCCTGGATGAGCACATCTCGCTCATGAGGCAGCCGGGGATCACTTGACATGTGGGGGTGCATTTACTGACAGTGAACCACAGGGAAACACATCAGTCCCACTGGTTAGAATACAGTCATGGTGATTGACACGGGAAACTATAGTCAACTATGAAATAACATAAAAAGAGAACAGGACTTCTTTCACCTAAAATACATGCTACAGTAAATACACACACAACACAAAACCACAGTAAAAAACAGGCAAAATTCCATAAAGCAACATAAAGGGGTTTGTTACCTGGGCCATTGCCATTCACGTGCATGGTTTGAGCCATGGCTGCAGCTGCGTGCTCTCAGTCCCACAACAAGACCGACTGCGGTCATGCAACTGCCATGCATCAAGTCCAGATTACCATGCAACCTGCAAACTGAGACAAAACACACAGAGGACACGTTAGTGATGAGAGTCAGATGTAAAACATGCAAGCAGCCGTAGAGGAATCTCTTTATATCACAGGGCTGCAGCTCGGGATTATTTTCATGCTTCCTCAAATGATAAATGATTTAATCTATGAAATGTCAAAGAACTCCGGTGACATCTTACGTTTTTTTGTAATGCAACCAAAAGTTAAAACCGGGTCCGTTAAAGATCATATGGGAAAAAGGAGCAAATCCCAAATCCCCTCAAAAATACGCTTGAAGTGAGAATTCATGGTTTGGACTTTAAAAAACAGGCATATTTAAAACTAAATTTAAATAACTTATTACCTGAACAAACAGTACAAGCCAACGAATAAACTTAATTTCACTGTCCGACAATAATGACGTGAACCTGAAATAAAAATACAACCTGCTAACGGAACACACTTAAAGCGATTTGAGAATTGCTCCCCCTACAGGTGAAAGGCATTTATATCTTTACCAAAACATAATTAATCTGGAAATGTCCTTCAGATAATCAACCAGGTCTCCATCTCTCCAGCTTTCAAGCAAAAGCAGGTCTGAGCTTCCCGATACATGTTCCAGTAGCACTGTGTTCATTCCCAATAGAAGTTTGTGTCTCAAGCTGTAATTTTATAGAAATCTTCATCGTGTTGGTTTAAAAGTCACATTTCCATTTGAACTTTGACAGAAGAACAAGACAAGTGTCCATCCGACGGGTATTTCATGTTCCGTCAGACAACAGCCTCCCTTTGTGAAAGCTGAAGCCCACTTAATGTGAGCGACGGCGCTGACCTCTGCTTTTTTTTTTTTTTCTTACGCAGGTGTGTTTGCATCTGACATTTATGAACATAGAGGTCCTGTGTGCTCGGGTCTGCTCGGGATCAATGGAAACATTATGAGCGGGAACAAAAGAGCTGTTCTCTCCAAGGCGAGGGGAGAACGTCCACGGAGAGAACACAGATCTGTGAGAAGCATCTGGGAGGGAAAGAGACCGAGACAAGGCTCTGATAGTTTCACAAAGAATATTTACATCCAGAAGATGTCAGGCCACATTTACCTGCCCCCCCCCCCCTTTTAAAAACACGATAACTGATCTCTGATCTGAGGCAAGTGAAAGCGTCGCCCCTTATAGCCCTTTTCCACCGAGGCAGTTCCATAGCTGCTGTGAAGCCAGTGCAGAATCTCGAACCAGAGTTTCTTTAGCCCATTAAGTGTCTCTTGGGCAGAAGCTCGTCTAGAGGAATGAACAGTTGATGTCAGGGGCCGGGATTATTGTGACGAGCCTTTTTCAAAGCAGCACAGATGCACAGACAGATTGTTAATGTTGTGCTTGGCTCAGAGACGTAATCACGTGGATCTATGGACGGCTCGAGCAGATGTAAAAGCAAACCGGTTCTTGAGAATTTTGAATGTTGAGCCAACTCCTTTGACCTTGGTCTTTTACCGGGGTCACGATTTTGACCTTTCCAGAGAAGCAGAACCGACTGTAGATCGATAACAGTCGTCAGATCCGTCCGGGGACCTGACGAGTCACAGAGGCAACATCTGAAAGGTCACTCTCTCTCTCCTGCTGCACACGTGAAGCCTTGTTTACAGTAAGCACCCAAATAAAGAGGCACAGCGAAGTCATTAAGCTGACGAGTCTAAATCCTGACTGTCCGTCATCCAGAGGAACAGTTATAGACGTGACACAGAGAGGAGAGACACGAGGCTCCTCCAACACCCAAATAAACCACAGCCACGTTTCAAAGGGACTGTGACGTCTCGAGATGTTCTGCCTCATATTTAAAATCAAACACTATGGAAAAGAAACTTGGTAAATTAGTGCAGCATTTGTTTTGATGTGAACTGTATTCACAGACGATTCAGGGAACACAGAAATGAAAAGATACAGCTTCTTACGCTGAAGATTATGAAGATAGGAGCTTATTAGAGTTTAACGAATAATTACATAAGGGTAGGTTACTGATGATCTCGGTGATGTTTGTTATTTAACGACTAATAGAAGGAACATTTGATTAAAGCCCCCGAGCAACAGATCAGGATGTGAATGTTTATGAAATAAGAAATCAAACAATTTGATCATATTAAAAAAAAGGTTATTAATGGCACAATGTAGAATAATATAACAATGAGTTATATTTGTGACAGCGGTTGAAGCTGGAGTTAAAAGTTGCAGTTGCTGATTCGCTGCACAGATTTTGTGGAGAGAAGATAAAAGAAGCACAGAGAGAAGCCGGATTTTAAAAATCATCCTAATGCAACTTTCAAAAATATCTTCAATCTACAAATGGCCAACTCCATGCAGCAAAAAATAGATAAATAAAAACACATCAGACTGACCCAACATCTCCCAAGTTTCCTGTTCCATCGGCTGTCAGAGCACAAACCTGAAGGAAGGAGCCGGAAAGCCTCAGACTTAGGATAACAAGATATTTCAGATTCACTCAGCAGGAGCAAAGAAAACAAACACAATATGGATTCTGTCCTTCCTCCTCATAACCATCCTCCCTTAAATCATAAAGTTTGCTAAGAGACAAACAGATGAAGTGTGCAAAACCAAAACATGACTATTTTTTATAGATTTTTAGTTTAGCCCATTACGTGTCTCCGCCTTATATTTATCACAAGCTAACAAAGAGGGAATATTAAAATAAAGCTGGTCCATCAAAGTACTGTTCGGCTGGAATGAGGAATTCATATTTTATATTTATGGACATTTCTCTTAAAAAAAACCAGGATTTGATTACACTGGCGACTCCATAGGGTTAAAATTATTATGGTTATGTCTCGTACAGTATCTATGGCGATATACAGAATCACATGAGGGATTAAAGCATTAACTGAAACCGTGGGAACCTCCCAAAAGGTTTAAAGTTTGATCCACTCGCACTGAAGCTCAAAGTGGATAGAACTGATGTCAGGACTGAAGAAATGACCTTACACTCCTGCCGAAGGTTTTAAAAGACTTTTCTGAATATTTTCTGCTTCATAGAAACATAAGAACCAATAAAAAACACGGGACTGAGACACGCTGATGTTTCAACATTTCTATCAACAGCCTCGGGACCTCTCAGCCTGTTGCATAACCGCTCTGTAAAACTGCCTGGACTCACTTGAAAGAAAACTTTGTGGAAAAGATTTAAATGTCACATGCAAGAGCTCCTGTTTTAAACTTATCACTTTCTACACGTTTTATCCCACACACGTTTGAGGAATTGATTCCAACACATCTGGTCGCTCAGACTGCTTTTGTCCTCGGGAACACGTGAGGTTTACAGTGAAAACAACATGTTGTTGTTGCGTGTTGAGGTGTAGCGCTGCAGGTCGGAGCCTGCAGGATCTGATGCATGCACCGACAGCAGAGACACACCAGCAGCTACCAGGCTACAGACACGTTTGGTTGTTGCACATTCACCTTCATCTAAACCACAGTCGAGGAGTCTTTCCAACAATCAAATCACGCAGCTTACCTGTAATTTTCATTCTAACTTCCTCCCACTGCACGCAGGTAGCAAACACACAACTGAGTCCACCAGCCGCCCGACAACGAGCCTGTACCCAGCGAGCCTCCGAGTCGGGGGGATAAGTTTCACGGCTAAGATTAGACGACTTCCTCAGATGACAGCCAACCGATCCGTGTCCTATAAGAGGAAACAGGACTTTCCGGCTGTTTGGGCAGAACCGACCCCTGCACGGGGCCTCCAGGTGAAACGCATGGTGCACTAATGTGGTTGACAACCTCCGGTCACTCTTCAGCCCCGCTGACCTTCAAGTCACGGCTGAAACGCAGCTAATGAGCTCGACCATAATGGAAAATCCGTCAACACTCGGTTACTGATTAACCGACAGAGCGTTTCTCTTCAGTCCTCAGCAACTGGAGGTGAAGACAGAGTCAACAAAAAGCCAAAATCACTAAGTCTCATCCAAGCTGGGGTCGTCCAGCACGGATGAGCCCGGGACCGATAAGTGAGAGACATGAAAACCCACTTTCTATTTAACCTGCAATGTTCAAAACAATATTGAAACTCATAGTTAGGAGGCGTTAAAGAGAGTTAACGTCCGAAACCTTCAAACCTTCCGCTGGAAATAACGATTACCTTCATTATGGATCATCTGTTGAATGTTGTATTTTGTGTTGCCTCACAAAAGGACAATTGTTAAAAAAATGTAACAACTCAAAAGTCACTCAGGAGAGCACAAGGCTCAACTGTCACTTAAATTCAAGCTGCAACAAGTTCCACTCACACTGGTATCAGTCCTCGAAATATGAAAAACTCAAATCCTGGATGTGCCACTTTGTCTGAATCTGTTTTATGGTTTCTTCCCTGACCCGTAATCGCTTCCTTCAACAAAAGGCTCTTGGTAATCTGTCCGACCGTTTTTGCGTAATCTTGCTTACAAACGAACAAACCAAACAGGGGTGAAAACATAACCTCCTGGGCAGAGACAAAAAAAGAACCACATAAAACATTCAGAAAACACGACAGTAGAAGATATGATAAAGGCCAGTTTGAATAAATATGTTTTAAGCTGCTTTTTACCAGATATCTCTATAGGAAGTGTGTTCCAGGGTTGGAGCCACAACTTCAAATACACTATCACCTTGTGTTTTGACCTGAGTGACCCAAGTTAGGAGCAGAGATGTAAACATTGAAACGAATCCTGAGCTTTTCTGGGAAGCGGATGTAAAGAGGACGGTTGTAATGTGAGTTTGTCGCGTTTTGTTCGACCAAAATCTCCCAAACTGCAAATATTCAGGACAAAAAAAGGAGCGGATCTCTTCTGAAAGAGCCTCAGAAGAATTTAGGTGTTGATTGATATTATATATGTGCTGGAATAAAACACTTTGGACTTGGAACTGGCTAAAAAGAAACAACTTCCAAAAGCCCAAACCTTCCATTTGTAGAGTCGAGTGTGAAATCTTTCTACTCATTGCTTATTGACCGAAGCACCACTGCTGTTTATATTTCTGCTTTGTAGTATTTCTCAGGAATCACTCAGCTCAGAAGGTCGCTGGTCTAACGATCAGTTTATCCTCACGACCTTTTCGAGTGATCCAAAGCTTTTACAAATTGATCTTTCCATTGAATCTGAACCCACACGAGATAAAGAGAACATGACTCACCAGGACGTCCTCCACGCGGAGCCGAGCAAACCGATTTATAAACTGAAGTGGAACTCACAAGCTCTCGGGAAAAAGTAAAAGAAAAAGAGAAAACACAAAGCGCCACGACATCAGCGGACACAAACCAGAACAACTTGTTTGTCTCCTCCTCAGCTGCTACATAAATATGAAACACGCACGTATGGACTCCGGTGACAGATGGAGGCGTGTGGCTGTGGTTAAAAGAAACCTGCCTACCGGTTTAATTGTGATATGATACACTTCACGTGCAAGAGGAACAAAATCAGATGCAAACTACCGGACGCTTTTTAAGAACTGCACAAATTACAGGGGATGGCGAGAAAAAGTAGCTAGAATTTATACTTTCAAACCAAAGAATAGATTCTCATGAATGAATAGGAAATAAAATCCACCTTATGAATACTGGAGCACTTCATCGATTGTCAATAAATACAAATACACGGCCGAGCTGAAATAATTGGCTAACGATCAATTATTCAACAGACAAAAAAATCAATTGACAGTTTTTTAACCAACAAATCAATTTAAATCAGTTACAGAGTATAATAGTAAAATAGTGTAGTGAAGCAAATATCTCTGGATTGTGGAGAACAACATTTTACGACTTTTTATTTTCATTCTGCTTAATGATAACTCAAATTGTGAGGTAAAAACACTGGCACGTTCACTAATCTGTGAAACAATTATTCGCCGTTTTATACAGAAAGAGTGTTTAACTGATCGGAGATCATTGGGTTATTATGCCAATAATTCTTCTATTAATTAATTAATTGCTTGCCAGTTAAATGCCAGAAAATAGCAAAAGTCAATTATAACTTAATCCCACGTGTAACAAAGACGTATCTGACATTTCTGTTGCTCAACTAATTCATTGTGGAGCACCTAGTTTCTAAAATAGCATCATTTGAATCTTCTTAGGTGTAAAATTGTTAAATCAAGTGTTTTAATGGTCAAATAAGATCTGTCCTAACGTCTAAAAGTGAACGGAGCCGTCACTTGACCAAAAAAAAGTTAGAAAGGTTGATAATTCAAGTGAAGTAACGTAATTTTCATATAACTGGTTTTCAAAATCATGTAACAAAGACAAAAGAGGTGAAACTGAATTAAGTAATATACTTCTGAGTCAAACTTCAGTTTAGTCCAGATAAATATTCAAATTCAGGGGCCACGTGAAAAGCTTCACCTGAAATCCCTGTGGAATGAAGAGCTTAGTGTCAGAGAAGTGAAACTGGAGATTGTAAAACTATTGTGTCCAACTTGCACTGACGCAGACCGACACCAGAGTGTCTGGACCCGTTTGTTTGTGTTATAAACTGAGCAACTTTAGAAACAACAGCACTGAATTTAGTATGTGGTGCGACAGTTCACGCTTTCCACTGTAACTTTTGTCAACAGGAAACGGCACGAAAAGTTAAGAGATGGCTGTAAAGGAAGCAAAGCCGCTGCGCTGAATATTCATCAGGCTTGTTTTTCCTCTAATAAAAAAATACTGAGGTTTTCAGCTTTAATGGAGGGAAAAGGCCTGGAGACAAACTGGGCTCATTTAGATTCAGAGCACCAGAAAGGCCCCAGGGACGTTTATATACCAATGAGTTGTGCAGCAGCAGTTTTATCTCTCGATACGAGTGTGGACAGGAGTTTTTCTGCGATATGAACCATATTATTTAGAGAATAGTCTGAATACGCATTTTTGGATCGTCTTAACCTGAATAAGGTCACATTTAGAATAAATACTAATTATATTAAAACCTGTGGAGTATTCAGACCTTAGTTAAGGGTTTAAATCACATTTTAGCATCATATCCTTTTCAGCATTTTGCAACATGCACATACGACAGTTACCAGCTGCCTGAGGACGTGAGCACCGGGTCAGAGCAGAAACAAGATGGAAATATGACGAGGAGGCGAAGCTTTTGCAAAATTGACAAGAAAACACAAAGAAAATTTCAGGTTGGGGTTTTAAAATATAATAATATTAATGGAATATTGAATTAGAATCTCAATATCTTGATCGGAGTAATGTCTCCTTCAGAACAGGCTCAGTAGTCACTGTTTGTGTGTGTGTGTGTGTGTGTGTGTGTGTGTGTGTGTGTGTGTGTGTGTGTGTGTGTGTGTGTGTGTGTGTGTGTGTGTGTGTGTGTGTGTGTGTGTGTGTGTGTGTGTAGCAGTAGAACAAGCAGTAGCTACTTGTCGTCTCAGCTCAGCATCTGGACCTTGTTAAAGAAACGTTTTGAAGCTTCGGAGCAGCAGCTTCTGTGTCGGCGGTGGAGAAGACGTGCTCGGCCGCTTGGCAGCTCGTCGGCCGCGGTGCTGACCCGGGCTCACGCTGTCCGCTGGGTTCGATTCCCTTTGACGCTCTGCATGGGCCTGCTGGGTTCAACTCAGGGAGAGTTGCCTCCGAGCCTTTCAATTATCCCAGCGAGGAGGGAGAAACTCAGGAGGAATGAAAGGATTTTGTCTTCTGCTTTATGAGTTTACAGTCGGGAGGGTGGCATGCTCTCTGCTAAAGTCACAGGCTCACAGGAGGAAACCAAAACGCTTCCAGCTACATCCCAGTGGATTCAAATATCCCTTCTTCAGGAAGAGGATGACAAAGCTTTTTCTGAAAACAAAGACAATAGTTCCTATGTAGACAATGAAGATTAAAGTTGAAGAGTGCATGAAAAAGAGGAAACAGCCATGCTAACAGCTCTAGGAGACGGTTACACACTCAGACAACACAATGACAATGTTTATATGTCGGTGTTTAAGCAAATATTATATAAACCATCTTATTTTAGAGTGTTTCCAGGATCCCAACTGCTAATTAGCCCTCAGAAAATGCAAGTTTTGCAGGTGTTTTTGCTGAACTTTTACCAAACGGAGACTTGCAGGAACAGTAACAGACAAAAGATGAACACAACACAAGTGAAAACCCTCCATGCAAAACGCTCAAAACAACAACAGTACCTTTATCATTCCTTTCTCTTTCTGACCATTTCCACCTGAATGTATCTCTCTCAGGAAAACTCAGACGCTTGTTATTTCAAGATTGGAAATGACAGAATCGGAGTTTGCGATCATAAAACTTCTGGTTTGTGGAGCGCGGATTAAAAAAATTACAGAGAATCAGAATTGAAGCATCTGCGAGACACATGCAGAGCCGACTCTCAAACCTAAAGCATATGGGGCTCTTTTACAAATTCCGCAAGAGTTGAAATGCTTTGCAAACTTGGTGGAGGCGGGATCGAAAGAATGTGAAATCCAGAGTCTGAGAGTTTGTTTTTAAAAGAACTTCAAGAAGGGAATAAATGTACTTGACTTGCAAATCTGCCCCTGAAGCAAGGAAGCCACATATCAGATAGGTGTCTTCGATTGTCTCCATTTTAAGAATGTGCTTTATCAGGTTCGACCATTTATCTTGACAGCCGCTCTTCAGAGGTTCAGTGTCACCTCGTAAGAAGACTGTCAAATACAGATAAACCCGTGTGTGTGTGTGTGTTCCAGGATCCACCTCCAGTATATCCTCAGCTCGGTTTGGACAAATGAAAGGAAGAATTCAATAAGCTATAATATTAATAAAAGGTTAAAGTGATATATATTTCAGGCTGCTAACTTCCAGAGTATACTTGGGAGTGATACCCCGACATGATTTATTCTGCTGGAGAACAGCCTGTGGGATAAATATCTGTCAGATGCAATCCAGCTCTGTGCTCCACCTTTAAAATTACGACTCTGACATTCTAGATACTTAGACAAGCCACAACTTATGTCTCTGTCAAGTGGCCACCAGTTTGTTATTGGCTCAATCAGATTCTGTTTCCTGTTTTCACCTTTCCTTAAAAAAACCTGCATGTTAAAGCTTCACTGTGCACAGACATCATGCGACGGATCATTAATCTGCTGCTGCAACCTGTCCTGAGCAGTGGTTTAGTCCAGGACCCTCAAACTTAACCCTGCTGACAACACTGCCCCCTAGAGGACAAACATGATTCAGATTCACAGAGCATTAGAGGACAAAACACCTCAGACTGAACTCAATTCACTTTCAAATAACCCAAAGAACACTAACTTCATCTTTACAGCTAAATCCAGAAAGGCACTGCAGATTTTATAGATTATTTTCATTTATTCAGGAACCTGCTCCAAACGTATTTTATTAGGATGTGCAAAAAGCATTTTTCCTGGAGTGAGTAAGAACATCAGTAATTGCCGAAGATGCCAAATCAACAGGTTCAAAACCTAGAGATAAATTATAATGATGTAAAAGAGAGAAAAGCAGCAAAGTTTCACATCTAAAAAAAAGTGATTCACTTTGATATTCTTGCTCAAAACAACCAACAAGGGAATAATTGATCATTTTAGTTCAATCCAATTATAAGTGAATAATTAAAGATCTAATTTAGAGGAAAAAACTGCTTAAAGAAGCAACATTTTGACTCCCCATTTCCACGTCCACCTTTTAGCACCTCAAAGAAGTTTACATCTCACCCTGTGATTCCTGCAGCGTCTCTCACCGACAGAGAGTTGAAGTTTGAGCCGTTTCCCAAACCGCAGCCGAGTCGGAGGTGCACAGAAACAGCTTCGTCTCTTTGGGTCTCGTCGCTCGGCCTCGCTCCATCATCCTCGTTCTGTCTGGGACAATCCTGCTTTACGCCAGGACGGGCCGTTACCCTCTCTCTCTTTGTCCTCCCTCTCTCCCTGAATCAGACTCGGTCATCCTCCCTTCACACCTCCCTCTCTCCCTACCCCCACCCCCCCACACACATGCCCTGCTCTATTCAGCCTGCACTTGACCAAGGACAGGCTGGAGCCATGTATTTGTTTAGCTCTTGAGTGGAGTCATGAGAGTGGAGAGGAGCCTCGGGCTGGTGAATACCACACAGCGCCCGGCGAAGGGAACACGAGATGAGGCACCGCACAAACTACACAGAGAGCGAGTTCGACAGTTTGTCAAGTCAAACAAAACTCCAATAGTTTATCCCGCTAAATACCGGCAGCATTTTCTGTGTTGATATTATTATATAAGAATGGAGTCCAGTATCTGTAACTAGGACCTCATAACAGTCCAGCTGTTATTATTGGCTGCACAGGTAACACCATATTTAACTTCAGTCGCTATTATACATTTTCATTCTAGTGCCACGGCTGCAGCAGTCCACAAATTAATCAATTAGTTTAATGGATAATAAACTTTTCTGATGCTTTCTTTCAAGCACATACTGCGAAATAGATAAAGTTCATTGTATTATCGCGATTAATTGGCAAACTAAATATACTGATGAAATTAGTGTTTGTTGCAGCCCTAATCTAATTTTGATGGAGTGATAGGAGTAAACAGAACAGAGGAGAGAAAAGAATTGCCGTCACTTATTCTTCGGTTTATTTCCTTCATCACAGTCTCAAAACACAGCTTTGCTTCAAACGGCCTGAGTCTGAACACTGTCGCTCCGGAGACACTCCCTGAGCTTTCACTCCTGCTGTCAGCTCACTCAAAGAGGCATTGTGGGACAAATTCCCCGTCTTAAGTGCTCCCATGTTTGCTTTTGTGGCAAGTGAGCCCACGCTGCTGACCTCTGCGAGACGGACCAATGAGATCCGCCGTTGCCCTTCTCCTCTGACAGCGGCCAGACAAAGAAGAACAAGCTAATTAAACTCATCACAGCCCGGAGGAGGGAGGAGCAGCTCTTCCACTGAACTGAGCCTGTTAAGAGAACCAACTTTGGAAAGAAACTACAGACTTGTGAAGAAAAGTTACGACCAGCCAGCCGATATCTGCAGAATTAAAAGTCACTTTTAAATTGATTCTATGGTTTGTGATTGACGACTGTGATTGACAGGTACGTGTCAGTAACAGCAACATCCTGCTGGTGGAGCAGATAACTTGATTAGACGTTTATCTTCAGAGCTCCACAAACACTCGAGCTGTTGGACCAGCGATGTGCTAATGAGTCACGGGTCACGCTACACTGGATTACAGCCAGGAGGTGATGGGGGGGGGTTCCACTGATGTATGGGTCCCATAATGATCACAACCCTATACGGGCGTGAGGGGAAACTGGTTAACTGGGAGGACAAGGCTACAAATACTCATGAGTCCGTATCCATCTGTACTACATTCTAATCAAAGTAGTTTCATAGTGCTTCTGCTTCAAGAAAATCTAATATTTAAAGATAGAAAAATAAGATATTGAGTCTCATCAACCACTCAAAGCTCTTTTCAGAGCAAATTTATATATAATGCATCTCAATGCAGCTCTTCTTCAAGCACACATCTTCCACTTACTAACGGTACAGACATCGGGGGGGGGGGGGGCACTTTAGGGTTCAGTGTCTTGCCCCAGCACACAGACTGGAGGAGCGTGGAATTTGAACTGCAGATCTTCTAATCAGTGGACGACCGCCGCTCCCAACCAGAGTTCAAGGAACCGGATTAAGATCGAAGCCAAAAAACTTTGGGCCATCCCTAGTGTGTGTGTTGGTGTGTGTGTGTCCCTGTTTGTGTGTGTTTGTCTCGATTCTGTTTTTGTTTCACTGTAGGGACTTTTGAAAGATCACTCAGGTTAAAGGGACTCTTACCTTTGTTGCATTTGAGAATTACAGCACATTCAAATCATCCAGCCTTCCTCCAATGCCCCACCCCCTCGTTCCCATCCGCGGTGTTTTTTTGAAGAAACTTTATTTACAAGCAGACTTAGAACCTACTGCCTCCGCGCACGCACGTGAGTTTTTGTTTACCAAAGCAATGGATTCGGTAAGTTATATACATTTACATTCACATGCCTTGATGACGCGGGCCCGAATGCGCCACAAGAAGCAGACGGAAAACCTGCATGTCCATGCAGCAAACAGACAGGTCTGTCGGCCAATAAGGTCCTTCGGTCCGAAGAATTTTATTGGTTGAAGTTTTCACTAAATATTATGAGAGTGAAATAATTGTTTGTTTTTACTCCTGGTGGGTCTGTCTTGCATTTTAGAGTGTCATTACCTTATTAATACCAATTTAACCTTATCCAAAAAAAAGTGTAAAAATGCAACAAAGGTAAGAGTCCCTTTAAGGCAACTGATGTTTGAAAAATGAAAGATGAAAGAGACTACAGAGGTTGAGAGATAAAGACCAGACTGTTTTCAAGGTCTAATGAAAGTAACCTTCACCTACACACACACACACACATCTATACTTTCATTTGTCTCTTTTTAGACTGTTTAAACACTCTTCTCAAACTGACCTACTGACCTACTGTTTATAATGGTGAGCAGGGGACTTTTCCCTCCACATTTCATTTTCAAAGCAGAACCGGGGCATGTTTTTAGAGCGTTTTAAAAAAATCAATCAGCACTCCCTCCAGAGCCAGGGCTTCCTCTCTGTCCCAGTCCCAGCTGTGCCATGGTTCAGCTCCTGGGAACTAAAAGGTCGGTCGAGCATCACCGGGGAAAGACGCCTGCCGGCTTCAGGGGGGTTCAACCACAAGACGAGAACAGGTCCCAGTAGATAAGATCCTTTCAAATCCATAAGTGAACTATTTGAATCAGTTTGTCGTCAAATTGATCAGATTCTATAGGTCGGTGTGCAAACAGAGGGCAGCGACTGACTGTGTGACCAACAGGTGACTGCACGTCTCAGATTCCTGTCAGGCTTCACATTTTAATCAGAAAGCAAATTCCTGCCTAGTTCATCACTGAGCCGCTCTCACAAAGACCAGCAGGTGAACTGTGTGGTGCTGCTCTCTGGTGCGAACAGGCTTTTTAAACTTTAATTATTATGCAATGACTTCATGCTCCTGCATTGGTCATGTGATGTACATGTCCATCTGTTGAGCAGCTCGTCCCCAGCTGGCCCCGACGCCGGCCGTCTTTTGTGATCCCTCTGTCCCTTCAGCTGGACTCATTGTTTATCATGTGGTGACATCAGTGGTTAACTGTGATTAACTGGCTCCAGCGTCGTTTCTCATCAGGGGATTTCAAGCGTGCTAATCTGAGGGACCTCGCCATTAACCCTCGCTCCGGCGCCGGGACGCCTTGTGATGATAACGCACCCAAACAGCAGCTATCACGTTTATTTAAGAGCAAACAGACTAAAAGTCACCTTCATCCACGCAGATCACAGCCGAGGAGATTTCACCAACAGACTGAGGAAACTCCCAGAGGCCCAATGAGCTGAAGGACGCTCTGAAAACGCTCCATTTATTCCTCATTAATTCACATTTTTACCTCTTTTCATTGAGATGGACCAGAGGAGGTTTTTTTTCCAAAGGCCGAGTCTGAAAAGAGAAGAACTTAAGGATGGACTCCAGGTTTTTGAAAGAAAGGAACGGAGACAAGAGAGGGAGGGAGGGAGAGAGAGGGAGGGAGAGGACTAATCCCATTAGGTTGGCAGCTAAATGATTTGTTCCACTGGGAGAAGGGGAGATAAAAAGGTGCGTACGAGGAAGGAAGGAAGAGGGGGGGGGGACAGTAGCTTTGAGGCATAAACCTCCTCCACAAGGGAAACCCTTTCTCCTCCTCTCCCTGTGTCAGCAGCCCCGGGCGTCTTCACTGACGGCTGTCCACACGCCACTTTACTCCCAAATTTGAAAAAATCTGATTTGTTCCCAAGGGGGAGGCGACAACAAGGAAACGAGAACAAAAGAGATCGTGCAAGTGGATCGGGGCAAAACCGGGACCGCATCAGAGCCACGGTTCGAAATAAACGTTTTTTAAACAAGCCAAAGGAATCTGCAACTATTAAGATCTATTTCTATTCGATCTCATTCAGTTTACATGTCCAGTCTACACAGAAAGGCCCAATATCCAGTGACACGAGGAACCACAGACTTGAAGAGAGGGTGTGTCCTTCGTCACTGTTACTTGAGCTGTGTCCATTCTCCAAGAACAACAAGGAGAATCCCCAACTTCAGACAGTGAACCCCCCCCCCCACACACACACACACCCAAACGGCTTCAGGAAGTAGTAAAAACAGCAAAAGGGTGTTTTGCTCCAAGAGAGAGAAGAGACAGAAGTGCTTGATTTAACAGATGTAAATAAATTATCAGCTCGATAACCTCAAAGAGTTAATGGCGTTTTCTGAGGTTTCTATACAAATTTTATGTCATCACAATATGTAATTTTATAGAAAATTCCAAAAAAATTCATCATATGTAAAAGAAAGCCTGACCCTTTTAAAACCATATCAAACAAATGCCAAATATATTCTGGTTCCACTTCTCAAAAGTTCTTTAACATTATGAAATTACTATTTTTAAGTGTTGACCCTTTATGACAGGAAGTCATGTCGGGTCCCGAGAAATGTCGACAAGTATTTGTTTTTTTGGAAACTTAATAGACTAAATGCTCAGTGAATTCAAATATTTTGACAGATTGAACAATAATAAAATAACTTTGATAACTTTGGTTTTGTTTCTTCTGCCATACTGATATGAATGAGATAGAATTAGACAAACAAACTACACAAAGTGAGAGTTCCGTGCCTGAGATAATAAAAATTTGAATTCCCAGCCGTGGTTGTGCGAAGGAAGCTGTAATAACTGTGGGACTAACCAATGACTTCCGTGTCATCCTTTTCATTATCTTGGCCTCGGCTCGGGGTCAAGGGGTCATAGGCTATGAAAACAGTAGCATGCCTCATAGGTATAATGCAACACATTGTATTATGTTGGCAGTGCAGGGGTGAGGGGGCGAGGAAGGGTTTGGGGGAGGGGCTGTCTTCCCAGTGGGAGTCATCCTGGTCAACAATGGCAGTTGCATTCCACTGGAAACACTGTGGCATTATGGCTGCCCTCCGATCGCCGGGAGGATCCCCACTTCCACCAAAACAAAGGGATTAACTCCCGCGGTATTCTGGGAATTTTCCACGTCACTTTTTGGGGCGGTAGGGGAAAACCAGAAGAACAACAACTCGTGCAGTGTTGTGAAAATTATTCATAAAATGTCACGCTTTGTTGGACAGACATGTTTTTTTCTCAGCTCTGAACGAGGAAAAACATATTCCTAGTCTGCCAGGTTCCCACAGATCGGTGCGAAACATGACATGACAGAATTTACAGTCTCTCAATCTTATTTGATCTGATATTGGTATTTTAATTACCTTCGCTGGAGAGGTAATGTTTTTATCATTACAGCAGGTTTTTTGTTGGCAAGATTACGCAAAAATCTTTGGACTTATTACAATGGAGGGATGTCGTATGGGTGAGGGAAGAACCCATCAAATTAAAGGTTTTCTGAGGATACTGCAGGTCAAGTAGTGGGAGTAAACGCTTTATCTTGGGGCTTCAGATACAAATACTTAAACAATGAGAAGTGGTACTACTATTTGTAGCAGTGTACACCTAAATTCATACATTTATTTGTTGGATTTCGACATCTGCGTTCATTTTAATCAGCAATTTGCCACAATCCCTTTGAGAAGCACTCCTACTCACTAGCTAAAGGAAATGTATATAGTGAGAAACGTTATAGTTGTTGGGCAAGGCCCAGTGATCCGACTTAGAACAAAGGGTCGTAAAACCTTAGGCCAGGCTCGGGTAACCCCTTACATTTAAAAACCCAGCATGGGCCCTTATCTCCATGTGGCAAAAGATCACGTCCTGGTCCCCCACGGTAAGCCCGCCCCTGGGGGCCAAATCCTGACAACTCAATTGGCTGGAGGGCCACACTGACCCCTGACCCCTCCTCCCAGGGGGGAGTCACCTGAGACATGACTTAAAAGGGCTGAACTCACAGACTTCTCCCTCTCTCTTCACTCAGATGCCCAAGCGACAACAGAACCCCTCCGGGGTTCTACTAGTTAACTCGGTATTTTTAAGAGACTTTCTTTGTACTCCTCTTTTCCACGCTGCTCAAGTTGTTTTCTGACCTCAAGAGGTCTAACCACACGACTCAGTAACTAAGGAGGCGATTAGACATCGAAACAGGAAGTGCCCCGCTGGACGGACTCCCACCCTTCCATAGACTTTACTTTTTCTTTTTTCCACACGATCTACAACGGCTACAAGCAGCCGAACGTCCCTGTGAGGCAGCACGATCTCCGCTGCTGCAGAAGAAGACGAAACCTCACCTCGTCAAGGAGCACGAGGAATTCGCTCCCTTTTCCGGTCCAGCGGCTGAGCTCCGGAGCTCCGCTCGTGAGGAAGACCACGTGATTCACTGGCCCCCGACACATTCGCGCCGAGGTGCAGACACACCGCGAGGGTGGTACAGTAAGACTTGATTATCTGGGCAGATGTTAGTTTTGATACGTAGCATATTATTTAACATTTGATTGTATTTGTTGCGAGACCGCTGAGTCTCATTGTTTTAGCCGGCTACGACGAGCCGCTACTTCCGGTTCATTTCCGGGTTTTGTGTTAGTGCTTGAGGCCGCGAGGAAAGCCTCCAGCCACGCACTGTTAACGTCTGTGTGAGTCTGCAGTGATTTCACCGATCAGAACCTCGGCCCACAACGCTCGCTTGAGGGCTGAGGGGTGAATCACAGTTAACTCATCTCAGGCGTGTACTTTTAAGAGCTTCTTTGAACTCTCCTTACATGTTTTTCTCATGTTTTCTCTCTCTCTCTCTCTCTCTCTCTCTCTCCTTCTAAACCGACCTATACACACTCCTGACCTGTATTTATAATACAGGTCATGTCACATAGTTAAATCTATGCTTAGAGAGGCTGAACACATCTGGAAACCATTCGGCCCCCAAAGCCAAGCAGAGATAAGAATTCTCTTTGTCTAAAATTTCCTTTGTGTAATTCATGTGACGACCACCAGTGTGCGCTCCGGCCACATGGTGTCATTAACATAGACTCCATCTTGAATAACGCAAGTTAACCCACCATTTTGAGTCTATTATTGCCACGCCTCCGCTCTCTCTCTCCTCCCATCCTGGCTCTAAATTCATAACGGCTCCGCCATCTTGTTTTGTAGTCAATCCGCCATTTTGAGAGTTTTTAGGCCTTGATTCCACGAATCATGATCGGCCTCCATCTTAGATGTGATGTCACTACGCGTCATCGCCACCCCCCTTCTTTTTCTCTCTCTCGCACACACACACACACACACACACACACACACACACATTGATAGACACAGACAGACACACACACACACAGAGACACATAGATGGACCAGAGGTTACATGCGTGTTCTAAATTGTGATAAGCTGCTGTTGTTATCTTTGAAATATGGGAGTTTGTTAAGATGATGAATCATTAAATAACACTAACTTTATTTCACCCACACACACATAGACACACACACACAGAGAGACACTTTGACACAGACACACACACACATAGAGACAGACATACATAGGTAGACCGCAGGTTGTCCATGTATTTTCTGAATTGTGATAAGTGCTGCTGCTGTGTTTACCTTTGAAATATTGGAGCTTGTTAAAATGATAAATCATTGAATAACATTATAACTTTATTTCCCCTTTTTAATAAATACTTTTGTAATTAAAGTATCTGTAGTCTGTGATTATTTGTGCATATGTATGTGATTGCAGCTGGATTATGATCGCCTGTGCTCGAACTTAGAAGCCTTCACTGTTTATTAAGTAATCGTTAATATTAAAATATTGACATTATTAATTTGACATTTATCATTATGAGACTGATAATTATAGCTTGACATCGTTGGCCCCTGGGAAACCAGGGTGGTGCCCCCCTTTCTCAATTATTAATATAGATAGTATTATTCTTAAATTGATAATTTTATTGTGTTGGACTAATTATTTTCATTATTCTTGGTTGATAACCTTATCATTGTTAATTGATGGCTTGTACTTTCTAATTGATAATTCCTATTTTCTCATTAGTGGTTTTATTGTTATTTGATTACTGATCATCTTCAATTAATAATTTAATTATTTTTGATAGATAATTTTTATTATTTTAATAATCATATTTCATGATTATTAATAATTAGCCAACGTCAAGTCTACTCCTATTGCACAACATAGTTTAAACTGGTTGAGGTTTAAACACAAACACTCACAACATCCATGTTTGAGTCTGAAATGTGTTTAAAGTTGTTCAGTGTTTTAAGCCTTTTCTCAGTAATCAGTGGCTATAATCAAATGTTTCATCTCTTATCCACTATCCTGCAGTACGAGTTTCTGAAGAACATCCACACATCACCAAGCGTCTCAGAGACAGAAGACAGCCGCCGTCCAGGAACAAATATTAACCTGACTGGTTACCAGTGCTCGGCTATTATTATTATTTCAGCTCCGCACAAGGGTAGGAACAATCATCATTTGCTGTCGGGGAGGTTTTGGTGGCAGATGTCCCTGAATATGCATATGAACAAGATGGAAGCGGAGGAGGGGAGGGGGCTGATAACCACAGAAACATGTCATCCCCATGTCTGTTTGGTTCTTCTAGCTAAATGTTATTTAAATAAACTCATTTAGCAGGGTTTTATATGTTTTAATCAGACACCGACAGAAGCGTTTTGTTTCTGAGGTTTGCAGAGGCCACATTCATGAGACAATAGTGTCTCACTTTGCCGTTTGTGTAATTAACATGAGACGCTGTCGTTGTGTCCGTTCAACTGAAAAGGTTCAAACCAGCTGAGCTGTGAAAAAAAAGCACAATCTCTGATTTGAATAAACAAAAGAGGGTCAACTTACAGCTTCCTGTCGACCTGGTGTGGTGATAACGTATCTCAGTGCTACACAAACATCTATAGATGCCCTCAAGTAAAGGCAATACAAACCATTTACACTTTTAGTGTGGACACCTGAAGCAAGCCTATTGGGAGCCAACGAGTCGGACTGGGATTGGACAAATTCTAAATGATATTTTTGTGAGGTCACGCTGGGTAACATCTGGTTTTATGATGAGTTCTGTCTGTGTGACGGCAACAGGAACAAACTCATTATGAAACTGTGACAGGACAAGTCGGAGGACAGCAGGTCACCAGCCTCCATCTCCAAGTCACAGCCACTAGTCGGTCAGGATAGATCAGGGAACCTGTGGCCCAGCGTTGCCATGGCGACCTGCCCCTCACTCTGTGGAAACTGTAACTTGAGAGGCTGCACGGCCTTTGTCAGGCCGACTTCACCACAGCAGCTCAGGCAAAGAGTAAAGTCACACGGTCAAACTCTGTCGTTCAACAGCAAACCGAAGCCTTTATCACCACGAAGCTGCAAACGTGACACATCCAGTGAATCGTCTGTGAGCCCACTGGCCACACAGGGTTTGTTTTAGTCTATAATTAATGTGGCCTGTTGAATTACGCTCTCCTGTAAATGCAGCCTCATATTAAAAGCAGCGCCCATGTGCCGCGCTGACAGCAGGGGCTCGTGTGCACTGAGGCTTCGGCCACGGCAGATAAGATCAATGGAGCCACCAGGGACTCAATCTCCACTGTCAACAAAGCCCTGCTGAGCGCAAGAGGAAATCATTTACTGCTGCAGTTTAACAGTTTACCGAGAAACGCCCGAGCTTCTAAGGCACGAGGCTGCAGATGGGTTTAACTGAAACTTTGCTTCCGCTTCTAGTTCTATACTGGTTTGTCACACACCGGTGGGAATTTAATTAAAATAAGGGGGGAAAAGTTCTCCAAACAGGTGAAGTGTTGCACGAGGCCTCAACTTCAAACAGGAAGAAAGTCATGATCATTTAATTGGGATGGTTCAAAATGTGGAGCTGAGATTCAGGCACTGAGGAAGTTTGTCTCCAGCTGTGTCAGAGCCAACACCATTTCCAGTTTAAATCAATTTCAATGATGCATTACATGTTGTTATCAAACCCTTGTGAATCACCGACCCTCTGATTAGAAGACAACCCTCTTTACCTCCTGAGCCACAGCCGGGAAACCGTTTGTTCTGTAAAATAGAAGTTGTCATACTGGTGCATATTGGCAAACAAACACTGAGGCCATTCAGTCAGTGAAGGGCTCATATCTGACAATATCATAAAGACAACCCATAAATGGTTCTGACTCTGATCACCATCATCCGTCTCAGCTTGTGCAGCAGTTTGTGTGTTTCAGTAACACACAACTTGTTTGGAAAGTGACACACTCGTCAAGCTCTAAACTAGAAAGCAGCAAAATAAAAATGCATACAAATCTACGTTCCTCAAACCCAGTATTTTTAAAATGGGAAACATTCACTCTGATATCAGCTGAATCCAAACTGCCAGCTGCCATGTCTGCAGTCAGAAGGTGGAAGCTCAGTCAGCCGTGAGGTCAGAGTGACTGGCTCTTCACTAGGAATGTGTTGGGCAGCAGCTGTAGACACAACAGACCCCCCGCCCACAGACAAACCCTTTAACCAGACCCTCGTCCTAGTTCACACCATCGACCATCTCACAGATCTCAACTCTGCTGCTCTCACTCCGTTTCTTTCCCCGGGAACAACACTTCAATCACATCAACAACAGCAGATTGGTGAAGCTTAAGTTTTTGTAAGATGACACAGTCGCAGAAACAATATTGTCAAACGGTGTCATCATTTCCAGATATTATAACCTACAGTATAATATAAGAAATGCAACATGCATTTTAATAAACTGGCTTTGGGTCTGTGTTTGGGATCATATTCAGGATGAGGCGTACATACGTGGAACATGAGAAATTATAATAAAAGTTTTCATATCCCAGTTTACATAATTCGTACAGTATCCAGGTTTCTTATGATCAGCATGTTCTGTACCTCAGAGATACAGTGATAACATGCCACAGTCTCCTGGTGGAGGTCGGTACCGACATAAACTCCCCCAATGGATTCAAACCTGATAAACAAGGTGCTAGATATTTCAGTTAAAAAAACATATACGATTCTGAGAGATTTAATGCTGTAATTTGTACAAAGAAACCCTCTATTCTAGTCGACTGTTAAAATATTAATGTTTTTATCACATGCTTTTTATTCAACACGACCAACAAGTCCTATTATGAATTGATTCACCAGGCAGCCTGTGTGAATTAGACATATCTTAAAGATTTTGCCCTCTCGGTATTTGCCGTTATCTTTAACATAGAGATACTAGTTAAACACAACAGCATTTATCGGCTCTATGAATAAAAAACAAAAGTGTTGGCATCAGCAGGTTACATGGTTATGGATCTGACCAACTCAAAGACATCATTTTCACTCACCTTCCTCGTTTTGCAAAAGTTATTACGCGACTGCATTTCCCTCAGCTGCGCCTGACAGAGAGCTCCCAGTGCCACCAGAGAGAAAACATCCCAGAGAGAGAAGTGGGATTAGCATGGAGACGTCACCCAGCGGTGTCTCACACGGCTGAACACGAGCCAATCGCAACACAGCCCGCTCAGACACCACACACACACACCCACTGTAACCTGACAATACCAGGCAGCGAGGGAGCCTGCAACATGAGCAGGCTGGTGACCAGTGGGCCGAGGGTGTGGGCTTCTCCCAGCAGGCAACAGGAGCATCCAGGAGGTGAACCCAGCAGCTCTTGATGTGGCTGCAGGACAATGGGAGTGAGGAGTCTTGGGGCAAATGCTGCTCAAGGCAAGGGTTTTAATGCACCTTTCCTCTCGTTTAAGCAAGACTACGCCCAACATCTATTATTTCAGAATGAAACACACCATCTCCCTCGGGGGTCCTGGCGGTGACTGTAATTTGCTGTTAAACGCGAGTTGATTTATAGTGAGAAAGAAAAAGAAAAGGAGCATTAAACCTAATCATCACTGAATGTGCTCGTCTTCTTAAATCAATCATTTGCTCTACAAAAAGAAAACTGGTGTCATCTTGCTCTGGTCTGTGCAGGAGTGGTTTACGATGAGGAGCCACAGTACGATACACAAGCTCGACCAACTGCAAGTCAGACTCAGCTGTCAATCACAAGCACACAGGTCTTTATGTATAGTCTTTGCTTGACATTATTGTTATAAAGAAATCCTCCCACTATCCAGAAACAAAGCCAAACCATCCAGAGTCTGTGGACCCTCAACTCGGGTCAGGCTCAGCTGTCAATCATGACATTTCACTTTGTTTACAAAGCATCAAATTACCAATTAAAACCAAATTTAGTAGAAGAAAAAAAGCCCCTGAACATATAAGTGTGATAAGAACGGACCTAAAATGAGAAAACTACCTTTGCCCACATTTTATGCAACACATACTTTGAATGTTTTGTTTGGTCCATGTGCCATCCACTAACAAGGAGGAGGTGGGGGTAACAATTTGGTTGCTTATTGCTCAATATATTTAGGACATATTCTGTGTTGTAAATATGAATAAAACAGAAATGCAAACGTTTTCACTAAAATACAACACTGTATGTTACTAGAAATTGGTATTTTTGGTAACAAGGCTCATGGGTAGTTAGCGCTCCTGATACGTGTTAAGTTCTGTTTGAATCGACTCAAACCACCTTCTTGTGAAACACTTTAACTTGACAGGCAAAGTCTGTGCATGCCTACATAGCTGAGGGATTATCACAGGATCCCTTTAGCCCCGAGTTCACTTTGCACCTGCATTGTCTTGCTTAGTGTACAAGAAGCAGGCGGGATTCTTCACTCCTCCCCCGTTTCAGACGACCCGCCTCTCACCAGTGGAGATGAGCGGGATAAAGCCAATCTGAGGGAGCGCTGCTTCTACAAACAGACACTTCCTCCTGACGCATGCGGCCCTGGCGCTTTGGTATGTGAAAGTTCTCAATGTTTGGTCGATCTTTATCGTTTCTGCTGCTTGAAGACAGAGAGAAACAAGCGCCAAGACTTGCAGGAGTCTAACATGACCCAGTCACAACAAAGACACGACTGGTTTAATCCGTGGCAAATGCCTCGGATGATACTGGACACCAGGGGCAATGCAGGAAGTCCCACCAGCACCTGATGCAGCTGGTCCACAGTTTGCATTATGGAGGCATTTGCGGTTTCTGCCGAGTTCAATCAGAGAGAGAAAAAACCCTTAAAAGAATCCTGAAAAGTGGAGTTAATAAACTCGATATGGACAGTCAGTGTTTACCATTTATTATCTAGACTCTGGCACTCTGCCATGTTCTAATTCCTCCTGCAGAGTTTCATAAATGTAATATTGTAGTATAGCTGTGTGCAGCCCAATTTGAGATGTGCACTCTATCATCCATAAAGTTGTGTCCATGCAGACAGACCTCAGCCTCAGCTACAGATGTGCACGTGCACGCAATGCAGTTCCTCCTGCTGCGTTGTGCATGTGTGAAAGTCTGACTGTGGGTAAACCAGGAAGCCAATTCACCGGCTTTTACCTGTAGGTCATGTCTGAAAACGGCTATGGATTGAATGAATTCTGTGGGAAACACTGCAGTCAACAGCTCAGTGCACGTAGGAGCTGTGGGCATTTGAATTTGAACACTTTCCCCTCTACATGCAGTTCTGCATGGAAGCAAAATCCGCAAAAAACATCAGCAGAAGTTGCTTCTTCTTTTCTGAATGTGATCGTAAATTAAATCTGCTTTTCCCTTAAAGCGTGGGTTAGGCACTGAAGGATAATTGGAGTTCGCTGCCTCACCACATTCTGTTTTTTCTGGCATTCTTCCCATCGTGGTCAAATATCAAAACAATCATTTTCAGCAAGCCAAGTCAGGCACTGTGCTGTTACTCCAGGGTTGGTTTTTGATGTGCAATTAATTTAATTCACAGGATCAACCCATCCTCTCCGACAGAGACAAGAAAAACCCAAAGCATGAAGGTTGATGTTGAGCCGGTTTATCTGTTCATCTAAAAACAGAACAAACACTTTCATCGACCATCAGGACTGCCGCTATAACTTACATCTGTAAAGATACGACCCCAATTTACACGCCCTTTATCAAGATGTGAGATCTTGGTCATATATCACACAGCAATAAGAAGCAATTGTATTTTGTGTTAACATGGGGTCAAAGCTATTCAGTAAGGTATCTACCTACTACTTAGAAAACTAATATAGGGAAACTTGCTTAAAAACATTCATGGTCTCATTTACACCAAATTCATTTTCAAATATCAATGCTTCCTCCTGATCATATGTGATATAAAAGAGCCCATAATGACCGAGAGGAGGCACGAAGGCAGGAGGAGGGGATTAACATACCGGGAAACAAAACATCTTTGTGAAACACACTTCAAGGTTTTGGCCGGGGTTAATCCGAGCCGCACAGAGAAATACCTTCACTCATTCATGTTCCCCGCGACGAGGTTCCTCACAAACTGAAACCTCCAGCAGGTTGAAGCCTGCAGCACCTCTCCAGAAACGCAGCTGAAACAACTAGATTGTCAAAGAGATGAAATCCCATCCGGGTCCAGAGGAGGGAACGTTTCAGTCAAACACTCTTTGTTTTTGTGGACATATTCTTGACAGGTAAACGTGACAGTTTGTGGGCGTGGAGATTCTCTTTGTGACGCACCAGCTGAAATCCAAGCCTCCGAATCGACCACTGATGGGTTCTTAAGCTCCACAGGCCTCAGAGGCAGAGAGAGGTTATCAAGTCGAGCATCAGCGAGACAATAGCTTCCGCTCATTCAGCGATTCTGGGGTTCAAAAGAGCATTGGAGCTAATTAACAAGATGGAGAGAAAGCTGGGCAGCGTGAAAGTTCAGTAGATGGATATTTCTCAACCGTGTCACTGCATTACACTTATATTTAAAAAATGAATACAACTTTATTGGTATGAGCAAAGTGGATGATGAACTGGATTTATAACTTGAAAATTGTACGCACTACTAAGTAAACAACTTTAATGTTTGTATTCTGTGTTTTACACTCTTGGTAACATCTGCACATATAAAAAAGCCGAACCCCAACCAACACAAACCCATCGCAGGTCTCCCCCGGCTCTGTTAAGCTTCTAAATCCAGGAAGTGCTGATTTGAAAAGATTATTGCGAAGTTCTGCCAGTGCTTTGATCAGCCGAATAATGACCGAAAACAATGTGGTGCCGGCCTGGCAGCTGCCCCGGGCCACTGCAAATCTTTTAGGAGGATTCCCTGAACCTTCACTTCACCTTTTTGTTTTTATTATGTTCATATACTCAATATATAGTCTGCTCTGCTGCACCTTATTTTATATCTTATAAGTAAATGCTTGTTGGAAACTTGTGTGATATCTTTAACCTAATCTGATATCTCACTTCATACATTTAAGTTTTCATTAAATATTCTTCGGTGCAGTTCTCCGTAAGGTTTGTTTTTGGAAAGTGAGCTCTACTTGTTTAGTTTTGGTGGATTTACTATATAAAGTAGATTTGATCTGGTAATAACAGGGCTGTCCCTGAGGCTCATGTAGGTTCTCATCCCACACTTAGAAGCCTGAGCAGCTGTAACAACTCCCTTCACCTCCGCAGTCAGAGCTGTCACACAGCAGGGGAACTCTCAGAAAATCCATCTCTCCAAGTTAAAACACCTCGAAAACCACCCGGTATTTTTAGCACTGAAAGATGCAAGAGAGGCACAAATGGGACGTGACTACAGACGCACAGATGTTCAACCAGAACTAAAATTACAGCTCAGCACCTCCTCCACCTCAAAATTACAGAGAAAAACACCACACGGCACAAAAAGTTCAGAGCCGGAAGAAAAGGCCAGGGCCGGAGTTAATGCGCTCAGACGGCGCAGCGGAGTGGAAGTCATTTCTCCAAACAAACAGCGGAGGGACGGGGAGTCGTAATCACAGGGAGGTGCCGGCTGCTGGGGGACACATCTGAGCGGAGGAGGCCCGGCTTTGATCATGTGGGCAGAAGGCTCGTCTCACCAAGGTGTTAATTGAGAGACCTCTGCCATATGTCCACAAAAGGCCGAGTGACCTGGTCTGATGATGTGGACCCCGAGGGCCGCTGAGCCTCACGTACCAACCCACGCCAGCCCGTGCTCCCTCCAGATCTGCTTATGTGTTCATGGGAAACGAGGAATGTTCCGTGTGTCGCCGGGGACTTGAACAATGTACAGATTTAACTCTTAAGCTTTTTTACAGAAAGAGCAAATCTGAGCTCAGAGAAATGTCAGTGGAATAAACAGGAGGCACGTGGGCTGAATGTGTACATATGCTGAGTCATTATCAGTTGAAGATAGAAACGTGTTCAGAAACTGTTTTTAAAATAAATAAAACATTCATCTCCGAGTAAATATATTACAAAGTTGTTGGTTCAAGCAACTCAGATGTGAACATGTTCTAACTATCTTTGAAGAGACGTCATCGTGGATTTTGAGGCATTTTATAGATCAAATCAAGAAAATAAATCTCCCAGTGCATCAATACAAATCATCTGTAGTTTCACATTGAACCATCTTATTACCAAAATACTTTCCCCTAACTTTTTGATACACAAATACAATGAATAGCAGTAGTTCCCAGATGTTGTAAGCCAACAATGTCAAATAATAAGGACATTTAAATGGTAAATACTGGTTTTTACTCTCGAGTTGAATGTGCAGACAGATGAATAGACTGACAACACACTAAAGACAGGGTCTGTATACTTTGTATCTGGGCAAAACAAGACGTGTCTGCTGGTTGCAGTTTCCATAACAAGCTTTTTGTCTCTGCCAAGGGAAAAAAACAAGCATCTTAGAGAGATTTAAGTTTATATCATAAATCACAAATCACAAATACATGGTCAGAGTGACATTCTCACGTTTTTATCAATGAAACTAGAGATATTCTGATACCAGCTTCAGAAATAACGCCAATACTGAAGAAAACGCCAGTTCAGGATTTGGTATCGAGTTAACGACATGAATGACGACTGAGGATCAATGTTATATCAGCAAAAAGCAGTTTAACTACTTTAAAATATGATAAAGTAACACCAGTACAACTTATAGACATTTTCCAACCTGGAGTATTCAAAAGTTCACCGAAGACACAACAGGTCGGGACTTTTTGTATCCGAAGGAATGCTTTGTTGGATGAAATCAGGTTTTATTATACGCAAGTGTAGAAAAATGGATTCAGCGAACGAGCCAAAAGTGCCAAACCGGCCGCCAAAGAATTTCATTAAACCACCGTCACAATGCTCATATTCTTCAGTCCTGAAGTATCAATTCACTGCTTTATCTTTCTTTACTAAAAAAAAAAAAAAAAAGTTGGAAAGCCTGAGAAGATGAAGAGCCCTCTGTTTGACCCCCCCAGCTCTTCACCAGCACAATAGGGACCACCATCAAGGTCTACAGCCCAACAACATGCCGACGCTCCCCCGCCACCAATTCTGAGCAGAAGGTTTGGACACTGGATAACAGATATGGACCATAATACACCATAAATCTCAAAGTGGACGACCGTCTCTTTGAGGAGCCTATAAAGAGGCTTCTGTTGGGAGTCATGCGATGTTCTGTATTTCAAACTACGGGGACGAGGCAGGGAAAGTGAGCGTGGTGAAAGAAAGACAGAAAGAGAGAGAGAGAATAACCTTGTTTTTGAAGGCTCGAGGATGTTTGTGACACTGGTTTAAGCTGTTAAATCCCAGGCAAAGATGAGTCAGTGTGGATGGAGTGATGACGAAGGATTACCGGGTCACATGAGAGGGACGGGTCACAGGGACAGGAGCACAGTCCGTCCAGGAGAGGCCACCAACACAAGCCTCAAAAAGGTGAGGAGATGGTTGAACGAGGTGGTTTCAAACTGCTGACACTCGAGGAAATGTGCGAAGCCAAAAGGAAAAAATAATGTCCTACAGCTTTTAAAGGAACCCCCACCCACTGAGCCAACTGCCTTTCTAGATTTCCTCCTTCTTGTAAAAAGAGACTGAAAAGTGTGAGACAAAAACAACCAGATTCCAGAATAGCTGTCCACCTGCAGGCCGCTCGGTGGGTTTTAAACGAGCTCAGTAAAGCAGATGCATTTCTTATTCTGCATTTTGCACTAATCTAGTGATTCTCGCTCTACAGGTGCTGGTGTCACTGGTTCTGTCTCATGTCCGGGTTAGGGTTTTTGCGTCCTTCAGAGGCTGCAGCTGGAACCTTGTGAAGGCTCCGACAAATGCGTCCTTTCATCCCCCCCGAGAAACAAAGGCTCCGACAACTGGATCCTTCCCGTCCCAACGCTTCAGTGACTAACCTTTTTTTCAAAGAGGTAACAGGGGGGGGCTCCTAACAACTGTTTATATGGCAAAGAGATTCAAATCAAATTCAGCCTGTTGTTAAGATTTACATAAGGAACATGAACTTATGTGAAATAAAATGTACTTTATAATACAAAACATTAGAATAAAATAAAGTTTTTCAATCAAGTATTTAGTAAACACAAGTTGGATTCAAAGAGCAATGAGTAAAGTGATTGATATAGACAAGTATAATAAATAATATAAATATTATTAATACTTGTGTATATCAACACACCAGATAACGTCAGGCTGATGAGAAGTTTAGTAAAGTATTGAATCTTTAATCGTGACGCAAACAGACACTAGTTAACGCTGCTTCCTCATTCCATTGACCTCCTTCCTTCGGGGGTCAAAGTTCAACCCTGACTGAAGCATGTGGCCACTTCAAACATTTCCACGACACCTGCTTGGCGCGAACCTGCTTGTTTGTTCGCGGGAAACGATAGAAAGAACCCCCAACACACACACAGCAGATTAGCACAAGGAGCAGATTCGACAAACACCATATGACTTTAACCATAATCCTGCTTAACCAGCAGCGCTTCATGGGATTGTCTGGTCTGCTCCCAGCAGGACCACCTGACCCAGTACACGCACGTACAGGACACAGGGGACTCGAACACATTGAGAAGAGAAAAGTTCATGCATGCTTTTAAAAAGACTTCATCACAAAGTTTAAAGAGCCGCTGCATGGAGTTGATCAGCAGCGAGGAGACAGAGATCCACTCACCCGACTCCCAGCGTCTCTTCTCGGACTGGGAAAGCAGCTTCTCCTCCTCGGCTCTGGTGGTTCTCGAAGGGGAAACTTCACAGGAGAGAGAACTCTACATGAAACCAGTCAACATGAGCCCAGTGGCGGACACCACGCAGCTCCACACGTCCCACAGCTCCCAGCAGCTCCTCCACCACCAGCAGCCGGAGCCTCTTTGTACTGGTGCGCCTCTGCCGCGAGTTGTTCCCCGGGCGGACATGCGCAGTGCGACCCGGAGCAGCTCGGGCTGGATGGAGGTCCAAGCTGACCTAACCCAAACCCTAACCCGAGCTGACCTAACCCTTACCCTTACCCTTACCCTTACCCTTACCCTTACCCGGACCCTAACCTAACCCTAACCCGGAGAGGGACAGGTGGGAGAGGTACCTGCCGCCGGGGGGACCCACTCCTCCGGCGGAAGGGAGTCAGAGACCCCCTGGTGTGGAGGTACAGTCCTCCAGGGGAAAGCATGCCGCTGCGTTATAAAAGTTATAATAATAATAATAATATTAATAATAAGAAGAAGAATAGTGATAATAATGGTGATACATGTAATGTGCATATATTATTTATAATAAATATATGAATAATAAAGTTTATATCTTTAGCACCTTTCATACAGGAAATTCAGCTCAAAGTGCTTTACATACAATTTAGTTAAAATAGTTTTAATACGAAATAAAAACATGTTAAAACGTCATTCACATAACAGATTTTAAGTTACATAAGAATATGTTAAAATGACATTTTAAAGAATAGTAAATAAAGGAATATACAATTAATTAAATAAAAAATGCATAAAAACAGAAAGCACAGGCAAGTGTAAGATGTAGTTAAAAGCTGAAGTAAAGAGACATGTTTTAACGTTTACTGAACTAGATATCAACATTTCTCTGTGGCTCCCTGTCACAATAAGAGCTGTGTTTCTGTTAATTTGAACAGTTTATGAAAGTGAAATCACAGTGTTAAATAAAATGTAAATTAATACAGTCATATTTTACAAGATGTATGATGATGCTGGAATCTAGATTCACTCAGAGAGCAGGTTAGGACCCAACACCAGGGGGAGGTCTCCACCTTGTGGTAGTTTGTTAAAACAGCATCAATAAACTTTAATAATAAACTTTATTTGTTGAGCAGCTTTCATACATGAAGCAGCTCAGAGTTAATTACATACAATATAGATACAAAATATAGACAAGAGAGAGAGAGAGAGAGAGAGAGAGAGAGAGAGAGAGAGAGAGAGAGAGAGAGAGAGAGAGAGAGAGAAAGGGATAGAGGGATAGATAGAGAGAGAAAGGGATAGAGGGATAGATAGAGAGAGAAATAGAGGGATGGAGGGATGAATAGAGACAGATGACTAGAGAGAGAGAATGATAGACTGATAGACTGATAGATAGATAGATAGATAGATAGATAGATAGATAGATAGATAGATAGATAGATAGATAGATAGATAGATAGATAGATAGATAGATAGATAGATAGATAGATAGATAGATAGATTTATAGATAGAGATAGACAGATAGATAGATAGATAGATAGATAGATAGATAGATAGATAGATAGATAGATAGATAGATAGATAGATAGATAGATAGATAGATAGATAGATAGATAGATAGATAGATAGATAGATAGATAGATAGATAGAATGATAGATAGATAGATATGGAAGTTGAAAGGGAAGACCATATGCATCTGTTCCTCCTCCTCCTCTCTCTTGAGGACAGGGACACCACTTGTCTTGTGTAACCACTCTGTGAACGCAGGTATGCGAAGCCTCTATTATTCTTATCATTTCATCACAGGTACAGTTTGTACAGAGCGGCTCTCGTTCGCTTTCCTCCGCTGGGGACCACGCCTCTTCTCCGGCTGTGGATTGGCCCTCGCGTCCTCCACTTCCTCCACCGAGTTCCGCCTCTCGGGGACATTTAAGTTCCGCAGCTTGTCCACTAACTTCCCACCAGGCTGCAGGAGGACACCAGCTGCCGCCAACATGTCCGACCGAGGAACCTTCGACACCAACGTGGTGACCATGACCCGCTTCGTGATGGAGGAGGGCCGCAAGGCGAAGGCCACCGGGGAGCTGACCACGCTGCTCACCGCGGTGGGCACGGCGGTGAAGGCCATCTCCAGCGCCGTGCGCAAAGCTGGCATCGCCCACCTGTGAGTAGGCACATGGCAGGGGTCAGGGGGTCAGGGGTTCGATGCCCCAGCTCTCGGGCACACAGGGAAAAACACGAGTTGCTCAGTGGAGTTTCAGCTCCACGTTGGCACGGGCTGAGGCAGGAGTCGTCTGAGCCAATCGGGAAACGCATACCTGACACCGCCACGCCCACTTTAAATGGCATAAATTCTTTATTCTAACAATCATACTTCTTATGTGAGCTGTCAGTCATGTGCATGTGTTGTTAGGGACCAGGAGATCAGCACATGAGAGAGAAATCCTCTCGTTTCTGTCCTCTGCACCTTTTTACTGATTCCACCCATCTCTCCTGTTAAAGACTCACATTAATGTTCCAATTTCAAAATTGAGGTATTTCCTAAATATTTACAGCCATGTGAGTTCATGCAACACAGTACATTTACTTTCTTACTGTATTCTACCTAATTTTGTATGTAACTGTACTTTATGTTAATACGACAAAGTGTTTTCAGTAGCATCTTCTGCAGCATCCTTTATTAAAATGATGGTGTGTATTTTTTGTAGTAAACTAAATAAACAATAGGCAGAGTTAATGATGAAGGAGGCCACACTCTGAGTACTTACTTCACTAAAGTAGTATTGTAATGCGGTACTTTTACTTGCATTTTGTCTATTTATTTGTACTTTTACTTGAAATGTCTGAGTACTGTGTTCGTGTGACCTACATGAGCCGAGATTTTGCAGAAGAGACTTACACTGATTCAGATTGTTCGACTGCTGTTGATCTGATTTCTCCTCGAATCACGACCCAGCCTCTGCTGTCAGGAAATGCTGCGTCATGCATCAGTGGCATTTTTTCAAACCTTATCTCAGCACCAAAGTGTGATATTCACAGGAGGATGTTACAGAAACTAGGTATTTGATAACTTCCATCATACACATGTAATCTAATTCCGTGTGTAGAGAGAAGTGACTTTTGTTATTTTTATTTAATTAATATGACAGTCCTCAGTTTTGTTAGTTTTCACCTTTTCTCTCTTCTGTACTTTATCAGTTACGGTATCGCTGGATGCACGAACGTGACGGGCGACCAGGTGAAGAAGCTGGACATTCTGTCCAATGATCTGATCATCAACATGATCAAGTCATCCTTCACCTCCTGCGTTCTGGTGTCTGAAGAGAACGACAAGGCCATCATTGTAGAGCCGGACACAAGGGTAAGAGTCTCTGAAGGCATCGACTTCACATGTTAAAACACAATCAGGGATCTCTGCCTTTACGCTCTCTGAAGACACTGCTGAGCTCAGAAAACCGGCTTTTATGTATTGAGGATCTGGAACGACCCCTTTCTGAAACTGGATCATCCACTTTTCTCCTGCTGAATTTAAAACGTCTGTTATTCAAATGAGAGGATCAGGCTCAGCTGGCTGGGATGCATGTGGTGTGACTCTGGTCAGACACGACCTTTCACCTCTCTCCTGTGTCATGAGTCTGGTGTGATTGAGCCGACTCTCAGACCTGCTTTAGTCCGGCTACATCCCGGAAAATTGTCCAGAGAGGCTGTGTGTAAGAACTCAAATTTCGGAGTGAGTTAGTCCAGAAATTTTCTGGAGCTGTTCCTCGCAGCCCTCTAGGAACATGTCTGGAAAAAGGCCTGAATGAGCCAATGTGAAAATACAGCGAGTGAACGTGTTGACAGAGTTTCTCACACGCTACAGAGGTGAAAGTGGACGGAAAACAATTAGCTCAGGATGTAAAAGAGAAGCCTTACACTGAGATATCAACTTCGAAAAGACGACTACAGCTTTTAGTGATAAGAGCTGAATCCAGTGTCGATGTGCTATAATCAAAAACAAGTGTTCCTGCAGCATTGTGATGTCCTGCCTCCTGCTGCTCTGCTCAGTAAATGTCCAGCTCATGACATCGTCCCTGCAGAATACATGAGTAACTGTCTTGCACTATCGTCTTCCAGGGAAAATATGTGGTGTGCTTCGATCCTTTGGACGGCTCGTCCAACATCGACTGTCTCGTCTCCATCGGCACCATCTTTGCCATCTACAGAAAGGTAATAACTTTCCCCACACTCCAGAAACGAGAAATGTTGAAACTGTTCCTCTTCATTGAAAGCAAATTGTTATTTCTCTCAGGACACAGACGATGAGCCGGGTGAGAAGGACGCGCTGCACCCGGGCAGAAGCCTGGTGGCGGCCGGCTACGCCCTCTACGGCAGCGCCACCATGGTCGTGCTCTCCACCGGCCAAGGAGTCAACTGCTTCATGCTCGACCCAGTTAGTGCTCTCTATCTTTCTTTACGTTTTCTGTGCACATGACGCAGAGGGTAACAATCGCTGCTTTCCGCTCACCAGGCAATCGGTGAATTCATCCTGGTTGATCGGGACGTGAAGATCAAGAAGCGAGGGAAGATTTACAGCTTGAACGAAGGCTATGCAAAGTATTTCGATCCTGCCGTCACGGAGTACCTGCAGAAGAAGAAGTTCCCCGAGGTAACGCCGACGTCACCATGTGGGAGGGGAACGATTCAAGCTCCATAGATCCTGGTGGTGGATGTCGCAGAAGTAAGCTAACTACTGCTGTGTTTTAAAAACCCTTCCAGGACGGCACTGAGCCCTATGGCGCCCGCTACATCGGTTCCATGGTGGCAGACGTTCACCGGACACTGATGTACGGAGGCATCTTTTTGTACCCGGGCAATGTGAAGTGCCCCAAGGGAAAGGTAAAGTCCAGTTACGTCTTTCTCCTGCTCCTGTCACTATCACATCAAGCTGCTCGGAATAAAGTTTGAATCTTAAAGTCAGAATGGCAACATACCGCATACAACTGTTTCCTTAAATTCAATAAAACCAAACACTCATATCAGTCTTCTAAATATGTCTGGTTTATTTTTTTAATGCCCCCTCTTGCAATGATAAAGAAAGTGATTTCATAAAATCCTGAACAGGACTTCATGGGACCACAAGCGGCTGCAAGTATTTAATTTAAACATTCATATATTTTCATCTTTTAAGAACCAGCTTAGTTCCCGTTTCACTCACGGTGACTTTGAGACTTTCAGCCGTTCTCAAGGGGGAAGTTCCATGAAAAGAAAAGTTCTTTGTTCAGACTCTTTGTTTGTAAGAGGAGAACTTACAAGAAGAAGGTGTCACAATGTCCTTTCTTCACCATCCACTTCCTTCCAGTGTTTGCAAGACTGAGCCAAACGTGAGAAATAACATCTTGAAATAAGTTTGAGAAATGTCCAAGAGGATTTCAAAGAGTCAAATTGCAAAGGAATGAAGAACGATCGCAATCGCTGAATGTTTACATTTTCAGAACTTGAGCTGGGAGTTTACGAAGAGTGTGACTCGATTAGTCGGTCAAATCTATAATCTCAATGTATCTGCCTCCTTTACTATCAATTAGGTATAAATGTGATCAGCGCCGTGTAAAACTATTAATGAAAATGTAATTTCCTTTCAGAGTTTGACTAAAAACTAAACTCCCCCTCTCTTCCTTGAAAGCTGCGGCTGCTGTACGAATGCAACCCCATGGCCTTCATCATCGAGCAGGCGGGGGGCAAGGCCTCCACCGGGTTAGAGAACATCCTGGACATCCAGCCGGAGAGCATCCACCAGCGGGCGCCCGTGGCCATGGGCTCCCCGGAGGACGTGCGGGAGTACATCGCCATCTGCCAGAAGCACGCCAAGAAGTGAGACCACACCGACTCATCACTCTCCGGCTTTAAGAAGAAACCTTGTATCTCCCGTCGGTCTGAGAAAGTTGTGCTTTTAATAATCTTAATGTAAATGTATTTTGAATCGTGTGTTATGGCGTTTGAGAAGGTTTCTCCAGGCCAGAAGTATCAGGGCGTTTTCTTTTGGGACGTCGACTATGTTTACAGTTACAAGGTTTTCATGCCACAGCCGCCATGTTGCTGTTCTGTTTATAGAAAACTGCTGGAAGAAGATGATTCAGTGAAAAACATGAACTGTGGCATAAACGCTCTCATTCCACACAAACAAGCAAAGACCAAAAATGTGAAGAAAAAGAGAATTCCTCCTCTGTTTACCTCCAAATGTGCCTTTTAATAAAATAAACATTCTAGATGTGTGAAGGACCAAAAGCAACAACTTCTATGCAACAAAAACCCTGATGCCTGTTCTATTGTGTAAACAAATACTGTTTGAAATTATCAATAAATTCAAACAAGTCCAAGAAGGAAAAGTAGAGTGATTTTATCATTTTGACTCGTGGTTTTATTTACATTCCTCTGAGGCTTCATATTTTCAGTTTGTCTTTTACGTCCCATTCTAATGAACATAACCTTTCAGGAATCCAATATTTGGAAGGTCAAAGGTCACTGCCTCTTACACATGATATCTCAAGTCGGGTCTCAGGCCATTTCTTCCAATTGTAACCAGTTGTCACCAGGAATCCAAACTGATTCGATTTCAGTGGTCAAAGGTCACGGCTATGAACTGTACGAGTTTGTAGTAAATGTATATGGATTGAAACGGCTGAGACATTCCACAGACCGGTAATTCTAGTTGCTGATATTTACTTTGAGTTTTTATTGACCAAAGGCTGTTTTCCCGTGAAGCCTAGAAATTCAACCTCCAGTTTTATGTAGTAATATTTAAATGTGTTTTGTATATAATGTGTATTTTAAAGCGACAGAGTGCACAGATGGATAGAAAAGTTTAATTTAAAGAATGAAAAGGTTTGAAGCCGGACTGTCGATACGAGTCGGAGGACAGTTCACCCAGTAGAGTTGACCTTTAAGCTAAAGGTCGTTGGAAGCTCCCAGATCCCAAATGACATTTAAAGCAAACTTGAGCTGTGAAAACAGCTGCTTATAGTCTCTCAGTATAAAACTCACATCCTTCTGTTTGTAACCAACGTGTGGTTTATTTCAGAAAAAAACACTCAATCAAAAACTTCAATAAACAAAATAACAATTAAAGAGCTGCAGGACGTCCAGAGCCAAACCAGAGGGTTATTTCATGTCCATGAATCTGGATCAAATGGACAGAAAGTTGTTTTTCACGTTGTGGTTAAAGCTTAAATTACAAAAGCGCTGTGATGTCACCACAGTGCTGCTCGGTCCCTGTTGACCAACATGGTGCAAACCTTTCTGAGTGAATGGATAAAGGACCTGATGAGTTCTAGTCTCAGTGTGTTGGTCTCTACAGCTGATACCCGACACCCACCCACCCCCAAGTTCACACACACACTCACTCGTCCACGTGGCTGCACACACACACACACACACACACACACACACACACACACACACACACACACACACACACACACTCACCCACACACAAATAGATCCTCTGGCCTGGGTATGAAAAGCACTTGGCTGGAAATGAGGTGGCTCATTCGCTGCCCGTCCTCTGCCTGGTGAACACGCAGCCGCCTCCCCGACCACACGGGACAGATCAGCAGCAGCAGCAGCATGTCGGACCAGTCGGCCTTCGACACGGACGTATGGACCCTGACCCGGTTCATCCTGGAGACCGGGCGCCAGGCCAAGGGAGCGACCGGGGAGCTGACCCAACTCATCACCGCCATCCTCACGTCAATCAAAGCCATTTCCTCCGCTGTGCGCAAGGCAGGCCTGGCCCACCTGTAAGTACTGATGTGTGTGTTATATAACTGACTCATAGAAGGGTCATAGACACCTACTATCAAACTCTATTAACCAAAGTGGTTATTTTACAATGAATAATGTGATGATAACTCAAAGAGGTCAGAGGTCAAGGTCTGCTGCCGAACAGCTGGTTCAGGTCGGAGGCTGGAAATGTTCACTCCTCTAGAGTAAAGAGAGATGATGTGTTTGTGTTCAGGAGATTAGAACTCGTTGTTCCAGTTCTGGTTTCAACACCATCAAGGAGGTGGAACAATGGTTGATATGAACCAGTGTTTGGAGCTGGTAGAGGTCGAGCTGTTCCGGTGGGACCAGGATGAATGATGTGTGAATTAGGTGCATTTCAACCCTGTGAACTTAGAGGCAGTCAAAGACTTTTGATTTATTTCCTTTGGGCCTGAAAGAAAACGTTAACTGAGCAACAGCGCCCCCTGCAGCCACGTGATGGTGTTGATGAAGTGGTTTTCATTTAGACAGAAACCAATGTGTGGAGCTCTACTCTTCATCTGGAGCTGATTGTGAAGCTGTTGAAGCTGCGACTCTCACTCAGTTCTTCTCACAGGAGATGGAACATAGAAAGTTCAGGGAGTGAAGGAGGAAACTTTCTCCATGTTCACACTCACTCAAACATCACACTAGTTTTAATAAAGCTGCTGGTTTAGGGTACAACAGTTGTAAAGTATTGATTTAAATTTTTTTTTAATTTATTCTGAAAATGTCCCATAAGAGGGAGAATACTGAAACTGTGCCAACTCATGAGGAATCAGTTGTTATTCAGGAACTTTAATTCTCATTGTAATGATGTAACGATCACAGATCCACATTGTTTGACGCTGGAGAGAATCAGAGCTCACAAGCTGATGAGCTTTGTCCATTTTGATTTAAATGAAAATTCCGGGTTTGAACAAGCTCATCTTTCCAAACGGCCAAGTGGCCGCTTAATCCTTTTTCAATGTACAAGATTAAAGCTTGTGATTTGCTTCCACGCAGGCAGGGCATGGCGGGCTCGGTGAACGTGACTGGAGACGATCAGAAGAAGCTGGACGTGCTGTCCAACGACCTGGTCATCAACATGCTGCAGGCCTCCTACGGGACCTGCTGCCTGGTGTCAGAGGAGAACGAGGAGCTCGTCATCACGCCCAAAGACAAGAGGGTGAGTGAGGAAGGCCGGTCATGTGACACCCGTCCTCTTATTCACAAGTTATAGAGTCAGTTAAAGTGAACGTTTGACATTTTAAAGGTTCACTGTGTAAGATTCAGGTGAAAGGATCTATTGGCAGAAATTTAATATAAAATAATCCCTGTGATGTTTTCACTCGTGTGTTTCATCTTAATTGTATGAATTGTAGTTTTCTTCACCCTAGATGAACCCATTATATATAAATACTTGAAATTGACATCAGGAGTTGGTCCTCTTTACAGAGGCCGCCATGTTGTTTTTTTTACAGTAGCCCAGACTGGACAAACTAAACTTTTGAGTCTTTATAAATGGAGGCTTCCACAGGTTCTCTGTCATGTGTGGAAGGGGAGGGTGAGGTGAGGGGTGTTCAGCTGCAACATAACACTTCACCACTAGATGTCACTAAATCCTACACACTGAACCTTTAACTCATCTGTGAAAAAAAAAATTCACTCAATGTAACATCCGCCAAAGTGGACCGACTCATAGAAAAGTGAGTGGGCCCTTTTTTGCTCAAACACTATTTTACTGAGAATAACGAATGCTCATCAGGATTAAATTTTAGAGAAGTATCTGTGAACATAAACGAACTGCCTGTGTAGAGTTGTTCTGATTGCTAACCGACGCTCACACTTCATACTTGTCTTTCACTCACACATCCCATTCACACACAGTGACGCCTCAAGCCAATCTAACGTCTTGTCGTTGACCTGGTTGTGTCACAGGGAAAGTACGTGGTGTGTTTCGACCCCCTGGACGGATCCAGTAACATCGACTGCTTGGCCTCCATCGGCACCATATTTGCCATTTACAAAAGGGTGAGTCTGACCTCCATTCACAAACCAGGCTGCCACTGAATGTTGTATGATTGAATGTTGGTCAAAAATATGAAAATGTAGAGCAGGGTTGTAGCAAATATTGAAAATAGTGTTTTTTTTGTTTGTTTTACTCCATTTTTAACTTAAGTTAGAGGTCAAGAAACTCCCATGAGAAACAAACTAAATTATCCTGATTATTTGTAGATTGTGTAACTGTTTGTTATGTTGTCGGTGATTGTATGATTATATGTCTTTGGTAGTTTTTCCTATCACTCATCGATATATATTTATTTCAACAAAAATGCTTAATTACATCTCAGCTGTTTTAGATTTACAGCCAATTAGATACATGCTCAAAAGTCAGAGAATAACATCAACAGAAATAATTGTGACGTAGAAAATTCCCTGTACTAACTGTAATGTGCAGTTACACTGAGCAGACACAGGGGGGCGATGGTGACCAGCTAATCCAGGTTTCTGTTTATTAAAGTGCAGCCACAGAGAAGAAGTTTTAATTGGAGTTTCATTCTGTCTCATTCTGTTTGACAAAATTCATGGGTTTTTCTCATATAAGTGCTTTTTCCTGTTTACTTATATGAAATTACATTTAATTTGTATAGTGTGAAATCATATTGACATTATCTCAAAGCCCTTTACACAGAGAAACCCAACAGTTCCCATAACAAGCAAACCCTTTATATCACTTAATATATACATATTTTCAGGGTTTGTACAATCTGAATATTGAGTTTCTGCTTATATGTTACACGTCCTCTTTCCTCCCCCCCCCCCATAGGTCACCGAGGGGGAGCCCACAGAGAAAGACGCCCTGCAGCCGGGCAGCAGCATCGTGTGTGCCGGCTACGCTCTGTACGGCAGCGCCACCCTGGTGGCCCTCAGCACCGGCGCCGGCCTCAACTTCTTCATGCTGGACCCGGTGAGTGTTTCTCCCAGAGATCGCTGATCCTCTCTTTAATATTCTGCTCTACTGCCTCTGCCTCCATGTCTCATGCTATCAGTGTTTATGGTTTTATTGTCCAATAACTTCTTTAATTTGAGAAAACAAACATTAACCTGTCAATCATTTCTCCCGGTGCTGTGGTTTTGTGTGTACAATCGTATGTAGACGACTGTAAACACACAAATTTATATTAACTTGGCAGTAGGTTTTAGCGACATCATCTGTCCTCAATTCAAAATAGTGAATCGTGTATTTCAGTCGTTTCCTTGACCTGGAAACCCTGATTCAACCTAAGGGGCAACCTGCCTCCAGAAGGTCGGTGGTTTGATTCCAAGCTCCTTAGGTCTTCATTCATTCTTTGTGCCAAAACAGGACGACAAACCGTGCACACAGTCATTCACATGACTAAAAACACTTAAAAACAGCCCTCTTATCCTCATTCACACTAACACAAGGACTTTGCTGTATCATGTTCTGCGTCTCGTTCCAGATTCAGATTTACCCACAAAAACAAGGAAAACAACTGATTATCGGCTTTAGTTATTAAGGGAATGAATGAAAAAGTTCAGTTTAGGTTTGTGAGTAATCTTATTGTTGTTGTTGTGCACAGACGAATCCAGGTTGTTGTGCTGTTTTTACACATGTTGTTCACCAGCCATAAGAAAAATGTTGAGATTCATATTTCACCTTCATTTTTAAACCTCTAAATGAAAGTCATGATAGATCACATTGTTATGATATTCTACTTCTTCCCTCAGAACAAAACTCAAACTTAAAATCTCTGCTCATCTAGTGTAAACCTTGTTTCCATCGACTCTTCATCCTGTTTTCTGGTTTCAGGCGATTGGTGAGTTCATCCTCAGCGAGAGGAACGTGAAGATCAAGCCGAAGGGAAAGATCTACAGCCTGAACGAGGGCTACGCCAAATACTTCCATCCGTCGATCAATGAGTACCTGAAGCACAAGAAGTATCCAGAGGTGAGAGAGCATGTTAAACTAGAGTGGTAATAAACAATTCAAATTGCAGCAAATTACACACACTCATAAATGTCCGTCCCCCAAACGAGCCTCTCTCATCAGGATCCATGAAATTATTTTCTGATAAATCAAAAGAAAACGTCCTGTTTCACAATTTAAAATTGAAAATCCTGGATCAGCCCCAAAATAATTTGGTCCCTGCTAAATTAAATGTTTCCTCTCACCCACATGCGTCACATTTTTAGTTTGGATGGAGAGTTTATCAAGAACAGAGGGGGACATATCAATTAAATAAATATCTGCTGTAGTAAAGAACACAAATCCACCAAGTTTAGTAGAATTCTTGTTGTGTAGGTATTGTGTTATGTTGCTGACAGACAAACAGACGAGGTTACAACATAACTTCCTTGTCTTCTAGAGAAACTTCTAAAGAAACGGTTTTAATCAGGTGATGCACACCTGCAAGTTTGAATGTTTCCAGGTTAATTGGAGCCAAAGTTGTGACTCGGATCAGTTCTTCTTTCATTTCTTTGCTTTGTGAATCCGACGCCGCAAAGTGAAACCGTTTGGTGGAAATGAGTCGTGAGCTGAACTCAGACCAGACGCTGGAGATCAAACTGAACTCTCACACTGAGTTTACACCAGAACATTGGGTCTGACACTGGATGTTCAAACAGTCTTAAATTTAAGTTAAGGAGAAACTATATTTACACACTTTTCTGTTTTCTCAAAGTAATTTACCGTCTCAGCCTTATTCTTAAAATTAGGTAGATAATATAAAAATAAACTTTAACCACTTTGTTAAATATTTAGTTTCTATTTTTATGTGCAAAAGTGACAATCAATTGATAATATATTTGGAAAGTGAACAGATTAGCAGTGTTTGCACTTAAATCTTTGAATGAAATGAAGGTACAACAGTGAAACACAGTTTAAAGGTCGCACAGCTTCCCCAATGGATCACACACGTCATATTGTGAATTAAAGGAACATCGAAGGTGTAAATCTCGGAAGCATCGTGCAGGTACAACAGGAAGAGGTGAGCAGAGGTTAAACATGTGATAAGGGGTCAGACAGGACAGAGCAGCTTGGTCAGCTCTATCAGCTGAGCTGCAGGATGGTGACACGCCACAGAAAACATCCTGTTCCTCAGGAAACTGCTGCAGCATCTCATCTGGACACACATGCCCACTCAGCGATTCCGCAGCACCAGTGGGTTTGGACATCAGCGTTCGATTCATCAGTTTTACTGAAGCTTTGACGCTGGAAACCGCAAACTCAGATTCGTGCATGAAAATATTATAAGAAATGTTGCCACACTCTCAAAAAGCTCCGTCCGCTGAAGACTCATCATCATGTTCCTCTTCTCAGCATCGTGACGGAGCACAAAGCATCCGCCCAGTCACCACAGATATACGTTTGCATGAGGTTATGAAATGAAACCAGCCGGTCTCACGTGTGACTGTAAAAGGGAAGTTTAGATTCCAGTAACGTGGAGGTTTTAATCTGTATCATTCATTTCTGTTCTTTTTAACACCTGTTGCTCAGTTTCTGCTTCATGACATGATGAAAGAAAATGTCTTCACCACAGGTTCCAAATGCAAAGTCACGAACAGCACGAGTTTGGAGAAATCCTCAGAATATGATAATATACATTATCTTCTTTCGTTGTTTCTATTCTACAAATTATTTTGCAACTTCCTTGAAACAAATCCCCATTTTCCCTTTCAAACAAGCTGCACAACTACGGACTGTGTTTATTAAACCTGTTAGAGTCCCAATATTAATGTAGAATAAGATACAAATGTGGTGCAATGTGGTGAACCTCAAAAATGATTTTAGCCCGTGATATGAATGAAATATTCAGTTACTTCTAAAGAAACAAAGACATCTAATTAGTTTTTCACCAAAAAATCCTCTGGAAAGCACTGAGTAAATTGTCTAAACATTTTCTTATTCGTGAGTTTCCCTTGTTGCCGTCAGGACCTTGTTAGGTTTTACCTGCTTGTTAAACTAAACGCTAATTTAAATCCTTTACCTCCTCTGCAATCTGCAATATTTATTCTCATATACTCTTATTCCTCATATCTTGATTCTTGTGTTTGTCTGTTGTTGTTCATGAAAAGAACTGATCCACCTGAAACGTTCTTATCCTTCAGCTCCAACAGATTCTTGTCTTTGGTTTGAAGATCATTTGTTTTTCTGTTTAAAAACTTTTCTCTGCACCTTTTCTTCTGGTTTTATTCACTTTCTTTTCTTTAGTAAGTTTCTTTCTGCCCCCATGTGAACATCTGGATGTGTTTGTATGTGTGTGTGTTGTTGCATATGGTTTCAGGAAACACACACACCCCTCCCTCATGATGACTGAGGTGTGACTCAGCAAGCACATGACTATTTATCACGCTGTTCCAGTCTGAACATGAAGCTCAGTTCAGGGAAACTCCTCAGATTCTGCTCAGTAGAGTTCTCGTCTGTCGGGGACTGAAATAAATAAACCTGTTCGCACTTTGAAAGTCTGCGTGTAAAACAGTCGCTGATCTTCTGCTCATCAGCCAGTTTCTTTAGGTTTGTGTAAAAGCACTGCTTCCCTGTCTTCAGCAGGTTTAGTGTGTGTGTGTGTGTGTGTGTGTGTGTGTGTGTGTGTGTGTGTGTGTGTGTGTGTGTGTGTGTGTGTGTGTGTGTGTGTCTGGCAGTTGGACTTTGACCTGTTTGTTGTTTGCTGTTCAGTTCTTCTCTGCAGGTCGTGATCTCTGACGGGAACAGATCTGCTGTGGTTGCGTCTCTGACTTGAGGCTGCCTCCCTGCTCGGCCTTTATATGACATGTATATGATTAATTACACTGATGAATAATGTTTTATAGCTTTAAACTATACAGGGAAAGAAGATAAGTGTTTAAAACCTGCTGCATCAATCACTGTGAAGATGTTGAAACTTTGAAACAACAAAATCTGTATGTAGGGAGTTTTCTTTGGTGCCAAGATGGATATAAAGATAGATAGATAGATAGATAGATAGATAGATAGATAGATAGATAGATAGATAGATAGATAGATAGATAGATAGATAGATGGACGGACGGACGGACGGACGGACGGACGGACAGACAGTGTGTGTGTGTGTGTGTGTGCATGTGTGCGTGTGTGAGTGTGTGTGTGTGTGTGTGTGAGAGCCAGAGAAAATGAATGACCCTGATGACTTGAGGCCTTTTACTATCTCTGGATTATAAAAGTCCCTTCAGATAATAGGTTGTTAAATGATCATTTATCACACAGACTTGATAACGTGGAGAATCAAAGTGAATCAGAAGAACTTTGATGGATGTAGAAACACGTTGGTGAAATTAAGACATTAACATTTCAACGTGTCCTCCTGTCCTCCTGTCCTCCTGACCTCCTGTCCTCCTGTCCTCCTGACCTCCTGACCTCCTGTCCTTCTGTCCTCCTGTCCTTCTGTCCTCCTGTCCTCCTGACCTCCTGTCCTCCTGTCCTCCTGTCCTCCTGCAGGACGGCAGCTCTCCCTACGGAGCTCGGTATGTGGGCTCAATGGTCTCAGATGTTCACCGCACCATCGCCTACGGAGGAATCTTCATGTATCCAGCCAATGAGAAGAGCCCGAAGGGAAAGGTAATCCAAGACCTCCAGGAAAACGGAAACCTGAAACCTTATATGCCCGGTACTGTGCAAAGTACTGACACTTATTAAACCTCTTAGTAAAACCCAGACCGACCCCATGTGACATCAGGATGTGTTCCTCAGAGTACACGCTGTACTTGGCATGCAGCAGCAGGAGAGGGAGACCTGCAGTGTTCAGGCTCGTCTCATAATAACCCGTCAGTGACATTTACACTGAACATCGACACAAGCTTAAATGAGTCCAACTTTTCCCTTAAGGTGAAGCTGCAATCAGCAATATCAGTTCTATGTTGGATTATTTATTATTACAAAAGTTCTGGGTTCATCCTCTGCTCTCGTGTCCCGTCCTTCCACCAAGTTTCAGGAAAACCAGTTGTTTAGTTTTTTGTGTGTAATCCTGCTGACAAACAGGAATCTAACCCTAACCTGAGGAGACTAGTGACCCAGACTGGAGAATGAATGAACGTGGCCGAGTCCCAGGTCGGGCTCAGGACTTCCGGGGACACAGCTTCAGTCTCAGCTCCAGCTCTGTGGTGTTCTCTGTGGTTTAACTCAGCTGGTTGAGAAACTGTGCAGCACCTGAGGTATTCATGCTGGTAACTGACTCCCTGACATGTGATGACTCCCGGGATCCTCGCTGCACTGCAACCTGAGCTGAGAGTTGTTTTTCTCGCCCGGTGATAAATAAAGCTCAGAGACAGTCGAAGCAGCTCGAGCAGATAAAAGCTCTCACTCAGTTTCCGTCTGGAGTCTGGGACGCGGTTATCATGAACACACTGAAATGATTTACAGCTAAAGGTATTTTATCAATAATCAATGATATGAGCGTGTAGAGCACGTTGTTTACAGAAGTGGATCCCAACCAACCGCCCAACAAAATGATCGACCAATAAACCAACCATAATAATTCATATAGAAACAACAGTTTCTAACCTGTATGTAACCTGAGAACCCCCCCCCCAAATAACTTTCACGCTTGATCCAAATCTAACCTGTTTTTAAATAAACAAAGTTGAGCTCTCAATGGGAAGTGAACCTGTGTAAACTCAGCCACCATGAAAGAGAGAAACCAGCAAACAATTAGTATCAGATTTTCACCTGTTACTTGTCATGTCCATAGTTCAATGATGTTGATGCAAAATAAATCTAGTTTACATTTTAAAATTCAGATTATGGCTAAAAAAATCTTGAGTTCACTCATAAATTCTAATCTAAAGTGAATGTTTGCTTCATATTTGTGCAGGAAACTAAAACTGGATGTTTTTTTATTATGTTTCCCCTGAAAGCTGCGGCTGATGTACGAGTGCAACCCCATCGCCTTCCTGGTGGAGCAGGCGGGGGGGCTCGCCACCACTGGCACCCAGCGGGTCCTGGACGTGCAGCCTGAGGCGCTCCACCAGCGGGTTCCCTTCGTGGTCGGTTCCCGTGACGACGTCAACGAGTACCTGTCCTTCGTCAAGAAGTTCCCATGAAGGGTTCACGACACTTTAATATGAGCAGACAAATTATTACTTTTCAATTATCAAAATATGAATCATAAACCCAGAGTCTGAAAATATTTCCAAACTGCAAATTCATCGTATGACTCATCATATTGTATATAAACATTAAACATACACTATTTTCCACAAGAACATAGTTCTTCTTTCTTCACTTGTTATTATTTTTTTTTTATAGTATGTTTATTGAGCATCGGTGATACAAAATGAGGACATTAAAGAGATACTGTACAATGCTCAGATTTTTCCAAATTTTACAATTTACAGTGACCCCCCACCCCCCCTCCCACACATCCTTCCCCTGTAGATGTCCCAACCCTGCCTGTCTCTAGGTGAAGGGAAAAGAAAAAAAGAGAAAATCACTTGTTATTCTTATCTTGTATATTGACCCGGAGTTCAAAAATGGAAAAATGTCTAAGAACCAAGACATGAAGTCTGGAAAATATGAAGAATCCATATTTCCGCTGGATATTTTTTCGAGTGTTTTCAGTTTTATGTCATCGGCAAACAATTTGCATCATTTTCTTTTATTTTGGAGACTAAATGTTAGTTTAATCAAACAACTGTTTAATTCAACCAAAACTGAAAGTAATCACTTAACCCAATACCTTTAGGACTTTACTTTGAGAACAAGCTTATATATATATATATATATGGTTTTACAGATTTGTGGTCATGATTCGACAGCATTGTTGTGTGGTTGTTAATCCTATAAGATGCTCACAGTACCAGACATGAGGGGGAACAGCTGAGAGCATGTGACTCCGACACGTGGGAATAACACAGTGGAGTTTTAATGTTGGAGTTTAATTTGAGACTCTGAAATTAAAGAACCAAGTTGATTTCTGCCCAAACAAACACTTTCTATCAGTGCTGGTGTCTGAGTGAGTAAATCAACAGAATCGTGGTCTCACTTTCATGAAGTAACTTTGAAACCAGAGCGTTTTTCAACCTTATCCATAAAATCGTCAAATACTTTAAACACAAAGTCCAAAACAGCAAACTAGTGTTTCACAACTTTAATTGATCACAGTAAAAGTAGAAAAAAATCATTTACAATGACAGAAGCAAGTGTTGGATGTATCACTCAGCTGGCAGCATACACACATATTTACAAAGAATAAAACACTGAACTAAAATCTTTTGTCAAAACAAATTAAAGTTGCATTAGATCAGCCAAAACAAAATGGCGGCATTTTCCTAAAACAAGTAAAACGGTGTTTCTTCTCATAAAACGTTGACGTGTCGCGCGGACCCGATCGAACTATTGCAATAAAAACTCTAAGAGGCGGAGCTAACGTTAGACCAGTGGGTAACTGGCGGCCGTCGCAATCCCACAGTGGTTCTTCCGGTCCTTGGCCATGTAGATGTAGCCTTTGTCTCCCCACTTCTCACCCCAGCTGCAGGAGGAGAGACAACATGTCAGCGAAATTACGTTGATGGATTTGATCCAATTTGAATATCTACAGTAAATTCTCTGTATCCAAAATATGCAAACATATGTAAATGCCAGTTTGAGACTAGGAGTTGTTGAGGTTCTACAGGTAGAATGATATCCTGTTATAATTTGCAAGTCGGCCTTTTTCCCCACGTAAAACAAAAGCTCAACAAAACCGCTGATTTAACAAAACCAGAACCTACATGAAACAAACATTCACTGTTGCATAGCAGCTGAGATTAGAGGTTCTAAGCTAATGCTAATTAGCTGTACAAATGAATAATCAAAATGCTTATAACAGAAGAACGACACACAAGTTTGAAACAAGAGTTTATGTTTTCTTTTTTACTGACCTGTTCTTGACAATCCAGTACTTCTTGCCCATCTTATCTTCTCCCTCGAAACCGTAACCCACCGCCAGCACGCCGTGGTCCAGCTCCTCGCTGCTGCACTCCTTCTCGTAGTAGATTCCTACAAGATTCAACAATCCAATAATTAATTTACAGAACCAGAAGCTGCTGAACACTCTCGTTCCTTAATTCATCTTTCACAGCCTCCTACGTCTAAAAACAAAGGACTGACCTGATTGGTAGAACTGGAAGGATTCGTGTCCGGCGTCGATGGCCACAGACACCGGGCCCACAGACGCAATGGCCTTCATCAGAGCGTGCTCCTTGCCGCTGGGGATGTCCACGAAGCCGGTGTCATTGGCGGAGTTGTACATGGGGTCGTAGTGACAGGGCTGGTCGTCCTGGAGGAACAAGGGGAACACAATGTTTTGGCAACGACACAGAACAACAGATCCAAACTGTTAAGGTCATCACTTCACGTGGAACTGAGCAGATCAATAACAGGTCTTTAGTCTACAGCTCCTGGACTTTGTGCTCTGTCCCGCGAGGTACGTACCGTTCCCGTGTACGGGTAGGAGTCCTCAGAGTCCAGGCCCTGGTTGTCAGTCACGTACTGGAAGGCCTGGTCCATCAGGCCGCCGCCGCAGCCCTCGTTGCCCTCGGGCCGGGAGCAGTCCACCAGGTTTTGCTCGCTCAGCGACACCAGCTTGCCGGTCTTCCTGAACTGTTGACCCTCCAGAGCGCCGGTGGTGCTGAATGCCCAGCAGGAGCCGCACTGACCCTGAGAGAGAGAGAGAGGACGGGTGGAAGCATGAAGCCGGGATCAGGACAGTTTGACCTAATGAAGTTATCCTAACGCTCTGTGAACAAACAGCTCCTCGAGGACTCATACTGATCCTGACAACGGCCTAAAGTTGCCTTGTCATGTAAATAAGTCATTCATACTCCTCCATTTTATTATACTTTGTTTTTGTTGTTCTTCAGTCATTTATAATCGTTGTTCTAATGTCACAGTGTGTATCTCTGGAACTTTCTGGAGTCTAGGAGGTGAAACTTCACTGGGAGCTGCTGTTCAGCACTCAGACCTGATGTGTTGACGCACTGCAGTGATCCTGTGGAACAGGTTTCATCTTACAGGCTGTTAATGTACACACGGGGGGGGGGGGGGACACAGTGTACAGTCAGTGTGAAGCCGCCCGATAAGAACAAACCCTCGACCCTTCACCTTATCTGTTCAGGCGAAAACATTTACTTCAGTGGAACAGTTGGTTAATTTGTGACAAACCAAGACGAACCAACTTAAAGGTTCCGTCTCCTGACTTTCTATTATTGTAACAACAACAGTGTTTAGCAGAAGTCACTGACATTTTTTAGTTTTATTAATGGAAAAAAACTATTTTACCGATTCAACAATGTAGAAAAGATCAAATTAATGATTTACCTCTTGTCTGAATAATCTACTTTCTCAAGTTCTATAGACGTGGTTGTATTTGTGTTTAAACTGTAAAATATGAATCTGACTAACATGTCTTTCATTACAGTGACTCAGGATGTATTGACAATTATTAAACGTATTTTTAACTGGTTTGTGCACTTCTGACTTCCTGAAAATCTGGTGTCGCTGCCACAGTTCCAAACTCGTGGCTCCTGATGTGAACTCATACATCGTGAACCACACCTAGACGGGTCATGTGACTGTCATGTGACCGTCAGGGGAAACCACATGTGTACCTGGTCCTTGACGGGGGTGACGTAGCCCTTCTCCCTCCAGTCCACAGCCGACGGGGCCGTCATGAAGTTGGGTTCCATGAACAGAGAGCCGGAGAACTTCCTCTGCGTTTTGAGCTTGTAGCCGTTCATGATCTGCCTGAACTCCTCGTGAGTCTGAGGGACAAGAGGACGAGAGGAAGTGAGGAAGTGACACAGAGACAAAAGGTTTCACTCACAGCAGAGACACGGGAGCAGCTGGGGCTCGGGGGGGTTTCTCTAGAGGGGATCCGGGGATTCTAGCTGCAGCTGTGAATCAAACCTGGTTTTTACAACTCAGTGATAATAGTAGAACTCTGAAGGAATACGTTTGTATATAAACATTAAACGTACACTGAACAGTTCTCTCCTTCACTTGTTATTCTTATCTTGCATATTTATTGACCCAGAATAATTTTTTAATGTTTAAGAACCAATCGAGAAACCTGGAAGGTATGAAGAATCCATTTCCTCTGGATATTTTACCAATGTTTTCAGTTTTATGTCCTTGTATTTGAGTTTTTGTTCAACTATCTGTCTGATAGTTGAAACAAAAAAATTTCAAAGAATATTTGTGATTAATCGTTAAACTGTTGCATCATCTTTTCTTTTATCACACTTCCAGTATAATACATACAAACTGTTCACCCTACATTTCTCTTCTGTATTATTTAATCACCATATCTGACTTCAACTTGTTCCTCACATGAGATTAAACCCACTTTTTTTGTTTTGTTAACATTGTCCTGGTTGTGTAAATCTTATAATCTAGGATTTTCCACCCCACCCCCCCGAAACTTGCTGGTGTTAGGTTTGCTGACTGAGAGTAACTGGGCGTTTGCTATCAGGGCCCTGAGGCTCTGGAACTCCCAGTCATGGTAGATTAGACTCACCAGCTATCAACTTGTTTTCAAATCATTGCTTGAAAACATATTTTATAAGAATATCATTTGTTTTTAATACTTTATCTGTTGTTTTAACTCTAGATATGGGCTACAGGATATTTATGAAACTCAAACAAATGAACTGCTTCTCTTTCCAGCTTCTAGCCCTTGTGTTAAAGTTATTTAAGTTCTTTGTGTCTTTGTTAAGACCTAAGCTCTGTGTTTACCAGTGAGACGGGGGTCTGTGTGGTGAGGGGGGGACGTTACCATGTCTCCAAAGTGGTTCATGCCCAGGCGGAAGGAGTGTGTCCCCATGGAGTGCTCCAGGTTGTGCATCTCGATCTTCTGCAGGTTCTTCTCCCAGATCATCCTCCTCCAGCCTTCCTCCTTCTGCAGAGAAACCACAGGTTAAGAGCTTCGCCTGCAGCGGTCAGACATCGAGAGGGAAAGGGAACCGGGGGTCTCACCTCGTGGTATTTCTTACTGTGCCAGCTCTTCCACAGATCCCAGTGGTCGTCCAGCTGTTTGTCCAGAGCCGGGGCGGAGAGGACCGAGCTGAGACAGGCGGTCAGCACCAGGAGGGGCAGCATCCTGGCTTCCTGCTGAGAAACAACCAGTAAACAAGGGTGAAACACTGGTGTAGAGGCCTGGAGCTGCATTACAACACACACACACACCAGTCTCTGTGCACAACAACAACTGATAAGTCATGGTTCGAATCCCCCCACCCCCCATATCACATGTTGACATGTTTCCCAGTGACACAGGAGCAGATTAAACTGGGACGTGGATCTCCACAGTGTTTGGATGAGACAGCAGGAAACACTCTGTTCTCTGGAGTCTTGGCCACATCCCAGACTCTCAGCCCAGTCACGGGATTGAGCCGAGGACGAGGCCTGGACCACTGGGAAGACTGGGAACCAGTAGGAGACTCAACCCTATAAATGGGTGTTGTTTCCAGGGTTCGATCCACAAGTTGAGGGACGTTTCTCCCTTTTTTAAAAAGCAACAACAGTGGGAAAGAGCCGAGGGAGCGAGAGAGAGGGGGGGGGGGGGGGGGGGACAAAGAGCCGAATGAAACAAAATGGCTCGGGCTGGGGGACGATCACAACAGATCTCCACATTCCTCGAGAAACTGGCTTAAATAGACCTTTTCAAAATGGAGCCTTTGGTGGTTTTAACGCGTCGAGTCCAGAAACCAGTGGGAATAAAAACTCAGTGGGAATAAAACCAGTGAGGGACTAAAACCCGTGAATAACGGTTCAGGTCCAACGTCTCATTCACAAGTTCTAGAATCAAAGTTATATAAAACAAGAGGATTTGAATCTTACTGTGAATCTGTTGTTGTCGAAGAAAGAAGAAGAAGAAGAATATCCAGAGCGACTCGAACACAGCGTTTTATAAAGCCGCTTAGGCCCCGCCCCTCGAACTCGCTGATTGGTCTGCTCTTTGTATTTATCAGCACCAGGCCCCGCCCCCGCAGAGTGACGCCACCGCGGCAGCACGTGACTGCTCCTGAGACACAAAGTTGTTTTTCTCTGGGGTTTAACCTCGATTCATTCAATTACTGTAACTTTTTTTGCACTTGTTTTCATTCATTAATATCAGTTCTCACTTCAACTGTTTATTATCTGTATGTATATTTATCTGCTGCTTATATAATTACATATTTTCATACGCTACAGTATTTATTCATCTGATGCTACCTGGTCTTGTTTATATATTTTCATTGACTTTAACTGTACATACTGTATTACTATCTCAATACACTTCAATCACTTAAATCATTCAATTATTTATCCAAGTTGGTAAAAATTATTTTTTGCAGCCGGTATCCCATCGTCCTTTTACATTCATATTCTCATACTCTTTCATTTGATCTGTACGCAGACATTGCACTGATGTCCTTGTGGTCTTCTTTCATATTCTTTACTTTTACTCTATGGGCCTTTTAATTGTCCTCGGGGGACAAATACAGTTTTTTTTTAATTTGAATTTCTGATGCAAAGAGCTCAACAAAGAGCAAAACAAGAAAAACAACTTCATCACTTTGCTACAAAAAGTCTCAACACAAGTAAAAACGACAACAGATATTTTTCCAGGGGACAGTGATGAACCTGCTTTAGTTCAATGATTTGTGAAGTTCCTGACGAGTGGCACACTTCCATAACTTCACAGAGCATTAAACTGCAGCAGGTGTGTGTGTGTGTGTGTGTGTGTACATATTATCTGCAGCAGGTCTGAGTGTTTGTTGCCTTTGGAGACAGTGAGATATGGAGGTGGAGCTAAACCCATTACAACACTGTGAAAGGGCTGCTCCAGGGCCTGGGCAGAATTTGACCCTCAACCCCAAAGAAAGTAAACAAACAAACGCTTAGGTAAGCAACATTCAAATACATGTAACACATGTTTTAAGTAACGCTTCACCTGGAGGAATGACTCGGCTCTTTTTCTGTCTTTGAACTTTTACTGGTTCATAGGACTGTGAGGCTACAACTCACAGTTTTTAAAATTTCATCGAAGTAATCCATTTATAATACAATGAATAAAATTTTCAAATTCCCATTATTGTTCCCTGAAGCAAAAGTTCACATATCTGATAGAGTTTTGGGATATTGATTTAAAATTCACAGAAAACTGTGGAGATGAGCAAGTAAATACATCAGAGAAGTTGTTACCAGTTCAGTTTCTACAGCAGTTGTAATAAATGTTTGTCCTCACCGGGTTCATCCAGACAGATGCAGCTGGACGGAAATAAGAGACGACTCTTGTTATCTTATATCTGCAGCTCTACACGCGTGGAAGCCTTTTACCTCCAGCGTCTGTTCCACTGCTGAAAGTTCATTTAGTTTGAACACGTACCTATAAATAGTCAAACTCCTGCGTTGGTCTCTTATTGTTTCTGTCCGAGCTGGACACGTGAGGCCTTTGACTTTCTGCAGTAATTTGGTCTCATGAACCCAAGGTTTAAAAAAACAAAACATAGATTGTCCGACAGGTGCAGATGTTTCGAGAAAGCAGAAGTAGATTTCGCTTTACTTTTCTAAATGTGCACGATGAATACCACGGAGGAGGAAAGTGCTTCCATTGAATATATTAAGGGGTTTGGAAAAAAATAATAGTGTCTCTTGTCCGTCTGTCTACATTATGTCTATGAGTCTAAATATGTCAGTGTAGATTATATCAGAAATTCAGACTCTGTTTCTGAGCCTGACTCCTCACACAGGTTCCTCGAGGGCAAGTACACAAAGTACTGATTAACAGACACTAAAGTCAAAGTTACACAACCAAGCAGAACTCAGGTCGACATCTTTCAGGACGTGTATGACATAACTCTGTTGTGTGTGAGCTCTTTGCATCCTGACGACGACACAGTCGAACCCTCACAGAACAGATAAGATCCTTCATATTATCAGCGATGGTCAATGTGTTCATCGTCACGTCGCGTTCGCACTTCCTGAAACAACATCTGCACTCATCAGGCTCGATAGTCATGTGACTGAGAAGCTGATCAAACACATTGTTCTCTGCTTCAGGACCAAACCTTTTGTTTTGAAGGTGTGATGCTCTTTTACTATGATAAGGACGTCTGAGGTGGAAATTATGTAACTATATTTACTCCTCTACTCACTTTATATTTAACTTTAATTTAATAATTATTCAGTCAGCCGACGCAACTCATATATAAATACAATATTAGATTAAACTAAACTAAATGAAACAAAAAATATTGAAATCGTGCTTTCAGTTACTTCAGCGTGATACATTCATATATAGAGAATATTATAATATTGTAAAAATGAGATGGAAATTAGCTTATTAACATTTAAAGTTTACTTAATTTCTCTATAGACTGGAACTGGCTCCGGCTTCATATCAACAGAACAATGTAAAATTTGAATCAAGCTTTGAACCTCAATCTTGAAAAGAAAGCAAATAAGTGTGTTTCCCAAACTGTAGAAAGAAAACATATTTTACATTAATTATACCAAGTTTTAACGTACTCAACGTATATATTAAATACCACCCAGAGATATGATGACTCATTTACATCTGGTCCATGTGATGAACAATGTCTGAAGCTGTCACATGTCTCTGGTGTAACTGTCGTCAGGTCATCACGGCCTCAGAGTAAAAATACATCATTTCCCCACATGAGCAGAAAAGCAGAGTGACTCCTGCCGTTACCCCCCCGACTCCACTGGTTTCTGCTTATCCAGTAGTTATACTGTCGGCTGTGGTGGAAAGAAGCGCTGACTAATTCAACTGGGTGTCATCCGCATGGCAGTGTGTCCCAGTAATGTTTCCTAATGGAATCATGTGGAAGGTGAATGAAATTGTGCCGAGCACAGAACCCTGAGGAACGCCGTAATTAACTTTTGTTTACCTCTATTAGATATTTTCTTATGTACAAATACTTTTACACATTTTTCCATTATGTTACAAACTGTTTCTTCTAATCAATGTTGTATATATTTGTAATTTTCCTAAAATAAATACCGATATATGTCATGGTATCATCAACATATAACAACATCCTGCTGCAGTTTATCTCTAATGAACGTTATTTTGAAGGTTTTGTTTTCCTGTCACTTGTGACGCTCCTGCGTTATTTTTTGAGAACCATATGGAGTCAACATTACTCACAAGAAGAAGACGCTGCACAGACACACATCTGATCTGATCCTCCCTCCGTTTGTCCCAGAGGACAGAGCAGAGCTGAGGGACACGTCTTCATCAGGGTCCGTACCGACGTCTTCTCCTGTCCTCACACTGTTTCTCTGCATCATTGATGTTTTGCTGCCGTCAAACAACAACAACATTTTGGGGACATTTTCCACGATGAAGTTCACAGAAGCTCCACAACAGCAGCCAGAAGACTTTAGTGGGAATGAGGCTCAATCCCAGAGAACTCTTCTTAAAACCTCGGACTCTGACGTTCAGCAGCGTTTTCTTATCTGGGATTTGTTGTTATGTAAGAAAAGAATCAACAAACAGTGACGAGCGAGTGACGACTGAGAAGCTCGGTAAAGCAGGATGAGATTTAAATCAACATGTTATTTTATTATCTATAATATTTTGCTGGTAAATGGTTTTTCACTGTTTAGACACATTACGACATAGATCAGCTTCTTTTTACAGTTAGAGTCCAGTGAGTCACCATCTTTTCTGTCGAGTAATTTTACTTCTTAAATCCTCTTTTCAGTCTCTGTGACTTCTGAGTGTGTGTCAGGGATTTGACCTTTCAACAGAGACAATGGGTTTCATCAAAGTACGAACACCTGTGCACACACTTCTGCACAAGAACAAATTTGAGAACAAAAACTGAGGAAGAGGTTGGTGAATGAGGCTCGTTGGTTTTTTCTCAGCTGCTGATTCCAGGAACCAAGATGAAACTCAGGTGAAAAACACAAAGTACTTAAGACAAGTGAACAAACCTCAGGAAGATCACGTGATGTGACTGAAAGCTGCAGAACAGCTAAATGAACCGTTCACAACGGGAAGAGCATCAAAGCATTAAACACCCTGAAGCACTTTCTTTAGTTGCTTTCATTTAGTTTTATTTGATGCATGTTCCTGAAATTACAAACAGGTGAGACGTCAACGTGAGCGGCTTTACTATTTTGTAATGATGTGATAAATCATGTAAAAGGAAAGTTAATATAATAACATATCAATAATAATATTGGTTTCCTGTAGAGGATTTATATGAAAAACAAACAAGCAGTTTTCAGAACTTCACGTTAAACTAAAATAAACTATGTCGCAAAGTGGAACATTTAAAAGACATTAAAGGTGTTGGATTGAATGACGATTTAAAAGTTAAATATATCAAGACTACATGATTGTGTGTGATATTAAACAAATACACTGGTTATAGATGATATATATTTAATGTAAGTGTCATTTCTCTGCTGTTGCTTCTCTGTAAAAAAACAAACGAGACAAATTCAGATTCACGGCGTCGCCTTCGTTTCTCTGACTGAACAAATATTTTGAATGACAGTCAACAGCGTCAGCAGCTGGGACGAGTCGAGACAAACCCCGAGTCCTTCAGCAGCAGTCATGTGAGTGTGTGGGTGGAGTGTGTGTTTGTGTGTCTGTGTGTGTGTGTCTGTGTGTGTGTTGCTGCAGCTCGGGCCCCACAATGAAGCCAGAGAAGTGTAAATAACACAGCCTGGAATTCAGCAGAGGAACCAGTGAACCACAGAGTCAGAAACTCAGTGAGTCGCTGCAACAAGTGAAGTCGTCCTTCAATCTGGTGCATGAATACTCTTTACTCTTTTCTTAAGTTAATTAAAGTAAATTAAGGAGGACGTTTTCAAAGACACTTTATATTCACACTAATAAGAAACATCCACATTTCAACTTCCAATTAAAAATACAGAATCTAAAAACTCATGATAAAATAATGAAGAAGCCTTTTGTTCATTCTACATCAGGAACCTTCGAATATATATTTTAAATCAATAAAGAGACAATGACATGAAGCAGAAGTTGATATAAGGTGATTTTTTTCTATAAGTGCTGTAAGAGTTCGTTTTCTATAATGAGTTATTTAAGTAAATCCTCGTCAGTCTTATGTGCATGAGTTGTTTCTCACTTTAAAAAGAAAAATTAACCTCTACTTGCTAATTATCAGTTGTAAACTAAACCAGTTAAACCAGTAATTTCTCTTTCCTTTGTTTTAAACCTCTTACTCATTCAATAATTCATAAGTAAACAGAAAAGTCAGGAACTTTCTCTTGATCCAAATTCTTAATATTGCACCAATAATTCACTCGGGTGAAGTTTCATTCATTTGTTTATGTCCCTGTAATTACAATATTTTATTATGTGCAATGCTTCTTACACTCTATATACTTTTTCCATTCAAAATACTTCCATAAATTTATATCCAATTTTTTTTCCATTTTCCATGTTCATACTTCATGTTTATACATATTAAGCACTTATTTTGCATCAACTGAGCTGTTGTAACTCAGCAACTTTCCTGTGGGATTAATAAAGGATTATAAAATATTAAAAACCCTCTTAACCTCCTTGTGAGGCTCTTAACTTTATAAAATGAAAATCCAAAGTTAAAGATGATCTGCACACAGGTGTTTCTCTTCAGGAAGGACAGAGACGTTGATATTAAGTAAAGAATTTATTATAAAATGTATTACACTATAAAGTGTCAGAAGTACTAAGAACATGGCATTCCAAGACATGCTTAAAGAACGTAACATAAATAGCGACAATAAGACTTGTGCAATGTGGCGATTGGACCGAGCGTCGCTCAGAGGTGAAGTCGAGTTTCCTCGTTCGACAGGAACTCACAGAACCGTGTTTTTCAGAAAACCTCTTTGTTCCAGTTGCACTCGCAGCCGGAACCATGTGGAAAAAAACAAACGTGACAATATCGAGGTGATTCTCAGCTCTCAGCACAGAGAGTCTCTTTCTCTGGGAGGAAAAACTTCATGTTCACTTCCCTTTCTCAAACATCACCTCTCGGTGTTTACAAGGCAACAACAGAGGAATGAAGAAGTGTGTTGTTCAGGCACACGACGTTGGCAACTTCAGTAAAACAAGAACAAAATAAAACAATGTTCACGAGCAGTTTGGGACATTTCACTTTGTCATGTTTTATACACAAGCAGGAGTTCTATTGTTTTTAGGAGAAATGTGTTGTACATTCATTTAGCCTCGTTGCAATCGACGTATCGGGCGAAGCCGAAGGAGGTGAAATAACAAACAAGAGGATGAAGTGAAGGACACTCGAGTATTTACACCACAGCTCGAGGTTCGCTGTGTCGATTGGCAAGTTCAAGCTGAGATGGACAGAGAGAGAGAGGATTGGAAATTGTCTGTCAAGTCTCATCTCTGAGCAGCTGGAGACGCTGGAGGAAGAAAAGACAGAGAAACAGGAAATACTGCACAGAGCCGCTGGTTTTCTACCAGACTGGGACACAGCGTCTAGAAAAAGGTTCTTTACACCAACGTTATGAGAATGAAACTGTCTTTTTCTCAACATTAAAACACAAAAGAGAATTTTTTCTGGTCCAGGTTTTGTTGACGCAAACATTTTAAAACACCAGCTTCCACAAGGTGAACATGTTCTTCTATCATCTGCAGCCTTTGGCCTTTTCTATTCAGCTTCGTTTATATTGAATGATTCCGCTGAGCTGCAGCTTTGTGTCACGAGAAGTGAAAGAAAACGTGAAACCGAGCGAAACCGACCGAGACACCGACGCTCAGACACAAGCGGCGTTGGTGACTCGGACTCTGTGACTGTTGGCGTCCGTCACACGTGTAGAAAACGTGTTGCTTTTTGCTCGTTACAAAAGTTTAGAAATCGACCAAATTACAAAATGTCCCCTCTTCGGGTTGTTTACTTCAGTTTTGATTTGGACCTTGAAGCTGAACAGTGTCAGTGCTGCGCTTCTCTCTGTCGGCCACGTTCACGCTCAGTAAACACACGACTCACGACTCAGGGAGGGGCGAGTCTTCAGTGGTCGAGGAAAAACATGGCTCCAGTTCCATTTGTGAGGCTGAACAGCAGAGAAACACTTTCACTTACAGGTCCCATCGTTTCTTAAGATGTGCAGCTGAGTAATTCTGATAAAGATTCCTGGAAAATGTGGACGTGTTCAATCACTACACAGAGTTTTAACTTGTTCAAGCTCAAATTTAATTTCCGTCTTTCTCCTTCTGGAAATCGATGGAAAGCAGATAATTGTTTTATTCTTTCAAACCTGTCGTCAGATAAGAAAGCTTTGACCAACACCAGAAACTGAATCTTAAGTGATTAAAATAATCTGTAACACAACTGTCTTCTATTCCTCGGTGCAGAGCTTTGGTTTCACAAAAGTTCGTTTCCCCGGAGCAAATTACCTTCATGGAAATTCAATAATAAACTGCTCAGACTACATCAGACAGTTTAAGACACTTTCTGTTCCTGTTATTTTCTTTCCAGGAATCCTTCAACAAAACCTATGAGATTAAACGTCATCAAATGAATCCAGAACATAGAGTTTTGTTGTTGGATGGATAATACTTTTACAATATGCAGGGCTGTAAAAACCCAACAACACACCAGTTTCCCTTTGACTCACAGCGTCACATCAACTCCTCACTGAATTCAATCTGAGATCAAACTTCTCCCGACAACTTGACAACATTAGAGTCATCAAACAGAACTCAGCAGAGACGAGGATCTGATTTCAGTCGCGTTTGGGAAATTCAAATTTCAGAACTTCGTAAAACGAGACAAGCTTTTCATTTCTTTTTCCTCGAAGTCGAGTTTCGATCAGTGTCAACAAGGCACAGTTGTTCAAATGTTTGGACCGAACCACTGCTGGGACGACTTTGTGCTCTGTAGGGAGGTAGAAGGCCTCAAAGGCACTCGCAGAAATGCTCTTCACGTATTAAACGGGAGAGAGGTGAAGGCTCGAGGGAGGAAAGACCCCAGCCTCCGAGTCGACACTGATTTCATACAGTCCTGAACATGAGAAAGGTCCGAACATGGGACCGCCATCTTGTCCTGTCTGTTATGAGAGTTGAACTTTCGCTGTGAGGAGAGAGAGGAGGAGGAGGGATTTTAAAAAGCAGCACGACGAGAATAAGAACAGAATAAAAGCACAGATTCCTCTTTGGAGCTCAGGACGTTCAGGTTTTCACAACATTCATAGTGGAAGGAGAGTTCGTCTGTACAGATGTGGAGAGCACAAACACAACATCTGGCCCCGACGTGATGGGAGTGATTGAAGAGCGAGCTGCTCCACTCGGGTAACGATTGCACTTGTTTATTTTCACACACACACGCACACACACAGGAGTCTGTTCAGGGGGAAAAGTCTCAGGGGACAAACCGTCTCGTCTGGCGAGGACAGAGAGTCGACCCTGATCAGTTCAGCGGGACACGACGGAGCTGATGGAGTTGTACGACATGCCTCCGTTGCAGGTGGGGGGGTAGCCGTTGACGACTGCCTCCATGTTGACCCTGAAGACGGGGGAAGCTTTGAGCAGGAAGTCGGCGGCGTCCCGACGGCCGAGCTCCCTCAGTTTGGCCATCAGCACGCCGACCGTGCTGTCCGCTCGCCCGCTCCACTCCTGCAGCAGCGCCGCCGTGGGGCTGGGCTGCAGCACGGCCTGCTGGGAGTCGGGCTCCAGCTCGGGGTCGCCGTTTGGAGTCCCGCTGCTGTGTTTGGCCACCAGGTCCGTGAGGCCCAGGTTCATGGCGAGCAGGCACCAGTCTTTCCCCAGCGCGTCCGGAGGGTCCAGCATGCGGCAGAGCTTCCTGCGAGCCAGCAGGGGGACGTCTGATATGTGGATGTCAGTTCCCAGAATCCCCTGCTGGTAAACCTCAGCACAACCGAACACCAGGATGCTGCTGAAGCTCTCCCGGTAACCTCCCATCGTGTTGGTCAGAGAGTTTTCCCGCTGGACTTGAGCCCGGAAGAAATCTTTGGGTTGGTAGACCATGATGGGGGCGTGGTGCTCCCGCAGCTGCTGAGGACTCAGGTAGTATTTGGCGGTGAGCAGGCCCGGCAGCGTGGAGGCCAGCAGGTTCTCTGTGATGCTGCAGATGGTGTCCAGCAGGGCGTAGCACTTGGCCCGCTCGGAGTCATGTCCACGCACCTGGATCTCCAGCCCCTGCCCGTGGTTGACCAGCAGGATCATGGCCTCCACCGTCCCCTGGCTGACCTTGGCCCCGTTGGTCCAGAGATGGATGTCTCCGGCGATGTCCTCCATTCCCTCCTCCTCTGGCTTCTGCTGGTGGCTCCAGCGACACAGGTTGACCTGCAGTTTGTGGAACAGGCCGCAGGGGAAGGGCGTGAGGTGCTCAGCAGGGACGAGGCGCACGCCGCCGTAGAGCAGAGACTCTTCTTCCTCCTCTTCGGTCCAGGAGCGGTGGAGACCGTTTGTCTTGATGAGCGCAGGAACGTCCACCATGGACGGGTTGGTGGCGTCACGGGCGCAGACATCCATGGCGTCTAGAATCTGCAGCAGCTCGTCCACGTCACTCTCAGGGGCCAGAGCCTGCACCTCCTCCAGCCTGTAGCGCCCCCTGTAGTGGTGGATGGCCTTGGGCGTCTCCACGGAGAGCAGCTTGCCGAGGACATTGCTGCAGAGCCAGCGCGGCTCCAGCAGAACCACGTCCTGCACCGTCTCACTCTGCATGATGTTGATCTGTGGAAGGAAGGAGCAAATCAAAGAGGAGAGATGGTGAGAGAGGGAGGGAGAGGAAAAGAAAAAGAGTGAGATAAAACTAACAGGAAATTAATAAGACGCTTTTCAGAGTCAGTTTCCCAAATTCTTCCTCCTGAGCTGAGTCATTCTGGTGAATAAACAGAGACAACAACTTCCAGCTGTGGAGTTTTTTTCTTTATAGATGAAAAACATACAAACAAACATGAAAGCACAGTGCCCCCTGGTGTTAGTCTGGTGAAGTGACAGCCAGCTGCTGATAAACACACACGCACCTCTCCCATGCTGTGAAGCTGCAGGGCCAGTGTGCGCAGGTGATCCTGGCTGACCAGAGGGTTGATGTGCTCCTGGACGTCGCTGACAAACTGCTGCCAGGACGTCAGCTGGTTGGGTCCACTCAGCTTCCTCCAGGACGGCAGCGTGGTCAGCAGGCGCTCCGACAGCAGCGTCATGGGACTGCACGTCTGCAGCGACAAGTCACAACACGTCAGATATATCTGTCATCTGATAGAATTTTAACCAAGTTCAATAAATATTTTTACTTTCAAATCAATTACATCTATTCTCTGCTTGCGTTCTTTCAGGGAGATTAGATAAAAGTGAAAAGACACAGGGAGGAGCAGAGGAGGCAGAGGAAGCAGGTGAAACAAAGGAGGAAGAGGAGGCAGACGAGGAAGGAGAGGAAGGAGAAGAAACAGAGGCAGAAGAGGAGGTAGACGAAGTAGGAGAGAAAGGAGAAGAAACAGAGGAAGCAGACAAGGAAGGAGAGGTAGGAGAGGAAATAAAGGAAGCAGAGGAAACAGAGGGACCAGACGAGGAAGCAGAGGAGGAAGAGGAAGTAGACGAGGAAGGAGAGCAAACAGAGGAAGAAGAGTAAACAGAGGAGGCAGTTGAGGAAGGAGAGGAAGGAAGTAGGAGTCAGAGGAAGCAGTGCTCACCGATATGATGTTGGTGCGCAGCTCCTGTAAGTGGCTCCTGAGCAGCTTTATGTCTCTGGAGTTCGAGGCTCCAGAATCCATCACAAACAACTTGTCACTGAACTGCATGTCGTTCCCAAATCTGAAATAAGACAAGACCGACATTATTAAAAAGTGACACCTGCTTACCGGATTAATGAGATAATAAAATAACAGAAACACTGGAGCTACACGTGGCTCTAATTATTATTTTAGTGGCATGTAAAAGGTTGTGGTGTTTTGCTCACAACTGGAAAAGTTGCTGAGGCTCATGGGTACTGTAGTTTTTACAAGATGTTTGGAGCAATAACTTATAACAGCATTGAGGGAGGTTTCATCTGGTAAATAAAATGATCCAACAACAACAAACAACGTTGTTCTGAGGTTCGACTCCCGACCTGTTCCGGACTTCCTTCAGCAGAGCTCGCTCCTTGTCGTAGCTGAAGTCTCCAGAAAACGCTCTGGGGACGTCGGCGAGGTCGGCGTGCGTGGCCACCAGGACGACCATGAGGGGCTGCGGGATCCGACCCCCGAACGCTGGAGAGAACAGAGGACAGCGGATTTATAATGCAAGTCACTTTACAATGACTTTGTACATGTTGTCTGGTGAAATCATCTTTCTAAAGATTAAGGAGCTAATTGCACTTATACAATTAAGACACAGTCTTGTCTCATGTGCCGAAATCTGGTCAATAACTTATAATATCTGAGTGGATTTACTACGGATCGTGTTTCTGCAGCAGTTTAACTGATTAACTTCAGGACAGAACATTTATTTTTATTAGTTTAATACCATTTCATCATAATTTCACCATCATGGACAATAAGGCTGCAATTCTTTACCTAGTGAATAAATTACATCCTGGGTGTATTTGACAATTATCCATTGTCACAGTACTTTGTTTAGAAATGTTTACAGATGTATAACGTTGAAATAAATTAGGTTTTTAAAGCAGACATGTTGAACACTTTAATAAATTAAATGGAAGACTTTTTAAGCCTTTTATGGCCTTTTTGTGGAAACTGAATCCAGAGCTTAAGGTTTTTCCGGTCCTGCAGTGTTAATACAGCTGTGGCTGAAGAGGCGGTGCTCACCGATGTTGTCCTGTGGCAGCGTGAGCGCCTTCAGTAGGTTCAGCCAGTAGGTGATGTGGCTCAGCTGAGTCTCGTACGGCTCCTCCAGGCTGAACAGGACCAAGTGGATCGCTGTGACGTCGTTGGCGGCAAAGTAGTCGTAGGAGCAGTAATAAACCGGGTTCCCCGAAAACTCCCACACGCTGAAATCCCCCACACCTGCAGAGAGGGAAAGAAGTGCAGTCTAAGTATTTCCTGTGTTTCGTTATAGTTCTGTTTAAACGTAGCTGCCTCCGGTTCTCACCGTGGATGTTGGCGTGCTGGATGTCGATGGCCTTCGTGGCCTGGTCGTCGCCGGTGGACAGGGCGCTGTGGACGGGGGAGAAGACCTCCAGGACGCCTTTGGTGAGACTGGGCTCAAACATCATGCTGCGACTCCGCACGCTCACATTCTCACAGCCCGGGTACAAGTTGGAAATACTCACCGACACTGAAGGAGGAAAATAGAGTAGTTCAGTTCAAAAAAGTAACTTAAATAATCAATCCTGTAATCAGATGTGTATCCAGTCATATGTTTCCCACTTGCTGCCACAAGGTGGTGCTGTTCTATAGCAGATAAATCCAGTTAGCAACTCCACATCCAGATGTGCTAAACACTGAGGGCCACACCTACCAGTTGATTTTCTGTGGTGTTGAACCACAGGTCTGCAGCAGCTTTGTTTATCATCATCCTTCCTTATTGTGACTTAATCAGGTGGATAGAGTTTGAGTCTATTTCTTTTCTAATCCATCACTTCATACAAAAACGGTGACGCCTTCTGTTATTTGACAGATTAGTTAAGTAAAATGATAAAGGAAGATCAGTCTCTGCCAGGAAATATCACACAGAGCAGAACACTTTCAGATATGTGCCTATAAGCATCATAAATGGGTTTTTGACGAGTATAAATATGTTATTAACGCGCCACATTCAACAGGATCATAAAAGTTGAAGATTGATGCCAGTATGGAATCACAATGCTCTTCATTCCCTCTCGGTTTCTTTGTTTTTCCCCGTCTGTCAACATCACCTCAGTTGTGACAGAGTCAACAGAGACAGTTACTGAATTCAGGCAGAAACGTAGCAGCTTCCTGTGCAGCTCGGACTCGGGCCACTGGTTTGCTCCCAGTAAAGAAGATGGGATCGGTAACTCTATACACATGACTGAGCATCAGGTCTGTCTGAGAGGTAATGGCTCTGAGCGCTGTGTGAGAGTGTGTGTGTGTGTGTGTGTGTGTGTGTGTGTGTGTGTGTGTGTGTGTGTGTGTGTGTGTGTGTGTGTGTGTGTGTGTGTGTGTGTGTGTGTGTGTGTGTGTGTGTGTGTGTGTGTGTGTGTGTGTGTGTGTGTGTGTGTGTGTGAGGGGAGATGAGCGCAAATACAGAGAAAGATTGATGGGAGATTTTGTTTTTCTTACACTACACTGAACAGATCATTGAGTCTTTACAAACCCTCAGAGGGAAAAAAAGGCTTTTCTTGGACCAGGAGGAGGAGAAAACGTTTGTTTCTACTTTAGAGAATAACTAAAACCCAGATATTCCATCAGCTATCATCTGACGAGGAATAAGGACCAAGTCAAATATATCAAGGCTTCTGGCATCTTATGTTTGTCGTAAACCATTTACAGTTCGACTAGTTTCTTCTTTTACCTTGATGCAGGTGTTTCATCTCCTTTGTTCTCCAGTCAGACTGTGACTCAAATGTGATTTTCTTAAACTAAAATTCACATTTTCAAGCTTCAAAACATCTGACAAACATGAAAACTGTTGCATGCGCTTGATGAGTTGCGAATGAAGGTGAGCAAACATTAAATCAACACTGTTAATGTGCATTAACGTGACTTATACATTATTCTAAGAAGGTAGTTCTGGTTCTTGGCAGGTGATCTGGAGGATTAAACTTGTGTTGGATTATCACAGCTCCCTCAGATCCGTCCGTTAACCTACCGGCAGGTTTGGAGTTGACGGGGGAGTTGGGGTGCCGGGTCGTGTTGCTCATGCGTGTCGTCCTCCTCCTCCTGAAGAAGCTGCGCAGGATGCCACACTTCAGAGACTCCAGCAGGGAACTCTTCCCGGCTCCGGAGTGTCCGAACAGCTTCAGCTTGATCCTGGGCTGGACTGTCTGCGTGGGCCGCAGCTGCTGGATGTAGCTCAGCTTGTGGTTGTCCTGAAGACCCAAATAAAAAAAATAAACACACACATGATGGTTCAGATCGCTCTGAAATACACATTTCTCACCGTCATGGCATCAACTCCCATTAGAGTCCACAGTGATGTTAGATATGTGACTCTCTTCATGTTGCTTTAATTGATTTAAACTAATCTAAAGGTTTTTCTATGATACAAACACACCAGCACGAGACGTTTCCAAACACTCCTCTGCCTCCTGTATTTCTGCGAGTTCATCATATAACATTTGTTAATGTGTAAAACACTTAAAACTGATCCACTAGATGAGTCATGAATCAGGAGCGACCTCCAATGCTGGTGTGGTTGTGTGGGATGTGAAAACCCTCCACGCTCCCACCTGAGTTATGTTAATAAAGAAAGTTTCTAAATTCAATCCATGTGATTCACATCTGAGCAGAAAACAACACTTTTCCTTTTGGAAATACATTTTGTGGGCCTCTTATTATCCGTCTTTCTCTCTCTGGGGTTTTGGGAAGTCTGAGTCGTTCGTTTGAATCTGGCGTCGGTTTGTGAAGTGTCTTAAATTAGCCGAGCATATGCAGAGGATGACTGTTTTCGCAAGTTGCTGCTTTGGTGTTTTCACGCTGTGCACTAAATCCCAGCGGGTTTTCTGGACAAAAAACGATTAGAGGAGAACATTTAACTTTAGGTGAACAAGAAAATGGTCTTGGACTGGGAACACTGGACGCAGCTCCAGCTCGTACACCTCTGGAGGGAAGAGCGTAGAAAAGCTGGATGTCAGATAACAGGAGTCTCAGCTTTGATCCCGCCGGTTTGAGTCCGGTCCTATTAAAGAGCCCTCGAGCACAGGCAGTGACTCTTTAAGTCATCGTGGATTAAGTGTGTGGACAGCAACACTTCTCTAGTTCCTCAAGCTCTGTGCTTCAGAACCTTCAATTGAGTTGAAATGTTTTATCATCCGCTTCTACCTGTGAGAGTGAGGCAAGTGCTGCCACAGTCTAAAATTGGTCTAACACATTCCTGTTGGAAAACGTCTCTGCACACCTCACTGCACTGAAATAGACCAAAGTGAGATGAGTGTTTGTGAAACCTTGGTTTGCACAACGCAGCCTTTTCCCTTGACTCCATTTAAATAGTTGAGTTATGAAGAAATCACCAAACAACATTGATAAACATAAGGTCCTTTCTTTAACCTTTTTCAGCTTCCCCAACAAAGAAATGATGTGTTCATGTTGATCGGTAGAAGCCAAGTCCTCCGCTGTCTTTCCATCCTGAGGGAGGAGAAAGAAGAGAAGGATAAATATATGCATGAGAACTCGTCACCAAACAGATAATCCTCCACATTTCCCGTAGCTGTTTGAATGGGCACTCAAGTGTTTCTGATTCACATCACTGCCTCTGACGCTGTCGCCCGAGTCTTTCATTTCAGTCCGTGCACCATCATTCTTCTCTCTTCGTCCAGCTCCACAACCGCACTCATTTGTTAATCTCTCCATTTCCTCCTCAACACACTGACACAGAAACGCCACAGACCCGACAACTTTCACGTCTCTTTCATTGACTCGGCCATCTGTCACTGTCCGGCATCGACAGCCTGAAACGCCCACAAACCACTTCCCCCTGTCCACAGCCCACTGAGGCAGAGGAGACACCAATCGTTCTGTGTTTGATCCAGAAACATAACATCATTAAAAACACTTTGAAATCACTCTTTTCATGCGAGACCTTCGCTGTACAGCTTTAATTTTCCGCTTGGTTTCAGTATGTCCTTCTCTCTAAAGTGCTCCTCTGATAAGGTTGCATCATATTATAGGAACACAACAAGAACAACGACCTTCCAGTTGTTCGTATGAGCTGAATGTCAAGTAAATGAAGAGCAGCTCCAACCGACCACTTAAGAGTGATTTTAATAAGCGAACCAATTCACGGGAATATGCTCAGACAGATGGAGTGTCAGGATTATTACTACTGGTGCTCGGCAGCGACAGAGGAGCGGCTGGTGCTAAGTTCCAAGTAAAAAACACCAGATGAACATTTGATCTTCTGCGGTTTCTCGTTTTTAGAGAATATAATTGAAAATAGAGCAGTGTTTTAATTGATTATATGTCAAATAAAGATACAGAAAAGAATCTTCAATGCAGTAAAGGTCATAAACCCCAAAACAGGGTGAAACATCATGATTGGCTCCGGTTCCAGATAACTTTAAATGGCACCACATACAGGGTATTTCATCTTTATTTACGGTTTATGAATTATACGTAGAGGAGAGAAGAATAATCCTAATGCTGTCAATTTGTGACGTGTAGCAGACGCCATCAAGCGAAACATTTCTCCTTTTACTTCCTACGAAACGTCAAAAACTGAGCAAATCGTAGAAATCTAAACTGTGAGCTTTTCCGTTTCCTCTAGTCTGCTCTAAAAGCCACTAACTGCAGGTCACTGCACGATGAATTATACATTTCAGTGTGTGATTTCCAGATTAAACATGCATCAAGTAGCACATCAGCTGTCATACAATATTAACAGCTCCAGAATGCAGCAGGAGGGAGAGAAAGAGAAACCTCAGATTGGGACATCTGGCAGGATCCATTAATGGTTTTATTTCTTAATCTACAGATACATAAAGACAATGAAAAACATATTTACTAACCCAGATGAGAGGGAGATAAAATGTTTTGACCATATATTTAATAAATGATCTACGTAAAGGCCTAACAAGACAAAGAACTTGGTGCTGCACAGAAAAATCTAAATACAGAACATGGTCACTGAAGCGAAGCCGAGGCGACTGTGATGTAAAGGATTTTAAAACAACTTGAAGCAGAACTGAGACAGAGAAGCTGCAGCTGCTCCGATGAATTTAACTTCAGGAGATTTAAAATGGATGAGAAACGATCCAGGAATCATTGCGACAAGGAAAATGAAGAAAGGAATGACGGATCAGTTCCTGCTATTATGTCGAGGATGTAAAATGACACATCTGGCAGACATCACAGCTTGCAAACATATTTTGTCGTCGGCTCAGACCATTTTCTCTTCTGGATTTAATTTTCTTTCACCCACTCCTCCGGCAGATTTCTTCAAATTCTGACATGTTTTTGGGCTGCGCACACGGCAGGTTCCAGATCCACCCACAGACCTCATGATGTTGTTCTTGTCAGGGGACTGTGAGCCCCCCCAGTGTTTCATGCTGAATTTTGAGGTCACTTTGGGTGTGCAGCAGAAATGTCATCAACATGCCCACTTGGATATTTTTGAGATTTTACTGGGAAGCTGTTAAGAGGAACTGACTCTGACATTTGTGTTTTCACATATATTCTTTACTGAAATTTTCTGGAAATCTAAGTATTTGTAGATTTGTAATGGGATCCATTCTTTTCTCTTTCTGTAGCCACACAGCCCCAAAGCAAAGAACCTCCACCTCAATGCTTCTCAGGCAATGGGACGTTTACTTGGTGCCAAAACTTTTGTACATCACTACAACTCATCCTGATCCTGAAGAAACATGAGCTGGCAGAGCTGAGGTGCAGCAACAAAACAGCAGCATTTACAGATCACTGTTCGTGGACTCCCACAGATCTGAGGTCAAACGACAGAATCTGGTCCCTGACTCCTCGTAATGATTCTGAGCGGTTTGATAAAAAGCTCTTAGCCTGCGGCTGCTGGAGCCTTCGACTTCTTACCTGCTGCTCAGACTCTGCAGAAAACAACTCAACAGTCAGAACTGAGAAAATGAAGTGAATCTACTTTCTATCATTTTATATAAATTATACAAAAATCCAGCTTATGAAGCGCGTGTGACAGCGAAGTGAGTCGAGCATCAACTTTCTCTGCAGCTAAAGCAGAAAATGAACAAGTCGCCATAGAAATAAGTCAAGAGAGACACAGACGTTTCCAGGATGTTCGTTATATAAGTAATGTCATGTATGTTATTCATCCATTCCATTGAACCACAGCAACATCCCTCAGAAGATACAAGATCCATACGCTGCAATCTGTCATGGTGACAAATCCTCGACACAAGCTAATGCATTCAGCTCGACTGTGAGCAGCAGCAGCTCCTAAGTGACAGTTTAATTAATCCGAGCGCAGAGAGGCATTGGAAAAACACAACCTGAGATAAGTTACAGTCATAATAAATCATACGATCCTGCGTGTTGAGGTTGTGCCTCTGTAAAGTGAAGGGGAAATGGAGAAGTGTGCAGTGACTCACGTTTGTGACGGCGTCGATGTTGGCTCCGGACAGGCAGAGGTGACGGACGACCTCCAGGCCGCCGTTGTTCGCCGCCAGGTGGAGCGGCGTCCGGCCGTACTGGACGAGAGAAGAGAAGAAGAAGAAGAAGAATGAATTTTCAGTTGATGGAAAAGTGAGAAAAAGATTTAACATAATTAAGGTAGGGGCTGTAAAAATGGGCCGATGGGTTTTCTGTAAATCAATATTTATAATTTTCTATCTTTTCTAAATAAAAACCTAATTTAAGAAGAATAGCACTCAGAACTATTACAAATATCCTGATCTGTTCTGTCAGATAAGTAATAATACGTCTCAGGGTGTTTTGTGTTGCGTTACATTAAACACACACTGAGCAGCTGACTGTACAAAAAACACCAAGGCAATGATTTGAAGGTACTGTTTTTCTCCCAGTCCCATGAAATGCATAATTTCTCGACTTAGCACCCACATCCTAGTGCTTCAGCTGGTCGACCGATTGCATCACTATCTTTCACCAAAAATTAAATAGTAGACCTGAAATACTGACACCTGCAAATCACAGCTATTATTTAGTTTCCTCTTAAACGTATTGAAACATCACAAAATAGATTTTTCCCTCATGGAGGATAAAAGTAAAGATTTGGAAAGTGTGGATACCCATCCCTGAAAGCAGAATCAATTCCAGTCGGTCACAACTTGAAAACACAAGGCATCATTCATCCTGTTTGAATCTAAACAAAACAGGAGACATTTTCAATTCCACGCCTCTTATTTCCTTCCCCAGTGTCTCCAGCTGACAGATCCAGACTCAGCAACGTGTGATATGCTGCTTGAGATAGGGCTTAAAAAAACAGGCAGAGACTGGAAATAGTGAATAAATAACATCCCTGGTTGTGTTGTCTGCTGCTGATGCACATCACTTCCCTGAGCTACTCTGGGAAAGAAATGTTTCTGTATGCAAAAAGAATAAAATAAAAAGAAAAGGAGGGCTGCAGCGTCAGTGTCTGAGAGAAGCATCCCACCGCAGAATATATTAAAATGGATGGTGTCAAAATAGCTTGTGAAAACACCAAAGGCAGGAACGTGTGGGAAGTCGTGCTCGACAGTCAGAAATATAAACCATGTACGAGAGAGCTGCCGTGAAGGAAGAGTTTATCAAAATAAGACAAAAGCCTCCAGCTGTTATCAGAATAAAAACATTCTCGGCTACTATCACAATACGCCTATAGTAAATATTTTTACTGAAAGCCAGATTTATGAGTCTAGCTCAGACTGGATCACAGATCAGAAATGTATTTACTCCTGGACAAAATCCTTTAATTCCTGGTAATAGGTTTGCTTTCTCTGTTTTTTTGTCCCTCTGTGATTAACCCTCGTTCAGCTACACAAGATGTCTGAAAGTATCTGGATAGTTGAGCTGCGAGTCCAACTGCAACAGTTCTGAAAAATGATTTTCCTACAGCCTCCACTCTTTTTAAATACCTTCAGAAAGGTGAACTGAAACTTAGAATTGACTCAAGGTTAATGCATCACGTGATGTTGCCAGTGTGAAGCTGCCGGCTGTAAAACAATAGCTGTGTTTGGTTTATGTGAGATGAGTCAAAACTGCTCATTGTGCAAACAGGAGCATTTTAATTCAAGGATAAATCAATTCAATGTTATTGTTGTTATAACAGTTCTCAAGTAGAATGTCCATCCTGCAGTTTGATGCCTCTGCAAAACCAATTCAGTTTCAGTCTACATACCCGTATTTTCCAGAAGTCACTGTGACCACTGATATGTAATTAGTTCCTTGTTGAGTCCAGGTGTAACTGGTACGGCCGACTGGAGATACCGTGTTCTAGAAGCCACAGTGACCTTGACCTTTGACCTCCAAAATCGAATCAGTTCATCCTTGAGTCGAACTGAATGTTTTGTACCGAAATCCCCTCAAAGGGTTGTTAAGATATCAGACGGACAAAAAGAAAACAAGGTCCTCACCTTGTTGGCGAGGTCGAGGTTCGCCTTGGCGCTGCAGATCGCCATGACGATGGGCAGGTTTCCGTCCTTGCAGGCGATGTGCAGCGGCGTGTTGCCATGGCGATCCTGCTGGTCCAGGTGGCAGTGGTGCCTGAGGAGGCAGCGGACCACCTCAACCTGACACCTCCGTACGGCCAGGTGGAGGGCGGTGTGGCCGTCCTGGACACACACACACACACACACACACACACACACACACACACACACACACACACACACACACACACACACACACACACACACACACACACACACACACACACACACACACACACACACACACACACACACACACACACACACACACACACACACACACACACACAATGTAAATCATTAATCTCTTAATTGTTGTTGATCTAAACATTCAACTGTGCAGGAGCTGCAAAGATGCAGGTGTTTTATCAGACTGATCCTCGGAGGTGAATAATGTCCTTAAGCTTCTTCAATGTTTTGTCTTTTCTATTGGTCCTGTTCAATGGGCATGAATTGTTTTTGTTGAATCGGATTTCTTGTTTGGTTCCCTGAAAGCTTAATATCAGTGTTATTATCATATTTACTGTCATTCCTTGCTCTCTTCTCAGTGCACACGAGTAATCCACACTAGTTTAACCTCTTTTCATCTTCAAAGATACTGGGAACAAACAAATGGCAGGAAACCCTGAGGCAGACCCTCAAGTGCTGAGAATCCCCATAAGGATCTGGAAAACCCTGCAGAAATACTCCCGACCCAAATAACAAGTTGAATTTCTCTCACACAGCATCAACGGCAAAGCGGGAAGCAAGTGCATGTTGTGCTAAAAGAAAAGTAAGACGTGTGTATGAGGTTGAACTAAATCTTTCATCTGAGATTATCACCTTGTCAGTTGCTTGTAGATCGGCCCCGTGCTCCACCAGGCACTCCACGATGTCTGCGAAGCCCCGAGCAGACGCCGTCAGCAGCGGACTCTCGCCCTCCCGGTTCTTTGCGTCCACATGGCAGCCGGTCTGGCAGAGCGCCCGGGCTACTGGCGAGTAGCCGTGCCAGGCAGCGCAATGCAGCGGGGTCTCCTGCTCCTGGAGACGGAAACAAAGGATGCAAAAGAATAAAACCTGCGTCCTTTGGTTGGGAGAAGAATCTCTCTGTTAAAAACCAGGTCATTTCTTTTGCACGTGCATGTTAATGTACGCAGGTGCTCACCCTGTCGGACAGGTCTGGGTTGGCCCGGATGCTGCACAGGTAGTTCACCACGTCCACGTTGCCGTAGCGAGCCGCCACATGAAGAGCTGTCTCTCCAGACTGCAGGAACAGGAAGGAAAACAGAAGATTATGACGTTAGCTGCTCAGCATCTCAAATGCACTTTTATTCAAACGGCTTTTTGCACATGAAATAACAAATATCAAGGAAAAGTTTTTTGTACTTAGAAAAAATGGTAACAGGAAGCATTTGACTTTATTCCTCAGAGTCAGCAACTTTCCAAACACTTCCACTTAAACAAGACATTTATATTTTTCAGTCCTGCGTTCCCAGACATCCCACTCTCTAGACATCGATCCTTCAGCCTCACGTTATGGCTGCCAGTCAGAGCAGAAGTTAAATTGCTGAGGAGCTGCTTACGGGAAACGGCGCCCAAGGTGTTCGCGTGTAGAAAGGAAAGTGAACCGCTTAGCAAAACATCTCATGGATTTATGTTCGGGATAAAAAAAGCTTCATAGATTTATTTAATTAGAGGGAAAAGGTTCATCTTTCCTAAATAAAGGCGTTGAAAGGCTTTACAGCTTTGCCTTTCTCGTAAGGCGATCACTTAGTTACATACAGACACCTCTGCTTGGGATCCAGGGTTATAGCGTAATAAAGTAAGATGAAACTTAAATTATCCTTGGACGGGAAGTAGATAATAATCAGGAAAGTGCCTGGTGTGCAGATTAGCTGAGCTGGCGGAGGAGTCTGCCCCACCTCCGACAGAAGAGGACACCACCAGCGAGCACCATGATTAAAAGAGATTGGAAAAAATGCTTTTGGGATTTCGTCTGCCCGAGCCGGCTCTGTGATCGAGGCTAACATCAAACCAGCATCTAAAGCAAACACCCACGCAGACTCACGCAGACCATTCTTTCTCAGCAAGGCTGGTTTCTATAGCAACAGCGAATAAGATGATAAAATGCCCGAGTAACTGGTTTTCTCCACAGGGGCAGAGTGTGGTGAGTGTCAGCGTGTGAATGTGCTTTTGAGAGTGTTTGTGTGTGTGCGTTTCTGGGCCTTTTGGAGATTCTCACTAATGCTTCTCAAGGGGTTTAATGGTGTGGGAGTGTGTGAGCGATCGCCGATAGATAGCAGCGTGTGGAGTGGTAGTAAGAATCTGAGTTTCTGTACAAATGTGTGTGTGTTTGTGAGAGACAGGCAGAGAGAGAGCAAGAGAGAGAGAGAGAAAAGAGGCACTTGATTCACCTTATCTTGGACATCCAGAGGGCATTTCTTTTCATGAAGGAATCTCAAGGTCTCGACGTGGCCGTGTCTCGCTGCGTAGTAGATGGCGTTGGCTCCGCTCTGAAGGAGGCAGAGAGAAGTAAATCCCTTGAAATGCTAATTCCAGTAACTCGACTCAAGGTATCTGCTACAACTGAGTGCCCGTCAATTTCTGTTGCTCTTTTCCCCGTATTTAAAATCTGTAAATCTCAATGTTTGGAGTCATTCAGTCGTATTTCAAAGCGAGTGACTGAATGAATGCAAGTAGCAGATGAGTGTATCCATTAAATAAATTCCAGCTCTGCAGTGACACATTTTTATTAAACTGAATTTATTCAGGGTTTAGTCTATTTGGAAAGAAATGTGACGTCTTCAACGCCGGTGTGTGTGTTATAGAGTCAACAGCTGCTTGTCAGAGTCACACTGATGACACATCAGTACCTTGTCGTGGGCCTGGATCTCTGCACCTTTTCTCATCAGCACCTCGATGATCTGAATGTTGCCACAGCCAGCGGCGATCAGGAGGGGAGGGGTCCCGTGCTGCAACACATTTTAATATGAGTTAAACCTCTTTACAACATGTAAATTGTGTGTCTGCATGAAAGTACCGGCTGATGTATGAAACAGGAAAAGGCCAGATAAAGTATTCTGGAGCAAAGTGAGAAAAATAAATGTTCAATTCGCTGTTATTCACTCTTTTCTTTAATCTTTTTAAATCATTCTTTCCCTCCGTCAGGTGTTATTCTGTGTTATTCTCCTTCTCCTCTTCCCACTTTAAAATAAGTGGACAGGAAGCATTTCACACTTTCAAATCAAAAGACTAAAATAAAAAAAAATAGGTTGAAAGAATAAAACAGCTGCAAACTTTAGAACAGCAGCAATTTCGGCAGGAAATAGAAAGTAAATATAGATGTAATTAAAGGTCTGTTTGTGTAATAAGTCTTAACATGTGCTGACCTATGATTTTGTGTAAAAAGGCTGCTTTGAAAAGGTCTATGAGGTGTAATGTCTGTTAATTCACCTTGTTGGGCTGGTTGATGTCATAACTGTTCAGAGAGCCAAGCAGATGCTGCAGACCAGGCACATTGTCGTCGTTTATGGCGTGGATGATGGCCTTCATCACGAAGGAGTCCTCTTCATCCTGAACAGGTGGGAACGACAATTACTCGTCTGCAGTTCATGGGATGATCAGATCCTGTGAGCGTTAATCCTGTGAATTCTTTCTATCACAAGGCTCCTAAGTCGCTCTTTCATCTTTTCCTCCGGCTTTCATTCACAGAAACTAAACAGAGAAACAGCTGAACTTTCTTTCACATCAGCATTTTAGTTTTAAAAACAGATCAAGACTGTTTCTTTTTCCTGCCTCTGACACATGACCCGATAACCTTCAGCCAGAGTCAGCTGGACGCCGCAGAAATTGGCTGTGATGCTCCGCTGCACAAAGAGACGAGGGGAAGAAACGCAGGGAGGTGCGGGGGAGAGGAGGTGAGGCCGATGTGGCATTTGCTCGGCCAAGCGTGATACTCCAGCTACATTCCTCGACATAACCTCCCTGCTGGGGGGGAAGCCATGAATAAACCACCGCCGAGAGCAGCGAGCACAACACAAATATGTATGAGCAGGAATCTGATTGCTGGGGACTGACTGTTAAACACAGCGGTTTGGGATTGTTACCTTCTGAAAATGCTAACTCACGACATGGGATTGAGATGAATCTTCTCTTTGGTGTGAACAGAATTTCACAAAGTCATAGATATCAGTCCACCAAATTATTTTTTTAAGAAGTACCATGAATTATTCTCTGAGAAATCAATGAAAATGCATCTCCCTAATTAAAACTCATCCTTCCACCAAGTTCCATCCAAATCAGTTTTCCATAATGCTGCTAACAACCAAACACTGATCCTTCCTGTCCAGTTGTGTGCAGACACGACAGATTCATACTAATCCACAATCTCGTTTCTCATGAGCCACAAACACAAAATTAGTTGCAACAATGTCGACCTAAAGCAATGAAATCAATAAAAACAAATCAATGTAGAAAATAAAGCCCTGATATTTGAACACAGCCTGATCACAGACTCTCAACCTCTGAGTCTGAACACAAACAATGTCCTAGTTGATTTACAGAGGGGGAGCTGCACTAAACGCCCACATGTGAGTGAGGTCGTTATTTAAAGCACTTAACCCCGAACCTGCTCAGCCAATAAAACCCTGATCTATTGAGAAGCTTGAACTTGTCAACGTCCCTCACAGCTGCAGCTCTGTTTGCGTACTGCAGGGGGCGCAGCAACTCCTACACATCTACGTGCACCTGCCAGTTCACCTGCGACACAGGGACGTTGATGTGTAATCCTCTGAGGAGCCAGGCCCGGCCTTGGCCTGCTGGCAACGCTGCGTTAATGATTAAGCCTCTGACAGACGCTGCAGTGTTTACATCGCCACTATCAACTTCTAGACACTGAGGAGGACTTTTCCTTCCCTGGGAGACACATTCCTGCCAGCTCAGCCTGGTTTTAACACACACAGTGAAATTCCAACAATTCTGCAAACATCTGACCTGTGGCACTTGGGAGGAAATGAGGAACAGATCAATTACACGTAGAAGCCCGAGATTCTCCAAGAGATTGAGGAGCTGAAAATACCAGAGCTGTAAACTGAGAGCTTCAGGTCCTATAAGTTAATGCACCTCAATAAAAACTAAATGAAACTCGTTACGCTGCCGGTCTCTTGTCAATGACTTTTTACTGGGACTTAAATTAAAGATCGCACAGGACTGTGGAGATAAGAGTCACCGTCCTCGTGTCCTCACCCCTGTCTGATTATCTGACCCAACGGATTTCCATGAAACTTGGTGGAAAGTTGGGACATGAACCAAGAAAGAACTCAGATAATTTATTTTACCTTCTCGGACAAAGCAAGTTGGGTGTTTTTATCTTTTGTTAAGTGATGTCTTACCAGCGTGTCCTCACTGCGCGCCACACTCATGTTGCTCCTGGACAGGAAGGAGCGGGATAGACGGTTGCACAAGGAGATGAGTCGGACGGATTGCTGGAAGAGAGATGAAATGACGATACATGAATGAATATCAAGACCCAGAAAAAGTTTATGTAAAGTGATTTTGAAAAGGCAGGCAGGTGTAAACATAAAGAAAAGTCCTGTTCCATTTGAATTCACTTGTGTCTCGGGGATGTGATGATGTAACGTGGTCCATAAGTTCTTAAACCTTTAGAAACAGTATCGCAGAAAACTTACTTTCCATTTTCTTCGAGCCGCGAACTTCTTGAACTTTTCCATGTTGACAGCCGACTCCTTCCTGCTCAGTGCTTGCAGAGTATCTTTTGGCTGATTTCACACAAACACAACAATTTATAAATCAATAGAGAGCTTTTCAAGATATTATGGTAAAGATAAATCTGGTAGAGAATCAATTTATTGAGAACATTTTATCAGTCAGCTATTAAAAGAACTACCTTGATCCAGGGGTGAAGGAAACTGTCCTGAATGCTCATTCTCCTTCTGCAAACAGAGAAGTCAAACATTTTATAATTGTCAAGTGTCTTCAGAAGTTTCCAGCAGTTGATAGGTAAACATCTCATTTATCGCTATGAAAAGATACAACATCATCAATGACTTAATGGGATCAAATTCGGGTCAACGTTTTATTGTTGTAGTTGTAAATCACCTTTTTTGTAAAACACTTTTGCAGCTCTAGAAATTTGAAATGCATGTGGGAAGGTTTTGTGCATAAACATGTGATTTGTCTCTGTGTAAAAAGAGGAAGATCTTTGAAATGTAGAGATTAATCAATTTGTTCACTACTCTATTTTAGAACATTCACTCGTTCCAGCCTCTAATATTGAAGGCTGGAACAAAATTCCTAATTTTCTAAAGATTCCTACAATGAAAGTACTATTGGAAAACATATTTAGCAAATTCATTACTTTTGTCCTGAAAAAAAGGTGATTAAGTTTAGTTATTTTCTGCTGCATTGACATTTGTTAAACTAGAACATGTTACTTCCTTTTTAAAGTTTTTGTTCTTCTCTTTAACAACACATTAAATAAGGTAGTGAGACAAACCTCAGAGTAAACAGGGAAAAACTTCTGTTGCAACTTGTGCTTTACTTTCTATGATACATAACCTACTGAGCAGCGGATGGGACGTCCACGATCTCTAATTAACACCTGACATTTGTTAAAAGCCGAGATAGAAACCGACGTGGTTGAAAGTCCAGACGCCACATCCCTGAACACAACTGCTGTGAACTAACAATGAAAACCACAACTCATTGTTCTGGAAACGTTTCAATGTGTTCGACATAAACTGACCATTACAGAGACTGGTGTGGTTCAGTGAGCTAGCCACTTCCTCCTGTCTACGCCTCTTCATGACCACATACCCATGTCTGACTGAGAATAATCTGAATCAGGATATCACAGCGAACATTATGTGAAGGAGACATGTTTTTAAACATTAAAAAGCTCAAAGTCTCGTTCCCTTTCATAGGACTCGATCGGGGATTTCTGAAAGCCCCATATTTTTTTTAAAAGTACGTTAAGTCAGCCTATCCTCTTGCTCACAGTCTGTTTATAGCAACTTGTCCACGCCTTTAATTATTCTTCCTATAGCCTGAAATTATCTCCACACCCCCATATTATTCATCTGTGTTGGCTCCCTCCCGCTCGCTCCATTGTCCTGAAGAAACTGGAGCAATTACCTGTGAGTAACTGACTATAACTGGAGCTGCAGCTCATTCAGATGCTGCAGGAGCGACTCGGTAATGAGGGCATTCAGTTGTAAATAACATACATTGTGTTCTATTTTTTTCATATTTATTCTATTTGTTATGTTCAATCTTTAATGTGGACAAGAGAGTTTTCTTTGGAAAAACGGCAGAGACGGTTTTCAATTATCTGGTAATTGGGTTTTTAAATTGCATTATTAGAGAATAAATACAGAAATAGGGATGAGAATCGACTTTGTATTTCAGATAACGCATCGCTTTTGAATCCTAACTTTTGAAAACTGGCTGCTGTGTTTGCAAAGTTCCTGACTGACGGATGAAAATATGAACTAAAATAGGAGAATAACTATTATTGTCATCCTTGATGAACCATTAAAAGCAAACATCATGTCATCAGACCTACTTGGGATCTTTGACGAGGAGCTTTGCTATGAAGTCTTTGGCGAGGGCGCTGGTGTTGCTGAAGAACTCCTCCTCGAAGGCGTAGTCCACGGCCGACACGTTGGCCAGTGTCTCCTGCTTGTTGTCGCCCAGGAAAGGAGACGCACCGCTCAAACTGCAAGTAACCAACAATAATAAGAACAACAAGGTTAGAAATGGTGAGAAGTCATTAATAAATATTACCCAATCTTTGCATAGTGTTTGTTAAAGAAAACAGACATTTGAATAAGTCCCCTGAGCCTGTGGGGCTTTTTTATAAAGTAAATGATTCATCGGTTTAATAGAGTTTAAAAAAAAACTACTGAACCGATTTCGGGGCATGGAAATAACCCAATAACGTTTTTTGCGGATCCTGGAATTTTATTTTCACTTACTCTTTCACTATAATATCAATTCAGGCAGGAAATAAAATAGCTTCAAGGTAACTCTGATAGTTTTAGACCTGAAAAACATATGTAACCTATTGTGTGGCAGATTCTTCTGTAAGAACTAGATCATTTTGTGTCGGGTTGTTCAGCCTTGGAGATGTAAACTAAATGTTTAGCAAACAAGACAATGAAGATAACACAATAATTTGCTTTGTGAATATAACACTTCTCAAGTATGAGCAGACATGTTCATTATCTTTATTTATGCTTCAATCATTTAAACAGCTTCAGAGACTCTGATGTTTTCTACTTAAACAACAGTAGCTCTCTTACACTAACGGGAAAAAGGAATACATTTGATTTACATTCAAACACCGACTCTCCCACCGCTGATTAGCTTTGTTCCTCAAAAAAACAAAACTAGAACCTCGCTGCTTGTGGATAATGTGATTTCAAAGCTGCGTAGCAACTAATGGTGACTCATTAGTCCAACCTCGCTATCAGGCTGAAGTATTTGGTGTTTGTTAGTCAAACACTCACAGGGAAGCCAGCTGGACGACTCTCAGCTCCGGTGAATATGTGAGGAGTTTGGTGCGAGTGCAGGAATAAGCAAGAGCACATCAAAAATCTGAAGATGCAGCGAGGGGACAATAAGGAGACATGATGCTTCTGCAGTTGTTTTTGTCCTCTAGTGTGTTATAAAGGTGTTTTGTGTATTTAAATATCTGCGGTCCACAGAAGAGGGAGCTCAGTGTACTGATACTTCCCACATTTGTATAAGGGCACGTCTAGTGGTTCCTGTGGCACCTTCCATAACAAAACCAGGTACAGCCTGAGCGGAGGTCAACACTTTAAAGAGACATGACCTAAAAAACAATGTTTTCAACTGATGATCAATTAAAAATCATGAACCTGAATATGAGCAGAATATGTCTCTTTTAATGGATAAAGCCAAGACACTGAGTCTAGCACACACAGGCGCGTACACACAGGGCTGATCGCTCATGCATGGTGATGAGGTCCCAGCTTCCTGGAGCTCCGGCAGTTAAACCAAAACACGGGTCCATGCCAAACCCTGGGACTTCCCCTCTCCAGCAGCACCAGCCACTAATTACCACACCAGCTCGGAGAAACACGGAGGTGGTGCAAGTCAAGCTCAAGCTGAGAGGGAAATGCATGAATTCACGGTATAAGTTGCAGTTGCTCACAACAAAGTAATTAAAGCCATTCTTCACAGGACCGGGCGGTAACCGCAGCAAGAATTTGTTGAGTCGGCTCCGAGGAAACGTTTTATCAACTGTTCTCCCAAAATGCATTCGATACGAAGCTTGAAGGCGGAGGGCACGTTTCTAAAACTGGAATACACTCAACTTGACAACCTTAAACCCAAATTAGGGCTCGAGCAGAGCAAGAAGTTGCATCAACAGTTGTATGTCCTGCCAACTGGAGTTTTTAATCACTTTGTGGCAACTGAGTCAAGCAGAATATTCTCGAGTTTGGAGATCGTTAATTGAATCGTTTGGCGTCAGTTTTTAACAGCAGGAGATGAGGAGTGGCATCACATCGCTGCAGCTCGGCTGTGATAACAGGCAGCGAACAATCTATTTCCTGCCTCGCCAGGCAGAGCTGTGACATCTGTGGGGGTGGACAGCAGGAACAAAGATCCCGTGTGTTTGTACAGTACGTACGTGAGCACAGATGTTGTGCAGCTGTACGACTGTGATGTGTGGAGGTTAAATGATGCACCTACACGTTTCTCTCCTAAAATCAACTGTGATATCTTTTATATAATTATGAGATCACGTACATGTTGGCATTTGACCTTTCCCTTTATTTACTCTGCTTTATCCAAGTCAGAACTGTGTGTGGGCAAATGCACCTGATGTACAGTTCAGTGCACGTGTGGTTTTGTGTAGGTGTCTCTCTGAAGGATAAAGGTGTGTGGGAGCACGTAAAGCTTTTTAACCTGGTGCGAAGGAGGAAAGAACAGCGGTTGATCGGTGGGTCGGCGAGTGCAACAACTTTTCGCTGTTGAATTAAACTGTTCTGATGTTCATGCAGACGGCTGCTGCAGGAACATTCAATTCAATGAAAGCTGTTTGTGGAGTTGTTCTAATGATCAATTGAACAAATTGAATTCGGAGCAAATCAGTCGAACTTTTAAAATCACTTGTTTGCGCGTCAACTTTGAGACGAGCTGTGAAATTCCCAGGGAATAATAAATGGATCTTGATGAATAAAATCAGACACGTTTGACAACTCATATCTAGGAGTGTGTTTAACTGGGGCAGTTTGATTTAGGGAACTGGTTTTGGCCTCACTGGAGTTTTGTGCTCAACTTGTCAAAAGATCCAGATTCAGTTAATCAGCTTCTTGCAGCCTAAACAATGCATTAATTTTATTATTTCAGCATTTTGTTTACTTTGAAAATTAAAAAAACAGGCGAAAGTCAGATTTTAAAAAACATACAGACGATAATAATCCTGCTGTAATCAGGATTACAAATATGCCATTTAGAGCTTAATGATGATCTGTGCTTATATGTTAGCGTGAGGCACGGCTGGTAATTTACATTTAATTTTTTTTACTGAATATCACATAAAAAAACAGATTTAATTTGCACAGTGGTTCTTGCTTCAGTCTTATTCATTATTCACAAGTATGTGAGCTTCACTATTGTTTGTGCTCGAGGTCAAAGAGACGTCATTAACCTCTTCACATCTGACTAAACATTTCCATGTCCTCATGTTCAGCGAGCGACGACCTGGGGTTTGTGAGAAACCGTGAACATGAAGGTGGCGGTTGTAAAAACCTCAAGTCTCGTGCTGCACATTTCTTATTTATGCACGTTTAACGTTTTTACAAAATCAAACATCGTCCCGGGTGGCGTTTCAGATACTTACAGGATGTAGGTTATCACTCCAACGCTCCTGAAGAGAGAAGGAGAGAGAGGAGAAGCTTTTAGAATCAAGTAGTTCATCAGTAAACAGTCACGTGTGTTTACAGCAAAACAGCTGAGGTTGCTCACAAATGGGAATAATTTCAAACAGCAGATGTGCCTGATGGTCTTAGTGGAGCAGACCAAGTTATTAGTTACTCACCACATGTCTGCCTCCAGGCCCAGAGGCTCATAGTTGACTACCTCTGGTGCTGCAAGACAAAACAAAGATAATTAACATTCAGGTCAAAAACACACCTCACTGACTTTACCTTCATTTATTGTCTGTGAGTAATTTCCCCCTGAATAATTAATCCATCCATCCTGATGAGTTCTATTTTGAGAGAGTTCACTGATTTAGAGATGTTGTTGTTATGTAATGAAATATAAACAACACCTACAAGAACTGTGATTATTTCTGCTCGTCTTTTCTCTACTCACAGCTCTTCTGATGTGTGAATAATTAAATTATAAGATGAACAGAATGATTCAGTCCTTTCTAATCCACTTTAACAAGTTCGACAGGAAACTGAAATTCTGTGAGAAAGAAGCTTTTAGTTGAGTTAGTTGGCAATATTATTATTACAATCATCTTCATTATTAATATTACTATTGAAGATAATAGTATTCCTTGTCTTACTTGTATCTCGGGGATAATCATTTACAAAATAGTGAGGGGGAATGATACATTTCATAAAATGAATTTACCTTGGGCAAACCTCAGTTTGAAAACCACATCTTAAGAAGACAAACGCAAGAGACTCACAACTTATATTTGCAATGGAATAATAACGCAATCTGTTTTGTACATAATGAATTCATGAGCTGAAAGGCCTGATTTCCAGCATGAGCAGGTCCAACACTGGTGACTTTAATTAGACCATTTGACCGCTGCCACCCTGCTGAACTGGGAACAGGTTCAGGTTCTGGCCTGGATGGTGCTCGTGGTGGAAACAGGCCTGGGGAGACTGGGAATGTTGGCGGGAACCCCAGGCAAAGCGGGTGAGAGATGGGATAGGGTGTGTGTGTGTGTATATATGTGTGTGTGTGTGTGTGTGTGTGTGTGTGTGTGTGTGTGTGTGTGTGTGTGTGTGTGTGTGTGTGTGTGTGTGTGTGTGTGTCTGTGTTGGCAGGAAGGAGCAGTTCTGATAATCAAAGTCTATTATCAAGTCTCTCTCACTTTGTCCCTATGGCACAGTTGGCACCTGCTCTCACAATATGCAACCCCTGGGATAAAGCCAGAGAAACAGGGCGGTGCTGCGAGGGTTTGTGTGTGTGTGTGTGTGAGTGAGTGTGTGTGTGTGTGTGTGCGAGTGTGAGAGAGAAAAACTATATTTACATGTAGTTACATAGTGATTTTTGTGGGTGTGTCTGTGTTTGTTAGAGAGAAAGGAAAAGAGAAAGTATATCTACCCGTACCTAGAGTAGACAAATGAGCTTTAAAACACCAAGCACACGTGCACTGACCTACAAATTCTGGAGTTCCAAAGATGTTTTTAAAATCATTGCCAAGGTCGATCTTGTGGGCCAGACCGAAGTCGATGACCTTGATGCGCGGGTGAGGCACCGAGCGGTTCAGCAGCATGATGTTCTCCGGCTGGAGAAACAAACAGAAACAAAAGAGTTGAGACAAGGAGGATGGAGGAGAAGTGAAGTGACCATCTCGCTTTGCTTTAAAGAGGATATGTGTGTTTTGAATTCAATGCAAAACTGTTTTGATGCTTTAACACATCTTATTATAAAAGCTCTTCATATTTTTGGTACCTCAAATCTTAGTTTGCAGTAACTACAGCCGTCAAATATCTGAAGCGGTTTAAAAAATACAGGTAATCAAATAAAATTCAAGTACTTTAAGTACTTAGTGACATTCCACCGCTGCAGGACAAACACTATAAGTGGAAACAAGAGTGCGAGAGTCAGACACAAAACCAGGAACCGTCTGTCAGGAAGGAGGCTCTGCAATCATGGAAATCTCATGCAAAACATCTCGAGGAAGTGGGAGAAAGGAAAGAGCGGCAGAGATGAGCTTCAAGCAAGGACAAGAGGAGCTGGACATTCCTACGGACACAAAGCTTCTTTCAGGACCAAACCTCTTTCCCTTCCAAACCTCGTCCATTCAGCTGGACCCTGAGCTGAGGATTTAGTCTGGGAAGGAACATGATGAGAAAACTCCAGCTCAGCGTGTTGGTTTTATTCTCTGACATGGTTACGTGTCTGAATGATCTCATCTGATCTCTGCATCATCTGCATTTTTAAATACATCAAGCCTCAATTACGTTTCCTTGTCAAAAGGGTTTTATAACAACATCTTAGGGATCATGCCATTTATTTTCTAAATACATTATATCAGCTAATACATTTGTATTTGATACATAGCTTATATTAGTTTGATTATTGTAACAACGCTACAGTAGAGATATTAACGTTTTTAATGGTTTTCCACTTAAATAACCGCAGACCAAAAATAACTTTGGTCCTTCAGATACAAAGACCATATGAGACGACTTCTGAGGAGTCAGACATCATTAGTCTGCGCTGCCCAACATATCGAGCTGTGGAGCATATTAAATACACTGAGTGGCAATATTACTGTCTCTGTAGAATTTATCAGACTCTGAAACCCATTTTAAAAACAGAAAAGAATTCTCCAGGCGTTTTAAAATGGTCAGAAAAAACATCTGGGCTGCTGTTATTTCTGACCCTTAATGTCCAGTGACACGAGGTCAAATCTGCTTCAAATCCACGGAATAATCCTGGAGCTCTAACTTTTTGAGGTTTTTTTCTCTCAATGGTGTCAAACACAATGAAAAATGTTGTAGAATAAAAGTGAAAAAACACAAAACACTCCCAACTCCGCTGACAGACAGAGAACAACAGAGAACAACAGTAAATATGATCCATAGTGAAGCATCAGAAGTTGGTCAAAGCTCTGACGTTGATCAGAAGTGGCTCGCTGGGCACACGGGTTATTTTCTAAAGACCTTGAAGTTAAATGTCCTGAGCTGCGATGGACGATTTGTGAAGACTGTCCTGTGAGTGGAGGAGTCAGTCCGGCCTGAAGACGCCACATATACAGCTGTAAGTGGACAACTGGTCGATGCTATTGATTGTGATTTAAGAAAAAACCTCACAACAAGGTTTCAAAGATAACTCAATGAAGTGTAATGGACTGGAACCATGTGAACTATGTGTTCTGCAGCGAGAACACAATAACCTTGACTCTTTTTCCCTCAGGAGTTTAAAAAACAAACAAATATTTCCAAAAAATTAGTCAGTCATCAGCCTCAAGTGCACCAGCTCAAAAAACAGATATAGAACAAAAGCAAAGGTAAAAAACTGATGCCCAACTTATTAAAATCAGTCCAAATGAACCTTAACAAGACAATCATCTGTGTTTACATTTGCTGATATGAAAACTTTTATTTGATGCACTAAGCAGTGCAGACAGGATGTGCATTTCTGTGTTTATTTTATGATAAAACCTGTTTGCTTTCCCAGTTCAAGCTCTATACTTGCTGAGGATTAGTGTGCGGTACAGGCCCAGGATCAGCTCATGTTTAGCATTCACGTTGGTCTTTTGAAATGCAGAAATTGACATTATCCTGTCCTCCTGCTGAGCACATGACCGACTGAGGGAATCAGACATCAGACAGTGGGGTCGGCTGCTGTACCTTAAGGTCAAAGTGGGCGATTTGCTTGGAGTGCAGGTAGAGGACTCCTTCCAGGATCTGCTTGAGGAACTGAGTGGCTTCCTCCTCGCTCAGCGACTCCTTCTCTGCGAGAAAGTCAAACAGCTCACCGCCCGCCACGCTGGACGAGAGAGAGGGAGAGAGAGGGGGGGGGGGAGGGAGTATTAAAGTGTGAGATCTCTCAGATCAGAGCCAGCTACAAATCCCAGCTTAACAGAGCTGATCTGATGTAATCTAATCATCCTGGTGCATTAGAGCCCGACCAATTTACACATCCAGAGCACATTTTAACCAGCGCCGTTCACAAGAGAGAACTTTAGACTCTGTCTCAACAAAGAAAACCCGCTCTTAGGAACAGTTGGGGAAAGGAGAAGTATGTTTTATTAGAATATTGTTTTATGAGTTTTTGCACCAACAGACCTCAGACCTGGAAAGAATGACAAACCAGGTGAAGATAAATGTGAATAATAAGAAGAAGTAAATAACATAAAACAAGAAGGACACTCAGTAGAGCCCATAACTCTACCAAGGCCCAAAGTCCTCATAAATTAAATCATGCTAAATTTCACACACTCAGAAATATCAGTCCTCTAAATGTGTTGTTTTCATCAAGATCCACTTTTATCTGGGAAATTGGTAAAAAATCTCTCTTGGCTCATTTCACAACCACCCACCAAGTTTCTTGGAAATCTCTCCAGTAATTTTTGCAGACTCAAACAGAGCAAAGGCAAAAATATTGACAACACAACACACAAAACAAAAGGACAACACAAAAATAGTGAAATACTTTGATAAATACCTTTTAAAATATTTACCAAGACAAGTTTTGGGTTGCAACTACTTATTATTTTATATCATGCAAACCCAAACATACTAAGTTTATTATCATGTTTAAAACAAAGAACAAAATAATCACATTTAAGAAGCTGGAAACGAGAAAATATTCAGTATTTTTGTTGAGAAAATGAGATAAATGATTATTAGATAATCAAACTAGCTGCAAATTAAATTCAATTAATTAATCTCCATGCTTCAATTCAAAAACTGATCCAACACGTTATCATAAAAGAGAAAGGCTTGTGATGTCATTGGTATCTTGTCATATCAGAATATAACTTGCTTGAGTCTTTTAATGTCAGCATCAATGCTCACTAATCACTACGACCCTTTATCTGCCCAAACTTTTAAAGAGCTCGGGTTCACATCGGAGCCGGAGATCTTTCAATACAACGACAGTGTGATCCAGCTCTTGTTGAACAATTACTGTGGTGATAGGAGGAAACAGTGTGAGGATAAGAGGAGAGAGAGAGAGCAGATGATTTATCATGGTCACAGCGCGATAACGTGAGTGACTGCCTGCAGCGAGGGAGAGGGGGGGGGGAGCAGAGGACGAGCACAGAAAACTGTAATTACAGAAATGATTATCCAGACTGAGCGTACACTTGAGTGAACATCCACAAATACAAACACGTTTGTCTTACAATATACATTATGTTCACAATACGAGTCGCATCCAGGTTAATTATTACTTTTATAACAGCAATTATATTCTGTATGTTACAATTTAGGCCTATTCACACATTATCATCATTTAACTGTCTCATATTTTCACCTCCACCAAGGAGACTGTTTTCGCCCCTGTGTTTGTTTGTCAGTAGGAATCAAACAAAGACTCTGGAATGGATTTGGATGAAACTTGCTGGGAAGATGATCCATGGGCCAAGAATCAATCCATTACATTTAGGAGCAGATCCAGACAAAGGGGAAGATCCAGGAGTCCAGGAACATTGCGAAAGGGTGTTTTTTGACATTTTCTGAAATTTCCCAGGGATCAATTCAAGGATATTGACGGGGAACATAATAGTAATCATGCAGGGTGAAGGATTTCTTCTAGCTGCTGGATGATAATAAACCAGGCCACAAACCTGAAACTACAAACAAAGTGTAGGCTGAGATAATGTGAATTTCATGTTGCTGTATAATAAATTACCACCAGTTATTGCCTTTCTATCTTCTCCTGCACAAACACACACACACACACACATACAGACACACACTACTCCGCCCTTCAGGGAGGAAAACACCAGACCAGCTGCACAGCTGAGTCGTCCCCCCCCCCCTCCCACAACACTCCCTCCCTATATCAGAGATGTCTATTTCATCATCTGCTTCAGCCGGTTAACAGGGCGTAAACACACATGCACAAGACTGGAAGGAAAGTTTCTGCCCAAACATGTCGCGTCTGCGTCTTTTCTCACAGTTCGGTCTGTGCTTGAGGTCAAAGGGCAGCTGTTGTCACGCTTGTATTTACCCAGAGTGCAGCAGGGGGGAGGAGAGGGAGTGGAGGACAAAAGGCCACAACATGAAATATCTTTACCAGCCACATGTAAGTTGTTGTTTTAAGGAGCTCAGAGCTGAACTGACCAAACCCTGCGCTTCTGCTTCAGCCTATAGGACCAACAGATCCAGGCCTCATCTACACTACTGCAGACATCGTCTCAAATTTATATTTTCCATAAAAGACTTCAAACACTTAGACAAGCACGACAGGCCAATAAGTGGTGATAAAATCTACATTGATAGTCCATGAAATACCAGAGGAGAACATTGGAGATCCAAGAGCTAGCAATGATAACCAAACGTACACATAAATATTCAGAAACCATAGTTTTCTGAAGATCTACACGTTGAAAAATCGCAGTTTTAGTGACTTAAAACAACTCTCCTTTGTCTTTATCCTTGAGGATTTTATGTTTGATGTCGTATTGATATTGTAACCTAATTTCCCTCAGATGAGAGAATACAATTTAACATGACTGGAAAACCGTTTTTCAAAATTCAAATAACCTTGTCAAATTGTTCAGATGGTTGTCATAGCAACAAGTGTTCAGGATGGACCCGTTAGAGATGTTTTGCAAAAAGGCCAGTTAGACCAGTGCACTACAGACACTGTGAGATCACTCGTGTTTACATAACAAGTATTCAGCTGGCACGCTTATTCAGAACAAACAAGCATGGAAGCAGAATAAAGAACACTTCAATTACAAGGTCAGCTTACAGCCGGCGGTAATGGCTGCGCAATGTGGAGCAGTGCAGCTGTCTGACAACATTCCTGACAAATGATCACATACGGTAGAATAGAAAGGAAGAAATGATAAACACCAAACCAGTCCGGGCCAACGGTTCAGTGTGTGAATAACAGCGTTCATTTGCAGCTCAGTGGAGTAAAGAGCTGGTAGGTCACTCCGATGAACGTGGAACGTCTGTGAGATGATGACAATTAAGTCCCTGTATTATGTAGACTCTTTGAAATGTGTGAATGGTTTTGACATTGCTCGCACTTCGAGGTTTAAATGACAAAACCAGAACAGGGTTCTAGAGATGCTAAAGTAATGGAACGTTTTTAAATTTGCCTATTTTAATTGAGCCACTCCACATGTCCACTTTAAGTGTTTAATCTTGGAGAAGAATATGAACAGCTGGATAATGTCTCCTGTGGCTCTGAGGGGAATTTTCCCCAGTTTGAAAAGTGTTATCTTGATTTTAAATTATAATGTGTAATCTAAACCAGTAGGGGCTGCGATGATGCTGGAAAGAATTTGGGACATTTTTTTTGACTACTATGTTATTTAATAACCTGATCTTATCGCCACAGCCCTGAAATGTTTTAATCATGTTTCAGAGCTCATCTCAGAATTCCCCTTTAATTGAGAATTACACATTTAAAGAGAATACAATTGTCACTTAAACACTGTTCCCATAAGATGCTACAGAGAGTCTTTAATTTATATTGTTTGTCTTTCATACTTTCAAGAGCACAATATTTAGAAAATGCTGCGTTAACCGCTGTCTCGCTACACAAGCAGATAATATAACTGATGTTTTAAGCTGACACCTTCATGGAATACATCATAATAATTGCCCTTCTAATTGTGGAGCGGAAATAAAAATCTAAATTCTTCGTCTGTGTTGAGAACAGAGGGAGGAGGAGAAGAGAGAACCACTCACAGCTCCAGGATGAGGATGACCTCCGCCTTGTTCTCGAAGACCTCGTGCAGCGTGATGATGTTCGGGTGCTGGATCTCCTTCAGGATGGTCACCTCCCGCTCGATGTCCTCCCTCGTCACCCCCCGTCGACTTGATTTGCTGCGCCGCTTCTTGATGAATTTGCCGGCGAAATCCACGCCCGTGTTCCTGTGCCGACATCGTCTGACCACAGCAAACTGGCCACTAGAGAGAGGAGAAGACAGAGATTGACAATTTAAACATCTAGATTATCTACCAAAGTATTTAACAATTCCTTTAGCATTTCAACGCCAAAACTGAATTTTTAAGTACAATTATGAACAAATAAGACGATCAACAGGACTCAATGATCTCATTTGTATAAAGTAACATCATTTAAATCAATCTCAACAGTAACGACTCTTTAAGAAAAGCTTCAGCGATACATTCAAAATAAAGTCTTGTTGCTGAATCAGTTTAAAAACAGACATCTGAGCCAAAGACGTGGGTGGGATTATACAGCATAAAAACTACTGATCAGAAACAGCTTTAGTTAGTAAGTGTCTGATGAATCATGATCATCAAATTCACCATAAAGTGTTGTGAGCTTGTGTTGCATTTTTGCGTGACAGAAATTGTGTCATTGTCACAGGAGCTGTTGTGTGGAAATTCCACCGTCATGTTGACGTGCAGCATTGTTGCTGCTATCCGACCGGATAACACTGACTCAACTGTCACTCTACCAAAACAACGCCAGTATAATCCACTCGGGGAAGCGAGGACACTTGGCTGAGGGCTGTTGATGCCTTGGCCAGTTCCACCTCCTCATGGCCGTGGAATTCACCGAGCACTCAGTGTACCACACAACCGGAGAGAACGAGGGGGTAGGGGGCGAGCGAAAGAAGAGCGAGAGCAACATTCTGTCTCATTTTGTAATTTCACAGCCAGATTTTCACGCAGGTTCTCAGCAGAGAGGAGGAAGCTATCTGGCCCGGGGGAAAAAAGAGGCCATGCTATTGAGTCATGTCCTCAGTCCTATGGTTTTCCCGGAAGCAGTTTAGAAATTCATCTGTATGTCTCCCACGCTAATCCTCTCTACAATGTGTGTCACAATGTTTGATGAGTAAACGTAGGATCCAGACTATAAGGCTGCCGGCTGTAGTGGAGCTTCAAAGGGAAACTCCCTCAGGAAGTATCAGTGACCCTGTTGTGACCCGTAACTGCAGCGACTCACACGGGCTGATCAGTGGCGTCTGAGGTCATCTCAACGCTCACCAGGGAAAACCACATTTCAACTTTGTTTTAAAAAAAAACAAGAATCTGCCTCTAAGCTAACTTTTTATATTTAGGAAGTTAACAAAGCCGTTAAAGAAACAGCTAAAACACGGTTGCACGGTTAGGGCTGTTTCATTAACGGGACAGATGGCAATTTTATTTATACAGCACATTTCATTAAAAAGCAACTTAATGTTTAACAACCCTGGAAATGAGCTGGTGCCGAAAGTGCAGTCGATTGTTGCAGGTTTAATTTGCAGCAAAATGAATTAGCCCCACTCTCAGTTACAGGATTTAAAATGGACGGATGCAACACAGGCAACGTGACTTCAGACTCTGCAGTCGCTTCATCTGTGGGTCACCGGTTCCACTTATATCAGTTTACCAAAGTGAAATTACGAAAAGGCACGGTGCAAATCTCCTTCACGTCCATGTCTGAATGCGTCGGTCACAGTGAAGCCAACTGAATTAAATTATGTTTGATGTGAAACCTGAGCCTGTGGGTTTTATACTGAGCGAGGTGAAACTCGTAGCGTTGTCTCCCTCGTTTGTCTTTCAGCAGTGAAAACAACTCTTACTCACCAATACGCCAGGGAATAATATTAACTTACTTAAGTTATTAATGATTTAACGGCATTTTGTTTTATGGCTATTTCCGCTCCTTAAGCATTGAGAATACATCAGGAAGTGTCCAGAAAATTCACAGCAAATTAGTGGGAGTGTTATTATATATATTTTTCTGACACGCGACATATGTGAAACTGGAAGAACTACTTTTATCTCAGGATTCAAAATAGGAGCCATGTGTAGAAGACGCAGACGAAATAGTTAACTTGAAAAGAGATAAAAGAGTTTATACATCAGCCTCCTGATGCTCTACAACGTGTTCTTTGTAAAGACCAACTTACTGTCTGGAGTTCATGTCATTGTTTTCATCCACTTTGAAAGATTAGCGTGGATAGTGGGCTGAAAGTTGAATAAATGATTTCCAAATTTACTCCCATTTGTGTGGACCGTTTGATAATGCCAATGACAAACTGTTGTTTATCCTAAAGTAAATAATGTTTTCTGGCAGTTGCTAAGTGTTTCCTGACAAGCTGAACTACAGCCTGGGGAACGATGTCTCTATGAGGATGTGACTTGTCCTGCAGCTGAGCCCGAGACACAAAGCAGACAATGTGAAGAGGAAAAGAGAGCAGGGCTTTATCATGCTAATCACACTTACACCCCCCCACTCCACACACATCTCACACACAGATCAGTCGGGGCTACGGCATGTAGACAGAAGGGACAAACATCAGGATATGATCAGTTTCTTCCAGAGACATTGACAGTACGAAGTGGTTACACACAGATTCAGGCCAACACAATCTGTATTCAAATGACTGAACACCTGTTACACATACGCCTCGAGGGGTGAAGCCACAATGAGCCGACGACAGATCTGTGGATGCTGTCAAACCTCAAATGATGATCACTGTACCACAAAGGTGCAGATGTAAAGGTCACGTTTAGACATTCAAGGCGACAGGAATGTGTATAACTAACTATTTCTTCTAATCTATACGTTCAAATAATGCTTTCTCCTTATTTTTCCCTTTTGGAAGAACAGACATAATTTCAGTGCACACAACAAACTGCATGTTTAAAACCTAAACTTTAAAACCACTGAAACTGGAAATGTAGACACCACAAGTACGTCCTTTTACTTATTCCTGGGCTGTCAAACTTTTCCGCTGCTGAAACTTCATGCAGAGGAAAAGAAGAGTATTCTGTGAAGCCGTGGGATTTGGTGTGAAAACACTCTTCTTCTCTGAGAAAGAGAAAACAGGAAAACACACCCGATTTCCTGTTCTTGACGGAACACCATCTGTGCAGATTTGGAGACATCCTGTGCCACCCGTACTTGTCAAGTTGATGCAGCACTGTCGAATCTTTACAGAGGTTTTATTTATTTATTTATCCAGTGATCTGCTCTCGTCATTCAAAACTTACATGTACCATGATGTGTTACAATAAAGCACATTTAAGGTCGGAGATATTTCCTTATAACTCCTCGTACACACCGCGGCTGCTTCATGTGTCCTGCATCCATTTTTTGCGTCAGTTTTGCAATTCCTCACAAATTAATGCTACGTGTCTGCAATATGCAGAACGCACATGATCACTAGGGGCTGTGTAAAGTCGGGAGTGACTAGGACTCAACTTTCTCAAACACAGAGAAATATACATCTGGGATTTCAGAATGTAAACTGAGCAAGAAAATGTTCTGCCTCATCACGGTCGTCCTGATGACGAGGCCGAGCAGCGTCCTCACCCTGGGTCTCACTCTCAGCATCGACTTTCTGCTGTAGCTGCTGCTCGTGCTGCTATTAAATATGTGATTTATCTTCCTCTATGTTGCAGCATCAGCTTGAAGTGTTTTCTTTTTCAAATTGCTTGTGAAGTTGACACTTTTCACAACGTGTATTGCAAGCGAAGCCACAGCAGGTATGCAGGTGTGTGGGCTGGTGAATGGGGTGTGGGTCTGAATTCTATGTTATGGCCTTTAGTGTGTAACACACAGCAGCTGTGTGAGCAGTTGCACTCATGATGCATCTGATTGTGTGTTTAAACAGCAAGAATATCTCCTTCCCAACGTGTCAAGTGGAGCAATCTGTGTCAAAGACCTGCAGTAACAGTGACTCTGGAGGATTGCTCCATGAGAGAAGTTGATCTCCTCGTGGGTTAGGTCACACAAGCAGAGGGCAGATCCAGCCTCTGCAAATCTCTGTGTTTACAAGTGTAACCACAGTAATTATGTTACAGTTAAAAACCAGGGGGCGTGGTGGGGAGGCTTCAAACTAATAAATGGAGGTGAAGAAATCCAAGTCGTGTTGTTGTTTCCCCTCAGCAACCACCGAGAATCTGTCCAGGAGCAAGGCCCAGTCGGCTATAAGGATTTATATCCATGAACATTTCTGAGATGTAAAACTGTGCGAGGCAGAGGAGCAAAAAGATTCACAGACAAAAAGTCAGATGGGGCTGAAAGAGGACTTTCTGGAGTAACAAGGATTTGAGGTTTCATAACAGCACTAATGTTCAGAGCAAGTAAACAGACGAGAGAGAGTCAAATACAGCTATGATGACGTGGTAATTAAAGCAAGAGATGTTGAATACTGAAATATAGGCCAAACGACAAATTAAGGTCGTCAAAATGTGCAGCTCCGCAAGTTCATGTAATTACAGCTGCAGAAAATTAGTTCATGAAAGCTGCGTAGTAGTAAAGAAGCAGTAGTCTACAAATGTAGTAGAGAGAGAGAGAGATCATAAGCTTATGGTGAAGAATATCTTAAAAACATGGAAATGTTTCTAATCACTATTATCATATTTCAGGATGTAAATGAAAATAGTTAGAAGGTGCATGAGGGAAAATTTGCTGCTGGCTTGTATCTCAAACTCCACATTTCTGTGATTTCTAAAGCTGCATGCACATAAACAGAGGTGAAAGTAAGCCTACCCTCTGTTAACAACACCAGCTGTACACAAACACACACAAACACACACAAACAAGGGGAAAATTGAAACGGTTCAACTGAGTCGTCTTCCCTAAGTGAGGTAGTGGAGGGAAAAGTACAACCCAGTGCAGGCTTGTAAATCGAAACAGCCTTTCCCTGGCTTCTCTTTCTAAAATCTAACTAAGAGTGAAGTAAACAGGATTTTATGTGGTGGATTCTCCCTGTTTGACGAAGCCCTTATGTTTACCTACTAGCGGAGGCTGGATGGGAATCCCCTCTCATCCTCCAGGGATGTACAGGGAGAGCACCAACTTGCACGGATGATGCTCAATAAGCGCAGAGATGGGGCAGAAATAATGTGCATGCAGACAAGAAAAAAACATTCCTGGGAATCACTGACAAAAAGCAGGAGTGAGGCTGTTTTTCAAGAGCAGCGCTGCCTCTCAAGCCTGTGCAGCGCAAAACCCCAGATAGTCTGCAGGATCAAATTGCTCGGCTCCCTTTGTTGTGCTTGAAACACAGACAAGGCTTCCCACTTTTGGCCTACTTGTTTCTCAACTGGAGGGGAGGGGATGGTGGTAAAAGAGGCAGGTTGCAAAAGGAGAGGAGAGGTTTGTTTGCGTCTGTCAGAGCTGCCTGGGTGTGGGACAGAGCCTTGCATTACTTAACACCGCTGGCGGGAGACTGCATGTGTGGAAAGATACTGCGGCGGTTAATTAATGCAATATTTTGCAGTAATTCTCTGTCCAAACAAAAACACATAACACATATTATCTAATCAGCATGTGTGAGATCCGGTGTAAACAGGAAGCAAATTGTTCGCCCTGTGGTCGGTTGCTTAGTTACAGAAAATACTACAAAAGAGAAACAGCAATGATGAAAAGTAAGAGCAGGGATTTCTTTACTTGGACAGACTATGAGGTGGAATTGTTCCAGAGGTAAAATTGTTATCTATGTGAACTTTATCATACGTTAACGTTTCGCCCTCATCGCTGGTAGTCGAGTCGTGACGGATAAGAACCAATCAGGAAGCAAAAGTGACTGCATGATCTTCTCCAGCTGTACTAAATGATGTTGATTTTATGTTGACTATAGTGGAAGCGTTCACAGGCTTTCATTATACAGATCTAATGCTTGAAACACCTCTTTACGCTGCAGAAACTAAAAAAATGACCTTACTACAACTCCGTTCATACAAATGGCAGCTGTTAAATGAACTTAATGTGATGTGGAGTCCAATAATCTATTAGTGAAGCAATACTGCAAAGTATTGTACATGAAAATGAACCCACCCAAGTTAAATTCTTTAATGATTATTATTATGAGTTAAATCAAAGATAATCTAGGAATGTCACTATCTATTGATGGTTTGGGTAAAAAGCTCTTGTCCTGTTGCTGCCCTGAAATCACACATGACCCAGAAAGTTTCTGAGCAGGAAAAGCACGACAAACAATGAACAGAACAGCTTTAAATAACAGAGATGTGATGTAACAGAGTCTCGTGTCCACTCAGTAAGAAGACTGACTACGGACACTGGCGAGCTGTCAAATCAGCCGCGCCTCGCCTGGACGTTTGATGGGAGTTAGAGGCTGCATGGCGCTCACACGGGGAGTCTGGCCTTGTCAAGATCAGACCGCGCTGGAATGAACAATGTTCGGCGGTAATGAGCAACACGGCGGCGGCCTTGTAAACAAAGATAAGTCAAGTGTGCGTGGGCATGGTGGAGAATACACTGGATGGTAACAAGCACACAATGAATCCCAATAAATCACAACACCGAGTTGCCAAAATAAAAGTGAAGTGGATGAATCAGTCTGGACAGAACAAGGAGCTGTGGATGATTTCTACATTAACGCCAGTATATTTCTCCCCTGTTTGATCTGTTAGGATGTTTAACACTGTAAACGGCCGGATGTTAAACAGCCACACCCAGAAGCAGCTTCTTCACACTAAGAAATTATATTTCACTGTAAAAACAATGAGTTGTGTCAAACTGTGATGCAGTGGTTTTATAGTTTCTAACAAGTTTGTGCCGGTAGCCCAGATACATCGTCCGAATATGAAATCAGGAAGTAACCCAAATAGCTGAGAGTTACAGCTGTTATCTGTCAGAGGAAATAAAAATGTGAGGGAATGAGAGGGGAAGAGGAATCGACTCGCTGCGGTAACTCAGTCAGCTGACTAAAGGCTGCTGGGACACAGAGCTACAGACGGCCAACCAAACAAACATGCTGGTGAGCAGCCAACCAGTCAGATGGCTATGGGAGGATGGTATCTTATAAATACTGTCGTGCAAACGGGGAGAAGAGGCATCTTTTCATGCTGCACATTAACTAAAAGCCTTAAAGTTGAAGTAGCGACATATCTAGATATGAATCGACAACTACTGGAATAAAAGATTTAGCTCAGATCACAGAACCCTGAAATTAGCTGCTGAAGATTGTGGAACATTAGGAAACTAAAGCACCAGATGTTTCCCTCAGGAGTTGGAAACCAACAGCAGAGGAGGTGCATGAACGCAAATGAACTTTCTCCACCGGGTAAAGAAGTGCAACGAAGTTAATTCATCGCTAAGATCAAGTCTTGTGATATAAAGTTTCTTGTTGAGGTGAAGCACGGCTTGTTATTAACACTCTAAGCAGTTTTCTAAGTGAAACCATTTGATCACACGTAAAGTGTGAACCACGTGAAACCTTTATTTAAATGTTACATAAAATCTTTTTTGGGGGTTTGAAGTAGACGGGGAAAAGGAACATTTCTTCTGTGAGAGTGAGGTGATAACCAGCTTGTCTGAAGTCGTCAGGGTGTCTGACACAGCTCGGGCTGACAGCAGCTGAAGATGACACACACACAGGTACTTTAGACACACACACACACACACACACACACACACACACACACACACACACACACACACACACACACACACACACACACACACACACACACACACACACACACACACACACACACACACACACACACACACACACACACACACACACACACACACACACACACACACACACACACACACACACACACACACACACACACACACACACACACACACACACACCTGTCTAGAAAACCTGTATTTTCTCTGCTTGAGAGCTGATTTTAACACATGCTCAGTTTGACTTCAGGATCTCAGAGGCAAGGACCATTCTCTGTGATTTCCTTTTGCATATATTCCTGATACTGATCTCAGTATTCTCCTTCCAGTCCAGACAGTGCAGAACAAATCCTCCTGCTAAGCTCATGTTTGTCTGGACAGTATTATAAGTAAATCATTTACTGCAGAATAATCTAATATGTGAGTTATTCTCAGGGGCTGGAAAAGGAAACTCACCCTTCTAATCTTCGGCCTCAATCCCACCATAATCCATCCATATAATACAGCCTCTTAAATACAGCGGTTGTGGGGGAATAATGCATCTTTGAAAACCACGCCCCCAGACACTTAGTTGTCCCCCCCCCCAATAAATAACGATAAAAGCCGTACATGCAACAGAGCGTCTGAACATGGTAAACGGTGTGTGATACACCATTTCTCTGAGATAATGCTATAAAACACACTTTTCCTTTCAGTAGCTTCTCCGACTGTTACAGAAGCTGCCGAGCCTCAGCCCTCACATCAGGTATTTATTTTTTCAAACCAGTAAAACAACCCTGCGAGCAGCTACATCGCAGCAGCTGTTGTTTAATCGATTAGAGCTGAGTCATTGCTGGATTCAAGAATAACACACTGACAACAAACGTAGTACAGAGTCATTTACAGCTGAAAAGCAAACCTGCCCAAAAGTTCCACATTTTACTTCTCCTCTGCGTCACATCAGCAACTTGGAAAACACGATAAAAAACTCACTCAACTTAGTTCACACAATTAGGACAAATATCGAGTTAAGACAACAAGTAATTTTCATGAAAGATATATCTGCTGATGAGAAAAAGCTGGTGTGTTCAACATTATTTGATTAAATATCAGTGTGGCTAAAATACCTGATCTCAAGGACATCTGACAGATATGTGTGTCTGTGAATTCATGCGATCAATACAGACGCATTACTTGCTAAATTACTTTTCAATCCCTGTCTTACCTTGGGTTTTCTTCTTTTTTTAAGAGGGAAATACAACCAACTCGAGAATTTAGGAGATTTATTTAATTTAATTATTCTAAGTTTTCATCAAGCCACTTTCTTTATTATTATAAAATGAAACAAGCAATAAATTCACATAATTCTTGAGCTGGAAACAAAAATGTTTTGTATTTTTGCTTAGTAAATGACTCAATCAACTGGAAAATCACACCAAACCAAATAAGCATTGTCTTGATCACCATTTCCTATTGACTGGTTGCCGACAGATGATTATTTGTCACAACACAGAATCGTAATGAACTGAGTTTTTCCTATAACAACATAAAACAGCTGATAGGTCGCAGTATTCTTTGTGAAAGTCTCACATATAAGATATGGATTAAAATAAAAACACAAGATAACAATGAAACTCCTACAGCCTTTTCACCATCTTCATCTTGATGTAACTTTCAAGGAAAAGCAGCACTGGCTGTCACTGTAGTGGTTCAGTACTACACTGTGTATCATCTCTGTTCCACTGCTGAGAGCCAGCTATTGATTGGCTCGCTGTACTACGGCTGTGAAATAAGAGAAGGTGCTGAGAAGCTGAAAAGCGTTAAGTACAATAGCAGGCAGGCTCACAGAGCTATAGCTCAGCACACACACGCACAAACACACAACACACACGGCTTCTCTGTCCAATCCGATACGGATGCACATGGAAACAATGGGTGTGATCTCACCTACAGTTTGGTCCATTGAACAACAGAAGAAGTTTGCTTTGCTGTGTTTTTGTTTATTTGGGGAAAGCCGCCCAGTTACAAACATAATTAAAGTATTGGCGAGGTGATGTACACCCTGCAAGTATGTTATAAACAGCACTATAGTGTTTACCATTAATTACCTTGACTGTGCAGCAGTAGGCGTAAGTGCAACCGACATAATTCCATAATGATACATACACTTCTTTACACATTATGAAATATGTCATAGTGTTTGTCCAACTCTCTGTTGCTCTCTCTCTATTAGATACACACATTGACCGGTCTGTCACAGTCAGACTGGCCATTGCCAGCACAGACAGAAGTCTTGCCCATGTTGGTGGTCCATTAAAACCTCCATGAAGTTTATACTGTTCTCCATAGGCAGGCAGAATTCAGCATAAATACTACTTTCACTATGCAAGTACAGGCAACAAGCATACGGTTCTCTGCAGGCAGCAGCTCAACATTGGCCCTGCTGTGTAAGAGTGTACTGTGTGTGTGTGTAGCCCTCCCCCCCATGACTGATCAGCAAGTTTGGTTAAAATGTGTTCATGCATTGTTGAGATAATGTGTGTACAAACACACACAAACACAAACACACACAAACACAGGGATGAAAACACACAGGGTAACAGGCTGAGAAATAAGAAAATAGAAAGTCAAGACACAAGGGTAAAATCAGAAACGAAACAGAATCTTGATTTTATAAATTGCTGCTCAATTGTTTCTCTGCACAAATGGTATGTTTGCAGTGTGGTTATCTCGTGATAATCCCAGTAAATACCTAATCTACGCTGCTGCCACACATCTCATGGTTTAATCTGGACTATGCTTTCTGGAGATGATATACAGAAAAAGGATTTGCTGTCATTAAACACAGGTTCACATTTCAGGTTGGATTAAGTCGCTATCAGATAAAAGTGAGGTCCTGTAATCTGGCGTGAGTCTCGATGCCCGTCGGCTTTGTGACAAAGCAGCTTTTATGCAGCTTGGTGACTCTGCTGATGGGATCTGGCATCGCCATGTCAGCCAGACACACAGAGAGAGAGGTAAAGAGTGGCAGGGCTGTCCTGGTTCTCTATAAAACTAAATTATAGCACAGCAGACCCATGGTTACCATTTTACAACATTTATCCTGCAGTGGTTAAAGCTGTAATGTCATTATATCACATTATATTTAAAGCTTTGAGTCCCTGGTGAGTAAAATAAACAGGGAGATGTAAAATTAGGACAGTGTAACTTTTCTTTCCACTGTACTCTGCACTGTCTTGCTGCTTCTCTGGACGGAGATAATTTTAGTTTTAAAATGCTGTTTTAAAACACATTAGCGTGAGCGTGTTTGGCCTAAATGGAGTTATAGTGTTTTCACACACCCCACACAATGTGAAAAGCCTGTGTGAGGATGCTCTATATCAACATTTATTATAAACACTATAAGTTTAACAAATAGGGGGACTGATGGTTGGAAAACACTAATGAATGTTTATTCAACTGAATTAATAGTCCTTCTCTTTAATCAGCACTTAGAAACTGAGTCAGATCATGCTGCTTTTCCACATTGCAATTACTTTCTTACCAAGTGTCAAAAATCCTCAGTAAACATTTAATGGAAGCTCTAATAAAAGAAAAAGGGACAATGTGCTGTGCGAAGGTGAGTTTTGTCTGTTGAATTAGAAATTAATATTTTTTAGGATAAAAATCATCTCGGTTGAAAAACTAGACACAAAGTGAGAGTGTGTAAGAGGAAGAAAGCAGTACAATTTTAAAACTTGGCAATGGCTCAACATAAGCGTGCATCATATTCTTCTAGTTGTTCACAGTTGGATCTATTGATTCCCCTTGAAAAAGGTGTTTGAAAATGATTTCAGCAGCCAAAAAACCACAGGCCTATTTCCCCCCAAAAAGCTATTTGGGTGAGGTTTGGTTTCCATCCACATCTCCACATAAAAAGAAGAGAAGGAACAGCCTTTGTTCTTGTGTGAGGCATCACTTAAAATGTGCCTGGTCACTGCAATTACAGTCCTGCTTCTCTAGTTAATTAAATTGTCTTTGGCTCATGTGGGTTGAATGAAGCCCCCGTGCACAGCTCGCCATCCTTTTGCCAAATCCACCACATCGTGGCACAACTCCTTCAGAGCTGGAGGCGATAACGGCTCTGAGCACTTCCACACTTTGCTTTTCACGAATGTTTCTGTGTTTTTGTGCTACAGGAAATGTTAAGTATAGATGACAGAACAAAAAAAAAACAGAAGAGAAACTGCATACTGTTGACCAACTGTAAACGGGCGTACCTCTGTTCAGTGCTGATTCAGGCTGAGTCAAGACAAAATAAAAACAATTATTCAACTCTTGTCTTCTTTCCTTTGTTTATGTGACAGAAAAACATCTAGGTGGACAAACAAGGCAAATCAGCACATCATTTAGATATTCTTCAGCAATCAATTATTCAATTATTCCAGAAATAATCACGATTAAAGGATTCTATTTGTCGTAGTGTAGTGTAGAGCACCAGAATCTTCCTCCGCAGAGGAATCCCTGTAATGGGAGCTTCCCGATATGTGGATTTTCTCCTTTTTGCACATTTAAAACAGAACATATACAAACCTGCTTCATGTGGGTTAGGGTCGTTGATAAGTTAAAGGGCAGTGGAGACACATCACTCCATCACTGCTGTGACTCTACTACGCCAATGGAAAAAAAAGAGTTTCATAGATGTAATGCTCACTTTGTGCCAGCCTCACATATAAGATGTGCAGCTCAACCAGTGACAGAGAAGCCAAAAGAGCATGTGTGTTTGCAGCAGGACAGAACCCTTGACCTCGGAGGGTCTGTGGCGTTCTGCTATCCGATATGATTCGGTGTGAAAACTCCCCGGTGAGGCCAAGCTTTTCATTAGCATGGAGCCAAGTGTGGGAGGACGCCTCGGACTGTTTGCTGCCCACTCAGCTGTAGTGCGGCCCGCAAACGGCACCGGTAGAAAAACATTACGCAACCACCATGCCCATTGTGTACAGCGGAAGGGTAACCACGGCAACAGGACTCGGACACCGACCAGAGGAACCAGCGCTGTTTGGAGGAAGGAAGAGTGTGAGATAGATGGGTGGGCGTAAACAGCGTGAGAGTGTGTTTGTGTAGAGATACAGATTTTGTCAGGATGTCCTGATGGAGTTTTTCTTACCCCAACACCTATTCTATCATTACTATTATTACTAATTATTAAATGAAAGTAGATTATAAGAAATATATAAATGATTATTATTATTGACACTTCTACTTTGACATGGCTAAACTATCTTTATTACGCTTCTGGGACCCCTTAGAAACTATACTTAAAAAATGCTTGTCTGAAATATATTTCAAGACATGAAAAATACATCATGTGGTTTAAGATAGGTCAATGATATGAATTTACAGGTTTTTATACTGTTAAGATATACTTAACATATCTCTGACAGTAAATCATTGTCTAGTATGGTAAAATAATGTGGGTTGATAATGACAGTACAAATATCTGATGAACGTAACTGGGCAGACTTGATCCAGGAAGCTCAGCACCTTAAACCCAGAGGCCACTGGGACATCGTTAGCTCTAACCCGGCTGCAGAGTACAGGCGTAAAGACCTTCTCCACTTGCGGCTGTTTTAAAGTTCAACGTGAACTCAGTCTCGTACAGTCAGACAGTCGCGGCTTAAGAAACTATACGAGCGACAGCACTGACAGACAGATTACTGACAGGGAGCTAAATGAGAGGCAGGCAGTGTTTGCCCTTGTCTCGTAGCCACAGTGAGAAGCCATTCAATGTGTCAGAGGAATGTCATTCACCTCCCCCAGCCCCCAGGTTTTAATGCAGTGGCAACAATGGAAACATTGTGCTTAAAGGTAAAGAGAGGTGAAAGGTTTCTCTTGCCATCCACAGAGCTGTTATGATGTACAGCCTCTGAGATTCCCCAAAGGTTTCTACTGTCAAAGAACAGATGTGACCATGATCCCAGGGATTTGATTTGATGTAATAGACCAGACAGACATCCTCCAACAGAATGAATTAATCAGGTAGAGATAACTGCGACAACCTGATAAAATAACATTAAATGTGAAATACTGGAATTGAAGTCCATCCAAGCTTGTTCTACGGCTTAATGCACATATTCTCTGAATCTGAAAGTTTGAGTCTTTGGTATTGTCTCTGAATTAAACTCTTGGCTGGTGACAAAACTCCCAGTGGACACGAAACGTCAACTAAAATCCATATAAATAAACTTGAGGGACTGATTAGAATCACTTTAGACAGTGTGAGGCACGTGCATCACCGCAGATTTCACACACTGACAAACTGAGGATTGTCACGCTTTCACCTTCTCTCACATCTCGATGACAGTGAGTGCCGGGTAACTTTCCCAATTGGCCTCAGCATTGTTTTAAAATCTTCTCATGGTAACACTTAACTTACCAGAAACAGGAACATAACCGTACTGGTGATTTCCCCAGGAAGCTAGTTAGCAGAGGTAGTTCCTCTTATTTAATTATCAATGTAGTCATTTTACAGAACTGTAATGGAAAATTTTACAGATTATAGTGTGATTATGACTCACATCAACATTATGTATGTGCCATTAAGCAAGTAACGATGTGATCAATTGATGAGGTAGAGAGAAGATATGACTGAAAAGGTCTGGATTCAAATCTCCAGTCAGAACCACAAAGGTTCAATATTCAACTCCCATCCTATTATTATTACACTAAATATATGTATTTAACTAATCATATCAAACACATGGATTCTCAGAATTTTTCAATAACAAGAATGGCACCCTGTAGCGTTCATACCTCCGCAAAGGCCCTACAGTCCCCTTATCAAACCACGTTTAACTTCACAATATCCAGATTTTCATTTGGATTTGCAAGGAATCGAAACTCACTCATAAATGACAATCCCCAAAACATGCCTGATTTAGCAAAAATCAAGATCCATGAAATATTATCTGCGAAATCAAAGAAAAAATTGAAAACAAACACCCAACCTCACAATGTTAAAGATTACTGGAGGTAATCGCCATCAGCATCAGGCTTTCGGGTTTGCACTTCATCTGACATTTCCTGGTATTGGTTGAGCCCCTCTCAGCTGGTCCTCAGGAAAAGGACAGGCTTTGCTTCACCTGTTCTTCTGCGAATGCCGATGTGCTCTGCTTGTTAAACACATGACATCAGGCAGTGCATACAAATTGAAAGAAGTGCAAGACGGTTGTTCTGACAACCAAGGAGGTGGTGGCAGGGGGTGAGGACAGGGGACAGGGGGGGTAGCTGTTGGTGCTTCAGCTGGTCCATCCGTCGTCTCCTGTTTTATTTTGTTCTTGCTCTTTAACACAGGGCCCCTATACGTCTGCTGATACTGACATTCAGCTGGTTTCGAGGCAGTTAACTGTCATGACTCAAGGAAAGTCGGCAGGCGCGCAGACTGGTTTTGTAGGTTTGGCAAAAGACGTTATGTGCTGATGTGTTATTATGAGACAAACTGACAAGTAGGCGAGTGATGACGTACACATGTTTGATGAAGACTTCACTTTATGAATAAATGACTGGGAGATTAACGGAGCTCAATTGCCTCACCTGTCTTCTGACCTTGCAGACATTAATTAAAAGTGAGCCGAGTTTTGAGAAGCCCTTGCCCTTTCTTTTGATCATCCTAAAGCAGAAACACATCAGAGACGGCACAAAGGGGCCGCTGAGCTTCAAGGAGAGGATTTTCAAGGAAACCAAACAATAACAGTCTGAGCATGAACACAGCCAAGGCAACTCAGAACGACAACAACGATCCACCTAGAAACAGGCAACAGAAAAAGGTTGGCAAGACACTGCGAGAGGTTTAACAGGATACAGAAAAACTGTTGGAAAGTTTCATAATATCCTTTTATTTGTGTCATGAGAATATAATTAAATGTTACTGACATTCAAGCAGCAGTAAGGCAACATTTAGAGGAAGAGAAAGCAGAAGAGAGAATCCAGGAAAAGTGACAGCATGAGAAAGATAAAACTCAAATGCATGACGCTCTAGCTCAGTTGATTCCAGGCCAACTTACACACCTTTGAGCCCCAAACATGGTTGATCATACATGAATTTATTTGGAGCTATTCAAAGTCAGGAGTTTTTACGTGACACAAACACGAGCTGCAGTCTGAGCAATACAGCCAGGGGGCGCTGTAGCATCTAACAAACAAGAGGCAGCTTTCGTTTGGGTTTGATTCTGCACAAAAATGTAATTTCTGATGCTTTGTCACTATTTTAAACAAACAACAATGCAATAGAAAACACATGGCCATGAAAACCCAGATTAGCTATATCTTGTCCCCTTCCTGACTTCAGTTTCTGACCCTTACAGACTTGTACTGAGCTTTGAGCTTTCACTTGTAGATCTGTTTCCATCTACCTGGGTTAGCATCTCCAACATCTCCCCTCTTTTTTCACTCTTTTTGGTCTCAACCAGCTACTGAAGGAAAGATCCAACTCTTAAGCTACTAAATGCTTCTTCTGCTGCCATCAGTTAGTTTGACTGTGCTGAGCAGTTATTGAAGCTTTAAAGAAAAACACAACTGAGGCCAAAAACAATAACTACAGCTCAGAGAGAAAAACCACAGTAGATATTTGGACTGACAGCTAAACAATAAGCTTTAAAAAAAAAACATAGTCAACCTTAGCCAGTCCCTCAGGGTCATTATTTGATGATTATTTGTATGATTTTAAGCGCTGCAGCCTCTTCAGAGCTTCGGCCCTGGTCCAATCCCTCCTTACACCTCACTTTCAAAACAGAGCTGATCAAAGAGGCACTTAAACACAGCCTATACTCTCATGTAATGCAGGTCCCTATAAGAAATTTATGTTGAAAGGGACAGAAAACTTCCTCCACTGACCTTTACATTGTGCAGAGAAGTAAATTAGTAAGTAACCAGGCTTCTGCTTTTGCTTTCAAAACATTGATAATGTCTTCTGACAAGTCAAACAGAGACTAATGGCTCCTTCAAGCTCTGTTTGGCTCCAGCAGGAACACAGACACAAGCTCTAACATTATTATGTGCCAAGGTTGCACGTAGCTCCTTAAATCGTATTTCTAATCCCAGTTTGAAAATGGCTTTTCTGAGGCTAAAAACCTGGCTGCTCATTGCAGATCCTGTTATTTAAATGAGCTCAGGATTAAAAACTCAAGATGGTGGAACAGCATTTGATTAACTTGATAGCTAAAACACCCATCGCTGTCCAGGTGCCAATCAAAAGGTTTCCCACTAACTACTGGGTATCCTGCCTGTGCTGCTGCAGTCAGAAGCTTCAGCTAATGGACTGATGCTGATAATAGATGAGCTTTGAAACCAGTGACCTTTATTTCACATTATCTTATGTAAAAAAGAACCCAAGCAAACAACAAACTTCATCCATCAGAGAGTGTAGAGGCATCGGCTGGGTTCTCAGAGTTACAAGGAAAAACACTCCTTAGAAAACGTCTAACAAAGAAAAGGTCAGTGTGTCAAAATTAATGCACATTTTAGTTTCATGTGTGGAAAACGTGCGGTTCTCCTTGTTCAAACCGCTGTTAGACATCAAACACAGACACAGCAGACACAACATGGAGAAGAGTCTTTAGCATTAAACCTGCGTGTTCACTGCCTGCATGAACTGACTGACGCGACAGAACACTGCTGATCGCCGCTTTGACATTTTCTCGTGTACACCCCACAACAAACCTGCACGTACTTTCTGATGTATATACACACACAGCACATGTCCAACATTTTACAACTGCAGCTCTGATCCTCGACAAGATGGCAGGGCTGTTTTTATCCTCTAATCCACCGCAGGCCAATATTAAATACCCATAACTTTGAATGTTTACTCAAGAGAAATAAGTTGTTTCTGCTTCTGCGTCACCCCCTATGTTTAAGAGGATTTTCCAGACAAATACAGTGGGCGAATGAAAGGCTACCAAACAACAGGAAACAGCCAAGGGCAGTGTTTTAATTCATCTTCACACCTGAAAGTCTGAAGCAAGCTTCTTTTCTTTGTTCATTTGTTTTTTTATGACACACGTACGTCCTGTCGTCATCACATGCGTGGGCCAGATACTTGACATTGATTGGTTTAAAGACAGGCGTGCGTTTTTTATCGGCATGGTGTCAATTAGACAGGTAGTAGTCTTTCCGTTCGAATGAAGAAAATCAATTTCCAATGCCTATTTCAGTACATTCTCTATTTAACTTTCTGAAAATGCTTCATACAAGAAAGTGTATATAGTTTGACATCCTCCCAGGGAACTGTCTTCGAGTTAAGTGGGCGAGCATGTGTGAGAAAATAAAATACTAATGATAACACATTGGAAGCAGTGTTACATAACATCCTTTGAATGCAGTAGAAAAGGTTTGCACCACTCCCTTCACACAGAATAACGGTTGTACCCAGTTCTATTTGATCAACCGTACGTTACATATGGTCAATGGAATGTCAACGTACAGTTAACTCATGTGCAGTAATCACATTCATTAGTGTCAGTTGCAGGGGAGCAGATCTTGTGACGGCGTATTAGGGAGAGTGCAAGAGTAACTCAAGGAGGATGAAAGAAAGAAAAGAGGAAAGTTTCAGCTACAGTTCCTCAGTTCCAACGTTCCACTGCCCAAAGATCTCTGCTAATTGACCACAAAGGGCTGTAGCCCCCCCCCCCACAGACACACATACATACATATATATATCCATACACACATGTAAAGAGCGTGACACTCAAGCCATTCACCCGCTAACACAGTTGGCAGGGATCCAATTATCCTCCATTGACTGCAGACGTTAATTGAAAATAGCTCATTACGCGACTCGAGGACATTCCAAATGAGTCAGATTTCAATTTGACGTGTGAGCTGACCGCAATTTGAGGCGTCTGACAGACAAGCTCGCGAGGCTCAAGTCATCAGGGGAGGGCGGACCGGCCTTCAAGACACGGAACAGAAAGAAAAACCTGCCCACCAGTAACTGTGCATCATTCTATAATTCATCATTTCTCCACCAATTCTGAAGAAACATGAACCCTTCACCGCTCTTAGCTCTTACTTGACTTATTTTTATGTTTCTAGCACTTCTCTCTTACTTGATGATCTTGAGGTCACGGGGATATTATCATTCCTCTATGACTCACGCTCTCCTTACTACTACATAACGTTGGCAACACTCAGACTGAGGATTAGTTTCAGTGAGTAAATAAGCGTGTAAGCTAAATGACTAAAATGTAAATACATGCAGGATAGTTGCAACCATACAAAGGTAGACAGTGTTGGGGAGTAACGGAATACATGTAACGGCGTTACGTATTTAGAATACAAATTATGAGTAACTGTATTCCGTTACAGTTACAAATTAAATAGATGGTATTCAGAATACAGTTACATTGTTGAAATCAGTGGATTACATGACGGTACTTCTCGAGTTTATTCACTCTCGTAAATCCACCGGCGGCACAGCCCCCAGGAAGCAGCTGGAGACCAGGGCTGCCGTAAGAGCGCACCTTCCCCCGGCGGCGTGAAGAAGCCTCACCGCTACCGGCTCGGGGCCGGGACCGAGGCTCTGAGAGACTTCCGTCGCTACCAGAAATCTACGGAGCTGCTGATCCGCAAGCTGCCCTTCCAGCGCCTGGTGAGAGAAGACCGACCTGCGCTCCCAGAGCTCCGCTGTCATGGCTCTGCAGGAGGCCAGCGAGGCACGCCGGGTTCACACCGGACGCTGAAGCGCCGGGCAGCGCTAATAATATCACCCGTTGACCCAGTAGTATAAAAGCATATAGTCACTTGTTGCTCCAACATTAACTGCAACAGCGTCCCAATTTAATGTCATCTATCTGCAAGAACTTCTCCGCTGTTTGCTCCGTTCAATGTCGGGTGTCGAGGGTAAATTACGTATTCTCCGCCCCCCCCCCCCCTCTCTTTTTATCTTTATGACTGCTTGTGTGTCTGTAGTGGATGGGCAGAGGGGGGCATTTAATAATGTGATCGGTAAAATTGGTAAAATTAAAACTCCAGGACAACAGAAGGGGAATACAAACTATGGGATGCATACTTTATCATTTATATCATATAAAATGTCATCAATATCGTTTAAAATCATTTTTCAGTGTGTTTCCTGGAGCGATACGCTCGACGCCGAAACGATCGCTGCACGGCGCGAGGCAGCCTTGGCGCAGGGGGGGGGGGGTCCTTCAGCCTCCGGTGGGACCGGCACAGAGATGGGAGAGGATGGGAGCCGGACATCCAGCTGGCCCGCCGCATCGGCGGAGAGAGAGTTTAAACTGCTGCTGCTCCACTGACTATAACAACGCCGCAATCATACACTTGCATTACAAACCGGAAGTATTCCAAGTATTCAGAATACGTTACTTAGATTAGTTAATGTAATGGAATACGTTACAGATTACATTTTTGGGCATGTATTCTGTATTCTGTAACGGAATACGTTTTGAAAGTATCCTTCCCAACACTGAAGGTAGATCAGGGGGATTGTTTGAAATGTGTGCGGCTGTGAAGTGGTCGGTGATTCCCTGCTGATCTCAGACATTAAGTGGGAATTGTGGGCCAATTTGTGACGCACCAACGGAGCACAGATGTGGTCACTGCTTGGGTTATTGACCCAAAGCCTTTGAAGCAGACCAGCAGTGGTGACTTCAATCAGGAGCTGAGATCCATGCTAACTGATTATTGGAGAATTTAACCGCTCATTTATTTGTTTGGAACAGTTTTCTTCAGTGCAGCTCTGCAAGTAACGGCCTGAAGCTAGGGTGGCTCAACGGCTAACTCAGTATAACACAAGCAATTCTCTTAGTTAGTTTTATGCTTCCAATAATTCCTGTTCTCCAAGTTTCTTTCTGCACCTGTGTAGGGCTGTTAAAAATAAAAGTGTCTAGATATCCAACATGCTGTATATAGCTACTGTATTCCACACTAGCAAAGCCTAAATCTAACATTCTGATATTCTCCTGCCAGACCCGTAGTAAAGTGTCTGGAGCCCATTTGAGAATAGAGCAGGCCAATGTTTAGAATATCAACAGCAAGCGAGTGGGCGTGTTGATTATGTCTCAAGCACGAAGCAAACATGAAACTGGAGGAATACAAATATCTCAGGATGAATAAGCGGGGTCAAAACACTTAACTGGGAAAAACAAGATTTGATATTCTTACCCAAACACTATCCTGAGGCACATTTCATAGGGGGAAAGTCAAACTGTTCAAAATGTCAGCATCATAAGGTCCGGATATTTTCTGGAGTTCATATCTGAAAACCGCTTTAGAGACAGGATTATATTGAATAAAGATCAGTCTCAACACATGGTTGATAAATAACCGTTCATGTCTCAAGACAGCATTCTGCATCTGCATCAGCCTCTCCCACACCCCCTCGCTCATTATGCTGATCACACGGCTCAGTGTGGCTACATACTAATGAGGGTTAGATGCTCGGCTTCACCAGGCTTCGGCTCCACCGTGCATAAACACCAAACCAGGCATGTCAGGGAAAGGATAAAGTCACTGCTTGGGCGATTTCCTATTTCCCCAAACCAAACGGGCTTCATTCCCAGTTCCAGCAGGAGTCAGGGCTCGAGAACAGCCAGATCAAAAGGCTTTCGGTCTGAAAGCGTGCAGGGTATTAAAGTGAAGGTCAGTGCTGCTGTAATCGAGTCAATGAATACACTGACTCACCAGGTTTTATTACAAACTAAATGGGAGTTTATCCAAATTTATCCAAATTGTTTGGCATGTCTTGCAATGATGTCATACTATGAGTGTTATCATTGCCATCCATGCATATAGGCAGTTGTCAGATTGACCTCTGACCCCAGTTATTTGTAGGGCTCACTGTTCTAGGTTATTATCACTTTTCAGAAATGTATCTAAGCTGTAAATTGGTGTTTTCTGTTGCAACAGTTTGCAGAGAGCAAAAATTCCTTTGCAGCTCAGACAGCTCAGAGAATATGTCTGCCAATTAAGGAAAAATAATCTGCATTTTTAATCAATAATGAAAATAATCGTTAGTCGAGTCCTTTATTGCCTCAGGCAGAAAGATCATGTGTCAATCACCTGTCTGGCTGCTCAGTAACGTCTGAGCTCACTGGAGTGTGACCGTCGGTTATCACCACCCGTGACCTTTAATTTCTAATGCGTCACAGTGAAAATGTAAAGTTAATCGCCTCCTTTGAGCTACAGGATTTAACCTAAGTACTATATAATAATAAATATTTTTGACAGATTTCATGAGGTGGTCCCAGGTTAAATCAGTATTGTGTGACATCAACCAAACACCTATTAAAGATCCAACTGAACTCAACTGAAAGTCAAAACAGGAACCATCACATCGTCAGACTGTGTATTATCTCTTTTTTCCGGAGTCTTACATTAAAAACTCTCCTCTCAAACTGAAGATGTTTTTGTATTTAAACCTGAAACGGATGAAATGAAAAGCTAAACCCTTGGACTCAGAAGTGAAAAGTGGTAACACTGCATTTATGCGACGGCGCTGCAGCTCCCCGGGGTCGAGGGGGGAGGATTAGGGAGGGACGGGTGAGTGACAAGTCTCATCAAGGCCACTCCTGCTAGAGTCTGCCCCTCCACCCAATAATACAACCCATACTAGGGGGTATATCTAGGTCAGTAGCTGGGGCACTGTCTGCACAGAGTGTATCTACGGTATTGGCTGGTGCTCAAATAAAAAGGATGTCACAGTTAGCTGTAGTGAATATTCTGTACTTATTTATTTTTTAAATGTCAGCATAAAGACGACCAGTTTCCTGAGGGTAAAAAAGAAATCCTGCAGTTTAAGATAGGAACCCGTGTGGATGTAGAGCATATAATCCTGTTTCATATTCATAGAAATGGGTCTTTGGGGTAATTTTGCTGAGGAATAACCCGAATGTAGTCCCACGCCTTCATGCTGACTTTGTTCATTTGCATTGCAGAATCCACTCTGAAACACACCAGTCCCTCCTCCGCCTTCATGGATGGCAAACGCATCCACAGACACACACACACACACACACACACACACAGGCACGCATGGATGCACACACACACACCTTAAACGAGGGCCGATTGGTAGAGAGACACAGACACAGCGGTCACATTAATGCAGACTAATGACAGAGGCTGAGCACTGCAAAAATAAATAAGAGTCCATCTGCCCTGTGGACCAGATGAAAGAAGCACCGCATGCATACCAGAGTCAGCTAATAACATCTTTCTCTCTGCAAGACGAAAGTGGCTGAGTCAGTGGGTCTCCAAACGAATGACAACATGGAAAATGAAGGAATAATCCAACAGTAATTCTCCTACGTCTGTTTCTTCACGCAGGCTCGGAGGCTGCTCGTGTTTTTAACCGGGGCTGAGGTAATCCTGAATGACTGCATTCTATGGTTAGACACATAAAAAGGTTTGCTGATATTCGAGACTGACACAGGCCTCGTATGGAAGATCAGATATCAGCCCGTCAGAGACAGCTACCACTGACTTGATGGGGGTTTCTCTCTGCCATGCAAAACTACTTGGTAAAACCTACAAATAGACTTTTATTTTGCACCTTTTGAAATGTCCCTGTTCATTATAAAGGCTGCTCCGTGTCCCAGATCCCCCCCCTTTCCCCAAACAACAGCAGAGAGTCACCTGGGAGCTGCTTGGCCACATTAGAATTAATCAGTATAGGTTTAAGGTGCAGAGCATGATGGTTTAAAAGAATTCTTGACAAAAACATTCTGGGGTAAACACTAAATATTCATCTTGCTTGGCTTGAAATTGGTCCCTTTTATTCTATTATAGATTATTCTGCCGGGTGTCTTTTTGATTAAATCGCTAAAACTTATCTCGGTTCCCCAGAGCCAGCAGCGACATCAACATCCTGCCCGGAAAACAAAAACTATTCAGTTCACAATTATATGAAACCGAAATCTCTCTATTTGGAGATACATCTTCTGATGATTGACATGTGTATGAATAAATGCACTAGGAAGTGAATATAGGGAACTGGCACACACAACAGGTTTGGGAGTCTGTTAAAAAACTATGCATAATCGTCAATGTGCCACTTCTCTTTAACTGAAGGCTAATGAGTTCCCTTTAATCACTAATTCATCCCACTTGTTTGTATGACTTGCATAAAGCCCAGTGACTTGTTCTACATGTGGACAAGGTGTAAACCTTATATCAGCCAATTCAATAACTATTTTTCATTTATCTTCATGAGTGGATGCATTTTTCAAAAGTAGGCTAATGCTGAAGACCACATGTATTTGTATCCAGGGGGATTTCATAGATTAAACAAGGTTTAAAATAGGCTGATTATTAATTTTCATATCAAGCTGTAGTCTTGAGCTCCAATCAAGTCATGCATAGCTTTACTGTCTCTTCTTGAAAGCCTTATAAAAATCAGCTTGCACAGAGCAGAGATATATTTACAAGAAAAGCAAATGTGTGGTTTATATAATTCAACACTCAGAATAATCGAAAATTCAAGGTGACTATATTATGATGGCAGATAACCTGATTTAACTCGATGTCCTTATCAAACCACATTAGAGAACAATAGATCCTGGTGCTGGAATGGCGACTATATGAGACTGTCACAAACACGTATACCTCTCTTCACCTCCAGCCAGAAATTCAATCCCCTTACACAAAGCTCCCCAATCGTCTCCATTACCAAGGCAGCATAGTTAAGCAGCTACAGCAACTTAAACTCTCCACTACAGTGCAGGAAGGTGAGTGCTTAAAAGGACAAGCTGTGTTTCCAGACAGGTCCCATGAGAGAAGAAAGGAATTGGTTGCTTTTGGAAAACATGTGTCACTGTGAACCAGACATTTAGAGTTCCATATCCATGTTTCTGACAGTCATATGAGGAGGCATCGGCAATCAGCTGTGTCAACTAGAACGGCACAACTCTGCCAAGAGCAAACGGTCCCCTTAAATTCAATAGACTGTCTATCAAGATGGACAACGTCTGTCCACATCCTCCCACTATCCTGAAATAAAATATCCATGATTCAAGCGCTGTCATCTTGCAACAATGTCAGTCTCAGCTGTCAGTCATGATGTTTCACAGTATCCAATAAGCAATTAAAACCAAATTTACTGGACTGGGCATATCAGTATGATATTCACTACCTAAAATGACCGAAACCATCTTGTACCAACATGTACTTTTACTTCTTATTGGCTCCTGTCTCATTCAGTAACATGGAGGAGGTGGGTTTTTATGACCTATAGTGCAGCCAGAACCCACCGGGTGATTGAGACACCGTGGCTTAAATCTTGGTGAGCTGTCATGACGGGTTATCTACTGGGAAAATGTCCAAATTTGCAATGTTAACGAAAGCAATAACGATTAGCCACTTTTGTCCGGATCTGTGCCAAAAGTTAATGGGTTCTTTCTTGGCTCGTGTGAACATCCTTCAACAAAGTTCCAGGGAAATCCATTCACAAACAAAAAAACAAACAAACGGACAGGGAGCGAAAACATAAACTCCCTGTGCTAACAAATGCACTGTTGCAGTAAAGATGAGCTGGAAACAAGGCGGCCACATCTATTGTCAGGACAGCAAATCAAGGATATCACTTTCTCTTCAGCCTTTGTGCGGCCGCGCTGCTTTGTCATTTGAGCAACTTTCCATTAAACAAAAACCCTCAAAGAATGAAAACAGCCGTCCTGTCAAAACTGTTTCATCTACATTCATTCCTCCTGTCGAACAGAGCTGCAGAGTAAATCCTCTCCTGGTAAAGATACCGACTACCCCCCCCCCCCCCCCCACGCAATATAACCTGCAAGGGGGCAGCTACAGTAAACGCTACCCTCTTCATCACTGACAATGATGCATTATAGACTGCATTAATCAGAGCTTATCAGATGCAGTCAGACTGGGGGGAAGCAGGAGCAGGGTACCACTCTCAAGGGTAGTGTGTGTGTGTGTGTGTGTGTGTGTGTGTGTGTGTTCGTGTGTGTGTATGTGTGTGTGTGGTTGACTTATGCATTAGAGAGTATGCATTAGTGTTTGTTGGACTAACGCCATCTGTACGCAGTGCGGTGGGTACATTTAAGAAACTCTGGATATAGTATAAGGGTTAAAATTAGAACTGCCACGATTAGACGATTAATTGATACAGTTCTTTGTCACACCCCTTCCATTAGTGGGATGACTTCGTGGTATCTCACTGGGGAGAAAATACTGCTCCATGGGAATCCATACAAGACGTTCAGGAATTATTTATGGTCAGACTCTATCTTTTAAGACAACGACAGAAACTGGACATTCAACCATTTATAGGATCTTGACTTCCAGCTGTTGTCTTTTACTGTTTTAATAAACTTACAACTGAAGTCGGGATGCAGAATATACAAATTTGCGATCCTGCATTTCCCTACTAAATAAACGTGGTAATTTAATTTTTCTTTCCATGTACCTTCTTATAACTGCATAAATTTCCCCCTCTGCCATTATATTAGTTGAAAATGATTCATTAGTGATCATTTTAGAAGCAAAAAACACCAAACTGTGCCAATTCTAGCTGCTCAAACGTGACACGTTGCTGCCGTCCTTTCTCTCACATGGGTGTAAAGTGAATATCTTTGGATTTGGGACTGATTTCAATAAGCTAAAGTGATAGGAAGCATGACAGTTTGTGTGTGTGTGTGTGGACTGATTGATTGCTTTTCTTGCACACTGTCCCCGACATTAGCCCTGATCAGCAATCTTTCGAAGTTGACATCTACATGTATGGCTCCTCTTTTTTCATCCTGAGGTGTTAGCGTTAATTTTTGCATCCATCAAGTGTTTAAAAACGTCATCAACACGCCCCACTTCCTCGTTTTGAATCCGGATAATCTCCTGCTGTTTTCTCTCATGGGCTCATTGGGATATTGTTTTTACTTTGGCATGACAGGAGGAACTCAGGAGAATGTCCAAAGCGACTGACTCAGACATTTTGCTTTTAAAACAGCCCCCTCGTGTTAATTGCAGGAGAATATCCGGAGTTCAGTGGATGACAGAGAGCAGCTAATGACATCACGTCCACAAAGGGTTGGAAGCAAACAGATGTTCAATCATGTTTTAAAGGCACTGGTGTAGGAGGAGTGCTCAGGTCTGTGTTAAGGCCGAATAGAAGAGCTTTCCCCCGGCATCTCATCCACCTTCTCCCCCGTGGAGAAGCCTCCAGTTCACACGCGTTAGCAGCAGGAACAATAACAGGAACTCACCTGCCCAGCTCGTCTCCGATTTCGTAAAATTCCTCAACATTTTCCTGGTTGAACACAGTCATGGTGTCCAGGCGCTTCCCTCCGCGGAGAACCACACGGCGCACCGGCTCTTCACAGCGGCACCATCCCTACCGGGAGCCCCCGGGCTGGGCAGGGCTACAGCCGGCGGTGCCCCATGATGGCCGGGGTGGTTGTGTGTGGAGGAGGGGGGGCGGAAAGGTCCTCGAATGTGACTGGAGGAGAAAATATGTGTGTTTTAGAAGAAGAAGATGAAGAAGACGGTGGGTCAACAAAAGGAAAATGAACCCGCACCTCCGGGGCGACGTCACGGCTCCCGGTGCCTCCTCTCCGGTGCCTGCTCTCCTCTTCCTCCCGGTGCCTGCTCTCCTTTCTCCCGGTGCTTGCTCTCCTCTTCCTCCCGGTGTCTGCTCTCCTTCCTCCCGGTGCCTACTCCTCCTCCAGGTGCCTGCTCTCCTCTTCCTCCCGGGGTCTGCTCTTCCTCCAAGTGCCTGCTCTCCTCTTCCTCCCGGTGCCTGCTCTTCCTCCAGGCGCCACTTCACACCAAACACCTGCCGGGTTACAAACAGAAAAACAGCGATAAAACTACCAGTGTGTCGGCGGGGGGCGGGGCGGTGGGGAATGCTAACAGCCCCCCGGGAGGAGCGTGGTGTATCCCTGGGAAACACGCCGACCTCCGCCTCCTTCCTCCCGGTGCTCCCGGAGCAGCCTGCCCCCCCTCCGGTAAAGTCTCCTTTCTGTCACTAACAACCTGGGAGGAACCGGGACACGCCGCTGAGTTAACCCGGGTAAACCACTAGCTTCCTATACTATCACACGCAGTCCGAGGGGACGTTAGCTTTCACCACCGCGCGGTTCCTCCGGTGGTGAAAGAACTCCGACACGTTAGGGGGAACAGCCGGGTGGAGGCTCTTACGGTGGTCCGGTAGTCCGGTGTCGGGGTCCCGGTGGTCTGGTCTGGTCCGGTCCGGTTCGGTCCAGGGGCTCGGGCGGGTGTCGCAGCGGGGGACGGGGACCCGGGCTCCGGTTAGTAACCGACACGAACCGACAGGAACCGACGGACTGAACAACACGAAATCAACGTTAACAATGTACGGCGGTCTGGTGCGGCCGACGCCTTCAGGGACCGTGGGGAAACTCGGATACTTCGCTGTTTTCCTTTTTTTTTAACGTTACGTCTAAACATCACATTACATCACTGATTTAAAACTCAGTGGATATTTGTCTCCTGTGGGATTGAATTAAATTATACTAGAGGTTTATTTGCCTTTTGTTAAATGTTAGGATTCTACATTTATTCACGTGAAAGCAAAATATCACCGGGTTTTTTCTTACAGGCCATAAACGCAGCACCAGTACCTGTCAGCTGGATGGCAAACAAATGTCATATTATTATAATATATATATGGAATCAAATAAAGCTCCTGTAAGTCATTATAATGATAATATTTATCAAAATAATGACTTACTGTCTCATAAAGACTAAGTATCTTTATTATTGTTTTACAGTTGAATTAATGTCACAACAATACTCTTATCGTCACAAGTCACTTTGTGTCAAGATACAGAAGTTCACTTGAGTCTATTTTTAATCGTATTTATAAAGAAAAAAATCTCAAAATCCTGGTTAATTTATTCTTTATTTGTTATTTTTCAACTATGTTCTAAGAAGCATTCATTGTCTTGATTCATTTTGGGACAACATGCAGATGTGCACTTTAAAATGTTTGATCAGGTTCATAAAGAAAATCGTACACAAAATCAGAGCATATTAAGGATTTTATTTAATTTTTATACACATTAACTTCATTAATATTCTGAAAATCCTTTGTTGTTCAGTCATATTTCTGAAGTTACAGATGTTTTTATTTATGTAAACTATAAACTAACGTGACAATACAGCAAATATGACCCGGGTTTCTTTTTTAGAAATTAAAAGTTAAACTCCAATAAGCAACCATCCATCCATCTTCTCCATCAGGCCCTTTTCTAAACCTGCTTATCCCCTGCAGGGCCTCCGAGGCTGGGACTCGCCCTGGGACCGAGACAGGTCACACCCTGGATGATTTACTGAAAAACAAACTTCACAAATTAGAGCAGGAGGCCCCAGCTGACCTTTGACCCCTCAAACTCATTGTGACCGTGGTTTGTATTGTACCTGCTCAGTCAAGGCAAAGTTTTCATGTGGTTCTTCAGACGTCAAACTGTAAAGATATGACATGTTTGAGATGCTGGAGAGGGACTCAACTCGATATTATGAGAGTTGTGGGCTGTTATTGTTTGAAAGATCGTTGCATGTACTCACATCAATAACGATCACAACATGTGCTGCTCGACAGAATAACAACAATCTGTTGTGGGTGTGTAGAGCTCAGTAAGATTTTTTCAGTGTTACACACTGATTAAAACCATCAGGCTGGTGGGGGTGTGTTTTGTGCTGAGTATATTGCATCACCTACTGGTGAAAAGAGAAACTGCAAATATATGAAACAATGTGACATCAATCAAATGAACAGAGGTTAAGTTGTACAAATTAAAATCATTCATTTGAATTAATGTTACAAACAGCCACATATTTGTTATCTTTGTTCTCTTTATTGCGATAACAACTTTTAAAGTACAAAATTATACAAAATGATTAATAGGTAGAGCAGTTAAAAAATCTAATTTCTTAAACTGTTACAGTTTCAGTCTTTAGAACAAAAATAATACAACAAAAATGATTGTACTACATTGATGAATATTATTGATATTAATATTATCCTTTTAGTTATTTTATGATTGCAATTTATTTTGGAAAGTACCACAGTTATGCTGGGGGGGGGGGTGATTTCAGTAACACTGACACATTACGTCTTCAGCCAAGTCAGTTCAGACGAAAACTACTGTATGGGTTCCACATGACTCGGTGGAAGGATGAGCCAAGAAAGAACTTATTAAATTGTCACTGATTTCACTGGAAATAATTCATGAATCATGCTGAAAACAGTCAGACATGTTCAGGGGACGGATATCGATGAGTGTAATTTGGTGCAACTTGAATTGTCTGTTGGGGCTTAGCGGAGCTATGGGCTTGTCTGGGTGTCATTCTAGTTTGGACATATTTTACTAATCAACACAAAAGCCACATTCAGGACCAACACATGAGCACCCCCCCCCCCCCCCATGTGATTGTGTGTTTGCAGTGACATGAAAATCTGACACAAAACCGGACGATCTACAAAACTAGCAACAGTTTTTACAAAAGATGCTACAACATGTACTTTCTTCTGCATATTCAAACTATGAAATATTTCCCATGAAGAACACTTTACAGTACAAAATGAAAGGAGCAGTCGTTGGTGTGAACCAGCTTCACATACACTGAACTCCAGCATCCGATTGTTTAACAGTTTAGAGTTAACAGTGACACACAAAGCATTAAAAAGAATAATTCAGATTCAGATAAAAACACTGAACCTGCTCCAACAGGCTGTTGCAATGATTTCCTTTAAACTGTGAGTGAATAAAACCAGAAGTTGCATATATGGACACAATGAGGCACAGAGAAAAAAAATAAATGTGGGCAAATATCAAATATTGTTCAATTATTGAACCAATTCCATTTGGAGTCTTTCAGAAACCTCAACACATCACATAATAAATTAAAGACTCATATGTCCAGCTGCTGATATAAAAACACTTACCTTGTACAATAATGTTTCCTTTCCTAACATACAATCATCACTTAACCTTGACTGTTACATACAAGGATTTTTTATTTGCTTATTTTCTGTTATACATTCTTGACATTCTTGTCATTATTGTTTCCATGTAAGGGAAATAAATCCCTTTGCGTTTAAATTTAAGGCAGCTTCTGTGTTTTTGAATTTTGCATTACATTCTGAAGTCTGCACTGCAAATGAGTTACTACACAGCCAGGTCACCTCTCTGCTGTTTAATGGGGGAATTCTTCTTTTCTAGTTTCCAACATTTGCAGGCAAGATCAAACCAAGAGGCTAAAAGCTGCTGAAGCAGAAACTCAAGGTGCATGGGAGGCACAATCTGGTGCAGGTTCTGAGCGACAGTAATTGGATCCAAACATGATCTGGAGGCCTCCATGTGCAGCACTGCAGACTTGAATCTTTTACAAACTGCACTGCATAAGATACTTTAATCAAATACAGGCTTTATGGGTAGATAAGTTAAATACTGGTTCTATAAAGTGTTGTATTAATACACGGAGCAGAAACAAGTTTAGAGGATGTGGGGGTGTAATGATCCCTCTAAAAACATCTGCCTGCAGGGGTTTGAATTATTGAGCAGAAATGTTTTTCACTTGGCGACGGAGAATCTCTACAAAAAGATTTATATAAAGAGCTGATTAACTTGGCATAAAATGGAGTATAAGGGCCATATTGATACAGAAGTTAAAAGTCATAATTTAATGATTAAAAGAGTAAGAAAACATGATTAAAAAGCAAGAACAACCTGTGCTCGCTGGAGTTTCACTCCCTCTGGATCCAAAATCTTCAACCAATCCCATTGTTTCTTGAGAAAGTATAAAACCTCTTTGAATATCACGCAGGTGTAACCGACGACAACCTCACGGTCGACCGCTACCAAACATTTCCTCCTCCACTAAAGAGGCGGCTTTTGTGATATTCTCCCTTTAAATGACACATTAGAATTGTCCTCCGAGGACTTTTCCTTTTAAGTGGCAATAATAGTCTCTTTTTATTTAGTTGTTGTTTTTTTAAGGCTCCACCATAACCACATCAAGCAGAAGACTTTCATGCTAAATTCCCTTCTCTGTTGCAGTAATACTGGCTTTTTTTTCATCGCTTAAATAAAGGCTTAAAATCTAAAGTATGTCTCGTTACATTGTGGCAATGATGCTAAATTATTATAATTTAAAAACCCCATTTTTTTAATTAATGTAATTCAAGCTCTTCTGCCATGCAGTTATGTTTCATCTTCATAAATTCGTCCATTGGGTTTCATAAAATTCTTCCAGCTCAGAGAAGAAGTGAAAAAAAAACATACGGTTTGAATAAAAGTCCTAAAGCTGGATGGTCCCACAATGCTGGAGCTGAATCCTGCTGCCACAGAGAAAAACAACTTTTATAAACTCTTGGACATTTGGTTATTATCTGGCAAAGTGCTGACTGCTCATTCAGCTTCCAGAGTTTTAAGAAAAGACACTTAGGGTATAAAAATGAGCGTGTCCCCTTCCACATGGCTCTGCTGGTTATTTCCTGTTTCCAGAACCCTGCTGTGGATCTGGATTCTCCTGGTTAGCAAAGGCTGAGGAGTCTGTAAACATCTGGAGACATGTGTCTAGTGTCATTTCACATCTGTCTCTCACTTACAGGAGACGTGTTTGACATGAACACGGTTGATCCGTCAGAGGAGGCTACACATGTTGCTGCAGTTCCTTTACACAAAATAAAAGCCAGCACGTTATTTTACAAAATAAAAGGTTCAGAGCAGACGCTTCTCAAACCGTGTCTGTGTAGATGAGATGGACTTTGGAAAATCTTCAACATGAACTTCTCTGGAAAAGTCTGAGAGAGCTCTTCATGGTAACCAAAGTAGAAAAGTGAGTTCAAACACTTCTGACATTCACATGGTCCAGTTCCTGCTCCCAGATGTTCTCCCCTGTCCGTCAGGGGGCGGGGTCTCTGATAGTACTGTACATCTGAAGCGACGTCACCTCCACATCCTGGACCCTGACATTCTGGGGACGTCCCGTCGGGCTGTATCCGGCCGACCGTCCCATTGGACTGAAGCCCATGGTAGTGCGACCCGTGTTTGCTAAACTCGAAGATCCCGACAAAGCTGGACGCCGCAGGAAGCGCCTTGATGTCACCAGGTCCCCGTAGCCCTGCGCATGCGAGAAGGCGTAGCCTGAGCGGCGGGTGCTGGTGCGACGGATGCGGGCGCGGCGAGGAAGAGGGGGAGGAGTCGCTTTGGTCTGTCTCACCTTGAACATCACCTGGAAGTTTGTCAGATAACGACAGAATATTAGAGAGGCACACAGGGAGAAGAGCGGGTCGTCCACCAACCACAAGGTCGGAGGTTCAATGCCCGGCTGATGGTTCTACATTTGCATAGTGCACCCCACCAATCACAAGGAGCTAAACCCAAGTGTTTCAGACAGAGGCTGAAGAGAGGAGCTGCAGCAGTAGACAGTCTGAGCAAAGTGATGTGTTTTCTGGACATTAGAGCATGAAAACCTTAAATGTCTCCTTTAAACTGCAGTTCCCATGAATTGGGGCCTTTCGAGTACGTAAGCAGAAACTATCCAGTGAGTTAGATGTGGGTCCTGTTTTCTTTAACTGTGTGTGGTCGACTAGTACCTTGTCATTGATGGTGGGGCAGAGCTGAATCAACAGGAAGCGGTAGGTGATCACGGGGAGGACGCACAGAGTGGAGGTGATGAGGATCGTCAGCCAGACGTTGGGCTGATTCAGAGAGTTACGGGCTGTTCCTGGATACACACACACGATTCTGTGTTTACACTCTGACCCATCAAACTTTAAACATGAATATTACAGTACCAAACATCAACAGGACAAAAAGTTAAAATTTTTAGCATTGAAGATTGAAAAGAACGGATAGATCAGACGAAGGGCTGTTTACTTTACTATCATTCATTTCATGTGCAAGGTGAGATATGTAAAACAATCTCATCAATCAGGATCTTTTTTTAATTCCCCACACGAGGCACCACTGTTTATTTTGTCCACATAATTGTATTAAAATGCTGCCAAAATAAAAAAACTGTAAAATTACCAAACTTTAATAATTAATAATTCAGCAAGTCTAACAATTCATGAAAAAAGGACAAAGAGGCTAATGAAACATTTGATGCAAACTTTCAATAAAGATGACAGTATATTTAAGAGAGTTTTCATATTTGTTTTAGTTAAACCTTTGTGTACTTGCCCTGTGCAAACACACTAAACTAAATTTAGATGCTGCATTTGTCAGTAAAATTCAACTCATTTGAATCGTCACCATTACTCCGGATTAACCTGATAGAAATATGAGCAACGCTTTTCTTAGGAAGCAGATAAATGGAACATGGAACTGTGCGTCTCCCACTCACCTATGAAGGGAAAAGCCGATGGCACCGTGAGAAACATGCCGTTACTGTACATGGTGAAGGTGACGCCAAAGTACATGAACAGGCTTCCCAGAACGAAGAAGGTGTTCACCGCCGTCCAGTAAGACATCTCCAGCCCCAGCTTCAGACGCACAGAGGAATCAGATGCTTTTAACCAACGCCTGACACAAGTGCAGAGGATAAAATTATCCAAAGAACAAACCTGGATGCTGACGGCGAACAGCAGACACGTCTGGGTGAGGAGGGCGAAGGACTGGTAGTCGGCGACGTCCTTCCCATCGTCCCTCACCGTGTTGTGCATGGCGGCGTAGGGGATGAAGAAGAGCACCAGGGAGCTGTAGCCGCTGTGCAGGGCACATGTGAAGAAGGCCTTCTTGCTGAAGTAGAGGTTGAGTTGACCGGGGACGTAGAGCTGAGGGTGCTGGAAACTCCACACGTCGTTCACATCCTGACCAGCAGGGGGAGATAATGGTAATTAGGTTTCTGTGTAGTCTGTCCGTCCTACTAGATACCTCAGGACCTTTGGTGGTCAAAGGTCAAGGTCACTGTGACCTCACAATGCATATTTTTAGCCTAGTGAACACGATATCTCCAGAACCTTTTGGACTTTAAACATCTTTACAAACATTTATGTAACGTCTACTTAGATTGTTTGATGGTCCACGTCACGTCTGCTAACATGGAGGAGGAGTATGACTTGTGCTGTAACCAGCCACCAGGGGGCGATACAGATGGAGATGTTCCAGTCAAATTTAAATGGGTGTTTTTAAGTTTCTTTATGTGACAGATACTAAAGTCATCTGAAAAAAAAGTCATAAAAACTGCAGAGATGAAATTCTTGTTATTTGAGCTTCATGTTTATATCCGTCTAAATAATACTCATAAAACACCTTGAGCTCAAATGTACGTATAGGTGATAATACAGAGATATTAAAGTTACATCCTTGTTGGTTTCAGGCACTAACACATAAACACACACACATCACACTGTTACCTGATCAAACAGACTCATCCCCAGCACAGGTAGTGCTGTGTACACCAGGTTGTAAAGTGTGATGAACCACTCATCGTACACTGTCTGCGGAGTCAACAAAAACAACAAAATCAGAGGAGAATATTTCAACAACTGGTTTAATCTTAGTAACACAACAAAGGTAGATTGACCTTATCTACATTTCTCTTTGGAAAATAATTTTGTAAAACCAGACAGCATTTGCTAAAACATCATGGTGCACAGGTGTCTACACAATGTGAACATGCTAGTATTTAAATAATATAAAATAAAAGAGTTGTTACATCTATTTCATGCTCTTAAAACATGTTTGTCTAAACATGACATTCTACACAAATATACAACAATAGAAATATACAACTGTAAAAATTAGGGCTGGGCAAGTTAACTAGTTAATTACGAGTTAACTCATCACTTATTTAACTCAACTAATTATTTTATCTCGCATTAACTCAGGTTTGATCATTTATTGTTTTATTGTGAAAGTCAGGCTTTTATTTTGTGAAAGTCTGTTGCTGACTGCTGCGGAACCGGAAAAAAGAAAATAATTGGCGGATAAACAACCATGGATAAAGGTACCGAGCTTTACATGGCCATTTTAATTTTAAAGTCCTTCCAGACGGCGGAGTCGACAGAACCAAAGTTATTTGTAGCCACTGCCAAGGTGAATTTTCTTATCACCGGAGTACTTCAAGTCTAAAATATCACCTGAATGCAAAACACACAGTTGATATAAGCAAATCATTCAACGAAACAGCGAGCGGAGCGAGGCTTCGGCAGACTACGTTAGACGCAGGGAGGAGTATACATTTTTCATAACGAAGAGGATAACATTAATGACCTGGCAGTGGCCTTGAGCTTTAATTTTGTATTTGCTTTGATAACATTGTTAAGTTGAGGTTTACACTGAATATTTTATTTAACTGCTACTGTATTAAATGCTGACGTTAAAAGTGTTTGCACAACAAATGTTATGGCACTTTCGTTCATATGGCAGAACATTACAAATAAAAGTATGCTATACACTACTTTTTAATTCATTATTGGATTTTGCGTATACATATGCGATTAATCGTGATTAATCAGGGAAATCATGCGATTAACTCGATTAAAACTTTTAATCGTTGCCCAGCCCTAGTAAAAATATAAATAAAAAAAGGGTATAAAAGGAAGTATACACGTAAAGAAAATAAGACAATAAATAGCATTATTGTCTCTCCGTCCTCTCACCTGTGCAGAGAAGCCGCAGAAGAAGGCGTACCAGAAGTGGACGAAGGTGAAGGTGAAGTTCTTATAGAAGAAGTAGCGCAGGAACTTGCACATGCGCAGGTAGGACCAGCGGCCGTGCACCAGCAGGAGGCGCTGCAGGAAACTGAACTGGGCGAAGGAGAAGTCGCTGGACAGCACCGCCTGCATCCCCTCCTGACCCGAGATGCCCACGCCGATGTGAGCCGCTGGGAAGAGAACACGAAGGAAGGTCACGCATCTTTTTACACCTGTCTGAGGAAACTTTAGTTTGGTCTCCACCAGCTCCTGAGAAAGATTAGGTTATGTTTCCACCTTAAAACTTAGTGGAGGGAGATTCTATACATTTCCATCCCATGAAGCTCTCTGCTGCCCCTGCTGGTACCTTTGATCATGCTCACGTCGTTGGCTCCGTCTCCGATGGCCAGTGTCACCACCTGCTTGTACTTTTTGACCAGCTCCACCACCTGTGCCTTCTGCAGAGGAGTCACCCTGCAGCAGATCACTGCTTTACACATGCACGCCGTGCGCAGGAACTCCAGCTCCAGGCTGCGCTCCAGGGCGTAAGCCTGAGGGACCACGGCAGAGGAAGAGGAGCGTGATGATGAGGCAGGGATTACATGACTGCTGAACATTTCATAACTGTATGGTAATAATAAAGGTTCCGTACCAAGCTGTGGCCATTGATGACCAGGCCGTGTTCTCCGTTCACCTCCTCGTCCATCATCACTCCTTTCACCAGACTCCTTCCCGGCAGCAACACCGAATCCACTGCATCTGGGTTCATGGAGATTCGGGCCTTTCTGCACCGCAAGAAAATAAAAAGTGGATGAATCCGTGGAAACGCTTCACAATCAGCTTGTGGCTCAGATTCTCACGGTCAGTCTGAGTTCCATTATTGTTATTTTGAGAACACTGACCTCAGTTCCTCTTGGACGTCCTCGGGGGAGTTGCCTGAGACGGTGAAGATCTCGTTCATCTCCTCTCGCAGCAGGTTGCACGAGAAACCGATGTTTTCAGCCGTTTCTGCGACACAAATTAAAAACGTTAGCGAAACAATAACCACAATTCTGAAATACTTGAAATACTAAAAACTATAGTTGATGAAACAGGAAAATAATCTCCTCATCTTGTTTCCATGTAAAAAGGTTATATAAAGTTGTATTATATCCCAAATTGTATAAATGAAATTCAAATCATATTTGAAGTTACCTTGCTTGTCACCAGTCAAAACCCATATTTTGATGTCGGCTTTGGAGAGTTGCTCTATAGTCTGAGGGACTCCGTCCTGTAACTTGTCTTCTATGGCTGTTGCTCCAAGCAGCTGGACACACATCATCATCATCATCATCTTCATCATCATCAAAAGCTTTGTTTAATAGAAATCCAGTTGTGTGTTTTGGGCTCTTTACCAGCAGATCCTTCTCGATCTCCTCGTACAGCTGGTCCAGTTTTCCCTCCCGGTCGTCCATCGTCGTGCTGGCCTCATGTTGCCGCTGTTTCCACTCGTTGAAATACTCCTCATCCAGATCCTTGTAGGCCAGCACCAGCGTCCGCAGACCCTCGCCTGCGAACTCCTGCAGATCAGGAAACAAAGCTTCACAGATCCAAACTTTTTATACTGAAGGAGATTGTGTATTTACTCTCAGGCCTGTCGAACACATGAACACTTTGAGACAACACGCTGACACACTTCCTTACGTTCAGCTGCTCTGTGGTGACTTCCATCAGTTTGCTGCAGGACTGATGCAGCCTCTCGTAGATGATCGTGTCGGCACCTTTACAGTAGAGAGAGAGTTTCCCCTCCGGACTCCGAACTGTGAACACAAGTAAAAACACAAACATTTACACAGGAGAACAAAGTGAAGAGAGTGAGCTCACCAACATTTAAATGAGAAATCAAACTAATTTTGATATGTATATGATTTTGTACCTATGACAGACATCCTCTTGCGGACGTTGTTGAAGTCCAGGATGTTCAGGAGCTCGTAGCTGCGCTGCCGACCCATTTCCACGATGGAAACGCTGTCCGGCGTTCGAGAGCGGAAGACGAAACCAAAGTTTCTGGCTGCTGTTACCAGAGCTCCCTCATCTGGAGACTGGGCCAGGTAGAGCAGCTCGCCTGCAGGGGAAGAACACTTAGTTTTCATTTGTCATGACTCTCCTTCCTTTATTCTATTCTTTTCTTGAACGTAGTCTGAAGCTTTGTAAGAAACCCAATTACTGAAATTTTAATGCCAACTTAAGATTTTTACAGAATCAGAAGTACGTTATTGATTCCTGAAGGAACCTAGATTTTACTACAGTTGCTCCAATCACAAATAGAAATACATACAGACCTAGATAATCCTAATAAACACAAATATAAAAGAGGGACGTCCTGGATGCCGACTCACCTTCCTTCTTCTCCTCAGCCATGACGGTGTGGCAGAGACTCAGCAGCCTGAAGAAGTCATGGACCTCCGGGTTCTCCAGCTTCACGGCCTCCACCAGCGCGTGGTCGTGGAACACGAAGCGGGGGTCTGCCAGAGGGTTGAAGGAGAAGTCCACCTTCTCCGTCAGCTGGAGAGACAACAGAAGACGTCTTTACTCTCTCCACCTCCCTACTTGTGCCTAATACAAGGGATCTGGAAGTGTAAGAATAATGATCCACTTGAATCTCTTCCAAAGAAAACATCTAATTTGATGTAATCCAATGAAATAACTCTTATCAATGATTTTGTGACAGCACATATTTTTTGTAGATTCCTTGTAGAGGAATACAGTCGTTATCTGAGAGAAAAACTTACTAAATAAACTTATCTTATTTTAACCTGAAGCAGATATAAAGAATAAAAACATCAGCCAATCACACGAGGGCTGCAGAACAAATGACAAACAACCTGACTTCTTATAGTCGAGGTATTTACATCACCAGTTTAACTCACGTCAGAAACTTCTAGTCTTTGTCCGGAGTAGTCGAACACGTCTCCTGCAAAGAAGAAGAAAGTGATGAATCAACACTTTGTTTTTTCTTTTCTTCTAAGTTTGTTTACAAAGCACATTTGAAACCTAAGTGCTGCAAAATAGAAATAAAAAGAGAAGAATTAACATAAACAAGCATAAAATGAATTCAAATTTGATTAAATTTAATTAAATGCTAAAAGAGGACTAAAACAACCTCAGCCTGAGAAGACATGTGGGTCTACAGTTTAAATATGTCTATGGTGGAGAAACATTTAATTAAGGGGTCCAAGAATATTCCCTGGGGAACTCCTAATTAAATGAATGCACCCAGATAAAATATTTACAACCCCACTTAAGATTGTTTACTTTCTCTTTAGCTATTTGTGTTGGTGAGGAACCTATTTATCTCCAGTTTTCTGATACGCTCAGAAACACAGAAGTGGAATCCACCAAAGGAAAAAAACGTCTGGATTCTCACCGTAGGATTTGCCATTGATGGAGCACTTGTTGAAAGTCATGATATTCTGAGTGAGCGTCCCCGTCTTGTCACTGAAGATGTATTTGATTTGACCCAGCTCCTCGTTCAGGGTGGTGGTCCGAGCCTCGGCGGGGGTGTCGCTGCGAGCGTAGTACATCTTCCTGTCCCAGTCGATGTAGAAGCTGTTCCCGAGCCGAATGATCTCCACACTGCCGAACAAGATGTTGGAAGACGGGTTAGAAGGAGAATCAGTCTTGTTTTTGCCCCTTTCTGTTGGTTTGTTACGCAAAAACTACTGAACGGCTTTCCACCCAAGCTCTGTTCCTTGATACCTTAACTGCATCAACAGAACCTTCACACGTGCTGTTACCTGACGTAGAGCGAGATGGGAACCACCGTGTTGAGGATGATGACGTAGGACCAGAAGGTGAGGAAGGCGGAGAAACCGGCATGGGTGTCCTTTTGCCTCGGCAGGAAGACGGTGAACTGGGAGCCCTCGTTCATCTCCCAGAACAAGTTTCCTATCGCCAGGACGGTGCACATGAAGGCGAGGAAGCCGAAGATCTGCAGGGAGAGGACGGAGAGGGAGACGTGGACTTCAGAGGGAGAACTGGAGATGAAGATCATACAAACACATATTTCTAGAACTAGAGTTAGTAAGTAAAAGAAAACTTAGAACCTGTTCTAATTTGAATTCAAAAATCTAAAATGTCTGATGGAAACATTCATATCAATTCCATTCAATTTAATTCAAATAACTTATTGTCCTTACCTTTGATACTTGAAAATATTGTGGCCAATACCAATTATACTGCACATACTTCAAATTGTACAAATATATGGTTTTCTCTGAGTAGTTATCATATTTTTTATTGTTCCCTATTTTATATATGTGCTTATGCATAAACACACCACAGCAAATTCTTTGAATGTGTAAACCTACTTAATTTATTTATCCATTATGAAATCCATTTGTGTAAAAGCATCAGTGATTATCCTCACATGTATCACAACAATATACAGCGTACAGCTTAAAACTGTAAAAGTAATAAATAAACAATAAATAGTCCTGAATGTGAGTGATCCAATATATTTTCTAATTTAGTTTTAGTTTTCCATAATCCTGATATTTTCTATTGATATTAGTTTGATAACTTCAAAGTTTCTATGTATCTTCCTCTCGCTGCTCTGGTTCACGGCCGAATCGATCTGTATATTCCAAATAAACCATAATGTCTGATTTAACAATAAGCAGCTTAATCGATGACATCATCTCAAGCCGACTCACACAGAGGACGAGGACGTTCATCAGACGATCGATACTGGTTCTCTTGAACGTGCTCTTCCCACAGTTCTGCATCAGCTTCGTCTCTGGACCTGCGAGCCAAACGGAACCGAAGAAGAGACGAGTAAAGTCTCTCTACATATTATTCACAGTTTCTATAAGTTTCATTATTAGAACGTGTCCTTGTCTGTTAAACCCCCCGCTCACCTCCGAACAGCACCAGGCCGAAGCACCACTCGGTGTTCCTCAGGGTGCAGCCGCGCAGCAGGATCTTCTCGTTGTCCAGCGAGTACTTCTGCCCGGCGTAGGTCAGAGTTCCCGTGAAGCGATCCAGGCGATTGTTGGGAGCTTCACATCGCACCTCGCCTTCGGGTCAGAGAGAGGAGACGGGTTAGAGAACGAGAAACACACAACTCCAGCTCAAATGGGATTACTGCAGTTTTTTAAATGATACCATTGAAGTCAGCCAGTTTTTCAATGTCGTCCCCCAGGTCTCCTGTGACGGGCAGAGCCTGCCTCACCTTCAGGTTGGTTTCTCTGCGGAAGACGGGAGGAAACGAAGAAGAGGAGGAAGAGGGGATGAAGACAAAATGGAAAAACATAAGTGAACAGTGATAAAAGGAAGAACAGAACCACACAATGAAAATGTGTGTTATTGGTTTGTTTGTTTTCATAACTTTCTCTAACATTGCGAGATTCCATTTTTGGGACATTTCTACTGATTTCATATATAATTCATGGATCTTGATGAGAATAAGAATATCAGGCACATTTAGAGGATTTTGATCTATGAATGTGTGTTATTATTACTACACACATAGTGTAATTCCAACACAAAGAAGCCAGACTGACCCGTCGAGCTCTGCTGTCTCGATGTAAACCAGGTTGAGTGGTTCACTGCTGGAGAGCAACAGGAGGTCGGCCTGAAATCAAACATGATGCCAGTTTGTTATTCTGATGAACAAAACAAACACCAAGGCAAAGTGTGTGAAACTATACAAAACAGTGTTATACATAAGATACCATGAATACAAAGCAAATGCAGTGATTTCTGTCAATTATAAAATTTAAATTTACATTCTAGAAAATACAAAGATTAAGATGTAAGCCGCCCTGAGATGATTCTTTTTAAAGATCAATAAATTGCTTATAAAATGAATGTAGAAGCTTTTATTTTGTAGTGACTCACAGTGACAAACTGGTTGTTTTCCAGCTTGATGATGTCGCCCACCTGCACGTCCTTCCACTTCTCGCTCCGCAGCCTGAGAGCAGGAAACAGACGTCAGGTACGAGGCTGGTTCCTCATGTAAATCACACTATTATCTTTATTCTTATGTTTGATGTGAACAGTAAGTGAAGCTGCTGCTGGATTTGTATACACTGCACTGCTGCCACGTGATTGGCTGACTGAGTAACTGCATGGTGAAGGAGGAGTCCAGGTGTTCCTAATAAAGTGCTCGATGAGTGTATTACATTATTATCAGTTATTTCTCCACCTCGATTCTGTGCCTGGAAACACGGAGGTTTGAAGCAACTGTTAGATCTTCACTTGTGGAGATAAACTGATAAATAAAATTTTGATAAATAAAGAACAATAAACTTTTCTTCTGCCTCCTCCTCATTTCACATTTAGACACTGGGACCTGCTGGTTCTCTGTGGTTAGTTTTGACTTGTTTATGTATATTTGAATTGTATTGTCCTGAATCTGTTTATTCCCTGTGTGTTAAATAATCTTTCCAGGAACGCCACAGGAAGCAGCTGCAGGATGGTGAGGAGCGCTTGTTTTGTATCCTGTTGACCTGAAGTCTGCTATCTGAAATATTTATTTTATTTGATTTGTATGTGACGGATGCTGTATATAGACGTAATTCCATTGTTAAAAATGGTCTTAGTATGACTACTTTACATTGATTGAACTGTGACTTTTCAAAATAAAGGTAGAGAAAGTTATCTGAGGGAAATTATGGCCTCCCCACAAACACACAAATATTTGGATGAATGCAGAATTTTATTAACACAATGTTCAGAATGTGTTTAACAAGGAGGAGGTAACAAGGACAGGTGTATTTCCCATGATGCATTGCACATAAATACACATTTATACTCACTTTCTATCAATAAGAACTTGGGCCTTTCGGGTGTTGACTTGATTGTCGCTCCGGTGACGATTCTGGAGACAACAACACAAACACACACATGTTGACTTCATGGTGAGTGTTTGAATTTTTAACCCGGTGACCTCACCCAGGACACAGATGGTTACCGGCGCCCGTTCACCGCAACCGCTGCCCAAACAAAAACACTCTTGTTCTCCTCCTTGAGCTAATGGTTAACTCACTACATCACTTATTTCCTCCTGGTGGTTTGGCATCAGGTCACTGGGTGACACACACACACACACACACACACACACACAGACACACACACAGACACACACACACTTGTTGAAGCCAGAGTGAAAACTCTTTTCCCTCTCATTGTTTTAGAGGTAGGACACAGTTTGTTTAGTCTGTTTTCCTCAGAAAGTGATGAAAGAAAAACAGTTTGTCCATTAACTCAAAGAAAAACTCCCACTAAAGGTCGGCTGTGGGGGTGGGGGGGCTTTTAAGAACTCCCAATGCCATAGTTTTTGTCGTTTAACCAGACTTATATGGCAACATCTCCATATATCTGTTGAGCAACACTTCTACAGAAGTAACTCCTCCGGAAAACATGAATCAAGTCACTTGTTTTTCAGTTAGCAGACGTTGATCCACATCGACTTTATTCTGACGTTAACCGGGCTATAAACGATTTGTGTGAATGAACGAATGTGTGTTTGACTGATAACACACAGCGACATTACAAAGGCAACTGAGAATGAGGTCACATGTTTTCCCTGCTGAGGACAGCGTGTGTTTGCATAAGATTCACATGGCCGGGATATTGTTTTAATGATATGTAGCAGAGCCGGGAGTTGATCCCATCGTCACTGCAGTTCAGCTCGGGTTTAAATCCTCTGTTCATTATGTCAACTCCCAATGAAGCTGAAAAAAAAGCACATTTTGTTTGAAGGTGACATTTTGAAGGTAAAATGTTCTTACGATGTCATCGGTAGCATCTTTGGCTGCCGTCACCGACAGCACGAGGACCAGAGGCACGACTGTGGTGAACCAGGACAGAGAGGAAATCTCAGGAATCACCTGAAGAACACACACACACACACACACACACACACACACACACACACACACACACACACACACACACACACACACACACACACACACACACACACACACACACACACACACACACACACACACACACACAAACACAAACACTCATATGATTATCACATTGGTAGAGTCACTTTGTGAGGTCTGGTTCCATCTTTCAGTTCCAGTTCCAGTCACCAAAGTGCTGCTCATTGCAAGAAATGTTGGTTTTCTCTATATTTAAAGTCTTGACCTATTATGTTATGATTTGGTGCTTAAAATTAAACTTCATTGAAATCCTTCTATTTTAGTTCATCCATTCTTTGCAATGGATTTTTGTGAAGCCCCTTGAAACCTTGTAACAAATAAAGGTTTTCCTTTGTTTGCAGCATATCTCAACTAATTTCCCCTCAATTTCACTGAAGTTTGTATTAAACCATAAGACATGGGAGCTGTTTGTGTTGTTTTACTAAAAGTAAAAGACCTGATAAGATGGTATAAGCAACATAAATAAATAGTAAAAAAGCATCTCTGGTGTCAATTTGCTGCAGAGCTCCAGTTGCTTCTCGTCTATCTGCGGTGCAACGTGACCGTTCACACGATGAAGCAACTTCCTGAACGCTACGTTACACTTCCTCTATTTTTGCACTTAATTTGCCCATATCCTGTTCAGCTTGACTGTGAGAGCTGTGGGCGAGTGGTGTTGAGCCGCGTGTACGTGTGACACAGATTTTCCCTGATGGTTTCACATCATTCCAGAGACATTTTGAGTTAACACTGTGTATGAGATGAGAAACACATCTTATAATTTAGCTCAGAGCATCTGTGTGTGTTGCAAAAAAGGCCCTTTTTTTAATGCTTATCTATGAAATCTGCTCGCCGGCTTCTGTGTGTGTGCGTTTGTTTTGCTCACCTGGAGCACCAGCAGAAAAAGGAAGTAGGCGTTTGCGATCCTCTGGAATTGCTCAAACAGGTTGAGAGGTAGGAAGGTGAAGAAGTTGTACTTGCACGTCCTGATGGCGTTCGTCTGGCAGAGAGAGAAGGGGCAAAAAAAAAAACCCATCAGACTGATGTCACAACAATACAGCTTTCCAGATATCGAAAGTCCCAAATTCCTTTGCTTTTGAGAGGAATCCTGAATCATGTGGGATCATGTTTGATTCTTTTTAAAGCTCCACGTTGTTTAAAATCTTTTCTATCCTGACGGGAAGAGTTTCTACAGGTACCCTTGCACCTGTGAGGCCTGATGATCGTTACAGAAAGATCAATATCCTCCATCACAAAGCTGCATCTGTCACATCACTCAACACATTCTCTGCTGATGCA